>NC_030831.1:38771133-39396133 GCF_001704415.2 Capra hircus | reverse complement strand
TAAAGGACACACTGTTAACAGACATAATTTTAATCTAGAAATATTATTAATGTCATTTTAAAGTATTATATTTTAGGCAACTTATTTTAGCATTTTATTCTACTTACCTATTATTAACAATCGGAATCCTTTACCCAAGCTGTCTAATCTGGTCGTGATTTTTTTAAACATAAATAACTCTTGTTTTGTTTGTTTGTTTGTTTTTTTCATTTGTAAGAAAGAAGTATTGTGTGAACAGTTCCCTAGAGGTTTGTTTGCTACAAGGTATAGATTTCTGGTTGGAGTTGATTTAGAAAAGAAACATAGGAAATGGAGTCTGTTAGGGGAAGGGGAAGTGATGAGGTCTCTCTGGTCATTGAACCAAATTGGTGAAACAATGTATGTGTACACAGCTTCTAAGAAAAACTCTTTTCTCACTGATTATCTGTACAACATGGGCAGATGCCAGCTGCCTGGGAGAGCATCTGTGCTGTGTCTCTAGTCACAGTGGCTTCTGAGAATCCAGTTATATTTCCTCCCCATAGTTACTACCGTGAATATCCTAATCCTATTTATTGATTAGCATATAACTGCTTTTGATCAGACTAATAACCACATTACTTAACCGGAGCAACGTTCTACATTCCCTATTTTTTTTTTTTTAAATGAAGGTTCTCTCTCACTTGCAAGGGCAGAAAATATAGTAACAGGTTTGGGATCATTTTTAGACCTGCCTGTATTGGGGAACACGTGTG
The DNA here is from genome assembly GCF_001704415.2 of Capra hircus. Lineage (NCBI taxonomy): Eukaryota > Metazoa > Chordata > Mammalia > Artiodactyla > Bovidae > Capra > Capra hircus. Next base: position 39,395,399 of record NC_030831.1, on the reverse strand, counting down.
ATGCAGGAGCCAAGCTGCTTCATAAACACGTCCTGTGGAGATGACATTCTTGTGTTATACAAATTGGATGTGTCAGGATTTTAAATGTCACTTTGGGATTTAATGTGAGAAATTCCTGACTGGCATTTTCTTGACTTTCCTTAGAAGTGACCCCGTAGTCACAGAAACTTAGTTTCAATTCCTTGCTGCTCAGATGTGAGATTTTTCTCTTTCCTTCTTGCAAGTCCAGCCCCCACCTACTCCTGTTCCTCAGAACTCTTGCCATCTTTGAATGTCAGGACCCCCATGAGTCGGGGGCGGTGGATAGATGGGGCATACTGAATCCTGTTTGCCTTCACAAAGTAGAGGCCTAAAAGCAGGAAAAAGACTATCTTTCTCTTCCATGCAACTATTTTGCTTGTTGCTAATTCTTAAAACTCATATCCCATATTGCTCTAAAGCACTTGAGTTAGGCATCCCAGTTGTTCAAACAGAATAAATGGTGGAGGAAGTCAGGGTTAAAAGACGATACAGGAAGGAAAAAGCAGAGCGAGGACCAGGTGAGTCTGAGAGGTATGTACCTTCATGCCTTGTGGACGAGGTAGGTTGCAGGTTTAACTCCTTCAGGGGACGTGAAGAGGAAGACATGATGTGTGACAGATCTGAAATATCGTAAGATAAAAACCCCAGTTGTCCTGCTCCTGAAACCTGAGAGGGCCTTCCAGCTGCTCTTTAAGGGTAATGTAAAGGACAAGGATTCACCAGCACCCTGTAATGGACAGCGAGACTCATACGGCTGTTGGTTAGGACTTCGTCAGTAGATGCTTATTTACATGCCGCACAAACATACATGAGAAGGAGTTCTAAACAGACCCCCAATTCCCAGGACATTTGTTGTTGTTCTGTTGCTCAGTCGTATCTGACTCTTTGTGACCCTGTGGACTGCAGCACACCAGGCTTCCCTGTCCTTCACTATCTCCCAGAGTTTGCTCAGACTCATTCCATTGGGACAGTGATGCTATCCAACCATCTCATCCTCTGCCATTTCCTTTTCCTTTTGCCCTCATTCTTCCCAGCATCAGGGTCTTTTTCAGTGAGTCACACCTTCGCATCAGGTGCTCAAAGTATTGGAGATTCAGCTTCAGTATCAGTCCTTCCAATGAATAATCAGGGTCGATTTCCTTTAAGATTGACTGGTTTGATATCCTTGCAGCCCAAGGGACTCTCAAGAGTCCTCTTCAGCACCACAATTCAAAGGCATCAATTCTTTGGCACATAGCCTTCTTTATGGTCCAGCTCTCACATCCGTACGTAATTACTGGAAAAACCGTAACTTTGACTATACTGATCTTTGTTGGCAAAGTGATATCTCTACTTTTTAAATATGCTGTCTAGGTTTGTCAGAGCTTTTCTTCCAAGGAGCAAGCATCTTTTAATTTCGTGACTACAGTCACCATCTGCAGTGATTTTATAGCCCAAGAAAATAAAATCTGTCACTGTTTCTACTTTTTCCCCATCTATTTGCCATGAAGTTATGGGACCGGATGCCATGATCTTCATTTTTTGAATGCTGAGTTTCAGGTCAGCTTTTTCACTGTCATCTTTCACTTTCATCAAGAGGCTCTTTAGTTCCTCTTTGCTTTCTGCCATTAGAGTGGTATCATCTGCATATCTGAGGTTATTGATATTTCTCCTGGCAGTCTTGATTCCAGCTTGTGATTCATCCAGCCCAGCATTTCTCATGATGTACTCTGCATAGAAGTTAAATAAGCATGGTGACAATATACAGCCTGGATGTACTCCTTTCCCAATTTTGAACCAGTCGGTTATTCCACCTCCAGTTCTAACTGTTGCTTCTTGACCTGTGTACAGATTCCTCAGGAGACAGGTAAGGTGGTCTGGTATTCAGCCTAACAGGTTAACATTTTTCTATAGACAAGAGGAAGGTGGAAGACATGGGGGGAGGGGGAGGTCCCGTCCAGGAAGGCCCCATAGGGTCCTGCTCAGCTATGTAAGGACTGAGTTAAATTTTTCTACTCAGATTTAAGGACACATCCCTAAATGGGTGGTCACTGTGGTTTCACTTAGGTATGATATAAGGGAGGATCCACAGCAGGGAGAAAAATCCACTTCAAACCAACATGGAACCTGATTCTAACTCAAGTTTCTTACCTTTATAGCAGTTATCTGGAAAAGTTAAAATTTTGGGGTAAGAGTCATTGAACACCACATTGCCCAGAAATGAAATGTCATTAAAATCACATTATGTTTTGCCCACTGGAAAAGAAGTCCTAAAATGCATCATGCTGAAATGCAATTAATTACCCAAGAGCTATGAATCCTCAGGGGCCTAGCATTTGGTACAGAACAGGCTGAAAAAAATAAACTCCAAGAAATGATGCTTAAATTTTGATCACATTGCTGCTCATGTCAAAATAGAGTCTAGCCAACTTAGAGAACGTTTACATTCCTTTCTCTAAAAGAAGAATTTTTTAATAAGCAGATCAATGTATTTGAAAATGGAATTTTATCTGACGTGAACTAATGGCTCAATGGTGAGGAAATTTAGAGCCAATGTGTATTTCTGATGCCTCTTGGAATGTTTTCAAATGTGTTCACAACCACTTTTCTCAAAGTACAGGACTTCAGAATGCTGAAAGTTTTCCACTTTACCCTACAAAATGTGCTAATATAAGAGAGAAGTCCATTTCAAAGCAATGCACATAATTTAAATTCTCCATGTGTACTGGACTTATATTCAGAAAGAAAGAAAGTCTCTATAAACTTGGCATTTGATAAGAAAAAACATACAGACTGTTCAACACAATGAAACCTATTTTATTTCAAGGATTACGAAGCTCGATGGAAAATGCTGATAAGCTTGCTTTTCCATAATGACTGCAGTCTGCTCCCTCACCTCTGACGTCTCTTGCCACATCTCTGTTGCCAGGCAACAGCAGAGAAATAAAACCTGTGTGAGTAAGGAAACTTCCCTGCATAAGGGACTACATAAGAATGACCTATATTCTTGAAGCTGGTGAACCACTTATTTAGAATTTTAAATGCATTTTTTTATGTTAAAAATATCATCAATAGCAATTCAGTACCCCAGACAACTGCTATAAGTCTGTTTAATTCTTGATGCCCTTCCAGGATTAAAAAGTAGCACCTTTTCTATCCAGAGTGAACATGACAGGTAGTAAATCCCTCTACCTCCAGACAGCCTCCTTATAAGAATTATAACAACTGTCCCATAACCAACAAATAATACTCTTTTTAAAGACTCATTAGTAACTCAAAGACAAATATTATATAACATCACATATGATGATATGTAGAATCTAAAAAAAAAAAAGACACAAATGAACTTATTTACAAAACAGAAATAGACCCATAGCCATGGAAAACAAACTTATGGTTCAGTTCAGTTCAGTTCAGTTGCTCAGTCGTGTCCAACTCTTTGTGACCCCATGAAGTGCAGCACGCCAGGCTTCCCTGTCCATCATCAACTCGCAGAGTTCACCCAAACTCATGTCCGTCGAGTCGGTGATGCCATCCAGCCATCTCATCCTCGGTCGCCCCCTTCTCCTCCTGCCCCCAATCCCTCCCAGCATCAGAGTCTTTTCCAATGAGTCAACTCTTCGCATGAGGTGGCCAAAGTATTGGTTTTCAGCTTTAGCTTCATTCCTTCCAATGAACACCCAGGACTGATCTCCTTTAGAATGGACTGGTTGAATCTCCTTGCAGTCCAAGGGGCTCTCAAGAGTCTTCTCCAACACCACAGTATACTTAGGTAAAATTTTGAACCAATTCTAACATTGACTACAATTTTTGTTTTCTTTTATTAGTTACTGAGTGTGATAAATATCAATCGTGATTTAGATGTTTGCATTTCTTTTTAATTCTATCAGTTTCTACCATGTATATTTTTAGCCATATTGGTTATATACAAATTAAAAAATTTTAGATATACACTTGGATTTAATATTTTCATTAATAAATATCCCTTTAAAAGCAAAAAAGTACCACAATTTAATATTGCCTAAAATTTGGTACGAATTCATGCATTGGAGAAGGAAATGGCAACCCACTCCAGTGTTCTTGCCTGGAGAATCCCAGGGACAGGGGAGCCTGGTGGGCTGCCATCTATGGGGTCACACAGAGTCAGATACGACTGAAGCGACTTAGCAGCAGCAGCAGCAGCATACCAATATATTGCCATAGGAAAATATTTTAAGAATTCCAACTGGGGACACACGATAAACATCTTCCACTTAGAGGCAGTGAAAGTAGGCTATTGAAAGCTGTGTGTGCCTGGGAAATAGAGGAAAAGAAGCAAGGTTTTCACCTCTGGGTAAAAGAAATACACCTCTCTGAGTTAGTCACCTAACCTAGTGTTAAGAACTGTGTAGTAAAACACAATTGCCCCTTAAGAGGCCAAGAACATGCTCCCCTCTCACCCGTCCCTCTCATCCCTCAGGTGGGCTACTCGTTCACAATGGGGGCATCACTAATCTGAGAACTGTGTTGTATGATACATTACACTTCAGCAACATTTTAATCGAATTGTTCACAAGCCCTGCTGACTCTTAATTGCTGTTTTGGCCATGCCCCCAACAGTGACAGTGATTCCAAATTAGAAAGTGAGTGATTGGTAGTAAACATTTGATTAACTTCATACAATAAGTACCAATACTTGCTAAAAATATCAGGAGGTAGCTGACCACCCTCCTTAAAATGACACCATCAAACTAAACATGATCTGCTCACCAAAACAAATTCTGCTGTTATTATTTTGTTTCATTTTTTTCCCCTTTAGATTGCCTCTAGATCTGAAGGGCTAATTGTGAGAATTCCTCTTCCAGATTACTGAAAATTGTGCTAAAAAGCTACACAGTCCCATTGAAAGAAAACATTACCCAATCAAATCTACCGATTGTAATCAAGATACATTTTATAAAATTGTATTTATGGAAAAGTTCCATTGTTTGTTGTTGTTGTTGTTGTTTAGTTGCTATGTCACGTCCGACTCTTTGTACCACGTGGTCTGCAGCACATCAGGCTCCCCTGTCCTTCACTATCTCCCAAAGTCTTCTCAAATTCATGTTGATTTAGCTGGTGATGCTACCTAACCATCTCATCCTCTTCCACCCCCTTCTTTTGCTGTCAATCTTTCCCAGCATCAGGGTCTTTACCAATGGGTTGGCTCTTTGCATCAGGTGGTCAAAGTATTTGGGGCTTCAGCTTCAGCATCAGTCCATCCATTGAATATTCAGGGGTGATTTCCTTTAGGATTGACTGGCTTGATCTCCTTGTAGGAGCTTGCATAATCGGCACTAAACTCAATTTTCTCAGTAATTCAAGTTTTTATAACTGAAAGTCTTAGTTTTCTTTTTCTCATTGTTTAGCTTGAGTTTCTTATAGAATTTCTGAAGTTCAAAGCATGCTGGGGCTATGCCAAGGCTCTTTGAAGAAGTGGGTAACACACAACAACATATTCAATAACAACTTCTTAATTTGGAAATCTGGGGATCTGAAAGTATGGACTTGAAGAACAAAAAATTTTACGTGCTTCCTCCAAGAGAGATCCTGGGAATGGTCTATATATATATGCTGCTAGGAACATTACTGTAACTTTGTTAGTCTCTCCTCCTGTTGACAAATAATCAGTATCACCCAGAGATGTTTTGCATTTAATCAGGGCTTGAGTATACCCCAGGGAGCACCCTAGCAAATGTGGAGAGACCTCTGGGAAATCTATATCCATATTTTCCCATCTAGTGTTTCGAAAACATTCTTTGATATTCAACAAAGCCTTTCCTTTCTCTCATATTTGACTGTTTTTCTTCGTAACCATCCAGAAGAACTGGTATAAACCACAGTGGAAGGAGAAGGGCAGCTTTCGAGCATGGATGGGACAGTACTTCATTGAGGACCAGCGATCTTCATACTTTTTGCTTCTATGCCACCTAGAAAAGTTTGAGAAACTATGTACCCCTTGTCTATTTTTAGGCTCATATCTAAATGATTTTACACGAAATGTTTTCATGTTAAATTTAAGTGGTTATACTGCACATGGTTTTAGCTATCCTGCATATATGATACTTTTCATAATCAAACAAGTACATCACTCTTCTATACATGTCTTTTAAATTCTGTAGCAATCTCCCTGACCCAGGGATCGAACCCAGGTTTCCCATGTAACAGACAGAATTTTTTTACCATCTGAACCACCAGGGAAGCCCCAAGAATACTGGAGTGGGTAGCCATTCTCTTCTCCAGGGGATTTTCCTGACCCAGGGATTGAACCTGGGTCTCCTGCATTGCAGGCAGATTCTTTACCGTCTGAGCCACCGGGGAAGCCCTAGCAATTTCCTGCTGGTCAGCTATTTTACAAGGACAGGAACAAGCTTTTCTTTTGCAGATATTTTGCATCATTTCTTTTTCTCCATAAACTTTCATTTTTTTCCTACTTGCTCCATAGAATATAACCCTCATATGGTATTTTTATGCTTGAAAGTATTTTATTGATTGCCTATTATAATTCTCTGCAAAAAAAACTGGGTATGTAAATTGAAATTTGAACTTCATTTTTCACTTTATGTGATATAATATTCTGTGTTTGACCTACTATGCAGCAGAGGGAACTATACTCAATATTTTATAATAACCTATAGGAGTGAAGAGTCTGTAAAAGAATATATATATTCACTTTGCTGTACACCCGAAACTAACACATTATAAATCAACTATACTTCCAGAAAGAGAAAAAAAAAACTGTTGTATAATATCACTTCTATGTGGAATCTAGAAAAATGATATAGATGAACTTATTTGCAATGCAGAAATAGAGACACAGACATAGAGAACAAACATGTGTATACCAAGGAAGGAAGGCAGGCGTGGGATGAACTGGCGGATTGGGATTGATATATACAAGTGAGTGCGTGCTAAGTCCCTCAGTCGTGTCTGACTCTGTGTGACCCTATGCACTGTACCCCGCCAGGCTCCTCTGTCCATGGGTTTCTCCAGGCAAGAATCCTGGAGTGGGTTGCCAGGCCCTCCTCCAGGGGTTCTTCCCTGCTCAGGGGTTGAACCCGGGTCTCCCACATTGCAGGCAGATTCTTTACTATCTGAGCCACCAGAACATATACACACTGCTATGTATAAAACAGCTAACTAATGAGAACTTACTATATAGCACAATGAACTCTGTTCAGTGCTCTCTGGTGAACGAAATGGGAAGGAAATATTACTGGCACCACTCTTGTGGGATGGATTCTTCCCTATCTTTCAGCTCACAGCGAGTGCTGTTAACAGCTTCCTCCCCACACCATGTCAGCCTGGGAGTGACAGAGTATCCCTCCTCTTCCCTTCCTGGTGCCTCAACACCCCTTGTTGGCTTCTCTAAAATTCCCTGCGTTATTTCTCCGAAATTCACAGCTGCGTACGCCTCTTGCTTCCTGGGGCAATCCTGATGGATACATCCACAAATCAAGCTAATAGATAGCTAAATGTGTTCCCTACTTCAACAATTGAGCTAGAGCAAAATTCTGCATTTTGGCATATGTCGTGTTTTTCTTAGAAGTCATTTATTTGACCAAGCCCATTAGACAGAGAAGCTGAAAGATGCAAGTATTATATGTTATGAATCAGTAGTCTAGTCTTAAAATATCAACGAATTGAACTGCATTATGTTTTTCTGTGTGTGGTACTGTTTAAGACCAATAGGATTTCCTCTATGGTCATTTAAATCATTTCCAAAGATAATTGTTTGGTGGCTTGGTTATTAAGTGAGCACCATGAAGCCTGACAACATGACACACTCCCAGGCAGATGCTGGAGAAACAGTGCGTATTCAAGCCCTTGGTGTCCCAGATATTTTGTAGAATGTCCCTCCATTTGGCTTTGTCTCATGCATGTGAAAGTGTTAGTTGCTCAGTCATGTCCAATTTTTTACAACCCTATGGGCTGCAACCCGCCAGGCTCCTCTGTCCCTGGAATTCTCCAGGGAAGAATATTGGAGTGGGTAGCCATTCTCTTCTCCAGGGGATCTTCGCAACCCAGGGATCGAACCTGGGTCTCCTGCATTGCAGGCAGATTCTTTACTGACTGAGCCACCGGGGAAGTCCCATGTTTCCCGTGAATAGACTGAGGTCATGCATTTGGAGAAGAACCTACGCAAGTGACGTGACCTCTCAGTGCATCATGTCAGGGAGCCTGTGACCTCTGTGTTAACATTATTGACAATGTCAACTTTCATCACCTGAGTTAAGGTGGTTCCGACTGTAAGGAGGGTAACATGCATCCATCTGTAGTTAACAAATATTTGTGGGGAGATATTCTGAAACTTAAACTTTCACCCCCTAATTTTGGCATTCATCCATGGATCTGGTGATTTTTCTATTTCCTTCATTCATCCTACAATTATTAGTTAGAATTCTTCTGTAAGAGTTGTGCCCTCTCCTATTTCCACCTATTTAGTCAGTCATTTATTTATAACAGTATGGAATCATGGATATTTACTTGATTCTTTGGGTTATACTCCAGTATCATCCTTATTTCCTTTTTGTTCAATTGTTCCAGTCTTGGCTCTTAGGAGCTCCCATGTCCCTTCCATTATGCCCCCCAATTTATTTTTAGGCACTTTCTTTATGGCTCAAAAGATGCTGCAGCCTCAGCACATGAAGCACATTTATATGGTTTTTAATTATGTATCCTACTTGAAAATTAAAATTTCTCCTTGGACATCTCATTCAGTCTATCACTAGCCTTTTAGAAGGGTCTTGTGAAGGATTTGCCATTGTGGTCATAAGAAAACCGCAGAAGATAATACATTCTTTGTTCTTTCCCCCCAATATAATGTCTTGGAAATTACCATGTAAAGTATGGAACATAACATTTGAGTCACATAACAAGGCCTGCCATTCAATTTCCTTTCAATAAACATGCAGATGTTCCCTTCCTGATCAATGTACCCAAACAAATGTAGGGTTTTTTTTCGGAATGGTGCAGTGGGGTTTCCTGCAGTGTTCTCCAGAACTAGGATCTGCAGGCTTCATTCCCCTACTCAGACAGACTTTGTACTTCACCTGAGGCTTTGACTTCGTTCAGTAACAGGTTGTCTCTTCCTACAGAGTGAATTAAATTTGAAAAAGTTAAAATTAAAAAGTTACTTTTATCAGGCAGTTTGTGTTGCCAAAGTTGTTTAGTTTTTCTAAATGCTTCCCTGGGGGAACTGTTTCTAAACAACCAATTTTAAGTTAGGAATAAGAGTTCTGCATTCTTTTTTTTTTTTTTCTCCTATATTTATTTATTTATTTGGCTGCATTTACATCTTAGTTGTGGCAGTTGGGGTCTTCACGGCATCATGCGGGATTTCTATTTCGACACCCAAACTCTCTAGTTCTGGCACACAGGCTCAGTAGCTGTGACACGCATGTGGGCCTAGCTGCTGCTCCGTGTATAGGATCTTAGTTCCCGGGCCACAGATCAAACCCACATTCCCTGTATTGCAAGGTGGATTCTTCAACACTGGACAGCTAGGGAAGTGCCTGTTCTTCATTCTTAAAGTCACTGCATCTAGACTAGTATAGACTTTGGATGTCCTCTTCACTCCTTCACTCATCAGGCAGTTGCTATGCAATTAATCAAGGGAACCCATCTAATTTTAGGTTGAACTTTAATTAGCTCTTGTGCTATCACCATTTTTATTTCACCCTTTTATACAAACACTTTAGATTACTTTCAGCATTTCTGAAACTCAAAGTTGGGGAAAAACCTGATCCAACACACAGACGCCAAGAGGATTTGCAGGGAGCATCTTGGCGGGGTCACTGGAGGTGCATATATTTTCGTGTCTGGATGGTACAGCAGAGTTTGAGCCAAAGATCAAACTAAGATGGCAAATAAAAACTAGCCTACCTATAGAGGTAGATGAAATAACATGTCCGTGCTTTAGCATGCATAAAGGCAGATTTTAAACTATAATATCTAACATCGTGATATAGGTGCAATATCATGAAATTTTCTCTCATCTTTTTGAAAACCGCTAATTATGTGGTAGGTGAAAAATATTTTATTTAGATCACATACCAAGAATCTGAGGTAGTTATTAAGCCATCAGTAATATTGTTTAGTATTCATTAGTTTTTCTAGAGAAGCAACCAAGTAAATACTGCCTGATTAATATGAACTGCAAGAAGGTTTCAAATTAATCCGAATAACCATGAATTTATAAACACTGACATCCATAGGTTCATTTGTAGACTGATTGTTTGGAGCTCAGAAGACAGACTGTTTCAGTGGTTGGCTTCCCAGGTAATTGGATGGAGGTCTGTTTCATCCCTTTGAAGAACAGATTGTTGTCGTTGTTCAGTCACTAAGTTGTATCCGACTCTTTGCGACGCCGTGGACTGCAGCATGCCTGGCTTGCCTGTCCTTCACTATATCCTGGAGTTTGCTCAAACTCATGTCCATTGAGTCGATGATGCCCTCCAACCATCTCATCCTCTGTCATCCCCTTCTCCCCCTGCCCTCAATCTTTCCCAGCATCAGAGTCTTTTCCAATGAGTTGGCCCTTTGCATCAGGTGGACAAAGTATTAGAGCTAAACTCTAGTATTTCAGTTCTACTGAATTGATGTTTTTTGCATGGCAGCTATGAAACTTTGCTTTGGGGATCCTATCTCTGGTGAGAATTCAGTTAGCTAGGATTTCACAGACGGCTCCTATATAAGATTCTCCTGGTGTCCTAAGATGGGGGAGAAGCAGAGCTCTCTTGGCAACAGGGACTTCCTGTAATTGAGGTAGGTCCTCCAGGTACCCATAACTTTCTCTCTCTTTGCGTAAAATTGATGTTCTAAATTAGGAACCTAGGGAAATTTTTCTTCTCCATTAATTTGAAAATAGGGCTCTTAAAAGTCCAGACTTAATGATATGAGAACATTTCATGATAGGAAAACATCATCATCTATTCTCCTGATCAACTTGGGAGTAACTGTGGCTGCCTTGACTTCATAAAGATGAAACTGCTGCCAAATATTTTGAAGATCACAAAGTTCTCCACAGGAAAAAAGAAATGTATATTCATCTTCATAAGGAATGCATGCCAAATTTTTCTTTTCCGAGGTACTCTACAGAAATGGGTCCTGGAAACTTTTTACTTTAGAAACTATCATTTAATTAATTTCAGACACTGTGTAATGTTGGCAAGGAAAATTCTTATAAAGTGCAAAAAACTCCTCAGACTTGATGTAGTCTAATTGAATTAAAGCACCACTGCCGAAGACTAAGTACCTTTGTAGAATATGAATGTCTGTCCTGTGGTGCCCTCTCCCAGATAATGACCCTTTGGGAAATGAATGTATTTCTACATCAATATGAATAATCACAGCTAACATTTATAGTGGGTTTCCTATGCCTTAAACACACTAGGAAGGGCTTAACATATTTGATTCTCAAGCAACCCTAGGAGGAGGGTGATTCCCACTTTGCATTCAAATCACTGAGGCCTTAGGGGATAATTTACTGGGCTTCCTCCGTGGCTCAATGGTAAAAATCCTCCTGCAAAGCAGGAGACACAGGAGACATGGATTTGATCGCTTGGTTGGGAAGATCCCCTGGAGTAAGGCTTAGTAACCCACTCCAGTATTCTTGCTGGGAAATTCCCATGGATAGAAGAGCCTGGCAGGCTATGGTCCTTAGGGTCACAAAGAGTTGAACACAACCGAAGCAACTGAGCACTAGAGATTCCAGAGTCAGGTTTAAATGCAACTCTTAACACCTAGTCTGTGCAGCTTCTACATAATTAAATTTAATCTGTAATTATTCTTCATACTAGAAGCTCAAACCCTCCCTGTAAAAATAACGGTAGCTGGATACACATCCCATTCTCTGTTACTCATTTCTGAGATTTTTGTAGGCTCATTTCTGCTTCCCATTTGAAAGGGTCTCAGACCCTCTGACACTGGAAATTTCTGTCCACTAGCAAAGCCCTGTTTCAAGGCCCCAGGTTCTAGTAATCCTGCATGGTTATTGTAGGGTTCTATGTTTGCATGGATTACAGAAAGCTTGGCCATTATATGAAAAAAAAATTTTTTTAGCAAACGTATCGGAGAGCATTCATTCAAAGGAATGCTGTCTTCTTGTAGAAGGAGAGGAAAGAGCTGTCAAATAAATACTTCTGTGCAGACAAGTGCAGTTCTATCTGTAAGATCTTGGTTGTGACCTTGGGCACAGACTGAATTTCTCAGGTGTGAGATGGTACAATATAGATTTAGGAGTTTTCTGAATCTCAAGTGATAGAGTGTATGTAACATACTTACCGAGTGCCTGGCAGATAATAGGCTGTCAATAAATGAGAGCTATGTTTGTGAGTGGAGATGGTTCTCTGGCTCAGAGTATTTTTGGAACTGCTTTTTTAACTTCCTTCCAAACTAGTCCATTAAACTCTTCTAAGAACTCAGTTGAATGTGTTTATAGTTAGAACTCCAGGTTTGTGTCTTTCTTTCTTTTTTTTTTTTTTTTTTGATGGCCAATGGCCCTGACCCCAGTTGATCCCTTTATTCATTAGTCTGGTGCTAAATCATTTTGTCTCCTTCAAAAATATATATCTATCTTCAGCAACACGAGTATTTGTAGTTTTTGATGGGGTTTCCAGATACTGACACATGCTCTTGAGAATGTCTCAGATAAGTGCTTTAAAAACGCTTCCAGCAATGGCGGCAAGACTGGGGGAATAAATGTGTTAGGAGCAGCACAGTGTTAATATATAAGCTCTTGGCTCCGAGTAGCTATGACTTCCTGCATTTACCCCTTTCCATCGGGCAACAGAACTGAGTCAGATTAGCTATTTAAGGGCTCCTTGCTGCTTCTTCCTAGCTCCTCATGAACTGGATATATTAGTTCAACACACCTCCCAAAGGTTGAGGGTTTCACTGGTGGCTCAGACAATAAAGAATCCACCTGCAATGCAGGAGACCTGGATTTGATCCCTGGGTTGGGAAGATCCCCTGGAGAAGGGAATGGCAACCCACTCCAATATTCTTGTCTGGAGAATTCCACGGACAGAGGAGCCATCCTTCTTTACCTTATCAAGTGGGCTGGTTCTCCAGGGGCAGTTAGCTCTGCCTCTGTATCTTGGAGCCCACAGAGGTGAGATGGAGGGAGGGAGCTGTCAGGAACCTGTAGGCTGCATTGGCCAAGGAAGCGTGGCCGAAAGGTATGAGTGTGAGCTGCCCTCGTAACCTCATTTAACGCCATCACCGTTCTATGAACCTAAGAGCTCACTAAGTGCTTTCTACATTATTTCATCCAGCCCTTTCAATGGCCCTTGAAGCAGGTTAGTCACTCAGTTTAGAAATGAGAAAGCAGATACAAAGAGATGAAGCACCATGGCCCAAGCCAAGTCAGGCAGGGCTCTGGTGCATGGAGGAGTCAGGGGCTGACTCCAGGCCCGATGTTCTGTCCAGCATGAGGAGCCAGGGCCAGACAGAGAGACTCAGCATCGGCCAGGCTTCCCCGCAGTCCATCCCTGATGGCTGTACCAACAGACAGCTCCTCCTCGCCTGGTCTTTAATTCCTCTCCCAGGATTGATCACTGACATGGAGAGAGTGAATGTGAACCAGTGGCGAAGCTCAGAGGCTGATGCTCTGGGCCAAGGAAGAATTGCATCACTCTCCCCAGTCTATGGGCAGCATTTCGGGTGGAAGTGTTCCTGCTCCTGCCACGCCACTGGGAGAAATAGCAAGGTTTTGGTACCTGCTCAGTCCCTATGCACAAATGATATGGATGAATATTTAAGTACCCATTGTGAGCCTTACTTGTGTGTCCAAGATCCTAAAAGCCTCGTGGAGTCCAGGTTTATGCATTTGCTTTTTCTTTGTATCAGAAGTAGTGAGCCCCTCGCCACCACCTGTGCAGACGCCTAATCATCATGGACCATACCATCTCCAATGACGAGGGTCTGGTGACGTTCATTTATCATAAATGTTCACTGAGCATCTCCCACGTGCCAGGCAGTGTGCATGGTGGGGACACAGCAGTGAGGAGAAGCAGGCTGGGATTTCATTCTAGCAAAAAGAGAGAGCGTTTCTTCAGTCATACCCTCCCTACAGAGTTGCAGTGGTGGCACTTTTGGAGGATCTATGACCCAGTTATGGAAGCCGGAAAAGAGGAATGGAAAGCAGCTGGTCTGCACAGAGCAGAGGAAGGGCACATGGGTGAGGAGCTCGATGAGAACTCAGAGCACTGAGGCTGCAATAGAGGGAGTTGTCCTTGCCCTGAGAACAGTGGGCTGTTCATGTTCTAAGCAACCCACTTATGTCTCTGAGTGCTTGCTCTTATCAGGGAAACTGGAGACTGGAGAACAGACTGTTCCAGTATGGAGAGTGGAGAAGGGAGATGTGCACAGATCCGGGAGATTCAAGTAAAATGCAAAGGACGTAGTAATAGAGTGGGTAGAGGAGCTGATGGGGGGTGAGGTGCCAGGAAGACCCAGGGTTTCTAAGGAGCATGGCTGGGGATGGTGGCATCATTCACTAAGCCCTCTAGTGCCTGGTGCTAGGAGTTATTTCAGAGTTTCTTAGGGTTAATGTACCATGCTACTCATATTGGAAAGTACAACTATGAGAAAAATATACCCAGTTTGCTCACAGGGCTTTCAGTCTAATGATGTGGGGCACAGGGAGTGATGAAGATACTCTGTCTCCTAAGATTTGTTTAAAGTATGGCTGTGGCATAAACTTGGCAATGTAATACACAGGACACTTCTTTCAGAGTGGGTGGGAGGCCATAGACCTTTGTTGCCCTGGTGATGGAAGAGGCTGGGGATTAGAAGACATTCTTGGCAGGTGAAGCATTGATCTGGTGACCTTTTAACAGGCACCATGAATCACTGAATAAAACCAAAATGCAGACCACGTGGAAAAACACAGTACAGGCTTCAAGCTTGAAATTACAGAATGTGAGACTCATCTTTCATGGGTATGCCAAATGCAATCAAAAGAAGTGAGCCATTTATCGGGAGCAAGTGGGATGAGAGTGATTTGTGAAGATGGAGGGGGGATTGTAACTTCTTATCCTCCAGAAGCCTCTTAAAAGTATTCACTGACTGATCATGGTGACATCTTTATAAATATCACCATGGCAACCATGGATGTGAGAAGCATTTCTAGCCTGGACACTTCTGCTCCAGCTGATGCGACAACTCCCACGGTGGTGGTCATCCCCATTGTTTGTGCGGATGAGCGAGGAGGGTCCCACCTGGATCCTGTGACATTTTCTTTTGTCCTGAGAAGACAAGTGCTCATTAAATCCTCCCTGATGTTAAGTGGCATCTGGGGTGGTGGCTACACCATTCTTGACTTTCATCACTGAGGATGTGGTAAGAGATGAACCCTGCTGGTGTCATCCGCGTTGGTTCAGGGTGAGGATGGGGAGCCTTTCAGGGTGGTTAGGAGACTCTGCCCAGATCAGTTCCACCACTGGATCTGGAGGAAGTATGTTGCTTATAACTCTGCGCACATTTCCACCATACATCCGTTCCTTCTCATATTTAGTTTCATCCTTCTGAATCTTTCTGGTGTTCAACCCCAATCCCAGGCAACCTAACTCTGCAGTTCTGTACTTCCTGCCCTTCTAATCACTCTTCTCCTCAGAGTCCCTTCTTTTATAATCCCTGCTCCTTTCTTCATTCTTTCCTTCAACAAATACAAATTGAGAGCCTTCCCTCTGCCAGGCACTGTTCTCTGTGGCCGGGACACCCAGGGAATAAGATCCCAGAGCTCTTGCCTTTGTGGGACTCACATTGAGAACGTAATCAGTAAGGAAATATTGGGTGTGACAGATGCAGGATGCAGGGTGGGAGTGTTGGGTCAGTTTATAATCAGGTCTGCCGTTTACAGTCAGGCTCTTTGAGGACATGGCATGTGATCAGATTTGAAGAAGATGGGGTGTCAACATATCAGAGAGAGGAACTGAGCGTGGGCTGTGCCTGGCTCGTTTGAGGATCTGCAAGGAGCCAAAGTGAGAGAGACAGGATATGTGGTTGGCAGAAGAGGCCAGACCAGTGAGGGCAGAGGATACAGGTCTAGAGGTCTTTGGGGGCTTTGAACACGAGTGACATGATCTGGCTTGTTTCACCAGGATCACAGTGTCTTCCATTTGGACAATGACAACAGAAATCTCAGAAAGGCAGAAGAGAGGAATATGATGACACTGTTACAGGAACCCAGAGAGGGATGGCGGCGGTTTGCCCCAGAGTGCTAGCAGTAGGTGTGATGAGAAGAAAGAAAGAATGTGAAGTCGCTCAGTCATGTCCGACTATTTGCAACCCCATGGACTGTACCCTGCCAGGCTTCTCTGTTCATGGGATTTCCCAGGCAAGAATACTTGAGTGGGGTTGCCATTTCCTTCTCCAGGGGATCTTCCCAACCCAGGGATCAAACCCTGGTCTCCCGCACTGCAGCAGACTCTGTACTGTTTGAGCCACCAGGGAAGCTGGTGTGATGGAGAGTGGTGGTATTCTGGTTATATTGAAGGTAGCGCCACTAGAATTCACTCACGGAGCAGAACTTTCCCCTTTGGCCTTTTTCCCAAGGTTGATATAGAATACTCTTCTTAAAATTAAAAAAAAAAAAAGAATACTTTTCTTAGTAAAATAGATCCATCTCGAAAGAAGAAAGTGAAGTCGCTTGGTTGTGTCCAACTCTTTGCAACCCCATGGACTGTAGCCTGCCAAGCACCTCTGTTCATGGGATTTTCCAGGCAAAAATACTGGAGTGGGTTGCCATTTTCTTTTCCAGGGGATCTTCCCGACCCAGGGATCAAACCCGGGTCTCCCACACTGCAGGCTGACTCTTTACCATCTGAGCCACCAGGGAAGCTGGAATACATGGATTCCATGTGGGGAACAACTTTTTAAATTTGTTAATGAAATTGCACTGAACTGATGGAATTCTTTAGGAACAACTGGGCACTGTGGTTAAGAGCACAGGCTCCAAAATAAAATTACCAGGTAGCGGAAATGGTCATTCCTTAATCCCATGTGTCCCTGCCTTCATAGCTAATTCAGTGTCTTCTCATTATAGTACATATTGTAGTTACTGTTTTTGAAAGTCAAAAAACACAGAGAATGCCAGTTTCATGAGATTTAACTAAATATGTGTGTGCGTGTATGTATATGTGACTGTAGAGTTGGAAGCCTTTGGGGTCTAGCTTGGGAGTCAGACCATCCAAGTTTATATTCTGGTTCTACTGGTCTGGTTATGTGACCTTGGACACATTGTTGAACTAGTTTCTGCCTCATTTCCCCCTTCTTTCAAATAGGGACAATCATAGGATCTATCTCATGATGGCGAAACAAGGTAGTCTCATAGACTAGCTCATAAAACAGTTGCTTGTACAAGGCAAAGGCTCCATAAATTTTGGCTCTTAGTAAAAAATCATGATCACTGAGCTGGGCACATGGTGTAGAATCCCAATGTGTGAACACCCCTGGGGGAAATCACTAGCTTCAAATCATAAAACATTAAGATTATATTTATTTAGACACAACTCCCTACTAGACACCTCTGATCACATACTG
This sequence comes from Capra hircus, assembly GCF_001704415.2. Classification (NCBI taxonomy): domain Eukaryota; kingdom Metazoa; phylum Chordata; class Mammalia; order Artiodactyla; family Bovidae; genus Capra; species Capra hircus. The sequence goes on along the minus strand of NC_030831.1, from coordinate 39,377,834 downwards.
GAATCTTCTATCATCCACCATCCAAGATACTCATGAGTGTACAAGTATATTTTCTCTACTTTATGCAGGAACTTGGAATAAAACCATGAATGATATTTTTTCCTTTGGGGTGTTTGAAGAGTTGTTGAAATTCTAGTCATGATATTTAGTGTTATGAGCTCTTTATGCCTGTTGTTAAATATGCCAGCATTTTATTGACACATTACTGTGAAATGGGCAGCCAGCTACAGTAATAAGTTTCCCCTAAAGAGTGCGAGTATCAACAAATCTGATGGCAGGCACTACCAAGGAAACTGAACATGTGTTCAAAAAACAACTAGCTTCACAGAGGATAATGGGTACATGCATGTTTGATCCAGTGACTTCTGAAGGTATAAATAGGTGGCTACTATTAATTTTGATTTTCATGGTATCCTTCTTTTGAGAAATTCCTTATATTGTTTAATTTTGTGCTTTGGTCTTCTCTTACTCTTTTTTCTCAACTCTGCCTATCCTTAAAAACCACTTAAGAAATGTTTAAAAATATTGATACCTGCTCGTCATTCCCCAGAGGTTCTTATCTCATTGGTTCGGGGGTGGATCTCAAGCATCAGTTATTTTTTAAGTATTTTTAAACTTTCATCATGAAATATTTCAAATGTACATAGTGTACAAATAATTATAATAAGGCCACATGTATCTCTCATGCCTCCATCATAATGAACTTCAGTTGCTATTTTTTAAAATCTCCCCTACCTGATTCTTCCAATGCACCACCATGGTTGAGAAACATTCTCTCTTCTAAAAAGACAGAAAATGGGAGAAATATTTCAATGGATATTGATATAAAGAGAAGCTGAAATTTGTTCAAGGTCACACAACAATTTTAAAACATCATTCCATACTCTGTTCATCAAGCCATAGTGGCACTCATGAACATGTATGTTGTATGGCAAGTGTGTGCCTGCTTGATTTTGTTAAAGAGTGGAATAGTTGGGAAACTTTCAGAAAAGAGCTTAGAAATATAATGGTTTCCCATTTATAATCCTTGTACCTTGACTCAGACCACATTGTGGCCATCCACTTAATGCAACTCAATTAAACATAACTCAGAGATAAAGGTCTGATGAGCAAGGGTGGGACAAGTGGATTAGAGTTGATAGATCAGAGAGGTCAGGTAGGAAGGGAAACAGTGGTGGAAATTGTCTTCAGATTCACACAGAAAAAGCAATGAACCAATCACAGATTAATCTCAACCTATAAAAGAGTTTTGTAGGCTATTCCATAGCATGTACGTATATGTATAGTGGTGGTGATTTAGTTGCTAAATCGTGTCCAACTCTTGTGACCCCATGGACTGTAGTCCGCCAAGTTCCTTTCCAGGCAAGAATACTAGAGTGGGTTGCCATTTCCTTCTCCAGGGGATCTTCCCAACCCAGGAACTGAACCCACAGTCTCTTACATCTCCTGGATTGTGGGCAGATTCTTTCCTGCTGAGTCAGCAGGAAAGCCCCGCGTGTGTGTGTGTGTGTGTGTGTGTGTGTGTGTATGTGTGTGTCTGTGTCTGTGTCTGTGTCTGTGTGTCTGTGTGTCTGTGTCTGTGTATAAAACATGTATATGTAATATGTATACTGGATAGTTCAGTCAGTACATCTTAATGAAGTTAAGATTTGTATTGCTACCTCAACAGTGAAGAATTGTGGGCAAGCTCTAGTTCCTGCATGGCAAACACTTGGAAAACAGTTTGATCTCAGGGGTAAACAGGACTTTACATATGATCTCGCCAAACTGCCCATCTGTAAGAGGAATCTCTTCTGGGACATTACTGACAGATGTCATCTGGTATCCAGATGGAGACCCTTGACCCTGCCAGCTGGAGAGTCCACTGCTCATAAGCCAGCAGGTTCATATTAGGATTTATTATCTTTCATTGAGCTGAAATCTCACTTTTTAATATACCTTTAAAGAAAGAAAATACTTCTGATGTCCCTCATGTTGTCATATTTTTGTTACTTAAATATATATATATGTAAAACTAGATTTAAATTTCTCATTCTGTAGGTCTCATCAACTATAAAACCAAACTAACCTTACAACTTGATATGAAAAATATAAGACCCATAAATTAACAACATATTAATGGCTACCCACCCAGTATTCTTAGGGCTTCCCTAGTGGCTCAGATGATAAAGAATCTTCCCGCAATGCGGGTGACCTAGGGTCAATCCCTGGGTCTGGAGGATCCCCTGGACAAGGGAATGGCTACCCACTCCAGTATTCTTCCCTGGAGAATTCCATGGACTGGGAAGTCTGGTGGGCTACAGCCCGTGGGGTTGCAAACAGTCAGGCACAACTGATTGACTAACACTAATGGGAATAATGATCTTGTTTTTCAGAAACAAAACTTTGTGCTAAAGGATAAAAAGATGTATGTCTAGTCAATTTGTTTGGTTCACTAGCTTTCACTGATCAGCACAAGGGATACCTGTCTGCATATGTATGTTCTAGCAAAAGGTATGAATACTTTAAAGTTTCTATTTGCTGGGTTTGGGAGAGTCAAATCTCAATCTAAACCCAAACTGCCAGCAATTAGTTCTCCATTTCCCATTTTTAGGAGACATCCCTTGGCAACTTTGTCAGGATGTTTTGTGCACTTGGAAATTAAGGTCAGAGTTGTAGTGTTATTGCAGTCTTCAATAAATGGGCATCTAATCTAATTATTGCTGGAACTGGGTACAGAACAATCTTTCACTGTTATTTATTACTGTACTTACTGCGAATGAACTGAGGTTGCAAATTGACGCATACGACAGGATCCAAGCAATAACTCTTACGGCAAAATGGGCGCTGTGATGGCAGAGCCTCCTTATAGTTCTGCTTATCTGTGTGGCTGAAGGAGGCTGTCTCTCGCTTATCTCTGTCCCACCTTCTATAAAACAGCTATGCAAATAATACGTCAACCTTGTCTCCTGTGTCATTATTTCTGTACCCTGGTGTCCTGGACCAGTGGTCCTCAAAACCAAGTGTGACTTTGTGTCAGCTGGGGAGCTTGTTAAAAGTGCCTGCTCTCTGGTCCCCACCCCAGGGGTTCTGGTTTGCTTATCCTGGGGGGTGGACCCAAGAGTCTTCCTTATTAACAAGCACTCCGAGGGATTCTGATATAAGTGGTGTGAGTGCTTATAAGCTTTCCAAGATTATGGTTGACACGGAAATAAGAAACTTAAACTCTTTATAAACCACCTGAATTGAGAAACTCTGGTGTCCTCCTCAGATTTGCATCATCTGCAAACATGCCCTTCTTGGATGTTCTGACAAGTGCCTGATAAACATCTTGAACAGGAGAGAGTCAATAGCGGAGTCTTTAAAGATGGCTTTGACCTATTAAGCACCAGATTTATTTCAAGGGACACAGATATTCTAATGATGTTTTCACTGATGCCCAGAACATTCTGGAAGCTGTGGACTATTTTCAGGTTGTTAAGTATGCATGGACAAGGAGGCAATTGAAAATGGCAAATAAAAGTCCTGGAAAACAGGAGTCAAATCAAGCAGCAAAGCTGACATTTTTCTTGGGAGTAGTTATAGGTGCATACTCCTTAACGTACAGAGTTAACTATGGCCTGTTTGCCTAAAGTGGGGAACATAAACCTGCAGAGTCAACAAGCTAATAAACCAGACATCCGAATGTGTCATATTACCACTTTTTCTCCTTCCTCAGTTCATTCTTATTAATTCTGGTTAGGATGAAATAGACTAGCTGGCTAGGATTACTTACAACTTTACAGGAGACTAAGGGGTTTGCTGGCATTTATTTCATGTCTTTTGGGGTGAAGTGGTCAAAATGTTATGTGTCTTGGCATAACCCAACAGTGATCATCTATTGGGGTATCAATAGGGTCTCAGTGAATTACAGATCGCCAACTTCCATTATTTATATTTTGCCATTATAAACAAAATGCCCAACGATAAGATATTCTTAATGGATTTTTATTTTTACTTAAAAGAAAGAATAGTTATTGAGCATGTAAACTTTATAAAGGGAAGGGGGGTTCAGGATGGGGAACACGTGTATACCTGTGGCGGACTCATGTTGATGTATGGCAAAACCAATACAATATTGTAAAGTCATTAACCTCCAATTAAAATAAATAAATTTATGTTAAAAAAATAAACTTTATAAAGAACTGAGGATTAGACTAACCCTTAAAATTTTATCATGAGAAATTATGCTATTTATTTACAAGTGCTGAGATTACTTTCTAAAGTTTACTACAAATGGAAAGTTAAAAATTATTTAATAAGGGTATATTTTAATACAATGAAACTTACATGATATGTATTAGCCATGTCTTTTTGACTAATATTTTTCCAAGACTACAAAGATAGAAAGGAAGAAAATATGGAATTTTGATGAATAGGAATGATTTTTAAGAATGATGTGCTAGCAGCCTATTATACAGAGTGAAATAAGTTTGAAAGAGAAGAACAAATATCATATACTAACGCATATATATGGAATCTAGAAAGATGGTACTGATGAATCTATTGGCAAGGGAGCAATGGAGACAAAGATAATAGAAAACAGATTTGTGGACACAGGGTGGGAAGGAGGTGGTGGGACGAATGGAGAGAGGAGCATGGAAACATAAACACTACTGTATGTAAAACAGATAGGGGGAATTTGCTGTATGATGCAGGGAGCTCAAACTGGTGCTCTGTGACAGCCTAGAGGGATAGGATGGGATGGGAGGTGGGAGGGAAGTTCAAATGGGAGGGGACATATGTATATCTATGGCTGATTCATGTTGATGTATGTCAGAAACCAACACAATATGGTAAAATAATTATCCTCCCATTAGAAATAAATAAAAATGTTTTTAAAAATAGCTGAATAAAGGAGAGGAAAGAGAATAAGTCTTCAACATTAAAAAAAAAATGATGTGCTAGCAGGTCTAAACTTGCTCCCTCTCATATGTACATATCTTTACATAGTTTGTGCTGCATTTGTACTTGCGTTTTAAAATTTCGTTCTGCATCTGTGCTCTGCATGTACACAGACCCCTGAAAAGATGTATACAAACTCAGAATGAAGCATCTGGAAGCCTTGATAAGCTGTTAACTTGACACTATTCTTAGAACCCAGAAACTCTCAAATGAATTTTCATTTCGGAAGAATAAGCTTGTTGCTTCTGAATTATGCATTCATCCCTGGATTTCCCTTATTTATGGTCCCTGGTAATGCCATGGCTGAAGACTTTGTGTCCTCTTTTCAAGGACTTGATATGCAATTCAGGTGCCTGAGATTATCATGAGCATAAAATAAGCCTCAGCTAGTTACTGTGAGGGTTGTTAGCATTTTACTAGGACAACTAACGATGAGGAACAGTCAGCCTAAAGGACTGAAGGGCATGGAGTTATTTTTAAATACCACATGCTTTCATGAAAGGTGGTCAGAGATCATGGACAGCGGTGCACGCCTGTTAGAGCGGCCGCATCTGCCAGGTTTGGTGAAGCTTCAGTCAGTGTTCTCCCAGTCTTCCTGCTGGAGGGCAACGTCCTGGTGGGTTCACTAGACAGACTCTCCATCATGTCTTCCTGGAGTCTTGTTGATAAGGCTGTCATACAGCTGGTAAATGCTGCCTTTGCCTTGGCCATCAGGCTGGAGTTATCATCGCTCATCAGGTAGCATGGTACCCGTGTGTACCATGGAGTCAGCATGCTATTGATGCTCGTGGATGGATGGTGGCTCGTGGGGAATCCTGTCTCTACGGTTTGGGATGAAGTCACACACACACTTTGCCTAAAGTAAGCTGTGTCCCTTTTCTCTGGACCATGGCTAGAATTCTGGATAGCTTGCTGGCCTTTAGTGATGTATCTTCCCTGCGTGCATGCATGCTCAGTCACTCCAGTTCTGTCCAATTCTTTGTGACCTATGACTGTAGCCTTCCAGGTTCCTCTGTCTATGGGATTCCCCAGGCAAGAATACTGGAGTGAGTTGTCATTTCCTTCTCCAGGAGATCTTCCTGACCCAGGGATCAAATTGTGTCTCCTGCATTGCAGGTGGATTCTTTACCCACTGAGCCACCTGGGAAACCTGTATCTTCCCTACAAGAGAGCAATCTCAGGAAGCCCATTGTAGGGTAAGCCTCTCTCTTAGTGGGAGAGACCAGAAGGAACTAAGACCTGGGCTGGAGTCATGGCATGGGGTCATTCTTGCCCCACGTTTCATGGATTATTTCAGCATTTCCTGTATGAACACAGAAAATCTGGAATCTGAATTCTCATGCCAAATCTGCATTCACTCTGGGACTGTATGAAAGGCATTTCTTTGACCCAAGAACTACTTTTCTGTAACCCATTGAAGCAGCACCATGAGGGGTCTTACACAGACAAGAATATCAAATTCTCTGGGGGTAGAGTGGCTTTATTTTTGATAGCTGGAGGGATGTAGAGTGTTTATTAGTGTTTTATGAATAGCATCACCTTACCTTCTTTTTGCTTTCCCCTTCTCTTTTCCAGGTTGAAGAGCTCCTTATTTTATTTCCGAAAGAGAGTTATAATTCCTAAGTGTAATCTTTACATTATTGTTTTTACTCAGCAGGTGTTAATATCTGATGGCTCAGTGGTAAAGACCATGCAGGAGACATGTGTTTGATCTCTGGGTTGGGAAATGGCAACCCACTCCAGTATTCTTGCCTGGACAGAGGAGCCTGGTGGGCTATAGTCCATGGGGTCACAAAAGAGTCAGATACTAAACAACATTAATATGTGATAGCATCTTTTTATTTTGTGGAACCCTATTGGCCACCTCATGCGAAGAGTTGACTCATTGGAAAAGACTCTGATGCTGGGAGGGATTGGGAGCAGGAGAAGGGGACGACAGAGGATGAGATGGCTGGATGGTGTCACTGACTCGATGGACGTGAATCTGAGTGAATTCCGGGAGTTGGTGATGGACAGGGAGGCCTGGCGTGCTGCGATTCATGGGGTCGCAGAGTCGAACACGACTGAGCGACTGAAGTGAAGTGCTTTTGAAACATAAGCATTTTGGAAATAGTCCTTTATTTGTGAGGAAAAAGAACCGTCCAAGTGACAACTTAGTTCATTATTCCATGTCCATTTATTCATTTAGCAAGTGTTCACTGCTTGCTTGCAATGTACCCAGTGAGGCACTGTGGGGAGACAGATGACTAGCAGCGGCTTTGGCATGATATTCACAAGGTAGAAAGAAGAGTGTTTATTACAGAGATACAAGCAAGTACTGATGAGCTAGCTCTGTGATGCTCCTGAATTTTTGTTTGGCCTTTCTTTTTCTCCATATGTGTGCTAGGAAAAACAAAGAAGAATACCATAGAGCCTTGGTCAAGCCCAAACAGTTTCATAATAATCGCTTCCCAGGTTAACTATTAAACTATGAAGCAGTATGGTTTTTACTCCAAATTTTGAATTCATGCAGTATTAGGAAGAATAGTTAGGTACTTCTAACTTTTAAAACTAATGTTTAGTATTTGAACATTTTCTCCCAAGAAAATAGACCTTCATACACTATTACTGATTTTTTCCATCACTAGAAAGATCCAAGATTCATCAGTCAGGGAGAAAGCGGTTCACTTTCAATTAAAAAAAAAAAATAGCAAAAATACTGCAATAAAATGAATGAAAATATGAAACCATCTGTATCTCCAGTGATAATGCCAATGCAGTGTATACTGTAAACAATACAATTTGTTCAAGTCCACTTTAAAGGAAAGTGGTTTAGTGTGCATATATAAAATAGGAAAAGAAATCCTTTCTTTATTCACAGATCTCATATGCAACACACACCGCCATATATGCACAGATGTTACATATATGTGTATATATATCTCTGAACACTCTTGTGGCCCCCATAGGAAATGAACACAGGTCATCACCAAACACAACCAGTGTTTGAACTGTCACCTTTGTCTGTCACTTAAAAGACAGTTCAGGTCTTTATCTCTGGTCCTTGGAACAATGCCATACTCACCTCCTGTCTGCCCATCCTTTCTAGTATTTGCAGTGTTATCAGAATATTTTTCCTGTGACATAACTCAAGTCACATTTTCTTCCTCAAAATTTCTCAAAGCTGCAAACCTATAGAATGCAGGCCCATAAACACCACAGAAACACAGGAACCACAGTTTTCCAACTCTTGTCTCTAATACAGTCTGAAAAATGCCCCTCCCTTTTATTCTTTTCCATCAGGTTTATTACAGGACATTGAATATGGTTCCCTGCACTGTAGAGCCCTCTCCCCTTTCTATTGCCATCTTCCCTGTCCTGGAAACACCGGGTCACGACAGACCCGGTTCCGAAGCTCTGCCGCAGCCATTTAACTGTGCACCACGTATCTGGCACTCGATAGTAAAGGCAGTACTTGTGTTAATCCATTTTTTCCCTCCCTGAATGAGTCGGTGAGCTCCCAGAAAGGTGACTAGAAGTATTTGGAGAAGCCCTTTAACATTTTAATAAATGTGCCTTGGTTACTTGGCTAGGGCTGTGATATTGCGAGACAAATAGAATAATTTCTTTTGCCTGCAAACCACTCCCCCCCCCCTCCCGCCCCAACCCCGCGCCATTTCAGTGGGAAGCGTTATCAATTATGACTTCCCATTAGGCCGGGAAGACCACCTGTAACTGCAGCTTTAGGTTGGGGATGGGGAGACGGTGGGGAGCAAGAGGCTGCCTGAAAAACAGGAAACCTCCCTCAACCTCTAATTCAGATCTTCTCCATTAACTTAGTCTTTCTGGGACACCTACCGGATGCAAAACGCCGCCAATTTGATTTTTTTTTTTTTTTTTCCTTTCAAAAAGGTGTGTGTGGGGGGGGGGAACCTGCAGTCCCCAAGCCAGTAAATAACTCACCTGAAGGTCAGGTACGCCCTCCCCCCACTCTCCCGGGGGTGTCTGGGAGGGATGGGGGTGCGGGGCGGATAGAGAGCCCAGCAGTGATCGCAGTAGAAACCCGGAGGCTCAGGCGATTGGCAGCGGTCTGGGAGGCGTCCTCCCCAGCCCGACCCTGAGCCGGGATGGAGAAGGCGGAGGCGGCGGCACAACGGCCCTGAAGTCCCCAGCGCCCCCTCCCCCGCGGCCGAGCCGGGCCGGGCGCGTCCCTGGGCGTGTGCCCCGCCGCAGCCCGCGGAGCCTCCCGAGTCTCCTGCCAGGGGGGCGGGGAGCGCGGCGAGCGCCCGTGTCTGCGGCTGCCTCCCCACGCCCGAGCCTCCGCGCCGCGCCGCGCCGAGGACGCGCGCCCCATCCGGTCCCCCCGCCGCCGCCGCCGCGCGCCCGGGCCCCCCGGCCCAGCCCAGGTAACTTTTCTGCCTGCGGGGCTGCGGGGTCCAAGGGAGGTGCAGGGTCGCCGGGGGCGCAGGGCTGGCCGGAGGCCGGGGGCAGGCGCGTGGCTGCAGCGCCGCTCAGCCGCGCGAATCGCGGGAGCCGGGCACCCTCCCCGCCCGGCCCGCCGGGACCCCTGCGGGGACCCCCTCCCAATAGCCTGGCCGAGCCGGGGCGCCGCGCCGGGGGACGTGCCCACTTCGCCCGCCCTGCGCTGCAGCATCGCGGGGCGGGCGCGCGGCCCGAGCCCTGGCCTCCGGCCCGGGGGGCCTCCCCCGGAGCCCCGGCCGAGAGGGGCGGCTGGCCCCTGCTCCGTCAGTTTCCGAGCCCTCCCCCCGTCCCGGGCGCCATGTTTTGAGTTACCCCTCGGGGTGGGGTGGGGGCGGGGGCGACACTGCGGCGCCGCCCGGGGCGCGGGGAACACTGCGCGCGGCGGCGGAGGGTCTGCGCGGGGCTCGGCAGGCGCGGGGCCGGTAAGGTGCGCTCGCACAAAAGCATCTGCGCTCCAAGCGGCCGCCGCTTTTATGTAACTTGTCCGCTTCGCCGAAGTGGGGCGGGCGGCGGCCCCCGGACGGCGGCGGAGGCTGCAGCGGGGTGGCCGGGGAGGGGGAGGAGGCAGCGTCCTCCTAACGGGGTGCGCAGTTGGGGTAGGGGTGCTCGGGCACCTGCGGGGCCGGGGACCCGGGGGCGGCGCAGCTCACCTGGCGTCCGTGAGGCTGCGCTGCCCCGGGAGGCGTGTGCGCGGGCGGCGCTGCGGCGGCTGGGGGCGGGGAGGCCGGGGCGCGGGGCTCGGGACCCCGGGAGTCGGGGTCTCTGCCAGTTCCAGGCGAGTGTTTCCCGGCTCCTGCCGCGGGGCCCCCCGCCGTCTGGGGTCTCCCCTCTTCTCTCGCCCTCCTTCCCCTCCTCCCCCCCCCCCCCCAAGTTCACGGCTTCTGCAATGCGGTGGGTGTGGTTACCTATTCTATTGCCCCTGTGGTCCTTCGCCGCGGGAGCGGTCTCTGCTCGGTTTCCAGATTGCCGGATCCCAAGTTGTCTAGGGTTTTTTTTCTCCTTCAGTCCCAGCCCAGGGTTAAAGTTGAGATGGTTGCAGAACACATAGAAAGATAAAGAGAACATGTGTTGTTAATTACGCCTGGAGGCCGGCCTGAGAAATCCTGAGAGGGCCAGGCAGCCCTGTCACGCGTCGCTTGCATTTCTGGTTTAACTTGGTGTTTCAGCTTTTTTTTTTTTTTTTTTTAAACCTCAGTCTGGCGGAATTGTTTTTGCAGATATCCCGCTCGTCCTTTTTTTTGGGGGGGGGGGCATTTTAGGGTCTCTGGGGCGGCCAGGTGTGCGTTGGAGTTTATCCTGGTAGCAATAACTTTCCTAGTAGAAGAGCCATCAGATCAGACCAAGCACTAAAAACAGTCTTTTTGAATTTTACACTGATTTTTAATGTCTCAAACAAAAATGGTAAACCTCCATTTATCATCTGGGAACCCTAGACGCAGTAATTATACAGCAAATTGAGCAGAAAAGCCCTATTAAGGAAAAAGCGCATCGAGTTTGAGTAAACTCTGGGGAATGGGAGGTGATTCGTATCTTGGATCAAACAGCTTTTTTTTTTAATGCACGTTAATTTTGGTATCAGACTTTCAGAACTTTAGTTGGAGTAACAAAGTCATTTCGAGAGGAAATAAATTCCATATTAAGAAGCCTGACTTTAATTTGTTAATTTCAGAAGGCATTGATGAAAATAAAATAGCTGAATACTAAATAGTCTCATTTGCATTATGATTTTCTAGTGGTTTAGAAAAGCAACATACCAGATGCACCAGTTACTGCAGTTTATCGAGCTAATACACTTTAGGCAAATAATTTTGGCAGCGCAGAATGTGTTTTCTGAATGATTTCTCAGTAGAAAAGAGTGGCCGCTTTATTTAATGTGTAAACCCCTTGGAGCTGAAGGATTGAGAAGATGGAGGTCAAAGGTCAGTATCTCAGTGAGCTGTTTACATTTCATTTTTAAGTCATTTCTTCTGTACCAGTGCTATTTAGGTTAAAAGCAGGTTTTGTCAATTCTTTTACAGTGCTTGGACTTGGGCCAACTTTGAATTGTGTTGAAATAGGAGACCTGGGATTTTTTTTTTTTTTTTTAACTTGATCAGAAGCTCTCTTGTCCATACCTTGGTCTTGAAACATTGGTCAAATGCATTAAGGGGCTGCCGAAGAAGGGAGGCAACTGTTCATGGACCAAGAGATGTTATGATGTCAGTATTTTGTGAATCCTTCCTTGATTTACAGTTTGTTGGATTATTATGGCAGGGACATACTTTTCCAGGGTATTTAAGTTAGTGATTTTTTTGGAAAAAAAAAAAAAAACCCTTAAAATTCACAAAATAGAATTCATGTCCTCTCCAGTAAAATAGAACTCCAAGAGTGAGCTGAAAAATAAAGACATGTTTCTTTTCCTTGAGAATTTGACTCTCATGGAGAGAGATTACTTAAGTCCTAGAGTTCCTTGGTCATCTTTCCTCCCCAGCCTCTTCTAAGGATCCAGCCATTGTTTTCCTGTGAATGTCAGCTTTATCGTGAAATAGAGACTTACTATGGAAAACCATGACTCAGGTTTATCTCTGGCACCGCTTCCTTTAGAGAGATCTCTGATGGTATCACTGCAGCATCTTTCTTTCGGAAGGCTACACAGCTGCTAGCTTGTTGAGAATTCGGCACTCTGCTCTCATTTGATTCCTCTTGGCTGCAGAGAATTGTGTGCTCAGAAGCAGGGACTGGAGCCGTGAAGTCACTGCCCTGCCCTGTCTGGTGTTGTGACATCACTATGGCTCAAAGGAAACAAGGGTGGGGCAGGCAACACCAGACGGTCTGAAGCATCTGCCGGCGTTAACTTTGCCTGATCCATGAATGAGGCTCTCCTTTCTCAACTTGAACTGCACCATAAGGTATCGTTTGAAGCATGAGATATGGATGCCAGCCTGCATGGGAAAGTGTGTTTCAGAGATTAAGGAAGCAGAACTGTTTGTGTGTGTGTGTGTGTGCAGTAGTAGAAATGATTGACTCTTCCTCCTATTAAGGAAAATATTGTTAGTTTTTTAGGAGGGCCATTGAAAAATCATACTTAATTAACGAGTCTCTATCAATGCAGAGAATAGAGCCAGTATATTTCTTACTCTTTTTGTACCTAAGTAGCATTCTTGCTAAATTCTTTGTGTAGGTGGTTAGTCTTGTCTTTCAAAAGTGTGTGGTGTGGTGTCTGTCGAGATACAATCTCTTTCTGGGTAGACAATGTTCTATCTGATGTATTTTCCAGTGATGTGTTTGCAATTGGAAATTAGAAAAAAAAATGGGGAAAAGAAAGCAAGAGGTTTCACAAGTGTAGAAGATAACCTGCAGTGATTTGGGGTCATTGATTTCTATGTAAGTTTTTGGTTTATGTGTAGACGATTTTATAATTTATCACTTTTGAATTCTCTGAACTGAGCATTCTAGTGCAGAGATGATCCCAGACAGGCCGCACCCGAATTTGTAATAAATCAGTTTCCTGTTGTGATTCCTGACTTGAATGTGATGTGAGCATAAAGGAGACCCACAGAACAGCTGCAGCCTGGGGTCTTCTTGCCACCTCTTCAGTAAGATGACTGACCTTTTCTCATGTGAGAATATTATGTACGTGGGACCTGTGAGCAGTTCTTATTTAACCGTGTCACTGTCCAGAACACATTGCCAATGCAAAAGGGAAGGAAAACCCAAAAAAAAAAAAAAAAAAAAAGGAAGGATAGCCCAAATAGAGAAGTTGAAATTAAGTACCAGAACTGCAGCTCAATTCGTTGAAATGTCTTTGGTGTTGCATTTTTAGACTTAACCATGATTGGCTAAATTGCACACTTCACAGTTGTAAGCTTCTATTAGCGCCAAACCCCTAATTCTTTGGTAATTTGCAGTACAGAGGAAAAAGCTGACAACTTAATTTTTAGATGGCTGACATTTTGATGCACTGTTCTTATAATCCTTCCTTACAGACTTGAAAAAAGAAAAGAAAAAGCAGAAAGGTTTGTGTTTAATCTAGAGAACAGTTGGGATACTTCCTCTGCCTCATGCACTGTTTTTTTCCTCTCCACTTAAACTGAATGAATGCCTGTTCTTTGAAGGGACTAATTTTCCTTTTGCTTGGAGTTTCATTCCCAGACCAGCACAGGTCTAAACTCGTAGGGTATTGAGTAAATATTTATGGAATTGGATTAAGAAGTGAGGCCACATGTGACTTATGCTTCTCTATTAAAAAATAGTCGACAAGGCTTAAAAAGCATGGCCACTTCCTTAAAAATGAGAATGTTCAGACTCTTGTATGCAATTGTTTCTAACCACACAGTCCTCTTCCTAACGAGTTTGCTGCTCTGGCCACAGCTCAGATTAGGTAGGTTCTAGAGGTTTTGTCTGATCCAAGAAGAGAATACTGCAGGTACCGTGAGAAAAAAGGACGGCTTCTTTGAGAGAAGATAGGCAGGCAGCCTGCTTCCCTTTCTGCCATCTCTAATTGGTGTCATGGGGACATCAGTAGAGCAGATGTACTCAGAAGAAGGGGAGAAGGATCAGATGGAGGGAGACAAAAGCTGAATGAGGGCTGGGCCATGATATTGATCTTGATGTTGAATTAAGAAGAGAAAAACTATTTTCTCCTTAAAAATGTTTTATTTTAATGTTTTTATTGGAATATAATTGCCCTAAGATGTTGTGTTAGTTTCTGCTGTACAGTGAAAAGAATCAGCCATATGCATACACATCTCCTCCCTTTTGAGGGGATATATACATACATATATCCCCTCCCTTTTGAGTCTGCCTCCCACCCCACTCCCCCATCGCCACCCTTCCAGGTCATCACAGAGCCCTGAGCTGAGCTTCCTGAGCTTTATAACAGCTTCCCATTAGCCATCTATGTAGATCTCTCTTCTTTGGTCATTTTTTTTATAAATGTTGTATTTACATTCTCCAGTAGTGACTTTCTCTGTGTTTTAGTCAAGCCCCACATTTCATCCTTTCTCTAAAACAAACCTTTTTTTTTTTTTCCACATTTGCACATCTCTGAAATTGGGATATGTCTTACAGTTGCTCTCAGCCATATGGCAGAAAGAAAACTGGCAACTGAATTCATTGATAAAGACGCAGACATCAAAAATTGGAGATTGGGTGTCAGTTGATTGGAAGGAAATCTTGGAGACATAATGGAGCATGCATAAGAAATAGCGCATCACCCATGAAGAAACATAGGTGGTATTTACTGTGTAAAGGCATAGACCACGGTAACTGAATCAGCATGCAATTTGAGAAAGTTGGATTTTGACGTGTAATAGAATTTTTTTGAATACCTTGGCTAGTTTATTTTGTTTCTCTTTGTGCATGCAGAGAATATGTAATTAAGTGTAAAAGAGTTATCTAAGTAACTAGAAAATTAAAATTCCAACATATGAGTCACCACTTAATTGGCAGAGTGCTACGTATTGTGTTATTTCTTAGAATTAACGGTGTCATGAATTTTATCAAGTAGGGTTTGTCACTTGGCTACGCTAATTTAAAAAATACTCTATGATGTTCAGTGCTTATTCACATGCCCCCTTCTATGTATTTGGTAACTGAGGTGCATCCCTTTGTAGGAAAAATCTATTGACCGGTCTTCATTTTCAAGTTTGGCTTTTCCATTTGGGTCCTTGGAAGATAGTTGGACTTTGACTAGTCATTGAGAAGACATTCCAGATAGAACATTCTGAAAGTCAGGAGGCCTCAAGGTAACTGGAATGTAGTCTTTACCCTGCGGAGTAATAGGAGATGAGTCTCAGGAGAGTGTGTGGCCTTACGGTGAATATGAGACTAAGCAACATTTTGCACTTTGCTAGGTACTAGGGAGCCATTGAAAGTAGTGGAGTAGGAAAGACAGTGTTCATCTGGTGATCATTGTAGGGTGTATTGGAAGAACAGGAGTCTGGAGACAGATGACCTTTTGTTAAAAGAGTAATCCAAAAATTTTCAGAAATTGTATGTAACGCTAGTTCCTCTCAGCGATTGGTATTTTGGCAACTCACGACATATTTTTTGTGATCATATTTAGTCGAAGCTTAATTATTACTTTTGGACTGATTAGGGTGGAAAATGAAATGTTCAGAAGATGGAATAATTTTCATTCCTATTTATCCTTCCAGTTAAAACCTCTCTGTTATTTCAGGTATCAAGAACAATGCATACTCCTGGTAAAATATTTTCTAATAATATTGAAAGACAAGCAGAAGAAACTGCACTGTCTAGAGGCTACTGTTAATAGTTGTGCTCAGTTGCCCAGTCGTGCGCTCCTCTTTGTGGCCTCATGAACTGTAGCCCGCCTGGCTCCTCTATCCGTGAAGTTTTTCTGGCAAGAATACTGGAGTGGGTTGACATTTCCTTCTCCAGGAGATCTTCCTGACCCAGGGACTGAACCCTCTTCTCTTGTGTCTTCTGCACTGGCAGGCGGATTCTTTACCGCTGGCTCCACCTGGGAAGTGGCTAAAACAACAGCAGTAACAGTGTGTGTCTTGGAATCTGACAGCCCTGGGATGGGCTCCTCGGCTTGCTGGGTGGTCACTGTGTGACGCGGGTCAAGTCTCTTCACTTCTTGACTCTATTTGATCACTTACAAAATGGCCGTAATGTTTAGATCCCGAGGTTGCTGCTGCTGCTGCTAAGTCACTTCAGTCGTGTCTGACTCTGTGCGACCCCACAGACGGCAGCCCCCCAAGGCTCCCCTGTCCCTGGGATTCTCCAGGCAAGAACACTGGAGTGGGTTGCCATTTCCTTCTCCAGTGCATGAAAGTGAAAAGTGAAGTGAAGTCACTGAGTCGACCGGGTCTATGTAATTTTCATTTCAGTTCAGTTCAGTTGCTCAGTCGTGTCCGACCCTCAGCGACCCCATGGACTGCAGCCCTCCAGGCTCCTCCGTCCACGGGATTTGCCAGGCAAGAGTACTGGAGTGGGGTGCCAGTGCCTTCTCC
Organism: Capra hircus; assembly: GCF_001704415.2. NCBI lineage: Eukaryota > Metazoa > Chordata > Mammalia > Artiodactyla > Bovidae > Capra > Capra hircus. Next base: position 39,361,491 of record NC_030831.1, on the reverse strand, counting down.
GAGATCCCACGGTTATGAGGGTTAAACAATGCAGTCCATGCAAAGCACTGCACATAGTACCTGGTACATCACAAGTGTCTAGTTAACGGACAGAGACTCCTGTCGTTGTTTAGCTGATGGGTCATGTCCGACTCTTTGCAACCCAATGGACTGTAGCCTGTCAGGCTCCTCTGTCCATGGGACTTCCTAGGCAAGAATACTGAAGTGGGTTGCCATTTCCTTCTCCAGGGGATCTGCCCAACCCAGGGCTCAAACCTGAGTCTCCTGCACTGCAGGCGAATTCTTCACCACTGAGCCACCAGGGAAACCCTACTGGCTAGTGTCTTAATAAAGATAATACACTGGAAATAAATAGTCCTAATGATTGTGAGAATGCTTAGCGTGAAGGAAAGACCCTTGTCTGGGTTTCTCTATGGCTGATCCATCACTTACCACTTTTGTAGCCCTAGGAAATTAATATAAAATTTAAAAGGTTAAGGAAGTAGGATTAAGGGTTAGTTTTCTTATCTGTTAAGTAGGGATGATAATCATGTAGTGTAGTGGTCTGGAGTATGAAATGAATGTCTAATTGAAAATATGTGGCTCTTTAATACATCTTCAGTTGAGGTTAGTTTTCTCTCCTTATGATGAATAATAGAAAAATGGAGTGAAGTCAGTGAAGCAGAGATGATTCTATGAGAAAATGTGATCTGCTGATCAAAATCAGGCTGAGTACTTTGGGTGTTAGAGATATTTTCAAGATATTGTGAGATTCTTAACTTTCATATGGGGGCAACAAAACAAGGCATCAATTTAATAGGATCTGAAAATGAATTCATTGACTCAGCAGACATGAGTTTGAGCAAATTCGGAGAGATAGTGAAGGACAGAGGAGCCTGGTGGGCTACAGTCCATGGGGTTGCAAAGAGCTGGATACAACTGAGTGACTCAACAACAAAAGCAATAGCAAAGAAAAATGAACTCAAGAGGGAGCTTCCAGGGGACTTCCCTGGTGATCCAGTGGCCAAGACTCGGCGTTCCCAGTGTAGGGGCCCGGGTTTGATCCCTACTCAGGGAACTAGATACCACATGCCACAACTAAGAGTTTGCATGCTGCAGCTAAAGCTCCTGTATGCTGCAGTTAAGACCTGGCACAGCCAAATTAAAAAAAAAAAAAAAAGAGGGAGCTTCCAGTCCTTGGACCTACAGTTGCGATGCAGCCTAAGGGTCTTCAGAAGCTTGTCTGACACTATGGCCCAGTCTCAGTTGAGACCCAGCAGGTTGCCACCCCCATCAGATAGCCTTTCAGTTCTTACTGTGCCTTCTGCAGGTGCCTTCAGACAGCATCTTGGAGTCACCTCTGCTCTCCTGGATGCTGTATTTCAAGCTGGGGGACCAGCAATACACAAATAGGATTTCAGATTGGGATGAAAGTTCTGAAGTAGAACCAGGTCAGTGTTGATGGGTGTAGAGGACTGCTTCAGATACTGTCACTTGGGGATGGTTAACATTTAGTTAAGTCCTTCCTTCTTGTTTGCACCCTTCCTCTGCAAGTGAGACATCAACCCTTAGGTAGTGATCGGTGCCAGGCAAGAATCACATCTTCCATCAGCTGTGTGTCTTTGGGCCTCGTATAGCGCCTGGCTGTGGTCCCATGCAGGCTCCTCTGTCCATGATTTTCTCCAGGCAAGAACATTCCCTTCTCCAGAGGATCTTCCCAACGCAGGTATTGAGCTCAGGTCTCCTACATTGCAGGCAGACTGTTAACCATCTGAGCCACCAGGAAAGACTAGCTACTGAACACATAGATTTTATACTCACCAAGCCCTCTTTCTTGTACCTTACCTTTCTTGTGATATGATTTTTACCAAGACCATGTATTCTTTTTTTTCTCTTAAGCTTGATTTCTTGAACCCTCCCACTCAGTGTGGGCTTAACCATGCATGAAACTAATGGAGCCTATACTTAAGTGTAAATTCAAACTGTATCATCTTTTTCTTAGAGAAGGTTTCCCAAATTTAAGTGTCAGCATTTATGAAACCTACACCTGCCTCTGATCTCAATCTGTATTAAATCCCCCCTTTTCTGAATTCTTATTGCAACTGTGGTTCACCCGAACCCAGAACTTTACTGTGTCCCAGTTCATCTTCTCGTGGGTGCACACGAAAGGTGTCCAAAGACTTGGATTTGTGATTTGACTAAAAAGCTTCTGGACCTCTCAGAGATGTAAATTCTCATGTAGGAGAGTAGAACAACCCTTCCTTGCTGTGGAATCACCCTCATGTTGTTCACTCGCTCAGTTGTGTTTGATTCCTTGCAACCCCATGGACTGCAGCATGCCAGGCTTCCCTGCCCATCTTTCACTGTCTCCCGGAGTTTGCTTAAACTCATGTCCATTGAGTCAGTGATACCATCCAACCATCTCATCCTCTGTTGCCTCCTTCTGCTTTCTATCTTACCCAGCATCAGGGTCTTTTCCAATGAGTCGGCTCTTCGCATCAGGTGGCCAAAGTGTTGGAGCTTCAGCTTCAGCATCAGTCCTTCTAATGAATATTCAGGGTTGATGTCCTTTAGGATTGACTTGATTGATCTCCTTGCAGTCCAAGGGACTCTCAAGAGTCTTCTCTAGCACCACGATTCGAAAGCATCAGTTCTTCAGCGCTCAGCCTTCTTTATGGTCCAGCTCTCACATCTGTACATGACTACTGGCAAAAGCATAGCTTAGACCAGATGGACCTTTGTCGGCAAAGTAACGTCTCTGCTTTTATCACCGTCATGAGCCAGTGGGGATTTTCCATTGATCCAATCCAATTTTCAAGCTGTAAGGTGTAAAATATGATGATAATCAGTGGGTTTTCTTTTAGTGAGTTAGGGTAGCAGACTTTAGTTGAAGGAACATCTTGGATTTCTTCCATGCTTTGCTCCCAGCATCCTGTGCCTTCATTCCTTCTCCTGATGATGAAATACATCCTGAGGACTTTGCATTAGCACTGTGCCAGTGTCAGCGACAGAGCAAAAAGGAAAATAAGCAGCAGCCGCTCGCTGGGCTCCCCCAGGGCACAGGGCTGTCACTGCCTGTGAAAGGGGCATCGGGCTCCAAGTTCTGCCCAAGAAGCTCACCACCCAGACTTGCGATGTGGTCCTGGCAGAAGGGACTGAGGTCTAACCTGGACCTGGACAGTGGCCAAGAGTCAGCATGTGGCAGAGAAGAAGGGGAGGGTCTGGTAGGATCCAGAGTGGACTAGAGAGAGGCTGTTTGTGGGGTGACTGACCAGCAGGTACAAAGGCCAAGGGGGAAAGGATGCTTAGTCAGACATGGTACAGGACTAAGGGATGAGACTGGATCCAGGAAGAACACTGGGGAGGTGACGGTGTTGCAGAGGTCCATGGGGTCCTCAGGACATGCAGGGAGAGATGTCCGGTAGCCTTCACGCCAGAGAGGTCCAGCTTCTGGATCAAGATGGGGACTCATTAAAAAAGGATGCTATTAATGCCTTGGAAGCTGAGGCCCGGGAGAGGGTGAGTAAATAGGGTGGGCGGAGGAGGAGGGAGATAGGGGACAGACACACCTGGAAGCGTGTTTAGAAGGAGCAGTGCTCAGGGCTCCTGGGCACCCAGGAGCACCAAGGCAGTCTTGTGCCTGCGACAGCTTTGGTTCAGCTGCTGTGACATTGGTGCCTCCTCACGGGGACTCAGAGAGCAGGGCTCATCTCCTCTGGGAGCACCTGGTGTTTCTACTTCCTGCTTTCCTCGGTTTGGAGGATGGAGCGAACTGCTGGAGGTAGAGGTCGGGGTGGGGGCAGCAGGAATTGGGGGAGCCCATGCCCCCAGGAATCTTTGCCACACACACGCCTGTATATGTGAGGTCCTGTTATCCACGGTGTTTTATTTATTTTTTTAAAGAAGTATATTGAGAAGCAAAGGTGACATTGCTAAAAATGCCCACCTCCTACGTGGATGAGGGGCTGTGTCTAAGGTGATACTGGCGACGGTTTAAAGCATTGAACATAGATTTGCCCTCTTCTATGCAGCCCTTGTCTGTGGACCCTAAAAAGCTCTAATGTGTCGTTTGAGAGCTAGGAAAGTGATGGCAGCTTTTCCAGTCCCTTAATTTGTTTCCTGGCTCCTCGTACCAGAAGCGTTTCCACCAGTGGTAAAATATTCTTGATCACAGCAAATTAGAAATACTGGACAGCCTTGTCCATTATGTAGAGATGCATGTCAGGATGACCCATGGATGGGTCTTAACTCAGATCTCAGAGAACGTCGAGATGGGGGTGACGATCTCTCTTAGAAATAGTGTGTAATATTTCTGATACCTGAAAAAGTTGAATAGTAGATACAGTGACCACCTCTGTATCCCACATCCAGTTTTAAGAGAGAAAGCATTCTCCCAGATTGCTTACTTTCCCTGTGTTCTCCTCTGCAGTTGTACCTGCCTCCCTCCTAGGAGCAGCCGTTCTCTGTGGCATCACTGAATTATTTGTGGTGGTGTTCACATTTAACCAACTTTAAACAGTGTCTTGTACCTGTCCCTCTGCAGCTTTGTCCATCCTGTCGGCTCCATGACTTCCAGGAGCCCATGGGTGAAAACTGATGCTTTAAACCAGTGTTCATGGCTTCCTCACCAGGCCTTGAACAGGATTGTGCTTCCCACCTCAGAACATGGTACAACCCTGTATCTTCATGCTCTGTATCCCCGGATTCAGCCAACCATAGAATGAAAAATACTTTTTCAGAATGCTCTAGAAAGTTCAAAAAAAGCAAAATGTAAATTTGTCCCCAGCAGCTATTTACATAGTACTTGCATTGTATTTACAACTATTTACATAGTATTTCCACTGTGTTAGGTGTTACTGAAAAATATTTTTTAAGAATGTTCCAGAAAATTCCAAAAATCAAAACTTGAATTTGCCCCCAACAACTATTTACATAGCATTTGCACTGTATTTACAACTATTTACCGAGTATTTCCATTGTGTTAGGCATTGTAAGTAATCTGCATGCTCAGTCACTTCAATAGTGTCTGACTCTTTGCAACCCTGTGGATTGTAGGATCTACTAGGCTCCTCTGTCCATGGGATTTCCCAGGCAATACTGGAGTGGGTGGCCATTTTCCTCCTCCAGGGATCTTCCTGAACCAGGGAATGAACCTGTGTCTCTTACATTGCAGGCAGATTCTTTACCTGCAGAGCCATCAAGGAATCCCATAAGTAATCTAGAGATGATTTAAAGTCTGTGGGAAGATGTGCAGGGGTTAAGCAAATACTGTGCCATTTTACAGGCTTCCCAGGTAACTCGGTGGTGAAGACCCACCTGCCAATGCAGGAGATGAGGGTTTGATCCTTGGGTCAGGAAGATCCCCTGGAGGAGGGCATGGCAACCCACCCCAGTATTCTTGCCTGGAGAATCCCATGGACAGAGGAGCCTGGCAGGCTACAGTCCATGAGGTAGCAAGAGTCAGGCGTGACTGAGTGACCAAGCGTATGCCATTTTGCATAAGAGACTTGAGCTTCTGTGGAATTTGGTATCCGAGTGTGTCCTGAAATCAATCACCCCTCCCCAAAACAGACACCAAGGGATGAGTGTCCTTGCTGCCCATCAGCCTGGGACATCCTGCCCCAGCATGTCTACGCAGCTGCCTCTGCACCTGCGCCCCATCACCTCTCACCCCACCCAGCACTGACTCCCTGCTCTGCTCCCATTTTCTTCATATGAGTACATGTTTTACTTGTTTGTGTCTGCCGTGTGCCTCCCCCAACCAGAGCATCTGCTTCATCTGTTCTAGGACTTAACATCTCTTCTGTTCACCATGGACCCCAGCTTTGAGAACAGTGCTGCTCAGTACCCAGCTAACTGAAGGAGTCTTTCAAGATACGATGTGTTAGGAATTTGCCACGTTTTTATTGTGGACTTTTTAGTTGTGGTGGTTTGTCTATTATGAATAAACCTACATTGTACATACGTGCAGAATTCTTTTCTTTTTTTTTAGAAAACAAACACATTTCATTATCAATCCAAAAATAAAAGAAGATGTGAGCTTATGAAGGAAAATTTTTTATTGATCCATCTTTAGCCTTTGATCTAGTGGATACGGTTGTGTTCAGAGTGATTTAATGCTGAATTGTAAATATAGCTTCAGTAAGTGAGGCCCCCTGATGGGAAAAGCTGGCCTGTGTGGCCCAAGGGATCTTGCCAAGAGGTGAAGGAGCCGGTGTGTGTGCACCAGGTCGAGACCATCCTGCTCTGAGCTGTGAGTTCAGCCATGCTTCCCAGGGCGACAGTTGGGTTCCAGTCATTTTCAATTAATTTGGACTTGCAGTTCTTTATGCTCATTAGAGTATCATAATTTTCCCCCTCCTCAAGAATTAGCACTTCCACAATCAGCTGTACCATCTCAGACATGCCATCTGGCCTGCCCCCTTCTTTCCCTTCCATTATTAGTACAGTCGAAGGTAAACATGTTTTTTTTTTTTCCCTTCTTCCTTACCGATGAATATTCCATTTTCTTGTAATTTGGAAGATAATTCGTACACCACTCATTTTCACTCTTTGTATTCGGTGCTGGAAAACCAGAGCGTGCTTGGTTTCCTGGGCTCTTTAATGAAGCATCAAGTCGACGATAGTGAGGTTTTATTTATTTATTTTATTTTACTTAACAATACTGCATTGGTTTTGCCATACATTGACATAAATCCGCCACGGGTGTACATGAGTTCCCAATCCTGAACCCCCCTCCCACCTCCCTCCCCATATAATCTCTCTGGGTCACCCCAGTGCACCAGCCCCAAGCATCCTGTATCCTGTATCGAACCTAGACTGGCGATTCGTTTCTTACATGATAGTATACATGTCTCAATGCCATTCTCCCAAATCATCCCACCCTCTCCCTCTGATAGTGAGGTTTTGATTAGATGTGCATTCTAATTAAAAACAAATGATAAATTTCCACTTGGATTGCCATAGAAAAGGATTCCAACGTATAAGGATAGATAGTCATGGTATCCTATCAGCAAAATTATTTATAACTTGGTTTTGAAGAATTTCTTATCCAAAAGAAAGCTTTCATGACTGCCCTTTTCTCTGCTTCTTTTATTGACAGTATTTTTCTCTGAATCTGTGTATCATGTCTAGTCTCGCGGAGGTTGGAGACCTGGAATTTCTCTATCCAGGTATTCCAGAAGTGTTGGTGAAATGGAATGGTCTCCCTCCATTGGGAAATTTGTTTTCCGTTATGTTCCTTTCTTCTTGATGCCAGCAATGACATGTTCTTGGATGAGCCTTTGAGTTCAGGGTGGTGAGTTGAGTGTGTCTGGTTGATAAAGGGGAGCTGACTGAGTGGTAAAGCAGATCAGTTCAGTTCAGTCGCTCAGTCGTGTCCAACTCTTTGTGACCCCATGAACCGCAGCACGCCAGGGCTCCCTGTCCGTCACCAACTCCCAGAGTCCACCCAAACCCATGTCCATTGAGTTGGTGATGCCATCCAGCCATCTCATCCTCTGTCGTCCCCTTCTCCTCCTGCCCTCAATCTTTCCCAGCATCAGGGTCTTTTCAGATGAGTCAGCTCTTCACATCAGGTGGCCAAAGTATTGGAGTTTCAGCTTCAGCATCAGTCCTACCAGTGAACACCCAGGACTGATCTCCTTTAGGATGGACTGGTTGGATCTCCTTGTAGTCCAAGGGACTCTCAAGAGTCTTCTCCAGCACCACAGTTCAAAAGCATCAATTCTTCAGTGCTAAGCTTTCTTTATAGTACAATTCTCACACCCATACACGACCACTGGAAAAACCGTAGCCTTGGCTAGACGGACCTTTGTTGGCAAAGTAATGTCTCTGCTTTTGAATATGCTGTCTAGTTGGTCATAACTTTCTTTCCAAGGAGTAAGCATCTTTTAATTTCATGGCTGCAATCACCATCGGCAGTGATTTTGGAGCCCAGAAAGATAAAGTCAGCCACTGTTTCCACTGTTTCCCCATCTATTTCCCATGAAGTGATGGGACCAGATGCCATAATCTTTGTTTTCTGAGTGTTGAGCTTTAAGCCAACTTTTTCACTCTCCTCTTTCACTTTCATCAAGAGGCTCTTTAGTTCCTCTTCACTTTCTGCCATAAGGGTGGTGTCATCTGCATAACAGGTATTGGTATTTCTCCTAGCAATCTTGATTCCAGCTTGTGCTTCTTCCAGCCCAGTGTTTCTCATGATGTACTCTGCATAGAAGTTAAATAAGCAGGGTGACAATATACAGCCTTGACGTACTCCTTTTCCTATTTGGAACCAGTCTGTTGTTCCATGTCTAGTTCTAACTGTTGCTTCCTGACCTGCATACAGGTTTCTCAAGAGGCAGGTCAGGTGGTCTGGTATTCCCATCTCTTTCAGAATTTTCCACAGTTTATTGTGATCCACACAGTCAAAGGCTTTGGATAGTCAGTAAAGCAGAAATAGATGTTTTTCTGGATAGCAGCTTAGGTATTCTCTGATGACTGCGGGCTTGGCTAGCTTGCATCCCCCACCCCCATCAGCCCCCATCGTCATTCCTCCTGACGTGCATCCATGCATGACCACACGATAGTTCTCAGCAGGACGCACAGGTGCCCTGCCTCTGGCTTCTCTGGTTTTAGGCGGTCTGATAACAGCCATTACTCAATTTGAAGCCATCATTTCTCAGCATAGGCAGTCTGGATTCTGTCTCAGACCCAGATTAGCAAGTTGGATGCTCTGAAACTGCTTTAAAAAGTTTGTTAATCATTGTTATGGCTTTATAAAAAGTGAAATGGAATTACCTGATAGACCAGTCTTGTTTCTTGGCATTCTTTTATCTGATACTGGAAAGAGGATGATGTTGAAATCCCGTTCAGTAGAAACAGCATCACCACAGTCCTCAGAAGTGTTAAATGTGCATTGACTGTTTCTCCTATGGAAGGAATCTTCTTGGGAGATGTGCTGAGGACAGTGTGGTTATTTAAATGCATTTGTTTCATTTAGGGTCAGTGATCCTGTGGCACTTGCTGCTGTGGTTGTTCAGTCGCTCAGTCGTGTCTGACTCTTTGCAACCCCATGGACCACAGCACACTAGGCTTCCCTGACCTTCACTGTCCCCAGAATTTGCTCAAACTCATGTCTGTTGAGTTGGTGATGCCATCCATCCATCTCGACTTCTGTCGTCCCCTTCTCCTCTTGCCCTGTATCTTTCCCAGCATCAGAGTCTTTTCCAGTGAGTCGGCTCTTTGCATCAGGTCACCGAAGTATTGGAGTTTCAGCTTTAGCATCAGTCCTTCCAGTGACTATTCAGGGTTGATTTCCTTTAGGATTCACTGGTTTGATCTTGCTGTTTTAACCTATTTATCATTAATTGGATTTCACATGACCAATTTTTAGATATTTCCTTTTTAAAGAGCACTTTGATCGTGGAAACATTGGGTTTGAATTTCTGGAAGATACTGTACGTGGAAGAACAATTTTATTATTTGTCTTATTTGATGGGCAGTGACCTTGATAACAAATAATACTCTGATGGAAAATGAATTCTTATACTTGGGCCTTTTCTAACCACAACAGTTTAACTCCTGGGAGGTGCTTAACCACTCTGACCTGGCTCCATCCTTGCCCTTGTGAGGCAAGCAATTTAGCTTGATTGTCTTCCGTGATTAATGCTCTGTGACTCAGAAACATATCCAACTTTTTCAGCTCAGAAATAAATCTGCTGACCTAGTTTATTAGGCCTCGATTGCTCACTCCTTGATTTGAAGCATCTTTCTTTGGGGGGCATCTCTGGTTTGACACATTTGAAACGTCATTGGTTACTACCTGTTGTTAGTGTGTCGGGACACCCAGCAGGAAGTAGGAAGTGCAGCTGAAGAGCCGGGACAGGAAGGACCTTGACTTACCGCAAAAGATGAAGCAATCTCGTTCCTGAGCTGTGCTTGAGGCTTTCATCCCTGAGGACACTGTAGGTTGGGCTATGCTCATTTATGACACTTGGGGAGCACAGTGAAAGGGGTGAAACACTCCCTCCTGGTGTTTCCCTGAAGCCCAAAGAGCAAAGCTGGGGGATAACTAGCCACGGGAGGAAGGGACCAGGTAGGCTCAGCTGAATCCCCCTCAATGCAGGGGAAGGAGGGTGAGTCCTTTCTAAGGAAAAACAAAAACCATCCTGTGTGTTGGATGGACCTCATGGTTGAAGCTAGGACGATCCCACGGTCAAGTGCGGCAGTGGTCCTGCAGGAACTCAGCGAGGAGGCACCTGCGGAGGCTTCCTCCGACGTGGGATGTCCCCAGTGCTCTGCAGAGCCTCCTTAGGGACCTTGAGCAGGGGAGACACAGCTGGTGGCTTTAGTGCCTTCTCTTGACAAAGCCGGGCAGAGGCCCCACCCTCTGCTCTTAAACATACGGGGCATTGGATTTGTTGTCTCACAGTTCTTGGTTGTAAATGCTAAGTGACTCTTTTGCCTGAGAATTTTTGAAAAGGAAAAACATGGGAAACAGCCTGACGTATCAGGAGTCCCTGAGATGTAGAGTGGATAGGAGAACAGGGCTATAGAGGAAACGGTTTCTTCCTCAGCAGCCTCCCCTTCTTTACTGGGAGTTCCGGGCTGTGTCACCATCTTCCCAAGGGCTTCCCGCAGTCATCTACCTCTGCAGATGGGTCACGCTGCCATGTGGACGGGCTTTCCTAGCAATGAGCTGTGTGCTTTCACCAAAAAACAAAAACAACTGTTGAGGGTTTGTTGTTGTTTCTGCCCTGTTTTCCTCTCTTAAAGCCTAGCGTGAGTTGTTCTCCCTGCAATTTTTCTCTCTGATCAACCCTATAATTTTATTGTAATAATTCTCCGCGGGCTGTCACTCGACACACATCCAAGCAAACACGTTGCCTGCTCGATTGCCCAGCAAATGGGTTCAGACACTTGAGCCTCCTCTTACTCGTGTCAGCTTTTGAGATATTTGTACCAAAAGGAAAAGCTCAACTCTTTTCGTTTTAATCCTCATTTTTTATTTGCAAATGCGTGTCCATGTCGAAGGGTGTGTGTTTGTATTCTTTCTAAGTAGCGAAAGAATGTTGTTGTTCAGTCTCTCTTCTCAGCCCCGTGGACTGCAGCACGCCAGGCTTCCAAGCCCCTCACCATCTCTCAGAATTTGCCCCGGTTCACGTCCAGTGAATCGGTGATGCCATCCAATGATCTCAGCTTCCTTCGCCCTCTTCTCTTGCCCTCAATCTTTTCCAGCATCATCAGGGTCTTTTCCAGTGAGTCAACTTTTCAAATCCAGTGACCAAAGTATTGGAAGTTCAGCTTCAGCATCCGTCCTGCCAATGAATATTCAGGGTTGATTGCCTTAAGGATTCACTGGTTTGATTTCCTTGTTGTTTTAACCTGTTTTATCATTAATTGGATTTCACATGACCAGTTTTTAAATATTTCCTTTAAAGAACATTTTAATCATGGAAACATTGAATTTGAATTCCTGGAAGATATTGTAAGTAGAAGTATTGAAGCTTCAGCATCAGTCCTTCCAATGAATATTAGGATTGATTTCCTTTAGTGAAACAATGGAGAGACCCTAAAAGGTCCTTTCAGAGGGGACTAATTGCATAAATGCTCACTCTCCTAGGCTAGGGTAACAGGCAGTGTCAAATACAAGGAGATCGTTTTCTCCACCTAATAAGGAAGCTGTTAAGCGATAGTATTCAAAACATGTTGCTTATTCGTTATTTCATTCAACAAAGATTTACCAAGTGCTTATCATTGAGTGCCAGGCGTTTTTCTGGGAACCAAAGATAGAAATAGAAACAAGCCAAGAAAAAAAAATCCTTGGTGTCCTGCAAGTTATACTCTAGAGGTGAGAAGTAGAAAATAAACCATGAATTTGTTGGTGATCAGTTGCTCAGTCTTGTCCAGCTCTTTGTGACCCCATAGACTGCCGCCTGCCAGTCTTCCCTGTCCTTCACTGTCTCCTGGAGTTTGCTCAAACTCACGGTGATTGAGTCAGTGATGCTACTTATCCATCTCATCCTCTGCCACCCCCTTCTTCTTTTGCCTTCAGTCTTTGCCGGCATTAGGGTCTTTTCCGCTGAGTCAGCTCTTCTCATCAGGTTGCCAAACTATTGGAGCTTCAGCATCAGTCCTTCCAATGAATATTCATCATTGATTTCCTTTAGGATTGACTCGCTTGGTCTCCTTGCTGCCCAAGGGACTCTCAAGAGTCTTCTCCAGCACCACAATTTGAAAGCATCAGTTCTTCAGTGCTCAGCCTTCTTTCTGATCCAACTCTCACATCTGTATATTACTACTGGAAAAACCATAGCTTTGACTATATGGACCTTTGTTGGCAAAGTGATGTCTCTCCTTTTTAATATGCTGTCTAGCTTTGTCATAGCTTTTCCCCACCAAGGAGCAAGTGTCTTTTAATTTCATGGCTGCAGTCACTGACCGCAGTGATTTGGGAGCCCAAGAAAATAAAATCTGTCACCGTTACCATTTTTTCCTCTTCTGTTTGCCATGGATGCGTTAATTACAATAATGTAGGATATTCAAGGTCTGATGAGTGTTTTGGACATAACGGGAGAGAAGGCAGGGGGTGGGAGGTGGACTGGCAGTTTTGAGAGCATGTGGCACTCTGGGAAGCCTTCAGGGAAGGATGCAGTTGAGCAAAGCCTGAAAGGGGAGTGGGGCATGGAAGCCGATGGTGTGGAGGAAAGAACATCCCAGGATGTGTGCGCTCTTCATAGACTGACTGTTGCTGGAGAAGAGCAGAGCTTGTCCAAGCATGAGCCCTACGGCTCCCCAGGGTCTGCAGACCACTGAGCAGTCAGAGGGGAAGGAGAGACCGGGAGCCTGGGGCCAGGAATCCTAGAGGAGCCACTGTTTGGGGGGGTGGCAAGACGGGGCAAGGGGGAGTGACGGCTGTTCTCTGCGTGGGCAATGGAGACAGTGCAGTGCAGAGTTGTGTGTCCAGGTTGCTTCCGTTTTGTTTAAAGGCAGGAGTTAGCATCCCTGTCGGTGTTTGATTCTGCCTGGGGCACTTCTGGGGAAATACCCAGAATACTTGATATGCGTCTTCCGGGGAGGCCAACCCCCTGGGGCTCCAGTCAGGGGAAAAGGAGACTTTTTCAGTTTAAAAAGAATCAGTTTTTAAGCTGTTTCCATTATGAGAATATTTGAATGGACAGCAAGCCTTGCCTTTCCCTCCTTGGCTCTGCTTTGAGGGGTTCTTCTTGTTGGATCGTGCCAGACCCTCACGTGTCACACTCTGGGGTGTAGCGGGTGCCTCCTCTCATTCATTCGTTGCCTCATTCATTCATTTACTCACTCACATGTGCCAAGGACTGCTTCACATGTGTGGTGGTGGTGTTTAGTCACTCAGTTGTTTCAGACTCTTTGTGACCACATGGACTGAAGCCCACTAGGCTCCGCTGTCCATGGAATTTCCCAGGTAAGAATCCTAGCATGAGCTGCCATTTCATTTTCCAGACATGTTTGGCAATGGAGCCATAAACCAGAGACAAAGCCACAGTGTCTGTCTTGAGAGCAGTACCCAGACCTCCTCCCTACGCTCATTTCCACTGAGTTTAAGGAGTCCGAGGGCCCTTTGGGATTCCACTAAAATGTTCTCATGCTTATTCTGCTGTCAAACTTCTATAGGCAGTCCTTAAAGCCTGACTGTAATTTCGGGCACTAGTATCTGTGTGGAAAAGGTTCCCGGGTGGCGCTAGTAGTAAAGAGCCTGCCTGCCAATGCCGGTGAACTTGAGAGGCAGCTTCAATCCCTGGGTCACGGAAGATCCGCTGGAGGAGGGCACAGCAACTCACTCCAGTATTCTTGCTAAGAGAATCCCATAGACAGAGGAGCCTGGTGGGCTATGGTCCATAGGGTCAAAAAGAGTTAAACGCAACTGAAGTGGCAGCACACACACATGCATCTGTGTGGAAAACGGGATTTGGGGCTTTCAACAACCAGTTTACAGGTTACATTTTGGAATGTGACAAATTGGCTGTGGGCAACTGCCCATACACTGGTTTTAACTATTCCAATCAGCAGATTTTGTTAAACAGTCTACTCTTGGTTATCTCTGCCTATGGACATTTATAGTAGTGTGAATATATGAATTTTGATGGCTGAATTAAAAAAAATAAAATCTATCATTAATTTTTTTGCTTAGGCAAATCTTTCATTGTTATTAGAGTACAGTTGCTTTATAATGTTGAGTTCAGTTCAGTTCAGTCACTCAGTCGTGTCCGACTCTTTGCCACCCTATGAATTGCAGCACACCAGACCTCCCTGTCCATCACCAACTCCCAGAGTTCACCCAAACTCATGTCCATCGAGTCCGTGATGCCATCCAGCCATCTCATCCTCTGTCATTCCCTTCTCCTCCTGCCCCCAATCCCTCCCAGCATCAGGGTCTTTTCCAGTGAGTCAACTCTTCACATCAGGTGGCCAGAGTATTGGAGTTTCAGCTTCAGCATCAGTCCTTCCAATGAATACCCAGGACTGATCTCCTTTAGAATGGACTGGTTGGATCTCCTTGCAGTCCAAGGGACTCTCAAGAGTCTTCTCCAACACCACAGTTCAAAAGCATCAATTCTTCAGCACTCAGCCTTCTTCACAGTCCAACTCTCACATCCATACATGGCCACTGGAAAAACCATAGCCTTGGCTAGACAGACCTTAGTTGGCAAAGTAATGTCTCTGCTTTTGAATATGCTATCTAGGTTGCTCATAACTTTCCTTCCAAGGAGTAAGTGTCTTTTAATTTCATGGCCACAATCACCATCTGCAGTGATTTTGGAGCCCAAAAAATAAAGTCTGACACTGTTTCCACTGTTTGCCCATCTATTTCCCATGAAGTGATGGAACTGGATGCCATGATCTTCGTTTTCTGAATGTTGAGCTTTAAGCCAACTTTTTTGCTCTCCTCTTTTACTTTCATCAAGAGGCTTTTTAGCTCCTCTTCACTTTCTGCCATAAGGGTGGTGTTATCTGCATATCTGAGGTTATTGATATTTCTCCCGGCAATCTTGATTCCAGCTTGTGCTTCTTCCAGCCCAGCGTTTCTCATGATGTACTCTGCATGTAAGTTAAATAAGCAGGGTGACAATATACAGCCTTGACGTACTCCTTTTCCTATTTGGAACCAGTCTGTTTCTACTATACAGCAAAATGAATCAGTTATACATATACATTTGTTGTTATTCAGTGGCCAAGTAGTGTCCAACTCTTTGCGACCCCATAGACTGCAGAACACCAGGCCTCCCTGTCCCTCACCATCTCTTGGAGTTTGCCTAAGTTTATGTCCATTGAATTGGTGATGCCATCCGAGCATACATATATCCCTTTCTTTAGATTTCCTTCCCATTTGGGTCCCCACAGAGCATTGAGTAGCGTTCCTTGTGCCCTACAGAAGGTTCTGATTAGTTAGGCAAATCTTGAAATGAATTTACATTCCCCAGCTTCCCAGGGCTTCCCAGGTGGTGGTAGTGGTAAAGAATCTGCCGGCAATGCAGGAGACGCAAGAGACGCGGGTTCCATCCCTGGATTGGGAAGATCTGCTGGAGAAGGAAACAGCAATCCACTCCAGTATTCTTGCCTGGGAAATCCCATGGACAGAGGAGCCTGGTGGGCTACAGTTATTGAAGTTGCAGAGAGTCTGAGATGACTGAGAACACACACACAAATTCACAGGCTCTGATACCCAGGACGATAGTCTAGTCACATGCTGTGGAAAGGGGTTCCTGGCTGTGCTGCTGCTGCTAAGTCACTTCAGTTGTGCCTGACTCTGTGCGACCCCATAGACGGCAGCCCACCAGGCTTCCCGTCCCTGGCATTCTCCAGGCAAGAACATTGGAGTTGGTTGCCATTTCCTTCTCCAGTGCATGAAAGTGAAAAGTGAAAGTGAAGTTGCTTAGTCATGTCCGACTCTTAGTGACCCCATGGACTGCAGCCCACCAGGCTCCTCCATCCATGGGGTTTTCCAGGCAAGAGTACTAGAGTGGGGTGCCATTGCCTTCTCCATCCTGGCTGTGCAGTGATGAGCATTTCTGGTTTAGGGAGCCATGGAGTGTGAGGAACACTAACAGTTATTTCCATCAAGGATGGTTTTAGACCTCTTTTGGGAGACTGGAAAGAAAGAGCCTCAGTTTATAGAAACATTCATGTGGGAAGCAGCTGATAGTGTCAGGAACCAGCACAGACTTCCTAGTGCCTCCTTGACTGCGTGACTTCCTGTCAATAAAGTGAGAACAGGAGTCCCCAGGAGCCCCTACCCTTCCTAGAACACGGGTGGTCAGCAGGGTCCTTGATTGCATGGGAGGGCTGGTCCTCACGTCCATTCTTTCAGTATCTCCTTAAAGTATCCTCTTAATTTTGTCTGGCATTTCAGAAGCCCACAGTGTGGCTGAACCTTTGGTCTTAGCTGTGGTCTTGAGCTTTCAATTTGAAGAAGCTGGTGGCAAGTCCAGTTCTCAGCTGTGGCCGGGTATCAGTCGCCCAGGAGGAGAGCATCCATAGACTGTGTGAATATCCACCCCATAAGTGGGGCTCCGGTGTGGTCCACAGACCAGAGGCACCTGCAGCATCCAAGATGTTTGTTAGTCGGGAGCATCTCGTTGCCCTGAGGACCCTGCCTGTACCAGCTATCAGCTTTGGGAGCATCTCACTTTTTATGGGCACTTGAGTTTCGGTCCATTATAACAGTACTTTCTCTAGGCAAGGAAATAATGGTTTTCAGGAGTCTGAGGATGACCCTGGACACAGGCTTCCCTCTGCCAGGACAGCAGGTTCTTCTCCTTTGGGAAAATCTGCTTCTGTGCCTTTGTTTCCTATGAATATTGGACCAGATCAGAGGGTTGGTGGATGGTCCTCTGTGTTTGGAAAAAGTTCCTTATTTTCTTAAGAATTAGGCTGCTTTTTGTTTCAAAGACTCACTCCAGTGTAAAGCTTGCTCCCTCTTTGACTTTTTGACTTAATAATTCTCGTTTCTGAGACGGTGAACCCAGATGATTTTGAAATAGGGTGGGATTTTCGTCTCCCTTCTCTTAGTTCCTCCTTGCTGTGCTGTGTTGGTTCATCTTGACGATGGTTCCTGGAAAGGAAAATTATTTAAAAGGCCATGGGAGCTGTGGTATTGGCTCCAGTGCTGATGCTCTCTGCAGCTTTGAATCGGAAGATCTCTCCTATGGTTTTGCACTTCCCCATTTTTCATGCTGAGTCTCAAGGCCCCACCCACGTGACTGGCTCAGCGCATTTGAAAGCAGACACTGCTCTTAGAACAGATCTGTTCGTAGCTAGTGGTGGGAGAATTCCTGTTTGCTGCCCAGGCCAAATTCCAATCCATGTTCTTCCAGCAGCTCCGTCTTGAAGAGGACATTTTAGGGGCTGGTATAAAGCACAGCCCTCTCAGCTCCCCTAGCAGCCTCCACTGAGGCAGCTGGGGAGTCTAATTATAGGCTGGGAAGCCCCTGAGGAATTACAGAGTGTTAGCAGAAGGCTGGCATGTAGATGACAGCTGTTTGCCTGGGGCACCAGGGAACCACAGTGTAGAGAGAAGAAAAATGCAGTGTCCTGTCCAGCAGATGTTGGCCTTGGACACTTGTAATAATTACCCTCCTTGGTGTTAGCAAAAGTGCATCCGTGGTCTGTCACTGTAGTGGTTCTGGCTCAAACCTTGTGGGCAAGAGAACACATCCCTTCCCTTGATTGTTCCAAACTGTGTGTGTGAGACGTTTGACTCTTCCGTGTCTTGTTGATTAAAACATAGTGTAGGAAATCAACGTTCTAGACCTATAATTTGGAATGTCAGGATATTCTGGGTGCAGCTGTGCCCTGCCTACACTGATAGATTCTCGGACCTAGGAAATCCCACCTTCTTGTTGGAAGCATATGGTGTGAGAAATATTCCCCTCTATTTAAAAAAAAAAGAAAACCACCAGGCCCAAAGTCATGCCAAGAAAGCGCTAATGAGTCGTCGGAAGGAATACATTTCTCAGGCTTAGTGTTTTTCCTAAGAGGGTCATGAGAATATATTGTTTCTTTGTAACTTTCTTTAGTATTTTGACATTTCTTGATAAAGATAAAAGGGATACGTACATTAATAACATGCGGTGCAAATAAGGCAAGGTTTGGCTCTTAAAGAGGAGAAAACTACTTTGGAAATGAAAGGAATGATTATTTGCAAGTAGACTATAATGCTTATGCATGGGTTTCCCTATTGGCTCAGCAGCAAAAGTGCAGGAGGTGCAAGAGATGTGGGTTTGATCCCTGCACTGGGAAGATCCCCTGGAGGAGGAAATGGCAACCCACTCCAGTATTCTTGCCTGGAGAATCCCATGGACAAAGGAGCCTGGCGTGCAACAGTCCATAGGGTCACATAGAATTGAACGTGACTGGGCAACTGAGCACACCTGCACCCATAAAGGGAGGAGGAAAATGTTTTTCAAGCGTGATCTTTTCGTATAATGTATATTTTTTACTATTTATGTAAAGACATACATAATGTCGTATGTCTTATACATAATGTCTTATGCATGTCTTATTTTGGTTATGTTGTTGAATTACTCTTACAAAAAGTGCAAGAACACTTCTGCCATTTTTGGTTGGCCTCAGATATAAAGATATGTATTAACTTTTCCTGTTGTCTTCTCCCGTAAAGGGAAGGCGAACCCCACACGTACTCAGCGGCGAGGACTGTCTCAGCAGCTGCTCGGGCGTTCTGCTTCAGTTAGGCAGAGGCAAGAAGGAAGAAGTGCCTCATACTGAAATAATCATCGCATAAGGGTTTATGTCAGCAATGTCACTAAGAGTTATAATTTAATACACAAGACACATGGAGGGAAATGCTCATTTTCTTCCTCTTTTGTAACCTTGTAATTATGCTTTTGCCTCTGTATTAACCAAACCGGAGTCAATAATGACTTTTATTGAAGTGAAACTCAAGTTTTAAAATGCAACTTTAACTTTGCTGTGTCTTTTTTTTTTTAATCATCAGATTTGTTGTGCATGAAAATTATCTTGATTTTCTACTTGGCATAAACCATTAAAACTATAGATGCTACATTCTGGACATACTGGGCCTAGGAATCTGAACTGTGAGTGATAAATGACAGCTAGTGTTTGAGTACCTAATGTGGACTTGTATGTGCCAGACTGTATAAATCCTATGAATTATCACATTGAATTCTCATAAGCTGGGGAGATAGGCAGACAAGATGAATATCCCTGTTTAGTAAACTAAAACTCAGAGAGGTTAAGTAACTTTCCCAAAATTACACGGCTGATTAATCATGGAGCCAGCTGAATCCATGGTGGAGTTTGTCCCCTCTCTGTTGCATTGGGTCTTCATTACAGATAGAGACCCATGAATAGCGTGAACAGTTGGGAAAAGTCTGACAATTTTCTAGGCTGCCACCTTCAGTTTTATCTGGTCATCCCATCCTTTCTGTTTTCCTAGGTCCTTGCAACCCAGCACAGACATCCCTGGCCTTCTCTTCCCTCATTGCACCAGATGTGCAGCCTTTATGCTCTGGGTTAGGAGAGGTGAGGCGATGCTGCTTTAACAACCCCAGATCTGCACCTTAAAGATTCACTTTTGCTTGAGCTCCATGTGCGTCGTGGTTTGGCAGGAGGTCGTTACCCAGGGTAGTAACTGAGGGACCCAGGTTCACAAGGACATCCTACAATGTGCCTAGAAAGAGGTGGACAAGCGTGACTTGGGGGAGAGTTCTGCCAACTGCGCAACCCAGTGCCCAAACAGGAGCCCCACACAGACCGCCCACTGATGCCCGGGTGCCTTTCCTGATGTGATATCCCTTGTCCCGCCATGGTCTGTGGATCCTTTTTCTGAAGGATACACTCCTATCCCCTTACCAGAAGCTCCAGCATTTTTATATAGGTGTGGCATAAACAGGCATGCTGTTTGGAACTTGGGGGCTAGAGATATGCCTTGAAGCTGCATTCGCATAGCCAGCCCTTTCTCATTCAGGTTATTGGTGGGAGAGTGTGATTCAGCTTCTGGTGGGAGTTGTAAATGATGGAGGTGAGGAGGAGAGCTGATGCTTCCCATCCCGACTCATCTCCATGATGCTATGATTATTCGGGCCCTCATAATTTGCTTGGATTGCCATAAGATGGTCTTCACTGGGTCTTGGTCTACTCCCTAACCCATTCTGCACCTTCTAGCCTCTATGATGCGTCTAATACACCAATCTGGGCTGTTTACTGCAAGGCTTAACACCTCAAAATATTTTGTGGCAGCCTGGATGGGAGGCAAGCTGGGGAAAGAATGGATACATGTACTTTTATGGCCAGGTCCCATCACTGTTCAGCTGAAACTGTCGTAACATTGTTAATCCATTATATGTGTGCCCAGTTGTGTCGTACTCTTTGTGACGCCATGCTCCTCTGTCCATGGGATTTCTCGGGCAAGAATACTGGAGTGGGTGGCTACTTCCTCCTTCAGGGGATCTTCCCGACCCAGGGATTAAAACCATGTCTTCTGCATTGGCAGACAGGTTCTTTTCCATTGAGCCACCTGGGAAGCCTAATTGGCTATACCGTAGTACCCCCATAAAAGATGGAAAAAACTGATAGTACAATCCAGCTTCCCCTAATCTGTATTATGGGTTAAGTGTATGTGTTCTAGGAGTGCGGGTACCTCCTGACCCCAGTCTGGGTTGATGATGGTGAGCTGTAAGTAACTTGTTTGATGTACTTAGCTTTTTTTTAAATGATTATCGTGTAGGTACAACATGTTGTTTAATGGTAAAAATCAAAAGTAGGCCAAATTAACATGAAAAGGTGCTCAACATCACTGATTATTAGAGAAATGCAAGTCAAAACTACAGTGAGGTACCACCTTACACTGATCAGATTAGCTGTCATTAAAATGTCTACCAGTAACAAATGCTGGAGAGGGTGGGTGGAAAGGGAACCCTCCTACGCTGTTGGTGGGAATGTGAATTGCTGCAGCCACTGAAAAACCTTTTTGCCTTTGAATAGTCTTAGCACTTTCATTTGGAGAAGGCAATGGCACCCCACTCCAGTACTCTTACCTGGAAAATCCCATGGGTGGAGGAGCCTGGTAGGCTGCAGTCCATGGAGTCGCTAAGAGTCAGACACGACTGAGCAACTTCACTTTCACTCTTCACTTTCCTGCATTGGAGAAGGAAATGGCAACCCACTCCAGTATTCTTGCCTGGAGAATCCCAGGGATGGGGGAGCCTGGTGGGCTGCCGTCTATGGGGTCGCACAGAGTCGGACACGACTGAAGCGACTTAGCAGCAGCAACCACTATGGAGAAAAATATGAAGGTTCCTCAGAAAACTAAAACTAGAATTACCATACCATCCAGAAGTCCCACTCCTGGGCATATATCCAGAGAAAGTGAAAGTCGCTCAGTCATGTCTGACTCTGCAACCCCATGAACTGTCGTCTGCCAGGCTCCTCTGTCCATGGAATTCTCCAGGCAAGAATACTGGAGTGAGTTGCCAGTTCCTTCTCCAGTAATCCAAAGAAAACTATAAAAAGATACATGCACTCCTATGTTCATAGCAGCACTATTCACAGTAACCAAGACACAGAGACAACCTAAATGTCCATGGACAGATGAATGGATCAGATGTAGTATACCATTATACACGTGATAGACGTATTTAGAATGAAATATTGCCCAGCCATTAAAAAGAATGAAATAATGCCATTTGCAGCAACATGGATGGACCTAGAGATGATCATACCAAGTGAAGTGAGTCAGAGAGAGAAAGACAAATACTATGTGATGGGGAATCTAAAATATGAAACAGATAAACTTCTATATGAAACAGAAACAGACTCAGAGAGAAGAGACTTGTAGTTGCCAAGGGGGTTTGGGGTTGGTGAGGGAAGGGTTGGGAGTTTGGGATTAACAGGTACAGACTGTTGGGTTGATCCCAAAATTTGTTTGGGTTTTTCCATAAGATGGTGCAGAAAAACCCAGATGGCCAGCAGAAAAGAAAAGAAAAGAAAAACCCAGATGAACATTTTGGCCATCCCAATATTATATATAGGATGGATAAACAAAAAGGTCCTACTGTATAGCACAGGGAACTATATTCAGCATCCTGTATATTCATCATCCTGCAATAAACCATAGTGGAAAAGAAAAAGTAGGCCAGGTCAAAAATAAGGTATCAGAGCCTTATGTTTTCAGGACTCAGCATATATTAAGAAATGTTACTGAATGGGTGGATAGTTCGGAATGAAGGGCGATTATAGAAAATGATTTGAATAATTATCTTACAAATGGAAACAAAGCAGACTAATGGCAGAACAACAGAAATCCTATTAGTAAAAATTTGCCCAAAGGGCTTTGGAATGGAAGGTGAGCAGCTTGGTGCTAGTGCCCCCAGTTAAGCATATTCAGTTAGGAGCCTGCGACTTGACTTTTTGATCTCCTTCAGCTCCTTTCAGGTGAGCGTGATTCCCCAGTAGCAAACTGTGAAGTAGGAAGATTAATGCCTCCAGTCCCATTTACATTTCCAACCGTTCTTTCCTCTTGCTACATTGAACTCTGTTCCCTGCCAGTTCTCTATGTCTGAGTCTGTTTCTCGTAATAGGGTATGAGGAAATCCATGGAGAAAATAGAAAGATGAAAACACGAATACTCTGCAAACGGTTTAGTGCAAATGGAAGAGATTTTAGTGGGAGGTGTGTCTTCTGCGATGGTCAATGTTAATAAAATATTAGACTTAGTGAATTGGTCTTGTTTTCCCCATGACCAGGAGGAGAACATAGCTTGCAAAGTGGTATATTTTTCTTTTTTTGCTTGTTTTTTTTCATGACTTTTGGAAGCTGAATGAAGAAGACAAAATATTTTTAGGACCTGATAAGGATTGTGTGTGTGTGTGTGTGTGTATTAGTTGCTCAGTTGTGTCTGACTCTTTGTGACCCCATGGACTGTACCCCACCAGACTCCTCTGTCCGTGGGATTCTCCAGGCAAGAATACTGGAGTGGGTTGCCATTCCCTTCTCCAGACCTGATAAGGATTAGACTCTAGTAATTATGATTTAATAGTTGTGGTTCCTAGATTACCCAGGACACTTATTTTCACCATCTCCCTGGCTGATGGAGGGCCTCATTGTCCCGAGTAACCTTTGTCTGAATTCCTATTCCTTATCTCCCTCCTGAGAGAGTCCTGAGAAGATAATTATCTCCCAGGCCCGGGTTTTCAGCGGAGTTCATGTAAGCAGGTTACTGGAAATGACAAGTGCACAGAAATGATATATGCGGCTGTGATTTTTTTGACAGACTAGCCAGGAGAGCGTTGAGCCTGTTCCTTAATTTGGTTTATTAATTATGAATAGATTAGCACTAGCGATCCTATAAAACTCTAAAGGAAAAGATAATATTTCTATAAATTTCAAAGAACTTTGCCCAAGTCCTCTTTGGATTTTAACAAAGTTCATTTTTTTTGACTCCCTAATATTGGAGTACACTCTAACCAGGAAATAGTAACAACAGGAATTGATCCACTGGTTTAAAAAAGATGGTCCATTTATTGAATGCTTCCTATGTGTGTTGAGCTATGTTAAATGCTACTCTATATACTTTATTTTATATAATTCCAGCAATCATAAGATGTATTTTATCCACATTTTATAACTGACTAAAACTGGATTCCTAGAGTTTGAGTAACTTACTGAAATTCACAGAGCTGTAGTAAGCGACAAAGCTCAAATTTTACATTATCCGTTAGGTTTGAACACCTTAGCTAGAGATCAGTAACTGTTCCCAATTGGCAAAAGTGATTAACTTGAGCTTATTAATGTCTCCAAAGTATCTTAAATGCTAAGGTTGTTTTGCCTTTTTTTGGTTAACCCCCTTGAAAGAGAGGAGACTCCTTTCGGATCGTCAGTGCTAAATTTGAGGTGGCTGATGTTCAGTCAGTCACTCAGGCGTGGGTTATATTCTGCCTCTTGGACCTCATGCTGATGTTCTGGGTGAGCTTTGGTTGCTCCATGGTTCTTTACAAGTTTTGCCCTGGATGGATCTCCCTTCAGCAGAGCCTCATAAGGGAGACAGGTCTGGATGTGGGAGGGGTGGCTCATTCTTCACAGCACTTTTTTGGATATCGTGGACATTTTTGACATCTGGATCTTACACAGAAAGGAGTGTAAGGAGTGTCCTTTTTAGATAGACATGGAGCAGGTGTCTTCTGCATGAAACAGGGGTCCTGGTTAGTGTACAAGACACTCTGCCCTTGAATAGCATGGGTTGGAAGTACTCAGGTCCACTTACAGGCAGGTTTTTTTTTTTTTAACTTTATTGTACTTTACAATACTGTATTTGTTTTGCCATACATTGACATGAATCCGGTGTACATGAGTTCCCAAACTACCGGCAGATTTTTTTCAATGGTACATACTACTATTTCGGGGTTCCTGGTGGCTCAGCTGGTAAAGAATCCACCTGCAATGTAGGAGACCTAGATTCGGTCCCTGGGCTGGGAGGATCCTCTGGAGAAGGGAATGGCAACACACTCCAGTATTTTTGCCTGGGAAATCCCACGGACAGAGGAGCCTGACAGGCTACAGTCCATGGGGTTGCAAAGAGTTGGACATGACTGAGTGACTAACACAGCAACTTACTGCTGTTTCAGCTGAGGTTGGTTGAATCCAGGGATGCAGGACCCTGGATGCGCAGGAGGAACCCAGTGTACGGAGGGCTGACTGTGGTTATGTGTGATGGGGCAGGGCCCCTGTCCCCTGTATTGTTCAAGGGTCGGCTGTGCTTTTAACTCCAGCCACACTCCTGGGTTGTGCGGTGGCCTGGTCTCCTTCAGCTCCAGCGTCCAGACTACCCTGCAGACTCCAGGCATTTGGGGACCATCTTCAGAGGTGGACTTGAGGAGGAGGCGTGTCTAAGAACATTCTGAGAAATTAATAAGAAAAACAACAATCACGATTGCTATAGTGTATTGAGGACCTACTACATGCCAGGTGTTGTATATACATTTTTAGTCCTTATGGTGACCTCGTAAAATAGATGTTCACTCATTTAAAGATGAAGAACCTGAAATGCGAGAGGTGACGCTACCCAAGCACTCACAATTAAAAGGAGACTGAGCTAAATCTTAGCCCAGGTCTGGTTTTCTTGACATTCAGGATTGGGTAGATACGAGGGTTTTAGTCATGAGGGCTCTTCTTAAGTAAAACGTTGATATATCTGTGACCTCTTCTGTTAGGCAACCAAGACCCTGACTTAGGGTGAGGACTCAGCAATTTTTGTGGAATTGAATTGAAAGCACAGGCTCAGGGCTAGTAGGTGGTAAGATTTCATGAAGGCAAAATCTGAATGAGGTCCCTGAATTGTAATTAGCAGGGTTTTTCTTCCTCCCTTTTCTGTCCACCCCTCTCGTGTCTGTCAACTGTCCTCTCCTCATGGGGAGCCCATTTCAATTTAAGGGAGGTGCTTTTTTGGAAAGAAGAGGAAGTAGGATTTCCTCAACATTGAAGAAGTCAGTTGTTCTCAACCTTATTTCAGTCATCATCATCACTAATACACACAGATGATATTATTTCCGTCAGTTATTACTTAATAGTCTCTTGGAAAGAAGATTGAGCATGACTGAGGCAGAAGAATGTTAACTGTTGTGGGACAGACCTTGGAATGAATCTTGCTTTATTACTGAAGTGAAGATCTTAATGTTTGAAAGCATACAGACTGCATGTACACTTTGTGTAAACCAGCGAAAGCAAAATAACGTGTACACACGGGAGATGTGAAACACAGTAAGGGTGCTTCGGCTTACACGGGCCAGAGTAAGCTGAAATTGATGGCCTTGATCAGGGCCAATGACTTGTTGTGATCTATTGTCATTTCTGCCTCCAGATAGAGTTACTTAATAACTTTAGGGGCTTCCCTGATAGCTCAGTTGGTAAAGAATCCACCTGCAATGCAGGAGACCCCCGTTCGATTCCTGGGTCGGGAAGATCCGCTGGAGAAGGGATAGGCTACCCATTCCAGTATTCTTGTGGCTCAGCTGGTAAAGAATCTGCCTGCCATGTGGGAGACCTGGGTTCGATCCCTGGGTTGGGAAGATCCCCTAGAGAAGGGAAAAGGTACCCACTCCAGTATTCTAGCCTGGAGAATTTCATGGACTGTATTGTCCACGGGGTTGCAAAGAGTCGGACACACCTGAGCAACTTTCATTTTCACTTTTCCCTCTATAACTTTAGTGCTGTGAATTTTCTGTTTGGGCCACTGATTAACAAACTTCAGTGTGGCAGTTACCTGGGTGCTTATTAAAACTGCAGAAATGCTAGCTCACTATTCTCATTCCGGTCTGCATTTTAGAATCCCAGAGTGGCATTTAAAAATTAGGTAGGCTTAAGACCGGCCTCCAGGGATTCTGGTTGAATTGGTGGGCATTGAACCCAAGCATCTTGTGAGGAAGATTCTCTGCACCGGTGGTTAATTCTGAGGACTATGGGAATTTACCAGAGCCCCAGATGATTCTGATACATGTACACATGGTCTGAGTATCGTCCTGTGCTTTAAGCCTTCACTGGTTTGCTCTATCTACTGAATGGTGGCACTGGGTTATATTAGTGGCGGGTAAATAGGCATATTTCTGAAGTGTTCAATTATTTTAGGATGAGTCCTTTTAAAAAAAAAAAGCCAATTTAAGATACTAGGATAGTCACCTAGCGGACAGATTATTTTAAAGATGCGATAAACATATTTTTAAGGGACTTTCCTGTGGTCCAGTGGTTATGAATCCCTTTTGCAATGCAGGTGACGCAGCTCCCATCCCTGGTCGGGGAACTAAAAGCCCACATGTCACAGAGCAACTGAACCTATGCACCCCAACTAGAGAGTCTGTGCACCACAGCAAAGACCTGATGCAGCCAAAAAACCCCACATACCTTTAAGAAACAATGCTTTGGGAATTCCCTGGCAGTCCAGTGGTTAAGACTTCACCTTCCAATGGAGAGGGGTTGTGGGTTCGATCCCAGATAGGGAAGCTAAGACCTCACATGCCTCAGGGCCAGAAAACCAAAGCATAAAACAGAAGCAATATTGTAACACATTCAATAAAAGCTTTAAAAATGGTCCATATCAAAAAAATCTTTTTGAAAGAGAAGCAGCAATATTTTGTTGATTTGTTTTCTTCTGGTTATATAAATCATACTTTTGTACAAACTCTGAGAAAGACAGAGTCGGCCATCTAGAAATGATCTCTCAGCATTGTGGTTTCTCTCTTACACACGTCTTCGCTTGGTGAGCCTAAATGTTGGAAGCCGCAGGCTTCATCCACAGCCTCTCCAGGGTTAGTCATTAGCGCTGCCCTCTCCAGCTGTCTGGCTTCTGTCGCTCGCCCATTGCTTCCAGCAGAAAGCATTGCTTCCCTGCTGTCAGAGAACAGTTTAATCTATCTTCCTCTGTCCTTTCATTTTTCCTACCCTACTTCAGAAGCATCAGTGGCTCAGCTGGTGAAGGATCATGCTGTAATGTGGGAGACCTGCGTTCGATCCCTGGGTTGGGAATATCCCCTGGAGAAGGGAAAGGCTACCCACTCCAGTATTCTGGCCTGGGAAATCCCTTGGACGGAGGAGCCTGGCGGGCTACAGTCCAAGGGGTCACAAAGAGTTAAACACGACTTAGGGACTAACCACCAACAAGAGTAATTTTCACAACCTGACCCTGGCAGAGTCTGCTTTGAGAAAACCCTTTTTATTGTGGCTTCTTTATATATAAAGCTGCAGTTAGATTTATTTTGCTTTCATTTTCAACAGACAAGTGAAAGGATTTAAAACTAATTTCATTGTGAAAAGTGCAGTAATTAAAATTATCAACATTTGAAGTGAAGCAGGTTTGCCTGTGATTAAACCTTTTCTGGAGACCTAGACTGTAAAGAATGTAGGTAAATTTTTAAAGATGAACTTCGATTCAACCTTTCTGTTTTTCTTCAAATTTATTTTTGTCTGTAGGGTTTTAAGTTAATCCCCATTGAACTGGAAATGTGTGGATTTAAAAATTGAAAGAGCTGTTTATTGGCTTAGTTCCCCCTTAGAGAAAAAGCATATAAATGAAACAGCAAACCTGTAGCCATTCAGTCTTGTTTTAGTACATTGGGTGGGAAATTCAATCCCCCTAATTGGAATCTGGAATGCTGGAGAAGACTCTTAATGAGAGTCCCTTGGACTGCAAGCAGATCAAACCAGTCAATCCTAAAGGAAATCAACCCTGAATATTCATTGGAAGGACTGATGCTAAAGCTGAAGCTCCAATATGGAAGCCACCTGATGCGAAGAGCTGACTCACTGGAAAAGACCCTGATGCTGAGAAAGACTGAGGGCAGAAGGGGGTGACAGAGGATGAGGTGGTTGGATGGCATCCCCGACTCAGTGGACGTGAGTTGGAGCAAACTCTGGAGATGGTGAAGGGCTAGGAAGGCTGGCATATTGCAGTCCATGGGGTCGCAAATAGTTGGACACGACTAAGCGATTGAACAACAGCAGATCAGAATCTGCCATTAGAAGGCAGCTCCACTGGGCTGTGTTTTTATCTGCTGAGTCACCTGAGAGAGGGAGGCAGGAGGGATGGTGGCTGAGCCAGTCTCTGAAAGCTTTAATTACAAAGGATTCGAGGTGCAAATGGAGAACCTCTTCAGTGCTACAGGCATCAAGGGAACAGCCCTGGAGTAAAGAATCCTCTTATCGCTCCTTCAGAAAACTGGACCAGACACTGTCTCTAAGCAGCTCATTTGTGTGCCAGGGAGGTCTTTTAAGAACATTCTTTGTAGTCTCCTTCCATTGCTAGCATAGAGATAAAAGCTAATGCATTATGGTAAGAAACAGAATAATTCAGTACTTGGCCTCACATTTGAATTGAAGTTTGCAAAGACTCAACAGCCTGTCAAAACTCCCAAATGTAGAAGGATCCAGAATGCCAGAGAAGCTCCCATTTCCTCTCTTACAAGAGTTCTGAACACTTAGTTAATTAATGGGGTGGGGGTCGGGGGTGGGGCAGAGACTCTATGATATGGAACTGTGGTGAACACCAAATTCTATTAATTTGGCTTTGGAATACCTAAGTGTCAAGACAATGTCAGGATTAAAAAGGGAAGCTGGTCGAATTTACGTATTCTACTCGGGGAAGAGCTGAGAGCCTTCAACTTGTATTAGTTTCTGTTCTTGGCAATAAACCACAAAAACAGCCCCGGGTTTTAGGAGTCAGACTCGATTGGATCTGAGTTCCCAAGACATTGTTTGTAGACGCGGGACTTAGAGGTTCAGTCATTGTTCACACGTAGACATTGCTGCAGGGTGGGTTCCAGACACACAATAAATCATGTCACACAAGTTTTTTGGTTTCCCAGTGCCCTTAAAAGTTACGCTTATACTACACTGTAGCCTGTTAAGTATGCAATGGCATTATGTCTTAAAAATATTATACAAAACTTAACTAAAGACACTTTATTATTAAAAAGTGCTAATCACTATCTGAGCCTTCAGTGAGTCATAATAGTAATATTAAAGATCACTTATTACAGTGTTGTTAAACTCAGGTTCAACTGCTCGCCATTCAAAACCAATCATTTGAGAAGCGTCAGTAGAAAGGAAAAGCGCTCTAAGCAGACAAGTCAGCAATCTGGGGAGAAGGTGGACTCTTGTCCACAGACCAACTACGGAGATTCTGCTTAGCCATGATAGTGGTAGTTTGAATCACTTGTTGTTCAGTTGCTAACTTACATTCGACTCTTGGATCCCATGGACTGCAGCATGCCAGGCTCCCCTGTCCTTCACTATCTCCCAGAGTTTGCTCAAATTCAAGTCCATTGAGTCAGTGATGCTGTACCTAACCATCTCATCTTCTGTCGCCCCCTTTTCCTCACTTATATGGGAGGATAAGTGAATCACTTAGATGGGGCATTTCTTCTGGGTTTCCTTCGGCCAGTCATCTTTCTTTGCCCAGTTCTGAGTCTGTGTTTGGTTCATCTCCAGGTCCTTCCACGTGTACATGCACCTCTTTAGTCAAGATGGATTCCAGCGAAGAGGGCTTTGGATAGGTTGGCATCACTCCTTTCTGATCTCCACAGCACCTTTCTGTTCATGTGTAGTCAGGAAGGCCTCCCTGACCTTGCCTTTCTTGAGAGTGAGGAATGTGTGATCTTGTTATCTGGCCAGGGTTCAGCTGCTTCTCCTCTTCAGCTTAGAGTATCTGTGCACAGAGGACAGACTCTAGCTTTTCAGCCTGGGCCCGTCTATCTCCTGCCTCAATCCCTAAAGTGCTGACAACTCTAAAGAAAAGCCTGAACCCTGGTTTCTAGGCCAGGTACCCCCAGATACCAGAGGGGATGTTGTCCCTCACTGAGTGCAGAGGTTGGGAGTTTTAGCCCTGACCTTTTCCCTGTTTTGAAAACGCATGGTTCTAAGGGAGAGAGACCCATTTCAGAAAGAGCTGGGCAGCTCTCCTGGGTGGTGGTTTAACGGCGCAGAGTCTGACTCTGTTTTAATTTATTCACTCTCTTTGGTTCACACCTCATTTCTCACAGATGCAGAGTCAGATGCTGAGTAGTAGAGAAATATGCTCCCTATTTAAGGTGCCAAAGATATCTTTTTGCTAATAAGTTCCTCGTCGAGGCAGAATTGGCCAGAAGAAACACGCCATCTCCTTTTCTTTCCTATTTAGATTGTAGCCGTGGAATTCTGAAAAGTTTCAAACAGTGGAGTCGGACAGTATGTTGTTGGTGTCTTGTCCATTTGAGGCCCTCCACGAACAACACTTTCAAAGTTGGAGCTGGTTACAGTCTAGGCTCAAATGGATATTTGAGGTTAAAGCCACTATCAGTGGAAAGTCACAAATTGTTGAGAATCTAGAAGCAGGGTCAGTACCATTCATATTTTCTCTAAAAGCAACAATGATCGTTTTGTTTGTTTTCCAGAAATAATTTGGTAACCTGGTATAGAATTCTAAGAGCTTGCAGTCGATTAGAAACTAAAATTGTGATGTTCTACACACACACACACACACACACACACACACACACACACATATAGAGATAAATTAAGTAGTAAAGATAAGTGCATAAAGACAAGTAAGTAGTAGGGAAAATAGTCTATAAACCAAAATGTAATGTTACAGAAGTTTAAATTTATTAATGTTTGATTTGCAATGAGTGAAGGAATAAAGGAGCATTGTGGAATTGTAGATGATCACATAAAAGAATGGCTTTGAAAAGCTCTCCAGTTCTGAAATAGGGACAGAAGGCTAAGGGTAGGTTTAATTGCTGTCACTGAAATGCAGAACTTGTGTAGAATAAAGAGGTCTTATCCGAAGCAGAAACTCAGACTAAAACGCAAAAAACTCATTTCTGCGTTTGGGTGCATCAGGTCTTAGTTGCTGCACGAGGGATCTTTGTTGTGTGGGCTCAGTTGCTGCACAGCATGTGGGATCTTAGTTCCCCAACCACCGATCAAACCCGCATGCCCTGCATGGCAGGGTGGGTTCTCAACCTCTGAACTACCTGGGAAGTCCTCCAAAACTCAGATTTAATTGTTGGCCAGTGGTGGTTATTATATGACCTTAGGCAAGTATGACTTCCCCGCCTCCATCTGTCCTGGGAGGCACCATCCACTGCGTACCTTGGGTTCCCTGTGAACAAGTTCCTTTACTTTCTCAAGCACCACACCCTGTTAATTACAAAATATTAGGGAAAGCACAGAAAGGCGATGAGAAATTACTCCAAACTCAGGAAACTCCTATGCATTTTGCAAATTGAATCTTCCTTTGAGGAAGCCACAAGGCAGTATTTTCTAATATTGGCATAGAGGTGAGAGTTAAGAAGCAAATAATGCTATTTGAATGGCAATCCACACACAGAGGATATAATGCCAGTTTCTTCCTTAGAAAGAATGATTTATGCTTAGCAGTAAATGAAGAGAATGTTGCTAAATTTAGCTTGCTCTCTTAGACTTCCCAGGATTCATATTGACATAAGGGCTGTCTTTTTGCCCTTTCTGATGTATTTCATTGGTGGCTGAAATTTCCATTTTGATTTAATTTTTTCCCTATAACCCCAAGGGTTCTGTGGGAGCATCTCTGGCTGAGGGAAATGAAGCCGTGGTCAGTCCTGAACTCTGTTTCAGTGATAGGGAACACAAATGCATGGCTGTAAACAGAGCTCGTAGGAAACAGAATTCAAATATTCTAACTCCTAAAAATAAATAGATGTGCTTGGCACTTTATCACAGGAAAGCTCCTTAAAATATATCTGCTATACATTGACTAATATATTCAAATGCTTGTCCAAGTGAAAAAATGTAAATATGTTGTGAAAAGCGCTGCTCTGTGCTTGGTAAGGTGGTTCTAGATCCAACCTGGGCAAGAGAAGGTTCATAGGTCAACAACTTAGTCATTTAAGTTAAACCCTTTGATAGGAGCAGAAGTGTTCTACAAACTTACTAGCACCTCTTTGCTGACAATGACAGCGTCTCGGTGATAATCACATTAAAATCTCATGGAGACTGAAATTCTTAGCCAGGTTATGTGTGAAATGAGCGTATAGGTCCAGATGCCCTTTAGCTATGAGCTCGGTACCCAAATGAAGTCTAGAAAGCCATGCTCTACGCCCAGGGCCAAAGCTTTTCTGTGTTAATCTGCTTTGCTAGGAAGACTGGAGCTGTCACTTAGACCAGAAGAAGACATTCATTACACATGCAGCCAGGCGTTGCGTCTCACCTGAGTGTGTTTAGAAATGATGGATAATGCCGTTGGGTTCCCTGAAGATCTGCATTAGAGATGTGGCAGCGCCCAGAAGAAGGACTGAAGCCTCATCTTTGCGTGTGGCTGGGCTCCCTGCCTAATGAGCGCATAGTGTGTGGGCTTCTCACCCCCAGGGGTCCCCGTGTTGAGCCTAATGAGCGCATAGTGTGTGGGCTTCTCACCCCCAGGGGTCCCCGTGTTTATAAGAGACCTAACAATGCTAAGCGGTTGTGTCTCCCAGCTAGCCCGTCTCCCCTGCCTGCACAAGGCTCAGATCATAGCTTCCAATACCCTAGAAGGCACCCCTGCCCTTCCTTCATCTCCTCCCAGCATCTTCTCTCACCTGGACGACTGTAACCTGCTCACTGCTCCCCCTGCTCCCATCCTGGGCTCCCTCACTCCAAACCCAGCATGGTCTTTCTTTCTTAAAAAAAAAAGCCCATTTCTTTCTTTAGTTTTGGCTGCACTGGATCTTCATTGCAGTGCACGGGCTTTCTCTAGTTGCAGCAAACGCAGGCTACACTGTATTGGCGGTGCATGGGCTTCCCTTGTGGAGCACACGCTCTAGAGTGCTTAGGCTTGTTTAGTTGTGGCTCAGGGGCTTAGTTGATCCCCAGCAGGTGGAATCCTCCCAGATCAGGGATCGAACCCTGTCCCCTGCATTGTCAGGCAGATTCTTAACTACTGGACCATCAGGGAAGGCCCTGAGTCGTCTCTTAAAAAGCATCAATAAGACCCTCTGACTGCTCTCTTTAAAATTCTCCACTGCCTTTAAAATAAAACCCAGCTTCATATGCTGGCTTAGCAAGGCCCCAAACCCCACTTACATCACCTACTTCATGGTGGCCCTCTCCCTGCACCTTCTGAGTCCCAGCTCCCGACACCAGCTTTTTATTCCTCAGCCATGGGCTTCTCATTGCAGTGGCTTCTCTGTTGTGGAGCACAGGCTCATTTCATCCTTAGAGCCTGGGCACTAGGCTTCTGGAAGGCATGGTCCCTGCCCCCGTGCCTGATATTGGAATGTCCCCTCCCTGGAGAAGCCCTGCCTGACCACCCAGTGTCAGCAGCCACCCACCCACTTGGTGTGTGCTCTGACTCTCTGTGGCCCCATGGACTGTAGCCCACGAGGCTCCTCTGTTCATGGGACTCTCCAGGCAAG
Source organism: Capra hircus (assembly GCF_001704415.2). Classification (NCBI taxonomy): domain Eukaryota; kingdom Metazoa; phylum Chordata; class Mammalia; order Artiodactyla; family Bovidae; genus Capra; species Capra hircus. The sequence goes on along the minus strand of NC_030831.1, from coordinate 39,327,619 downwards.
AATACTGGAGTGGGTTGCCATTTCATCCTCCAGGGGATCTTCCCAACCCAGGGACTGAACCCAAGTCTCTTGAGTCTCTTGCATTGCAGGCAGGTTCTCCACCACGTGCCATCTGGGAAGCCCCACCCAACTTCAGATTCACTCATCTAATACCGCCTCCCTGGGGCTGACATCTTTCATTTCTCTGTCTCCTTCAATTAGAAGGTAGGCTCCCTTAGAGCAGAGACTTGTTTGTCTTCATCTCATGTGTCCCCAGGCCTCACATTCAGCACATGTTTGTGGAAGGGATGGATTCATGAACGAAACAATAACGTAGCCAGTATTTCTAACCTTAGCTGATAAATGCCCAAGCAGAAACAGAGAGACTTGGCCGCTATGTGCAGCCGCGTCATTTCTGAATGTACAATATCCTTGGAAGTATCAGAGCAATCTCTCGGACCCTTTGGGCCCCTTGCCCCACTGTCTGGAGTTCAGGAATCCAAGTTTGGGGCCGTCCTTGCTTTTAACACAAGGGTCGTAGTGCAGGGGTACTCGAGCAGAACTGAGATTGCTTGTTCTGCCACTCGCTTTATAGACAGACCTCACTTGCCAGCAGCTTCATTGTCTCGGGAACTCAGCCTCTCCTCCCATCAGTGGTGTCACTGAATTCTGTTAAACTCCTTTACCAGCGCAAGTCCCCTTTCCTCTAGAGGGGGAGCCAGCTGTTCCCTTGGTTTTATAGAAATGTATTCAGAGGACTGTGGAAGCTACACAATATCCTGGTATTTCAAAGATATATTGGAATTTTATACCCCGGCATTTCCCATCAGTTGGATTTCGAAATGTGGACACGTTGATAAAATGGACACTTCCATAATCACCATATCTATTTTCTTTTTTTAAACATTTTATTTTGTGTTGGGGTATAACCGATTAACAATGCTGTGATAGTTTCAGGTGAACAGCATAGAGACTCCGCCATCCCCGCCGTCCATAGACATGTTTCCATTTTCCCCCAAACTCCCCTCCCATCCAGGCTACCACATAACATTGAGCAGAGTTCCCTGTGCTATATACAGTACATCCTTGTTGGCCATACATTTTAAATTCTGTTTTCTAAACTGTATTTGTTTATCTGCTCACACATAGAGGTAAGCATCTTGGAACTTGAAAAGCTGAGAAGTTGCTGAAAAAATTTTTTAGGGTTTTCAAGTGTATTCAGTAAACTAAGAGATTATTTCAGTTTCTTAGGATTATCTGGGTCATGTCTTGCTTTGGTGAATTAAATCAAACTTGAAGAGACTCAGATGGCTGATGAAGCCTTGCACTTGTACAATGGCCAGGAGGCTGGTTTTCCCACCGGAGTGTGAGCAGTTGCTGCCCTACGAGCTTCCTGTTCTTGGAGGTCAGTTAGTCTCCGTCCTCACTTAAAGGAAAACATTTCCTTAGACCTCATTGTTAATGGGCTTCCCTGGTGGCTCAGCAGTAAAGAATCCTCCTGCCAATGCAGGAGACTGGGGTTCAATCCCTGAGTTGGGAAGTTCCCCTGGAGAAGGAAATGGCAACCCACTCCGGTCTTCTTGCCTGGGAAATCCCATGGACAGAGGAGCCTGGCAGGCTACAATCCATGGAGTCACAGAGAGTCAGACACAATTGAGTGACTACAGCCACCGCCACCATCATGCTGTTCATACAACAGGATCTCAGGTTTCAGGAATCCTAGAATTTCAGCCTCTTAGAACAGAAGGAGAAGCCAGGTTCTTTGAGGTCACAGAACCTGTGGGAGGGTTGAGGGTGGTTGCTGCATGGCTGCCTGCCCCTCAGCGTCCTGCCTCATCCTTGCTCTTATTTATCCTGATTCCCCTTGTGTCTTCCTGAAGTAGCCTGTGATCTTTGATTGCTTCTAAAGCTAGTCGTTTAACTTGAGGTTGAAGGTTAGCGATTATCTTTTTTACCCAAGGTGACTTCCCATGAGCCTGCCCCGCGGGCTGGTGGACAACTCTCAGCTCGAAGCAGATTTCTTGCAGATAAGAAAATTCAGTGATATTTTATTAAAAGACACAAACCTAGGATTTTTCCTGTAGGAGAACGTTAATTACTGCTTGAGCCTTTTTTTTTTTTAATAATTCTTTCCAGAACATGACTGTAAAGAAGAGTAGAAAGGTAGCCATCCTGGAGGAGCGAAGATGGGGTTGCAGAGGGGTAGGATGCAAGGTCAGGAGCAGTTGTTAGGTGTGTGTGGGTGTGTTTAGTGGATACTGGGGCTTTTTTTTTTTTTTAATGCAAATAGACTCCACTAAAATTACCATTTCTTTTGGGAGTCATGGAATAAATACAGCCTTGAAAAGAGGCATCATGGAATACAGTTTATGTTTCTTGAAAAGATAAAGAAGGCTTCTCTCACCATCATCCCAGTGCATGTAGTGAAAGTCCTTATACCAGTTTTGAAGATTTAGAGTTTCTAGGATTTCAAACTTTTTTAAGCTGAAGCAGAACACAGTTAACAAGGTAAATTTAATATAGAGAAAAGGCACAGTTTAGCCAAAGCTGAGCATAAGCGTTTTGTGCCACTTTCTGTTTGTGATCACAGGTGATGCTGTTCCTTCCAGTCACCGAATTATAGGTCATACAAAATTAATCTATCCGAAGAGAAGGGAGCATTGGAAAATAGTCATCTTTAGTGAGTTGGCAAGGATAATGTGCAATTTTAAATGGCAGGGGTCATCTAGGAAAGCAAAGAATTGAGTATAAGAAAAAGAAAAACCAAAGCACTGTAAAAATCATGGAAATCTAATACTAAAGAATGTTTTGGCACTTGGGTTTAATGGAGATGTACATTATAGAATTATTAAACTAATGACCTAAAGTAAGAAGGACCATATTAAGAAGATTTGATTTTAGTTGTTTGCCATTGAAAAATCAGTTTATTGCTCACTTATATTGGCATGTGAATAGGGAAGGAAGACTATTTTCAAAGTTCTGAAATTGAATTTACAGGTTGAGGCCATTGATACAGTTTGCTCATAGGTGCTATTTGACCTTATGCCCTCTCAGATATTGGAATTAAATAGTGATTCTAGTGAGATTCCAGAATTTTAAAACCTTACATTTTTAAAGTTTCTTACTTTACTGTCTCTCAACAGCAAGGACATTTTATTTTATTAATATTAATCAAAAAATAGCAATGATTTGTATTTCTTATATTATATATTTAGTATTAGGGGAAATGATATGACGAGGAAATATTTGACAAGGGCATAGGATTTTATTTGAAGAGCAGTTCTATGATAAATGTGATATATGCCAGGTCAGGTATTAGTTATTCCTAGGCAGAAAATGATGGTAGGTTATTTCACTATTTAAATAGCAGATAGGTGATTCCTGGGCTCTGTCCATTTTGCATTTTTATTCAGCCTTTGTGGAGCTGGCTCTTTGCCTTAGGGACAAGACATGGAATTAAAGACAAAAACCAGGTGCTGAGTCATTTCATGGCTAGAATAGTAGCAGTCAAAATTGGGATATTTCTTTATGAGTTTTACTTTTCTGTCTCATGTAGAGTGAATCCCAGGCTAATTTTATGTTTAGAAAGATTTTTATCTTAACACATATTTGAGAAGATTTTTCAGCTCAGAGAGTGAAGAAACTGCCTGCAATGCAGGAGATCCCAGGTTCGATTCCTGAATCAGGAAGATCCCCTGAAGAAAGGACTGGCAGTTCACTCCAGTATTTTTACCTGGACTATCCCATGGACACAGGAGCCTGGCAGACTATAGTTCATGGGGTTGCAAAGAATCAGACTCAACTAAGCGACTAACATACTTTCAAGTCTAGAGTACATTCATATGAGCTGTATATACCACAGTTACATGTGTGGGAAAAAACGCTTACATTTAAAAAATAGTAAGGAAATCCGGAGAAGATGGTCAGAGAGGTGGCAGGGGGTTACAACATGTTTATCTCTGCTTCTAAACCAAGAGCAGGGCTTGACTCATATCTGGTACTCCCTGAAGGTTGGGCAAGTTGAACTGATTATTAGAATGACTCCTCCCGTTTTAAAAGGAAGAATTCTGCTATAGTCTCTGAATTACACAATCACCACCTCTCCCTCCCCCTCCACTGTTTTTTCTGTAGACTTGACACTTTGTATTATAAGCTTAAAAATGAGAATATCATATTTACCTTCAAGATTTGCTTGAAAATATAAAATGTAAGAAGGAAAAAAAATATATTAGTTTTATGTAGATCCCTGGGTGGCCCTGCACTTGGACTTGGTATTTACGTTTACATGGTAACTAAGCAAATGCCAGGTTGACAGGTCTTTTATTCAACAGGCAGAATAGCTGGTGATGGTTAAAAGTAACCTAAAATAGAAAGCACCACATTTAGTTTATAAAGATAGATTAGTATTTATAATGTCTCCCTCTTCAAAGTGTTAACCATCTTCCCATGTGTATTGTAAGAATAGGAATTAAATGATGGTTTTACTATGGTGTTTTATTGGGCATACAAATTCTACACCATACGAACAGGTGTATTATTTGCTTTAAGTGTGACACTAATTCTTTGCTTGAGATATTTTTACCATAAAATTAGGATTAGGAAGGGAAATTATATGATAACCTGCAGTATTCATTTTTGAAATATTTACCACACCTCTGAGATGAGAAATTGCTTAAAATGACATGGTGACCAGTGGTATAGCAGCTCTCTTGCTTAGAGCAAAAAAACGGCTTTAACTAGGGCAGCATGTCTATTAGTAGTAGGGAAAAGGTAACAGCAGGGAATAGCTTATGTAGATGTGATCATGCTCACTTCTCCCACTTGGCAGATGTGGAAACTGAGGCACAAAATACTAGTGTCTTGAAAAGTAAGTTATAAGAACATGGCGGTTATATTTTAGAGCGTCTTTTTTAGGATGTAAGAGCAGATTATTCTGTATCAAGATCTGTTGTTTGAGTTTCTGATGGAATATGAGACAGACTTCTCCTTCAACACTCAAGGGAAATGAGGGGGAGCTGAGAAGAAACCTTTGAGAGTGAACTTGTGATGAGCAGGAGAGGGGATGCTGTCTGGCTTCCCTCCAGCCATGGCCAGGGCTGGTGTGGTCCAGTGTGGGACAGGACAGGCAATACTTAAGAAGCTGCTGTTGTACTGTGGTCGCTCTTTCAGAAGGGCATAACAGTTATGGGACATTACAGAGGAAAGACATTTGTTCCAGGAAGAATGGATGGATTCAGGGCTGTGGAGGGGCAGAGCAGGGTCCCTGCGGATGAGGAGAGAGTGAGAAATTGTACCTGCTACCATTATTAGATAGATATCCTTCCCAGAGACTAAAATGTATCTTCAGCTGATACTGCAAATTCATGTTTCTGAAATTAAACATATCTAAGTTAGGTAATTATTAGGATGGTAGTGTCATTTCCCTGTCATCTGTGGTGAAAATCTAATAGGGAAACCCGTGATGGCCCCAAATCAACTTGACTACTAGTTAAATGTTCATTTTGCGCCGTCGACGGGCACCCTTGCCAGTGGTGAACTTGACAAGGCTGCTGGGTCTGTGTTGGGTTCTTAGCCTGTCTCCCTCTTCTGGGTGCTGGTTCCCCAAGTGATGGGACCGTCCCTCTCTCTGCCTGCAGAACAATCGACCATGACCACCGAATCAGGATCAGACTCGGAATCCAAGCCGGAGCAGGAGGCCGAACCCCAGGAGGCGGCGGGGGGCCAGGGGGTGCAGCCGGGGGCGCAGCCGGGCCCCGAGCCGGCCGAGGAGCAGCCCCAGGCGCCGGAGCAGTTCGAGGAGGCCGCAGCGCACAGCACGCCTGTGAGGAAGGAGGTGAGCCCGCATCGCCCCGTAGCTCTGCCATTCCAACCCAAAGCATGAATGAATGTCTGCTGAGCTTTTCCAGGCTTTGCTCTGACCTGGATCTCTTAGCACTAGCAGGAACGTGGAGGGTGCAGGGGAGGGGAGGGAATCATCGCTTGTCCTCTTCTATTCCCCGGGCAAATGGACACTTAAGCTGTTTTAAGACTTTCAGTGAATGACATTCCACAGCCTTGCTTGGTAACGCCTTCCTTTGATGAAAGCACTTCAGCTCACACTGAAATCTGGACTGCAGGTCCACGGTTTTATCTGAGTTTACAGGGAGTCTAGACCCTGAACTGGCAGCTCTACTTATGCTCCCAGTTGTTTATTTAAGCCTCTGGTGGCTCAGACAGTAAAGAATTCGCCTGCAGTGCAGGAGACCTGGGTTTGGTCCCTGGGTCCAGAGATCCTCTGGAGAAGGGCATGGCAACCCACTCTAGTATTCTTGCCTAGAGAATGAATCCCCATAGACAGAGGAGCCTGTTGAGCTGTAGTCCATGGGGTCGCAAAGCGTCGGACATGACTCAGCGGCTAAGCATGTACACACTAATTCAGAACTATTCTAACGTTTCCCCGGGGGCTACTCTGACCTTAAGGTTACCAGCTGTCCCTAGTAGGTGTTCAAGCTGCTCTCTTTCTCTCTGCCATGGACATATTCAACTTTGTTACCTAAATGTGTTTAAGTTGTCATAGATAATGTGATTATTCCTTTTAAAAATTTTCCTACAAAATATAAAGCATGATTTATACCTGGGCCTTGAATGAATCCATATTTAAATTTTTTTGTCTTCAGACTTCAAACCTGGAATCCATATGTTTTAGGATGCTGACTCATGGGTTAAGGGAATCTGGGAATCTCTACATATGGTTGACCTTTTACAGGTTGAAAGTGTCTATGTCAAGCCAGAAATTCTAGAGGACATCAAAAGGAGACATGGAGTCCCCATGCCTTTTTTTAAAAACAACACATAATGCTAACATTAAATTATGTGTTGACAAGCCTGATTATTTTCTTTCTTTTCTCATGGTACTTAAGTTCTGCTTTTAAACTCTATAAAGAGTCACGTTGGAACTTCCCTTGCAGTCCAGTGGCTGACTCTGCACTTTGAAATGCAGGGGGCTTGGGTTCGATTCTTGCTCAGGGAACTAAGATCTTGCATGTGGTGCGGTCGGGGGTCAAAAGGAGAAGAGAAACATTTATTTTCATGCTCTGTCTGATCTCACATTTTGTGAAGGGAGCTGTGGGTTACCCTTTGCCTTTTGTCAGGTGGACTAAGGAGCAGGTGCTGTCATCCCGGCTTCCCTTGCCTTTTCTTTTTGTGTAGACATGATGGTGGTAAGGTTTTGTTTGTTTGCAGATCTTCAGCAATTTTAAATTACTAGGCTGGATTTTTCTATCCTCTTCACTCTGAAATGAAACAAACATGAAAGTGGGAGAAGAGTTTCTATACCCAAATACATCTAGACATACATAGTTAATAAATGGATTGACTTTCTATACGCAGACATTGGAAACTAAAGAGAAATGCGACTCTAAACCACTTATCTTCTGTGGTTATCTCAGTGTTTCCAGAACTCTTTTCAAGTCCTCTGGACGTCAGCTTGCTCATTTACAAAATGGAGAGGTCAGAAAAGAGAATTTTCTAAGAACATATCTGTCTTTGGACTTTTGAGAGTGTATTTGCAGACCAGTAGAAGCAGTGGTTGGGCCCATGGGTTGAATACGCATTGGTGGTAATCTAATAGATAGAAGAGGGGTTGAAAAAGTCACTGGAGAGCAGGGCACGGGGAGATTCCAAGGGGATTGACTCAAGGGAGAATGTTACTGTTCTGTAGGATCGCTCCCTCTTAAAGTTCTGAGTCTAGCTTGGACTGGACTGTTAGGCTTTGAAAGAAGATTAAAGCCTTTGAGCAGATTTGATATTTTCTTATACTGGCTCTTCACAATGAAGAGGCGGGGGGAGCAGACTTAAAGGATTATTTTTAATTAATTTCAGTACTGCTAGCTTCATTGAATTGCTGCTGCTGCTGCTAAGTCACTTCAGTCGTGTCCGACTCTGTGCAACCCCATAGACAGCAGCCCACCAGGCTCTGCTGTCCCTGGGATTCTCCAGGCAAGAACACTGGAGTGGGTTGCCATTTCCTTCCCTAATGCATGAAAGTGAAAAGTGAAAGTGAAGTCGCTCAGTCGTGCCCGGCTCTTAGCGACCCCATGGACTGCAGCCTACCAGGCTCCTTCGTCCATGGGATTTTCCAAGCAAGAGTACTGGAGTGGGTTGCCATTGCCTTCTCCGTCATTGAATTGAGTTAGAGCTAAATCAAGTATTTTAACAGTTGTAAAATTACTGAGAAGATTAACACTTGAAACTCTGTAGGCTTTACAGTTTATAAGATACCTGGTATGTTTATGGAGCAGTGTGGGTCATGGAGTAAAGGACCTGCCAAACAGCTCGACCCAGTGAATGAAAGAAGCAGAATACATTAGATTCAATCTTAGATGATTTAATTACTTTTAAGGCTTATACTAGCCAACGCTTTTGTTTTTTTCTAATTGAAGTATAGTTGGTTTACAGTGTCTTATTAGTTTCAGGTGTACAGCAGTGTGATACAGTTCTACACACATTTTTTTTTTTCAGATTCTTTTCCATTATAGGTTATTACAGGATAGTGAAGATAGGTTCCTGTGCTGTATGGACTTGTTGCTTATCTAGTTTAATATATATATAGTAGTGTATGTTAAGTTGCTTCAGTTGTGTCTGACTCTTTATGACCCTATGGGCTGTAGGCTTCCAGGCTTCTCTGTCCATGGGGATTCTCCAGGCCAGAATACTGGAGTGGGTTGCTATGCCCTGCCTCCAGGAAAGCTTCCTGACCCAGGGATCGAACCCACGTCTCTTATGTCTTCTGCATTGGCAGGCAGGTACTTTACCACTAGTGCCACCTGGGAAGCATGTATCTGTTAATTCCAAATTCCTAATCTGTCCCCTCACCCTTTCCCTTCTGATAACTATACATCTGCTCACTATGTCTTTGAGAGCCAGTGCCTTTTTAAAAAGTCAGGAGCCCGAACTTCCCTGGTAGTCCAGTGGTTAAGACTTCGCCTTCCAATGAAGAGGGTGCAGGTTTGACCCCTGGTTAGGGTGCTATGATCCCACATGCCTCAGAGCCAAAGAACCAAAACATAAAATAGAAGCAGTATTGTAGCAAATTCAATAAAGACTTTAAAAATGGTCCATATAAAAAAAAAAAATGCTTAAAAGTCATTTGTACCCTTCTTTGCTTGGGCGAAACTTCATGGCATTCACTAAGAACTCAGCACTTCTCGTATGAATACTTAATTCAAACTGAAAGAAGTTCCTATGGGTACATTCAGGTGGCAGAAATTATTTAGGTGTACCAGTTAGTATTATTTTTGTGTATGTGTATCCATTCCTTATGTCCTAATTCAGACATCCCTCATCCTGTAGGAAATAGAAAATCCTGTTTCTACAGTGTCCTTTGATTGCCTGAGCAATGCAATATTTATTTCCTATCTTGCAATGAAAACTGTCCATTGTTTGCTCTCCACAGGTCACTGACAAGGACCAGGAGTTTGCTACCGGACCTGCCAAGCAGCTCGAATATCAGCAATTTGAAGACGATAAACTTTCTCAGAAATCATCTAGCAGCAAACTATCTCGATCTCCATTGAAGATTGTCAAAAAGCCTAAAAGCATGCAGTGCAAAGTGATACTTCTGGATGGATCAGAATATACCTGTGATGTAGAGGTAAGTGTATATTTAAAATATTTTTTTTGTCCCAGATATTGAGAGCTGGGGCATATTGGTCTAAAGCATGCAGGATGCCTCTTTGTTTTTCCAGATCTCCGGAAAATTACTCAGACCCAGTTTCTAAATACAAAATTATTTCCAGTGTCTCTCACAGGGCATCAAATTACTGAAAATACTTGTCCCCAAAATGTTACAATCTAGGGAAAAATGTGATCTTCTTTAAAAAAAAAAAGACAAAATATCTAATACTTTCCATGGTAGGAAAAACATTTTGGAGGCCTCTAAAAGATCAAGTTTTCTTTAATATCCTGACTGTGAGCTGTCATTGAAATGAATTTTACTTTTTCTATTTGCATTACATATGGCGGGGTTGTTAATTGGAGGAAACATAGATTTCTGTACACGGGAGTGGTAGGGTAATTTGAATGGTGAATGTCCTTTTCCTGCTTGGACAATGAATAGGATCTGCAGCTCGAGTGTAAAGGGGTTTTAAAATTCACATCTGCAGCTCAAGTGTAAAAGCGTATGCTCCTCTGTGCTCTTTCTGTAAAGAAAAAAAAAAAAAAATTCCTTCGAGAGAAAGGGCGGGTGAATGACTTTTATCAGAGATGTGTGGCCGGACCACGTTAACAGCTGAGAGCAACGTGGGCTGTTGAGAGCGGTAGACACAGATGGTTGCTGAGTATCGCGAGAACACAGGCTGGGTGAGAACTCGGGCGGGAGCTACAAGTCCGCCAGGTCCACCACCCACCACCCGCTGCATCTTCTCCCCGCGCTGAGCTGGGGGAGATCCCCATTTTAGATTTAATATTTTCGTTTAAAGAGCTGTTCCTCTGCCTCCAGCTGCCTGCCCTTGGTCCTTCGCACATCCCTCTGCTTAAACCCCGCCCACCACATGACTCCACTGGCCCCCCCTTCTGCCAGGGGTGCTGAGAATCTGTACCTGTGTGTGTGGTTGTTCATTTCAGACACAGCCAGCACCAAGCCCACCTGAGGCCCCATATTCTCTGCCTGTAACCCCTGCCTCGTTCCTTACAGTCTGCGTAATGCGCTCACGCACCAGTGCTTTTCTTGGAACGGAAGGTTCAAATCCATTTCACATTGATAACATCATGTAGGGTGGGGATGGGGTTGCATTACCAAATCACTACAGATTACAGGGACATAGAAAAAATTTTTTAATAAACTCTTAGATCAAAAGTGATTTCATTTATCATGTTAGAGATTTTTTGTCATCCTGTAACCTGACAATTATTAGTGGGTTGCTTAGTGAAATGGGCTTGTTTGTCACCGACTGGTTGAATAGGAAAAATGGGTGGGGAGTGAAATATGTGTTCTGAGGTTTGCCACACACAGATTCGTTTGCTGCAAGTTTGCCTGCTGCTTCTGATGTTACCTAATTGCTTAGCCCAAAGTGTTCAATTATTGATTCAGATGTTTATTCTGGAAATGAGAAGATCCAGTAATATACTCTTACGTGGGCTTTACTATGAAGCTTAAAGCGCTTTTGTAACCTTTAGCAACGTTGCATTTTTCCAATGTGGATCCACCTTCTGGAAAAATTCAAGTCAAGAGAAGCTTTCTTCCTTAACTTGAGGGTGAGTCTTTCTACTGAATTATATTTATATAATGGAGGAAATAGGGTTCCCCAGCAATCCTCTAGTCAAGACTACCAGAGTTTTCTAAAGAACAGTCTGGAAGAAAGTGGATAGTGTTTCACACAGGGAGAATTCCAGCAGAAAGCACAGGTGCATCTCTGGAAACTAGCAGCTCTGATGCTTCCAGTGCCTTTTCCTGTTCTAAGACTCATGGAGAGAAGCACAGAACTCTGGAGAAGCAGGATTACCACCCCCAACCCCTGTCCCCAACTCGAGCAAGTGAATTAAGAATAGAATGCAGGAGACAGTAAGAGGAATACCCCCCCCTTTTTTTTTTTTTAGTTGAATAAGACCTCAAACAAGGCATTTTGTTTTAATGAAATCTCTGTGCCTAGCTGTTTTTCCTCCCTGGCTTATTTAATGCCTTTAATGTTTCAGCGTCAAAATCAACAAGGCTCAGTTTGCCACGACTGTGTCATGAGAATTTATAGTTGCCAGCAAAGGACCCCCTGCCAACACACACACACACACACTTTACCTGTACCTGATTCTCTCTTCTTTTGATGGTAGAAGGTAGCTTTTCCCCTTGCCCAGCAGTGCGGCAGCAGAGGGAACCCAGCGACCCTGAAAATCAAGATACAAGAAGCCTTTGCTCTCTGAAAACAGTGACTTCATGAAGTGTACAGATCCCACCTCCACTGTTTTGATGGGAAGCCCTTTCCAATTGTGCTGGATTTTTCAAATTTCCCTCCAACAGTAGCCGTAGATCATTGTAACACTGGGTGTTTTTCCATTTGAGAGATGTATTTCCTCAGTCATTTTTTTCAAACTCTTCATCATGACTATCTAAAATATAAAAAGAACTAATTACACATAAACTATAAGAACAAAAATCTGATGATCAGCAATTTGATATGCATGTTTGGGCAATGTTTGCAGGCCAGAGGATTGTCACATTTGCCAACAAAATCACCAATAGTGCCATTCTTTTCCTGTCATTTTTATTGGACCTTTAGAGAATGCAAGCTACTTCCTATGGCCAGTATGTCACCGTCATCATTGCTATTTAGTTCTTGAACATGAATTTTAAAAGAGAAAATAAACAGAAGTACCAGTCACAACAATAGAGGAAGTGGTGCTTATCATGTTTATTTTATTTTAATTTCACTCTCATTGTTTCCGGGTCTGATTAGCATACACTGTATTTTCTGATGACTATCCAGTTAGAAGTGTTTCCTCTTATTGGACACCATTTTCATCTAGTCTGATTTGGTTTTAGGAAAATAAAATAGACATGGTTTGAACTTTGAATCCATATTTCATCCATCTTTTAAGTCATTTTCAGGTGTAGTTTGGTTTGTTCTCCATAAGAAACCCAACAGGTGGCAGAGTCCCAAGCTTTACCTCAAAAGTGGCAGAAGGTAGACCTTGAAGGCAGACTTTGTTTTTCACAAGGTCCCACTGTGTTGCTGGTTTAGTCATGAGCAAGACCAAGTGCTTTTGAGCCCCAGGTAATCCCATGTGGGGTTGGAATCCAGGGGATGATGCCCGTAGGTGAAATAACTCTAGCCTCTCTGGAGAGATCTTTCCATCAGATTTGGGCAAATACAGAAGGGACTTAAGTATAGCAGTAAAACCTTAAAAGCCTGCAGCTCAGACATCCCCTCAAGTTTGGCCATGCCCAGAGGCCTGCAGGTTGATGGACTCCATGACTAAGTACTACTCAGATCTTTCCAAAATCCAGAGTGTTTACTCCAAGATGCACTTCTTGCTACTATTCAGAGATGCTTCCAAAGGACCAGAGAGGATAAAGGAATATTTTTCCCTCTAAATATGCTTTCATGACCTTCTAACTGTTAGGAAGGGGCTGTTTAAAAAATGTCCAAATACCCTGTCTTGCTTGTGATCCAATTGACTTTCCATATCATGCTTCTGTTTCATGTATTCTACTCACAGGGGTTTAGTTGGAAAAACAAAATAACTGTCTGAATTTTCCATCTTCTCTAGGTTACATGGTTAAAATGCCTTATGGCCCCTTTAGAAGTTCTTGAAAAAGTGTGTGTTAGTTGCTCAGTAGTGTCTGACTCTTTGCAACCCCATGGATGGTAGCTCCTCCACCAGCCCCCTCTGTCTGTGGTATTCTCCATGCAAGGATACTGAAGTGGGTTGCTATTCCCTTCTCCCAAGTATCTTCACAACCCAGGAATTGAACCCATGTCTCCTACATTGCAGATAGATTCTTTACCATCTGAGCCACTAGGGAAGCTCTTAGAAGTTCTTGATTGGACAACAAATAGAATTGCGATTATGCAGAAGGTTGAATAGAACACCTGTTGCCTTTCATGGAAGTTGTAGTTGTAAAAAATAAAAGATAAGAATTTTTTCAAACCAGTACAAGTATCATTCACTCAACTACTACGTAATTCAGAGGTTTTGATTCTGTATAATTGTGTAAATTTGGATTTAACCTCTCAGTGGGTTTCTGTTCAACTATATGTTTTACTACATCAAAACATGTTACATGCTGTGGCCAAGTGGCCCAGTCTTGCAGCTTAACCTTCCAGCCTGAAGACCAGTGGGCTCCTGACCACAGAAGGGCTTTAATAAACTCAGCTTCCCTGTGCAGTGACTCTTTGAGCAACCGCAGGAACAGTGGCACACGAGGACTGTTAACAGGCACCTTCTTATTTACCTGACATAGTCAGCATGCAGTCTTCCCCAGGTGTTCAGATTTGACTTCTTGAAGGTTTAAGAGAAACAAACTCTTTTACTAAAAGTGTTAAAAACTTTTCTCCTAGTTTTCATTTCAAAAAGTAACAGGGGCCACAGCCTCCCAGTCACACAGCTCCAAGCTGATTCAGGATCCCAGGACAGGAGTCTCTGCCACTAGCTGAGCTTCTTTAGCCTCCTTCCTAGAGAAGGCCCTTGATTACAGCTTCCAAACATCTCTTGAGGAGTTGTCTCCACCAGGCATCTCATTCACATCTCTGTATTTTGTAGAAAACATTGATTGATTTGTACATGGAAGGTACTGAAACAGTTTTTAACAAGGGGATGGATCATTTGAGTCTTAATTCTGATTTGTCGTAATGAGCCTTCTTTTTTCTTGTTTACAACCGTTCCAGTCCCTAGTACTGACATCACACAGTGTGCAAAAGATGACAAGGAAGACATTGATATAAAGCATTTCTTGAGGGCCTGCAATATTCCAGGCTCTGGAAACCAAATGAGGCAAAGACTTCAAGCTTAGACAGAGCTGGTGAGTCTCTTCCTCAGGACTCACACAGTTTTAGATCCAGAAGGGTCATTGGAGATAACTTTGTCTCCTGTCCCATTTCACCAAAGAGGAAGTAGGCCCAGAGTAGTTAATGTTATGCCTGAGGATACACAGCCTGGAAAGGACCATGAAGGGCTAGAGCCCAGATCTCCTGCCCTCTGCTCCAGAACTCTTTTTGTTGTTGTTCAGGTGCTCAGTTGTGTCCGTGAACCCATGGACTACAGCATGCCAGGCTTCCCTGTCCTTCACCGTCTCCCAGAGTTTGCTCAAACTCATGTCCATTGAGTCAGTGATGCCATCCAACCATTTCATCCTCATCTAAGAGACAGGTTGAGTTGATGGAAAGGATGTCATCTTCTCAAGAGTTCTTAAACCTCAGAAGGACCACCAAGGCCTTGCTTCTGGCTATACTATCATGAAATAAGATGCCCTGAAAGATACCTGCACCCCTATGTTCATAGCAGTACTATTCACAGTAGCCAAGACATGGAAACAATCTAAATGGCTATTGACAAAGGAATGGATAAAGAAGTTGTGGTATATATATACAATGAAATATTACTCAGCCATAAAAAAGAATGATATAATGCCATTTGCAGCAACATGGATGGACATGGAGATTATCATACTAAGTGAAGTAAGTCAGACAGAGAAATACAAACATGATATCACTTACATGAGGAATCTTTAAAAAGATAGAAATGAACTTATTTACAAAGTAGAAAGAAAATCACAGACATAGAAAACTTATGGTCACTAAAAGGGAAAAAGAGGGGGGATGAATTAGGAGTTTGGGATTAAAGTATACCCATTACTATATATGGGTTTCCCATGTGGCATGATGGTAAAGAATCCACCTGGCAGTACAGGAGATGCAAGAGAGGCAGATTCAATCCCTGGGCTTGGAAGATCCCATGGAGAAGGAAATGGCAACCCATTCCAGTATTCTTGCCTGGAGAATCCCATGGAGAGAGGAACCTGGTGGGCTACAGTCCATGGAGTTGCAGAGTTGGACACAACTTAGCAACTAAAACAAAAACAGCAACTATTACTCAGTTCAGTTCAGTTTAGTTCAGTTCCTCAGTCGTGTCCGACTCTTTGAGACCCCATGAATCGCAGCACGCCAGGCCTCCCTGTTCATCACCGTCTCCCAGAGTTCACTCAGACTCACGTCCATCGAGTCCGTGATGCCATCCAGCCAACTCATCCTCAGTCGTCCCCTTCTCCTCCTGCTCCCAATCCCTCCCAGCATCAGAGTCTTTTCCAATGAGTCAACTCTTCTCATGAGGTGGCCAAAGTACTGGAGTTTCAGCTTAGCATCAGTCCTTCCAAAGAAATCCCAGGGTTGATCTCCTTCAGAATGGACTGGTTGGATCTCCTTGCAGTCCAAGGGACTCTCAAGAGTCTTCTCCAACACCACAGTTCAAACGCATCCATTCTTCGGTGCTCAGCTTTCTTCACAGTCCAACTCTCACATCCATACGTGACCACAGGAAAAACCATAGCCTTGACTAGCCGGACCTTAGTCGGCAAAGTAATGTCTCTGCTTTTCAATATGCTATCTAGGTTGGTCATAACTTTTCTTCCAAGGAGTAAGCGTCTTTTAATTTCATGGCTGCAGTCACCATCTGCAGTGATTTTGGAGCCCCCCAAAATAAAGTCTGCCACTGTTTCCACTGTTTCCCCATCTATTTGCCATGAAGTGATGGGACCGGATGCCATGATCTTCGTTTTCTGAATGTTGAGCTTTAAGCCAACTTTTCCTCTCTCCTCTTTTACTTTCATCAAGAGGCATTTTAGTTCCTCTTCACTTTCTGCCATAAGGGTGGTGTCATCTGCATATCTGAGGTTATTGATATTTCTCCCGGCAATCTTGATTCCAGCTTGTGTTTCTTCCAGTCCAGCGTTTCTCATGATGTACTCTGCATATAAGTTAAATAAGCAGGGTAATATACAGCCTTGACGTACTCCTTTTCCTATTTGGAACCAGTCTGTTGTTCCATGTCCAGTTCTAACTGTTCCTTCCTGACCTGCATACAGATTTCTCAAGAGGCAGGTCAGGTGGTCTGGTATTCCCATCTCTTTCAGAATTTTTCAGTTTCTTGTGATCCACACAGTCAAAGGCTTTGGGATAGTCAATAAAGCAGAAATAGATGTTTTTCTGGAACTCTCTTGCTTTTTCCATGATCCAGCAGATGTTGGAAATTTGATCTCTGGTTCCTCTGCCTTTTCTAAAACCAGCTTAAACATCTGGAAGTTCCCGGTTCACGTATTGCTGAAGCCTGGCTTGGAGAATTTTGAGCATTACTTTACATTTCATCTCACATACTAGTAAAGTAAAGTAATGCTCGACTACAACTACTGCATATAAAGTAGGTAAACCAGAGCACCTACTGTATAGCACAGGGAACTCTATTCAATATCCTGTAATAACCTATAATGGAAGATAATCTGAAAAAAATATTTTTTTTCAGTTTGCATTACATGAGAAGCTAACACAACTTTGTAAATCAATTCTACTTCAATTGAAAAAAAAAGATATTCTGTGAAGAGTAGAACTTGGAAGCAGCACTTTTTAATTTTGGGTAAGAAGGGGAAAACAGCTGGGAAAGTGTCTTACAGAAGCTCTTCAAAGTGGGGAAGGGACCAGAGCTCCAGCTGATCTCCACTCCTTGCCAGAACGAAATGACTGGGAGCTAGTTGTATAGTTGTTGCGTGTCCTACTCAGAGTGGAAAGGCAAGTCTGATCTGGGACCCTCACCATCCTTTCTGGAGAGAAACACTTTCCACAATACAGTGATCTCTTCCCCCAATCTTCCTGATCAATTGCCAGTTCGTTTCATAATTACAGCATTTCCCCCATGAAAGACAGGTTATAATTTTCAAGATTATAGCTCGTCTCCTTTTTGTTAGCATTTAAATTGATGCCTTTCTTTTTCCGGCCATAGTCTGGGCTCTGTGGGAAGTTTAGGGAGAACGCTACTGGCATCAACCACAAAATGAGAAAAGTCTTTTCAAAGTTAGTTCATAACCTGGGAAAATGTCTACATGGTGGATCATCTCTTGAATGTGATACCACTTTTTGTTGTTGTTGTTACCTTCAATGTCAGAGGCAGGTGTCTTTGACCTTGTCGCTTCTTGGACAGCAGAGCTCAAGTCTTGTAGAATAGCAGGTTCTTAGGGTCGGAGGACGGAATAAACTCTAGTTCAGTCCTGCACTCACATTCTAACAAAATGCATAGGTAGGTTCTGGAAGCCTGGAGGACAATGATATTAAAGTCCTTGTCTTAGGGACACAGTAAAATAGTCACAGAAAACCAGCTTGCACACAATTTCGTGGTGTCTGTCCACATACCAGCTGATCTGGTCTTAGAGGGAAGTGCACACAGTCAGGCAGCAGTTAGTGTCAGGATTTGACTGCCATGTACACCTTACAGTCCAGCGTCCAGTTGGCACAGGAAGAGAGCTGAATATGAGGATCATAGTTTGAAAACCCAGAGAAGGCAATGGCACCCCTGCAGTACTCTTGCCTGGAAAATCCCATGGACGGAGGAGCTGGTAGGCTCCAGTCCATGGGATCGCTAAGAGTCGGACACGACCATGCAACTTCACTTTCGCTTTTCACTTTCATGCATTGGAGAAGGAAACAGCAACCCACTCCAGTGTTCTTGCCTGGAGAATCCCATGGACAGAGGAGCCTGGCAGACATCAGTCCATGGGGTCACAGAGTCGGACACGACTGAGCACGCACGCACAGCACAGCTTATCGCCTAATAATATAGTAAACACTGGAAAGTATTTCTTAAATCTGAGAAAGTGAATTTCATTTTGACTCTCCCTTTCTAGGCTTTTTTTCCCCCAACCTGGAAAGAAGATTATCCAGTGTTTCCATATGAGTTAATCATTTATCTGGCAGTTGGGGAGATGCTGAATGATTTTATTAAATATGAACAGGAAGTAACTGCACTCAGCACCCACTTGTGAGGACTGAGACACTGACCTCAAACAGGAAATTTGCTTTTCTCAGGCTGCCCGGCTTGAACCTGCTGAGATCAGACAGAAGATGTGGCTAAGGGTCTGTTGCTGTTATGCCAGAAATCAGTAGGTGTTTAACAACCCTGAATAGGTGCTGAAGATAATTGAACATACTCCATATCTGGCTTTCAGCACTAGCCTCCTCTAGTGAGCCAATTCCCACTTTATGGTGAGTGAGGAGGCAGTGGTCCTTGGCGTTGATGATGAACTCCTCAAAGTGGGTAGGAAAATCTATTAGAGAAGGTGTCCGACTAAGTCACCCACTTTTCTTTCACACTTGATCCCTTCAGAAGTCCCTTGTTCCACTTAGCCTTAATTCAATATAGCTTCCAGTTTCTTCCTTGGTAACTCTGAGTAGTGTTATTTGAAGAGATTTCTTTACTGTTTTTTTAAAAATCAGAGTTTAGTTGCTTTACGATGTTGTGTTACTTTCTGCTGTACAGCAGAATGAATCAGCTGTACATATATGGTGTGTGTGTTTGTGTGTGTGTTAGTCGCTCAGTTGTGTCCAACTCTTTGTGACCTTATAGACTGTAGCCTGCCAGGCTCCTCTGTCCATGGGATTCTCCAGGCAAAACTACTGGAGTGGGTTACCATTCCCTTCTCCAGGGTATCTTCCCAACCTGGGGGTCAAACTGGAGTCTTCTGCACTGCAGGCAGATTCTATACCATCTGAGCCACCAAGGAAACCCCATACATATACATAATATGCCCTCTGTTTTGGATTTCCGTCCCATTCAGCTCTTTACCGCAGAGCATTGAGACCACACAGTTTTGAATGTCTTAAAAATGCAGGTTTCCCTGGTGGCTCAGATGATTAAAGAATCTGCCCGCATTGCAGGAGTCCAGGTTCAGTCACTGGATTGGGAAGATCTGGAGAAGGAAATGGCAACTCACTCCAGTATTCTTGCCTGGGAAATCCCATGGACGGAGGAGCCTGGTGGGCTACAATCCATGGGGTCGAAAAGAGTCAGACATGACTTAGCAACTAAACAAGAACAACAGCAACAAAATGCAGGTCATCTGTATTTGTCCTTCTGTAGCAAGTAGAGAATAGGAGAGTCTTTGTGAGCCTGTTATCCTTGAGGAGTTTTGTGATGTGCTGGGTTTTAATGCAAATAACCAGGGACAATAGGAGCAACTCAGAAAAAGGGAAGAAGTGGAACTCTAGTCAGCTCACTTCCATGTCATGCTGAGACAGATTCTCTGCTTTTGTAGGGAACTTTCTCTCTTGCCTGAAGAAATTGGGAGTGGCTGTTTAAGGCACGTTTCTTAGATTCTTCTTTCTTTTTTAGGATCTAGGTTTTGAAATAGGGCTGCTGTATAAAAAGCATGACTCCAAATCTTTAGCTGACTGTAAATACCTCCCCACGAACAAAGATTCCTCCGCAATGGTTCATGCTGTTAAAAATGGTATGCACATGTCCAATCATATTTTTGGCAGATATTTATTATTAGAATGTGTTGGCTGACTTTCCCTGCAGTGATACTTAAGTCTAGTAGCATTCACTTATTTTATTTACTTATTGTTACGTTTCCAGAATAATTCTTATTGTACTCAGGATATTTACACAGTTCTCTTTAGAATTTTGGCAGATGAGGAGATGAGAAAAGCACACAGGGAGAATCTGAAACATCAGGAGCAGCTGAGAGTGGAAAGGGAAGGCCAAGGGCCTGCCAGGAAGGATGGGCTTGACCCGCTAACAAGGTTGGGTACTTGCACATACTGGTTTTCTGTTCGTGTGGATGCCCAGCCTTGTCTGACTCTTTGCGACCCTGTGGACTGTAGCCCACCAGGCTCCTCTGTCCACGGGATTCTCCAAGCAAGAATACTGGAGTGGGTTGCCATTTCCTCCTCCAAGGGACCTTCCTGACCCAGGGATTGAACCTGCTTCCCCGGTGTCTCCTGTACTGCAGGCGATTCTTTACTGCTGAGCCATCCAGGAAATTGGTTTCTAGCTGTACAACACGTTACCATAAACTTGGAGATGTAACACATCTCATCTCACATTTTTTGGCTGGATTGTTCAGCATCTTATAGAGGAGAAGTCATGTACTTCACCGATTGCATCTTCATCTAGAGGCGGGTCTAGGGGAAGATGCATCTATGTGCTTTCTGGTGCTGTTGGTGGAATGCATTTCCTTCTGGTTGTAGGACCGAGGACCCCTCTTGCTGCCTGTCAGCCAGGGACGACTCAGGGCTGCTGAGTTTGCTGTCAGTCCATGAGGCTTCGTCTGTCCCAGCAACAGAGAACCTCTCCCACCTTAGATTCCTCTACATTCAAGTCTCTCTTTTCCCCACCTTCTGCTGCCAACTGGAGAAAACTCTCTGCTTTTAAGGGCTCAGCTGATTAGGACAATGTTCCTATCGAAAGGTAGCTGGTGCCAGCTAGTATAACCTAACTGTTAGATCTACTCTGTCTGAAACCCCAGGGATCAGGCGGGGTGTATACACCAGGGAGATGAGAAATCACAGTAGGTGATGGGCGCTTCTAAGGGGTTTTGCTTTGGGGACTGGTTGACCATTTGTGTTTTTAAAAGGTACTTCTACTAAATAATAATTGAAACAGGGATGCTAGTTGGCAAGAGTTGCTGAGGACCAGAACCAAGACGGTGACTAATGGGACAGAGGGGAGAGGATG
Source organism: Capra hircus (assembly GCF_001704415.2). NCBI lineage: Eukaryota > Metazoa > Chordata > Mammalia > Artiodactyla > Bovidae > Capra > Capra hircus. Next base: position 39,306,454 of record NC_030831.1, on the reverse strand, counting down.
GATTTTGAAGAACTACCCTGAACATGAGCAGACATGATTAACTGCACGTGTGGGCAGGGATATAGGGAGGGGAAGAGAGGGTAATAGCATCCTGGTAATGGCATCCACATTTGTAGACTACAGTATAAGAAGAAAAGGGCGTCGGGGGAGACTAATGTAAACCTATTGAATTTGAGATGCCTGGAATATGAAAGTGGCAATCTACTATTGCAGTTGAATACGTTGTTTGACCTTTGGAAGAGCTGGTAGGCACTGTGCGAGCCGGTACCATTTACAGTGAGTCACACAGGGGAGTGAATGAAATGGTGCAGATGGCCAGTGAATGAGTGGGAAGACCATTGACAGTGGAGCTCTGGGCAACGCTGACGCTTGAGTTGGGGTGGGAGTGCCTTGTCCAGCTTCCCCCACCCCACCCCCAGACGCTCCTCTACACGCAGCCCCAGCCTCTTCGGGCTGAACCCCTGGCTTAGGAACTGGATGTGCTCAACCCCATGGGGACATTACAGTAGTGATTGTGATTGAGCGTTACGGTTGTTCAGTCGCTAAGTCGTGTCCGACTCTTTGCCACCCCATAGACTGCAGCACGCTAGGCTTCCCTATCCTTCACTGTCTCCCGGAGTTTGCTCAAACTGATGTCCATTGAGTCAGTAATGCTGTCTAGCCATCTAACCTTCTGTCACCCCCTTTTCCTTCTGTCTTCAATCTTTTCCAGCATCAGGGTCTTTTCTAGTGAGTCAGCGCTTCTCATCAGGTGGTGAAAGCATTCGAGCTTTAGCTTCAGAATCAGCCCTTCCAGTGAATATTCAAGGTTGATTTCCTTTAGGATTGACTGGTTTGATCTCCTTGCAGTCCAAGGGACTCTCAAGAGTCTTCTCCAGATCTATCATTCGAAAGCATCAATTCTTCAGTGCTCAGCCTTCTTTATGGTCCAATTCTGACATCTATATGTGGCTACTGGAAAACCCATAACTTTGACTAGATGGACCTTTGTCGGCAAAGAGATGTCTCTGCTTTTTAACACGTTGATTAGGTTTGTCTTAGCTTTCCTTCCAAGGAGCAAGCATCTTTGAATTGTGGTCGAGTAATGGGTCTCCTTCAAAAAGGTTCAGGAGAGACTCTCCACAGAGAAACATTCCCAGTATCACTTTCTAACTGCCGTCAAGGCATGGCGCTACTGAAAGCAGAAAAGGGGAGGCCATGGAATGCCGCAGGGACTGTCCGTGGAGAAATAGTGTCATTCACTGTGATTGATTCTTCTTCTCCCTCCTGTCCGATCCAGTTCTCCCTTTATTTCTTTAATTTGGCTTTTTGCTGTCCTTTGTACATTAGAATTTCAGTTACACAAAGTGATAAGGACAGTAACGTTACATTTCCTCTAAGGAATGCCTGATCCCTGTTTCTTGGAACACTTGAACAAGACAGGGGACTTCCCTGCTGGTCCAGTAGTTTTGACTACATCTTGCAATGAAAGGGGTGCAGATTTCGAGCCTGGCTGGGGAGCTGAGATCTCACAATCCTCAGGGCCAAAAAAAACCGAAACGTAAAACAGAAGCAATATATATGTAACAGATTCTTTCAATAAAGACTTTTAAAATGATCTACATCAAACTTAAAAAATTTAAACAAGACTGTTAGGACTGGGCTTCCCGGGTGGTACTAACGGTAAAGAACCCACTTGCCAATGCAGAAGACATAAGAGACACAGGGTTCGATCCCTCGGTTGAGAAGATCCGCTGGAGGAGGAAATGGCAACCAGTATTCTCCAGTATTCTTGACTGGAGAATCCCATGGACAGAGGAGCCTGGCAGGCTACAGTCTATGGAGTCGCAAAGAGTCAGATATGACTGAAGCAACTTACACACTGCACTCAGGACTAATTTTACTTCAGCATACTGTGTCCTCCTGTGATCATTCAGTAACTGTGAAGGGGTGGTGTTATTCAGGAAGTTCTTTTAACTCTTTAAATCTCAAATTAGGAAACAGTACCCTCTCCCTGCCCCCACCCACCCAATGCATAGTCCGCAGGTTTCCAGTTCAGGGTTGTGGTCATGGCTTGCTGTCCATTCAGGAAATACCACCTCCTCCCACGTCTTCCCCCTCCTCTTGGTCTAGGGCAGATGGACATCTAAGCTGAGCCCAGCTTCCTTCTCTCAAGAGCTGTAAAACCACGGATTCTTTTCCTCTTCAGTTCTGTGGTGTGTAATGACCTGCCAATGCACTTTCAGGTTTTTATTTGCTTCTTCTAGACTAGATCACAGATTTTAAATTGCGGGATTCTCGTTGGAATGCATCACAGTTCTATCAAGAACGTTAGCTTCTCATAACCTGGTATGCTGTCCCTTGCTGGATTTCTATTGTGGATGTTTTATCTCTAGATAAATGGGATTTGGGTCGTCCTTTTGCTTGTCCTGCCAAGACTCATCTGTTTTGTTAGTGTTGTCTAGTGACTGTTTCCTGTGGTTTGGTTCCAGGATTAGATACTGAATAGCCAGATTAGATACTAATTCATGCAAGGTTTTGATCAGTGGGGGGTTTCTTCTCCACAACAAACAAGGCATCTTTGCTGTATCAGAATGTCTGTGTCCTGTGTGACACACAGCTGTGTGTAACTGGTATGCACATTTGGGGTCACTTTCCAATAAGGCTGAAAGAAATGCCAATCTCGAAGTCCTATTTGCACTTAGGAATGCACTTTATTCATCCCACTGCTGCTTGTAGGCATGAGTGATGGTATGCGGACGGACAGTGAGCACAAGGAATTGGTTCTTAGGATGGTGTTTGGAAGGAATAAAGAGACTTGTTATTTCTTATGGAATGCCGTGGTGACAGCAAATAAAGTCCCTAAAGAGCCGCCACGTTCTTTGGGGAAGTGCCCCTAGGCTGAACTTGTCAAACACATGGGATGCTTTTCAAGGATTACCTGAAGCAAAATGCTTCAGTTCAGGTCTCCAGTTATTCCTTAAAAAACAAAGCACTGTCCAAAATATCTTGTTTTGACAAGCTTCCTTAATAATACGAGGTCAAGAATTCATCATCATAGGGGAAAAAAAAAACCACTCAAATTCTAAAGGTACTTTGTTTCAAAAATACATTTTATTTTAACTTGGGGTTTCTATGATGTATACTCAGCCATGTCCTTAAGGTATTTTACAGACATACATGTAGGCTTCCCATGTGGCTCAGTGGTAAAGAATCTGCCTGCCAATGCAGGAGACACAGGAGACTCGGATTCAATTCCTGGGTTGGGAAGAGCCCCTGGAGAAAGAAATGGCAGCACACTCCAGTATTCTTGCCTGGAGAGTCCCAAGGAAAGAGGAGCCTGGCGGGCTATAGTCTGTAGGGTCACAATGGAGCACACACTCATACAGAGACATACATGGAATATAATGAGAAGAAAATAAATAAGCAGAAAGCGGCACCAAGAGAAAACGAGAGGAAGAAGGTGGGAAGAGATGAATCCATAAAACCCATGTTTTGAACACTCGCCTCACAGTGTCCATATGATAAAAACACCCCAGTTGTTCACTGGAAGCCCACTTCTTCCACTAACATTACTCAAATCAGCAAACCAGCAGGAATATGCCACCCTGACAAGTGCGATGCAGGAGCTGTAAAAAACGTTCTCTGGGACTTGGTCCTGGAGGAAGGGATGCTTGAGAAGCTATCTGAAGGATGAGGGATGGTGTGATGCGGGGAACCAGAGTGTGAAGCTGGCTTGTGCAGACTTGTTTGCAGAAGGAATCCAGGGGGAGTGGGGAGGAACTGGAGGAAGGTTGTGTGACGGAGCAGGAGGTCAGGGGCTCCTCCCCGCCATCACGGGCTCTGACTTCATCCTCACGCTGGCTGGCTCTGCTGCTGGAACTGAATCCAATAGCCAGCTTCTGCTCTTCCCATGTGGGTTTATTCTCACAAAGATTCTTGGGGGATATAAAAGCAGAAGTGAAAATACACTTGATAACATCTTGGGGTGACCTCCTTGGAATTTCACTTCCCGTCCCCTCCAAACCCCTCAGACCCCAGGCATCCTGCTGCCCCACAGTCCTTATTAAGCCAGGAGGGAGCCGGCAGGACTGGCTCCGAGGATCAGCCTTCAAAGAAGGGGGAGCAGGGTTGCCCGAGTCCTGAAGAACTTCCCAAAGTCCCTCAGCCCCGAACCTCCCAGTTCAACCCCGAATGCTAGTAAGGTCCAGGAAAGATGGCTGCTTTCAGGCGAGCATAGGAAAATAAGCAGAATCATCTGAACAAAACTGTAATATTTGACTTTTTGCTTAAATAGAACAGTTTTAATTTTCCTGTCAGTGAAAGAATGTTACAGCTCTTTGTTGGGGTAAAAGCCTGTACCTACTTTAAAAGCCATTCGTCTTCTAGATTCAGTTCGCCTTGTCATTTCAGTTTTTCTGTGATTGTTATTTTGTTACCATTTGCTAATGCAATTCATGCTTTAAAAATATATATAACCACAGAATGCAAAGAAATCACCATCTGAGGTTCAGGTGTCAGCAGAGTGACATTCTCCGAGGTTCAGTGAGCTCTTAGGATGGCTGCAGGGTGAGGGGGGACCTCGTGTATCCCAAGGGGCAGGGTGGGTCTAATTCTAGAACGGTCCTGGCCTCTCTTCTGTGCAGAGCTGAGCAGGCTCCACCCGCCCCTGCCCCCAGGAGCGGGAGCTGACAGGCCAAGGGATTAACGCTGGCTTTTCACGATTGCTAGCTCAGGAGCATTAAGCCAGGATGTCCCTGATCCAGAGCGGATGGTCCAAACCATCTGACCTTGGGCGTGTAGACCTGGCAGTACCCAGGGAGTCTACACAGACTACTGCTTGTGTCCAACAGAGCTGTAGAACATATGTTTGTAGGGTCAACAAGTTTGATGATTGCAAAGACTTTTCCCCTGCATCTACTGCATTTCAATGCTAATCTGAAAGATGATATGCTTTCAGTGAAGGCCAGACTGATCCTAAGGATAGTTGAAAGTATGATCACCTATCCTGTTTTTTTGCCAGACATTTCTATTTTCATTATAGCTTTTTCATAGGTTACACAATTATTTTAATTTAAACCCACAATTTTACTGGTGAAAGGATATAATTACATTTTTGAATTATGAGAGTGCGTGCATGCATGCTAAGTCACTTCAGTCATGTCTGGCTCTTTGCAACCCCCTGGACTATAGCCTACTAGGCTCCTCTGTCTATGGAATTGTCCAAACAAGAATACTGGAATAGGTTGCCATGCCCTCCTCCAGGGAATCTTCCCAACCCAGGGATCAAACTCTCGTCTCTTACATCTCCTGCATTGACAGGTGGCCCTTTACTGCTAGCGCCATCTGGGAAGCCCCAAATTATGAGAGTAGTTTCTGTAAGAACCCTGAAATCTTCCTCTGTGTGCTTGCTCACAGCCTTGTCCTGTTAATTGGAGGAGACAGTTGGTGAAAAGGACACTGGTTCACTTAAGACCTATTTATTTAAAGCACTGACTGTTATTATTCAGGTTTATTCATCGTTGTCTTAGCAGTGATTCCCAGCCATTTTGGCACCAGGGACCAGTTTCCTGGAAGATAATGATTCCACCGACTGGAGGGGTGGAGATGGTTTCAGCACATTCAAGCACATTACATTTATTGTGCACTTTATTTCTATTGTTACGTCAGCTCCACCTCAGATCATCAGGCATTAGATCCTGGAAGCTGGGAACCCCTGCTGTATAGATTTGAAAAGTGACCATTGTACAAATTTATACTTGTTAAATGTATAGTATGAAAAGTTACATTTTCACTGTCAGCATCTGCGTTGCCTCCAGGTTTTTACTTGAACAAATGAGTTATAAATCACAATTGGGGATTTTGTTTGATTTTTCTTATTTTCGGAGAATTGTCTTGGAAAGAAATCATATATAGATGTGAGTTGGACCATAAAGAAGGCTGAACACTGAAGAACTGATGCTTTTGCATTGTGGTGTCGGAGAAGACTCAGGAGAGTCCCTTGGAAGCAAGGAGATCAAAGCTATGAGTCCTAAAGGAAATCAACCCTGAATATTCATTGGAAGGACTGATGCTAAAACAGAAGCTTCAATACTCTGGCCACCTGATGCAGAGAGCCAACTCCATTGCAAAAGATGCTGATGCTTGGAAAGACTGAGGGCAGGAGGAGATGGGGTGACAGAGGATGAGATGGTTGGATGGCATCACTGACTCAATGGACATGAATTTGAGCAAACTCAGCGAGATGGTGAAAGGAAGTCTGGAGATGGTGACCGGGAAGTCTGGCATGCTGCAGTCCATGGGGTCTCAGAGTCAGACACGACTTAGTGACTGAACAACAATGATGGTTCCCAGGAAGTATTTCTCAAAGTCCCCTGTCGTTCTGAATTAGGGCCTCTGGTTCTTTTTTGTGATTCAGGTTTAAAAGTTTGTGTCTCTCCGTCATCCCTCTTCCCCAGGCTTCCTTCTCTGCATTCACTTGGCACTCATTGGCTTAGTGACTTGAATCCCTAGCAGATTAACAGCAGGAAATGTTGTCTGACAGTTCACTGCCAACATCTCATACGTGTGATGTGAAACTCTTTGTACAAAAGCGAGCCCAGTGTTTTTGCTGGCCAAGAAAAAGCGTGCTTCACCGGAAAGCTATTATCGGCCACGGTACTCGGCTCTGAGCACAGAAGTCTGATTTCAAACAGAATGAGATGGCTACAACAAATGAAGGCAGAAACAGATTGTGGCTGAAAGAAAAAGACATCTTTCTAAAAGCAGTGGAGGAGCTTCATATGCACGAAGGGCTTCTTGTGTATGTGCTGAATGTGTTTTTGCAGAGAATTTCAGTCAAACCTAGGTGGGCTCTCCGCATGTGAACTCTCCCGTCTTGCTCTGGCTGTGCTGCAAGCTGTATCTATGATAATTCGTAACTCTCATGTTTGGCCTAGGATGTACCTATGTGTGCCAGTATACCCAGTGTATGTTAAAAACAGCTTTGTGTTTGGGTTTGCACAGGGTAATGGAATGTTCCCTTAGTTTACTGATAATGATACTACTTTCAGCCATTTCCCCCTTTGACCTGTAGAGTGAGATTTGTTTTTCATGAGAGATGGGGGGTGATTTCACTGCAGATGAAAAGGCTTCAGTCTCTCTCCCAAATTTCAACATTAGAAACCCTGAATTTGCCAAAAAAAAAAAAAAAAACAAGGAAAACAAAAAAAAGAAAAACAACAGAAAAGAACCCTGAATAGATTGGATTCCCTGTGATAAGGGCCAACTGCTAATCACCAGCATTGATTGGTAATGGCTTCTCCTGGGCTAAGCAATCTGTATGCTTTCCTGTGTTTCTTGTTTTTTTTAATAAATTGATGGAAGGTCTGCATTCAGTGCTGCTGTGAAGGTTCCTTGGTCATCAGGTCGTTTTATGTTTGGGGTTTTTTGCAGGGGCAAGGGGCTCGAGGAACATAGGATCTTAGTTCCCCCACCCAGGGATGGAACCCACACGTCCTGCAGTGGAAATGCAGAGTCTTAACCACCGCCTTCCCTCCAGGGAAGTCCTTTCCTGCGTATTAATTAATGCGACAGTCTTATGAGTAAGGACCAATATTATTACCATTTTTAAGGAAGGCAGTGAAGTTCAGAAAGCTTCAGTGACTGTCTCACCTCACAGCCAGCTAGTTGTAGAGCCGGGGTCCAGCGCTGGGGCTGTCTGATGAGCCTCATTTAGACTAGAATGATAGGGAAACAAACTTGAATTGGATAGGAGTAATATCTTTAAAACTGCGTCCTAAAGATATTTAAATAATGCTAGATGAATTCCAGTCTCTAGACAGTTGAGACATTAGACAACTGTCTAATGTCTAGACAATTGGAAACAAATTACTGTTTTGTTTAAAAACTAAGCAACACCAGGATGTGGTTCCGAGTTCCTGTTTGCCACAGGCCTTTCCAGATCATCACTGCTAACTGAGCCGAGTTTAAGAAAATGACGTAAATAGAATAACTATTGATGGACTTATTAATGTTTAAAAGAACTGTCATGGTTTTCTGAAAAGCTGATTGCCTGTGAATTTAAAGAACACGCTAGTGAGACACATAACGTCTAGGCAGAAAAAAATTCGTCTCTGCCTCTCACATCAGCCCTCCTTGCATTTGCTGTCTGGATCACACTTGGGATTTGGGCTTCCCTGGTGGCTCAGCTGCTGAAGAATCCACCTGCAATATGGGAGACCTGGGTTCTATCCCTGGGTTGGGACGATCCCTTAGAGAAGGGAACGGCTCCCCACTCTAGTATTCTGGCCTGGAGAATCCCGTGGACTGTATAGTCCATGGGGTCGCAAAGAGTTGGACACAACTGACCGCCTTTCACTTCACTTCACACAGGCTGGAAGTTTCCATTAAGTCCTGCCCCTCGGGGCATGGATTCTGGCAGTAGTGATGGGGATAATGGGCTTCCTGCTGTGCTTATTGAACTTGGCATTGAAAGCACATTTGAGAAGGAAAGCCCCAATGGAAGAAGATGCACACAGGGCAGCCGGGGCCACGTAGCTCTTCCCAGACCTTCCCGGCCTCAGAGCTCTCCCAGGGACTTAAGACTGTTGTCACAGGCCAGACACCATCATCATCTTTTATTCATGAGTTGACCACGGACTCTTGCTATTTTCTAAATGTAGATTAAAAAAAAAAAAACAAAACTTAAATTTCAGGGCAGACAGTATTAGAACATTTTTCAAACAGAAAAGGGAAAGCTGAGGAAGAAATGACTTACGGAGTCCAGGTGTCCGATTCAGGCTCAAGCTCCAGCCAGGTCAGTTTGTGGAGCTCTTTCAGATGCTCCTAAATACCAGGCAAGTGGTGATGCCGTCATTTAGAAATTAAGAGAATTCCATTTGACCTTTAGAAGTGAGGAGACTGGAGAGGCATTCAGTGAGGAAATATGCAGTTACAGAAGGAAGCATGAAAAAAGAGATGGCATTTTGCTACAAGACTAATCCAAGGTAATGTGAGGAGAAATTCCTCCTTCAGATTCATGCCAGGAGCACTTATTAGGCACATATGTTGAATGTTTTTGGTGTTTAGGGCATTCTGTTGGGGACATTAAAAAGGGTGTCCAGTTTCCTGTCCTTGGGGGGCAAAAATGCAAGTTCACAAAGTGCATCAGTCGATGGGAAGGTATAATTTGCAGGAGAAAATCAGCAGTCTGTTTGAGGAAGATACATGGTGGAGAGATGGAAGTGCTTATAGGGCTGGTGCACCCTCAAATTTCAAACCAGCTGAAACAAAGGTACGGAAGTGTCAATTTCTCTGTAAGTTCTCAATATCGTATATATTTCCTTGTATTAACACACGTAGTTTAGCCTAAGCTATGACAGACCTAGAGAGCATATTAAAAAGCAGAGACATCACTTTGCTGAAAAGGTCCATCTAGTCAAAGCTATAATTTTTCCTAGTCATGTACAGATGCAAGATCTAGACCATAGAGAAGCCTAAGTGCCAAAGAATTGACTCTTTCAAACTGTGGTGCTGGAGAGGACTCTTGAGAGTCCCTCGGACAGCAAGGAGATCAAACCAGTCAATCCTAAAGGAAATCAACCCTGAATATTCATTGGAAGAACTGATGCTGAAGCTGAAACTCCAATACTTTGGCCACCTGATGCTAAGGGCTGATTCATTGGAAAAGACCCCGATGCTGGGAAAGATTGAGGGTAAGAGGAGAAGGCAGGCAGCAGAGGATGAGATAGTTGGATGGTGTCACCAACTCAATGGACATGAATTTCAGCAATAGTGAAATAGGGAAAGAGTGAAGGAGAGGGGAGCCTAGTGTGCTGCAGTGGACACAACAACCGAACAATGAAATGTAACAAGACTGTTTTTTTAAGTGACAGTTTATAAAAATGGACACACAGATCCTGAGGAGCCTCAGGGATGTACCCGCAACCTTGGTGCTGATGGCTTTGCTTCCCCCCCCCACCCCGTCGCCCCGTGTCCCCCTTCTGAGAAGTAGGGACCACTGATTACCTACACTTCTCAGGCAGGACGACAGTCTCTGCCTCATTTTCTCCATGATCGTGCAGCTTCAGAAAATAAGAACTGCAGCCCATCTTCTCAGGCGAGGACATTATACTTGACTTTACAAATTTCTCTAATTTCCTCGTTTAGCCTTTCTTACCGGCTGACTCATAGCTTTGTGAGACTGAAAGAAAAGGCAAATTCTATTGAAGTTTTGTACTGAGGTTTAGTACAATTTGGGCTCATGTTTGGGGCTCACAGGTTCCAGGGGCTTTTAGGAGGACGTGTGCACAGGCAATGGCACCCCACTCCAGTACTCTTGCCTGGAAAATCCCGTGGACGGAGGAGCCTAGTAGGCTGCAGTCCATGGGGCCGCACAGAGTCGGACACGACTGAAGCGACTTAGCAGCAGCAGTGCACAGGTGTGGGCTTCCCAGGTGGCGCTAGTGGTAAAGAATCCACCTGCCAATGCAGAAGACATAGGTTCAATCTCCAGAGGAGGGCATCACGACCCACTCCAGGGGTCGTATTCTTGCCTGGAGATTCCTGTGGACAGAGGAGCCTGGCGGGCTACAGTCCATAGCGTCACACAGAGGTGGAGGCTACTGAAGCGACGCAGCACGCACACGCGTGCACCGAGAGCAGCTCCTCCCTGCATCCTATCCCAGGCTCAGAGCCCTGTGTGTGCCTGCTCCTTCTGGTCTCCTCCCTAACGTGCTGGGCGAGATGTGAATGCCTCTGCTCAATCACAAAAGAGGAAATCAAGATATTTCTTAACCCACCTGGGTCATTTTTTAGTATGTTATCAGGTTCTTCAGTTAAAGTCTATATGTTTTGGCTCTCCCAAGGGAAAATGCCACCACTCAAAAAAAAATGTCAAACATTTTTAATTTTGTGTACCTTCTTCATCGTTTTCAACGCAAGTTCACTGTTTGGTTTGTTTACTGGTTGGTTTTATAGTTTGGTGATTTAACATTGCTCGTTTGTATCATTTTATTTCAGCATTTGACTGGTTTTTCATTTCTTGAGAACTTAACGATTTTAAGAAAATTTATTGGAAAGGATATCTTAAGATTTTAAGACTGTGTCTGTATGTAAATAAAGTTTATTATCATGTAGCTATCAGTGTTGGTCTAAGAGGCATGAAAAAACTGTTATGAAAAAGTTACACATTTCATCAAAAAAAGAAGCATTGCTTTGGAGTCATCTTATTTAAGAGTTTTTAAATTGTAAACTTAATTTAAGTGTACCTTTCAACCATACCTGCAAACCTTGAAAACCTACAAAGACCATGCTCCCACCTTCAGAAATTCTGATTTCTTTGTCCTGACATGGGTTCCTGGATATTGGTATATTTTTTACTGTTCCCAGGATCCAAGGTTGAAAACACTAGGTTAAATTATTGCTTCTGCAACATTGGTTATGATATGCTGGCAAGAAAAATTTTATGTAAATTTTCATCACATTACCTTTTTAATCTCTTGATGATATTTGACCAAAATGAGGTTCCATAAAAAGTGTAGGAGGGACTCTCCTGGAAGTCCAGTGGTTAAGACTCCATGCTTCCAATGCAGGGGCATGGGTGTAATCCTTGGTAGGAGAACTGAGATCCCACTTGCCATACAGCATGGCAAAAAAAAAAAATGTATAACTGGCTTGATAGCATGAAGAATGTCTTTACAGTCGGTTGAGGTAAGAAGTGATGCACAGACAGACGGCTGCAATGTAAGGTGGAATGTGGAAAGTGCCCTTTTGGTACTAGAAGTGCTCAAATGTCCAGAGACGAGAGACATCACATTTGGCTGAGAGGACAGGGAGTGCTATAAAGAAGTGGCACTAAAGAAGTGTTGTGAAGGGTGAGAGCTGACAGCAAAAGGCCAGGCAGAGCATTTAGGCACATTTAGAGCTTCACTAAGGGTAACACCCGTAATGGACTGAAACACATCAAGCCTGATTTACCCCCATGAGTTCATAGTGATAACATAAGACAAAAATTCTAACTGGTGACTTTTAGATGATGCTAGGGAGCCAGCTTGTCTTGAAATTGAACAGAGGAGAAGGTGCGAGTGTTGATCCTGGCTTCATCAAACTGTGTCACTGGATACATAATTTTGACAAAAAGACTCTCTTCATAGACATGCTCCAGCTGATCATTGGGGGAGCAATGATGAGGATTCGAATATTCCCATCTTGCCATCTCAAATCGATGGGTCTAGGGCAACAATCATTAGTGACTGTGCTTCCGAGATGGCTTAGTGGTAAAGAATCCACCTGCCAATCCAGGAAACATGGATTCAATCCCTGGATCAGGAAGATCCTCTGGAGAAGGAAATGGCAACCCACTCCAGTATTCTTGCCTGGGAAATCCCATGGACGGAGGAGCCTGGCGGGCTATAGTCCTTGGGGTCGCAAAGGAGTTGGACATGACTTAGCAACTAAACAACAACAAAATATTACAAAAAAGGCAGGAGTCACTGTATGCCTCTTGATGAAATTTCACAGCATCTTTTATAGCAAACAGTCAAGTAAGAATTCTGGTCAAGCTTCTAGATTTTACTGTCAGTTTACAGGAGATACAAAAGACAGAGGAATATGTTACATTACACCCTGAAGATGCAAGCAGCAAGTCTAGACTGACGGACCTCTGCAGGCAAATGACCTGATTTCCAAAACAAGTTAATTTCAACAGGAAAACCAGGATAAATGGAAAGCTTGCAGATTCAGAGAGACTACGGAGATATGACAGCCTATTGCAGTGTATGGGCTTATCAAAGAAAATGAAAAGAAAATCTTTGAAACAATTGGAGAAATTAAAGTCCTGACTACATATTTGGTGATAGTATGGACTGATTGCTAATTTTGTTTAGATGTGATAAAGGCATTGCAATTATATTTTTTGAAAGAGCAGAGTTACATGCTAAGATAAATAGAGACAAAATTATTTGCTTAGATGCTTCCAAATAACTGGGGGGTAGGATGAGGGGAGCAAAACTCAGATGAACCAAGGTTGCGATCTTCAAAAGGCATTTGTTAAAACTGGGCGATAAGTACACAGGGTTTGATGATACTGTTGTCTCTACTTTTGGAACTGTTTGAAATTCCCCAGTCCTGAAACATTTTGAAGTTAATTTTTAAAACTTGTTCCTCTAAGCAGACAAGTGAAAGTGAAAATAAACATTTTAATATAAACTTCCCAGGTGATGCTGATTGATAAGCTATGCCTTGAGAAACCAGTGTTTTACAGACATAAAAATCTTGGAGTAACTTTGACTTCAAGAAGTTTCATTAATGTTGCAAAAAGACTTGTTTCATCTGCTGTGTTTGAGTGGCGGTGATGGCTGTATCCTCATCTTCTCTATTAGAAATCCAATTTTAAGAGGAAAAAAGGGTCAAGAGAGGGCCCTTTTTGGTTTGTTGTTGTTTAATCACTAAGTTGTGTTCAACTCTTTTGCGACCCCATGGAATGTAGCCCACCAGGCTCCTCTGTCCATGGGCTTTCTCAAGCAAGAATGCTGGAGTGAGTTGCCATTTCCTTCTCCAGGGGATCTTCCCAACCCAGGGACTGAACCTGTGTCTCCTGCATTGGCAGGGAGATTCTTTACCCACTGGGCCATCTGGGAAGCCCATTGGTTTGTAACTGCAAAGCAAACTCAGCATTTTGTGATGTTCATGTGTTAATAGTGAAGGGTTACATGAACTGTGAATGCATTTGTGTCAGAGACATGACTTATCAACTCCCAGGAAACAGCAAATGAGATTTAAAAGTGTTGTGTCTCCAGTTAAGTAAATTATCCATTGATTTTAGAATAACTCTGTCCAAAAAAACTTTTTTTAATCTACTGAATTCTTGACTCATTATGGCAATATATAAACACACCCCATGAAAATTAGGTGCCTAGATTTGATCACTTCATGAACATCCTTTCTCTGGGAACCAAATATTTAACATAAATTCTCTAAAAGTTCCGGGTGACTGTTGAGCTTTAGTCATATTTTAGATATTGTTACCAAAGATGCATATGATGTCAAACATGGAGAAATAATTGACTTGAAAAACTTGAATAATATGCTGGAAAAAAATCATCTGCGTAAAAAGAATCAGTTTAGGGGAGGTGAGAGTGATTACAGAGGGGATCCTGTGTGGGGCTGGAAAATAATCCTGTTTTGTGTCCTGTCTCGACTCCAGCCATTGCCAGGGTCTTTCCCTTTACGTGTGCAGAAGCCATGTCTGGGCTCTGGGGCAGCGAGCTGTGATCATAGTGATGTTGGCCATGAGCACAGGGGCTCCATAGCCTCGAGTCTGTGATCACCTGGCTCCTTATGGAGTCTTTCATTCTCAATCAAGGATGAGCAGGAGAAGGCCCACATAATGTGAGAGGCCTTTCTGGTGTCATCCAACTGGCTGGCAGCGATGGTGAGATTTAGTAGATAGGAATTTCATTGTTTACATATAAACATCTGTAGTGAAAGTGAACGTCACTCAGTTGTGTCCAACTCTTTGCAACTCCAAGGGCTATATGCAGTCCATGGAATTCTCCAGTCCAGAATACTGGAGTGGATAGCCTTTCCCTTCTCCAGAGGATCTTTCCAACCCAGGGATCAAACCCGGGTGTTCCGCATTGCAGGCGGATTCTTTACCAGCTAAGCCACAAGGGCAGCCCAACCATCTATAGTAAGAGAGATCAAACCAGTCAACCCCAAAAGAAATCAACCCTGAATATTCACGAAAGGAACTGATGCTGAAGCTCCAATGCTTTGGCCACCTGATGTGAAGAGTCGATTCATTGGAAAAGACCCTGATGCTGGGAAAGATTGAAAGCAGGAGAAAAAATTGATAGAGGACAAGATGAATGGATGGCATCACCAACTCAATGCACGTGAGTTTGTGCAAACTCTGGGAGATGGTAAAGGACAGGAAAGCCTGGCATGCTGCAGTCCATGGGGTTGCAAAGAGTCAGACTTGACTTAGCAACTGAACAACAATGACGTTATAGTAGATTCTAAACAAACCATCTTGGTTCTTAGAGCCAAAACAGAGAGAAACAAATTCCCCCAAACCCCTCAGGGTTAAGAATGGACTACTATGTTATTGTCTTAAAAACTGTTTATTAGCGAAAGAAAAAGAAAGTTATTTTGCCCTGAAGCTGGTTATTTCTATGTGGAAAAAAAAGAAAGGACAAACTAATATGAATATAGAAATTTGTGGAAAAGGAAGCCTGAAAAGAATTTTGTGTGTGATTAAATTTAATTGTGCACGGGGATGATCCAGAGAGATGATATGGGGTGGGAGGGGGGTTCAGGATTGGGAACTCATGTACACCCGTGGCGGATTCATGTCAATGTATGGCAAAACCAATACAGTATTGTAAAGTAAAATAAAGTAAAAATAAAAATTAAAAAAATAATAAATAAAATAAATTTAATTGAATGAATGAATTTTAATACTGTATTAAAGGTGTAAAATAGCAGAAAACTAAAAAGTATATGTATGTGTGTGTGTATAGAAATATACAGTGTTCAGATATGTTTAAGAAAAATAGTCTATTCAAGAGAAAGCTGTGGGTCACTGTTGTTCAGTTGCTAAGTCAGGTGACCCCATTTTTTCACCCCATGAATTGCAGCATGCCAGTCTTCCTTGTCCTTCACTATCTCCTAGAGTTTGGTCAAATTCATGTCCATTGAGTCAGTGATGCCGTTGAGCTATCTCATCCTCTATCATCCCCTTCCCCTTTTGCCCTCAATCGTTCCCAGCATCAGGGTTGTTTCCAATGAATGAGCTGTTTTGCATTAGGTGGCCAAAGTATTGGAGCTTCAGCTTCAGTCCTTCCAGTGAATATTTAGGGTTGATTTCCTTGCTGTCCAGGGGATTCTCAAGAGTCTTTTCCAGTAGCACAGTTTGAAAGCATCAATTCTTCGGTGCTCAGCCTTCTTTTTGGTCCAACTCTCACATGGGTCATTAATAGAAATCAAATGGTGAGGAGCCAGAAAAGTAAGAACCAGCTAGCACAGTGGTCTCTGCCTGAGCTAGCCTTTCCACCTGTTAAACAAAAGGAAGAAGATAGATCATTAAAATGATGTCCAAGGCTGCCTGCAGCATGATGAGAATAATTCCTCCATTGAGGGCCTGGCTGAGGTCCGCTGGGTCAAAGAAAGTAGAAGTTTCTGTAGAGGAAGGTTTATTTATTTATTTGTGTTTGTTTTGTTTTTGCTCATTGAGAAAGTACGTGGCCAGACACTGGTGTTTATTTGTGTGTGTGTGTGTGTTGTGTATATTGTGTGTTGCTTAAAGCAATAAAAAAGAGCAGGGTATTTTTTTAATTGTTTATTTATTTTGGCTACACTAGATCTTAGTTTTAACATATGGGATCTAGTTCCCTGACCAGGGATTGAACCCAGGTCCTCTACAGTTGGGAGTGGGGGTTCTTGGCCACTAGACCATCAGGAAAGTCCCAGAGCAGGATATTTTAATGTTGTGTGTGTGGTGAGTTGCTTCTATCCTGTCTGACTCTTTGCAACCCTGTGGACTGTAGCCCGCCAGGCTCCTCTGTCCATGGGTTCTCCTAGCAAGAATACTGGAGTGGGTTGCCATGCCCTCTCCAGGGGAATCTTCCTGACCCAGGGATCAAACCTGCATCTCTTATGTCTCCTGCACTGGCAGGCTGGTTCTTTACCACTAGCACCGTTTTAGTACTAAGGATGTTTATCAGCCCCACAAGGAGCCGTGTTTGTTCTCCTATAACAAAAAGGCAAACTGAGTCCTACATTACATATTCTGCCACTTGTCAGTCACTGAAGCTGATAACAGCTGATGTTTGTGGGATGCTCAATGTGTGTAATCATTGGACCAAGTTTGAATGCTTTTGTTCTGGGAGATAGTGAAGGACAAGGGAGCCTGGCATGCTGCAGTCCATGGGGTTGCAAAGAGTCAGACATGACCGAGTGAATGAACAACGCTGCAAAGAAGCAGATGGCATCAAACCCATTTTACAGATGGAGAGAGGTCTGCACAGATGGAGGGGACATAAGGAAGATTCAGAATTAGGTTTATCTGTTAAAGCCACTGACATAGGCAGCAGCGAGACTGCCTCTCTCATCTAAGTCCTCTGAGCCTCTCTGTTCTTATCTCTTAAACTGGAGATCTTACCAATGGAAGCATCAGAAGAACCAGTTTGTGTTTTTGTGTGTGTGAAAACTTTAGAATTTACTAAGAATTTTTCAGAAGTAACATGCCATTATTTACAAATATAAAATTTAAACTAGCAGGCGGCATTTTGTTGTCATACCATTTACTCATATCCATTGGGTGTTAAGCAGTTTTGCTAACATGTAATTTATTTTCATACATTATTAAACTTTATTCAAATACAACATTGATTATTTAGCTAGCTATAAACCAGGCTTCACTTTTCTATCCTAAATTTATCTTTTCTCCTAAATAGTCATGCTTGAGGGGGCTGAGTAATTTCCAATATATTTGCGGTTGCACAGTAATACATACCACTTACAGATCTTCTGAATACTTTCTCTTTTGGCATGCCCATTGTTTATCAGTTTTCTTATTTTTCTCTTACTGCATTAAATCTTAAAGACAAATATGCTTAATGTACGAGATGTGAAATGTTGCTACTATGCAAACAAAAAGTAGTTTAGCTTAATTGCTGATGGTTAATCCATCTCAGATTCCACGGCCAAGTTGAAAGAGCTTTGAGGTCTTACATGAAAACATAATAGATACTGTTTATCACCATAAATTAAGCTGATGGATTTTTTTCCCCAGATGATTGCCTTTTTTCCAGGCAAGAAAACTGGAGTGGGTTGCCATTTACTACTCCAGGTGATCTTCCCAACCCAGGAATTGAACCCACATCTCTTGCTGAATTGATCACACCCACTCATCATTTACTGAACAGTTACAGCAAGCAACATTTTAAAGTGTACCCGTTTTAATGGTAGCAATTGAAGAACTTTTTTGGTAACTTGTTTTTCTGTTTTGTTCTTCATAGAAACGCTCCAGAGGCCAAGTGCTGTTTGATAAAGTCTGTGAACATCTGAATTTGCTAGAAAAAGACTATTTTGGGCTTACATATCGAGATGCTGAAAACCAGAAGGTGAGTGGTTCAAAGCAATAGAGAATCTTCTGGCTTCAGCTGCCCTTCACTGCAAGAAAGGGAACTGAAACTGAATCGGTAGATCATCTTCTCCACCCGCCCCTCATACCCCTACACCTCACATTTACTGTCTGAGGCCCTAAATGCTGTTTATCACCTTATTTCTTCATGAAGGAAATTATCAACAACTTCCTTCAATCTTGAGTCTTTTGGAAACAGGAAGTCAGTGTTTCTGCTCTTCATGCTTGAGTTCTTTATGCTTCCAGAAAAGCATTTTATATAGTGCTTTGGGGAGGGTATGATAATATTTCAGTGGATTTGAGCTGCTGAGAATCAAATACATTGATACACAGAAAGCATGTTCACTGGATGCTGTCTTATTGTTAATTCATCTTATTATGCTTTCATATTCTGGCTGCATCACAATATGAGATGGGTCTTGTCTTAGGTATCCAGTCTACCTCTGTAGACTCTCACAGCTGATGCAGCCTCTTTAGGCCTTTTCCTCATTTATCCTCTCAACCACCTGAAAAATGAGGAAGAAGAAATTGTCTCCTTAATGCTGGAAACTGAGCCACCACGATCGTGTTCATAAATGTTACTTGTTTGGTTGTCATTCTGTGAATCATACTTAATCTTGACTGGAGTCACTGGATGGTGTCTTAACTTCATCATTAAATGCCTGAGTGTTCTGATGAAGAAAATCATAAAGTCTCAAACAAGTGTTTGTTTGTTAGGAATGCATTTAAGAAGGTGCTTTAAAATCTATAATCACAGAAGTCACTACATGGGAAGCTGACCAGCTCGGACATCAGTGGGGTCACGTTACACGTAGCCAACTCTATGTGTTCTCAGGTTCTGTATCTGCAGATTCAACCAACAGAAGATCAAAAATTTTTTTTTAGAAAATTCCAGAATGTTCCAAAAACAGAATTTTAATTTGCTGGTATACCAACAGCTCTTTCTATTGCATTTCCATTGTATTAGGTGTTAGAAATAATCTAGAGATGGCTTCAGGTATGTGAGGGGATTGCATAGGTCGTATACAGATACTGTGCTGTTTCATATCAGGGACTTGAGCATCCCCAGATTTCAGTGTCATCTGGGGTCCTGGGACCAATCCTCTGCAGTGACTGGGGGATGGCTGTATCTTCAGTTTTTTCTCCTCATTTGTTTGAACACAGAATCCACCATCTTTTCTACTCTGTTTCTATGCTAGCTTGAATCCCTGAAGGGACTTGTAAAAGAATTTTGTCCAGCCTAAATCCTGCACATACACGCATCTTCTCAAGAGACAAGAGCCTGGGCCCTCTCGGGACGAGTGAAGGCAGCTGGACATATTAGGGGCAGGACCCAGCTGGGGCCCCTTCCAACAGCCATTCCCTGCTCCCTCCCAAATGCACTTAGCACATGTCTCTACCCACTCAACAAGAAATCATTTCTGTTCTTCTCTGATTCATATTCAGACTCTCGCTTCTTTTTCAGAACTGGTTGGATCCTGCTAAGGAAATTAAAAAACAGATTCGAAGTAAGTTCTTTTGGATTATTTTGTGTAGAAATGGGAGGGAGACTTTCAAACCGTGGGCTTATCTGAATTAGTACCTCATACCCACGTGGCTGGTGTGGATACAGTATTTTGAAAGACAGATTGAGATCTCAAGTTTTATTTTTGGCAGATTTGTCTGGCTCAGATACCCATCATCACCCTTTATGAATTATTACAACCTGGGAATAAAATGACATGACTTTTGACCTAATCCCTTACCTGTACACAGATGTGAGATATGATTTAATTAAGTGGTGCCCCCGTTGACAATCATTTTAAAGTTCCAAACTTAATTATTAATGTTATATTGTGCCTAACCAAAGTATGAAAGGCAAGCAGTCAAGCTAGAAGTAACAGTCATTTAATAACAAGTCAGATTGAATTTTACTATCTGATGATAGCTTCTTTCCTTAGCCCCTAAAGGCAAATTAAGAAATGCACATTTCACATTTCCTAATGGACAAAACAACTGCAGGAGCAACACAGAAAGTTTAAAACAGGTAACTAATAAGTATTAGACAGGGTGCTAAATCTTAGTAGTAATTAAATGCTAATTAAAATGAGACATTTTTTCACCTATTCAGTGAAAATGGCACTGTAGCATAGGGAGTTGAGAATGAGGAATTTTTTTTTTTCAACCCTTTTCTATAGCTGTTGCTTTTTGCTATGGATAAACGGTAAAAGATAGATATTCTTTATACTTTCAAATAACTAATTAATTTTTTCAAGCAGTTCATTTTTTATCAATAAAACCTAGTTTAATTGTCCAGAGCGAAGATTTTAAAATTTTAATAATTCCCTGCACTGGCAATTTTGTACTTAATTGGGAGAAATATAACCCTTTAAGAAGACACTTTTTGTCAATATTTATTAGAATTTAAAAGGTACTTATTTTTTGACCCCCTAATTTTACTTGTAGAAGTGTTATCAGTGTATGCGTTAGACAGGAGTATGTGCATATGTACATGTAGGAAAGTTCATTGTAATACCATTGGCATAGCAGAAAACTGTTTCAACTTAAATATCCATGTATAAGGAAATGATTAAATCGAAATGAAATAGCCATACCTTGAAATACTAGGTAGCTATTAAATAGAATGAGATAGAATATAGTTTTAGCTCTCATTAGTGAGACCTTAAAGAAATAAATCATATTTGTTTAAACAGAATTATGCATAGGGACCTCCCTGGCAGTTCAGTAGCTAAGACGCCACGCTTCCGCTGCAGGGGGTGAGGAGGGTTCAGGGAACTAAGACTCCAACGTGCGGTGCAGTACGGTGCAGCAAGACAGAGTTATGCATGTATATAGGTATGTGGATATTTGGGAAGAGCATGAATGTTATTAATAGTAAATACCCCCCAGAAATGTCCCTGCAGGGTAAGGGGTTGAGAACAACTAATTTTTTCTTTAACCCTTTTCTGTAGCTGTTGCTTTTTACTATGGATAAATGGTAAAAGGTAGATATACTTTATAATTTCAAATAACTAGTTGATTTTTTCAAGCAGTTCATTTTTTTTTGTCCATAAAATCTAGTTTAATTTCCAGAGCAACTGATTCTATTTGGAGACAAAATTTAAGACCAGTTTATTAATAAGAACATCATTCCCATCGAAGTTTTCAACAGTTTACTATTGAAAGAGAAACACATCTTTCTAGTGCCTTTGAATGTGTTGAGACCTCCAAATACCCTACATGCAAAGAAAAAGTAATTAGTAGTAAGCAGTTTGAAATGGTTTAATGCTAGGTAATATCTCAAAATAGTGAATTTTTCCTTAGGTAGTAGAGAGGCTGGAATTATTTGTACAATGAAAACATCTTTACCGCATTTTTGAGAGGAATTTGGTGTCATCGCTAACAAGAAACTTGATAATGAAGTAGTTTGATGGAAATAAATTGGGATTGAAACCAGGGAAAGCTACAGGTGTGATAAGTAGGTAAAAACACACCTTTATCCAGAGAGGTCCAGTAAAAACTTTAAGATGATGAATATGTTCTGAGAACCTTTTTATGGAGTTATTAAAAGCAGATGTGCTGAAATATATTTTAGCATTTTGTGTGCTTTATTTAAGTTCTTTATAGTCGCCTAATTAATAAATTACTATTTCATACTTGGGTGATTTATAGTCACAAAGCACTTTGAAAATGTATTAAATGTTCAAGGATAAATCATAGTACTGTTGCAGGAAAGGCTGTATGTATCAACAGGTAGTATTTTGCTGTTAATGGAATTCTTTTTTTTTTTTTCCTCTCTTTATTTCCCATTTATCCCTTCTACCTTTCTTTCTAAGAGACAAGCTAAAGGGACAATCAGACATGAGATTTAAAGGAAATTTTCCTCATGTAGATTAGACAGTGTTTGTGACAGCAACATAAAACCAAGAGATAATCGTGCAGACAGAGGAGGCACAGAAAACTGGGATTTTGGGGAAATGGAATTTGATGTTTTTATCTTTATTTCTCATTGTTTCCTGTGTACTAAATACCTTCTTTCCAGCAAAGTTACATTCTGTTAGTATCAAGGCGGGAAAGTATTATCAGACCTCATGTAATTATTGTACAATCACCTTCTCTTCTAAACACACATAATAAAAGGATATTTCCATTATTTTTATGTTGTTAGGCCCACAGTAGTTCTCTAGCATGAGATTTTTAAGATAATGGCAATCTAGCTGATAGAGATTTTAAATCACAACTTTATGAGAAATAAAAAGTTCTGAGCCTGTAGAGTTTGTGCTTATAAAAAAATTCTTATTCCAGTCATCTTTTACGCCTAACAGATCTAAAATTTCTGAATCTACTATTTTAGGATATAGTGTATTTACAATATAGTGATTTCATGATATAGAATGTATGATAGTCATTTATGCTATAAACATAGTATATTTAGACATTTTAAGATTTGGCAGGCATGGAAGACTAAAGTTAGAATTTTTGCATAATAATAAATTCTCTTTAGTTTCACAGTTTTCTAATCATCATAAATTTGTAATTTAAAAGCCTATATCAGTGTTATAAAATGTCATTTTTATGCATTGAGACTCCTCCAATTCTGAAGTTTCTAACCAGAGTCATCATCTGAGCAGATTCAGGCTCACAGGCCTATTTATGGCATAACCATAGCTTCTCAGTGATTTGTTCCTACCAAACTCTCTATGGGGATATGTATTTCAGTTTAAATCTGCCTTGCATATTAATTTCAAATTTTATGCCTCATTTCACTGGATTTTTTCCCCTTGATTATGGTATAGGTTATATTTTCTTTAAGCTTTCCCACTTTTCAAAGTAATGTCCTATGAGACCTCATTGTCATTTGAGTTATAGTCTTCAGTTCAGTTCAGTTGCTTAGTCATGTCCAACTCTTTGAGAACCTACGGACTGCAGCATGCCAGGCTTCCCTGTCCATCACCAACTCCCAGAGCTTGTTCAAACTCATGTCCATCGAGTCAGGGATGCCATCCAACCATCTCATCCTCTGTTGTCCCCTTCTCCTCCTGCCTTCAATCTTTCCCAGCATCAGGGTCTTTTCCAATGAGTCAGTTCTTCATATCAGGTGGCCAAATACTGGAGCTTCAGCTTCAGCATCAGTCCTTCCAATGAATTCCTTAGGATTAGTGATTTTCAAAGTGTGGTCCCCAAGACCAACTGTATGAGAACCATAAGGGTGTTTATTGAAACCATAAGTTCCTTGGCTGTGTTGCAGATCTCCAGAATAAAAACCTCTGAGTGTGGAACTTGTTGTTCTTCAGTCACTAAGTTGCGTCTGACTCTTTGTGACCCCATGGACTGCAGCATGCCAGGCTCCTCTGTCCTTTACTATCTCCCAAAGTTTGCCCAAATTCATGTCTGTTGAGTCAGTGATGCTATCTAACCATCTCTTCCTCTGCTGCCCCCTTCTCCTGCTGCCCTCAATCTTTCCCAGCGTCTGCGTCTTTTCCAGTGAGTCAGCTCTTTGCATAAGGTGGCCAGAGTATTGGAACTTCAATTTCAGCATCAGTCCTTCTAGTGAATATTCAGGGTTGATTTCCTTTAGGATGGACTGGTTTGATCTCCTTGTGGAGATCAGAGCTATGGAGTGGAGTAGAGTGGAGCCTAGGGACCGGCATTTTTACCAAGCCCCTCAGATGCTTCTCAGGCCCACAGTCCTTTGAAACTCACTTTCCTGTAATGAGGATTTTTGCATTGAAATATCTTGCTTCTATTTTTATTACCTCTTAGTTTCCAACTTACAGTGTTTACCCTGAATTTATTATGAGTTTGTTTAATTACATTGCTAAACGATTCATTGGATTCACTTTGAAGTGGATGAAAATTATAAAAGAGCAATAAATCCCATTTCCCATAACTAATCCATTAGCTTTCATTCCAGTTGCTTGGGGGTGAGCCAGCTCCCATTGTAAACTTCACTGTTGGCAAGTCTTCTGTTTTAGCAGGAGGTGAACAGGGATCAATAGGAGAGTAAAATCAAACCAGATTATTTTTAGAATAACAGGAGGACTTTTTCGAGAACAGGGGGGAAAATAATCACTAAGAATATATTTGATTGACAGATATGTTATGACTTGGAACCCTTAGAGCCGGTGTTTTGGGAATATTTTCTGGGTGGTTTAGAAATGACATGAAACACCCAGTAATACCTGGTCCCATACTAAGTCCTTTGTAAGTCAGCTTAAGAGGGATCCTTGCCAGGTGGAAGTCTAAATGTAATATGAGTGATAACGTCGAGAACAAACCAGAATTAATAAATGGACCATGCCGTCGGTGACAGAAACACAGGTAACCTGTAACCTGTGCAGCCTGATCATGAGCTACTCAAGCAAGAGAACAGTGCAAAAGCTAGAGCTGGCGTGCACTTTTCATGCTGGCACTTTTCTTGTGAATATTTGGGAAGAACTCTGGGAGAGAATGGAGAAAGCAATGGCACCCCACTCCAGTACTCTTGCCTGGGAAATCCCATGGGCAGAGGAGCCTGGTAGGCTGCAGTCCATGGGGTCGCGAAGAGTTGGACATGACTGAGCAACTTCACTTTCACTTTTCACTTTCACGCCCTGGAGAAGGAAATGGCAACCCACTCCAGTATTCTTGCCTGGAGAATCCCAGGGACGGGGGAGCCTGGTGGGCTGCTGTCTATGGGGTCGCGCAGAGTCAGACACGACTGAAGCGACTTAGCAGCAGCAGCAGCAGCAGCAGCAGCAGCAGCTGGGAGAGAATGGAGCTTCCAGGAGTCATGGAATGAGGCGGCAAGGTGGGGTGTGTTAGAAGTCTAGGAAAGAGCTTCCCTGGTGGCTCAGTGGTAAAGAATCTGCCTGCCAATGCAGGGGTCATGGCTTCAATCCCTGGCCCGGGAAGATCCCACGTGCTGAGGAACAACTAAGCCCCTGTGCCACCCCAGCTGAGCCCGTGCACCCCAGCTGGAGAGTAGCTCCAGCTCAGCACAACTGGAGAAGGCCCATGTGCAGCAGCAAAGACCCAGAGCAGTCACAAGAAAGAAAGTCTAAGAAAGTGTTTGAAGCATAAGGGTGGGACTGCAAGGACACGAATCACAGAGCAAAAGGAAGAGCGAGGCTCAGAGGAAACGCCTCCAGCACCAAAGCTGGAAAACCTAGAGGCTCTTCTCTGCAGCCATTAAGAACCAGCAGGCCCTTACAGTGTGCTTACTGGGTGGAGAGAACAAATGAAAACAGTTCCCAGCCAGGAGCACCCAGGCCTCGGTAATGTGCCACGTTAAAAGGTCAAATGGAAAGAGCAAGATGAAAATATGTGACAGGGTGACCACCAAGAGAGTAAATGTAGAAAAGAAAAAAAAATGTGATTTTTTTTTCCACATTTAAGGTAATAAACCCAGTTAGGTGTATATAAGTAGTGAAAGTGTTAAGTCACTCAGTTGTGTCTGACTCCCTAAGACCCCATGGACTGTGAACCGCCAGGCTCCTCTGTCTGTGGAATTCTCCAGGCAAGAATCCTGGAGTTGGTAGCCATGCCTTTCTCCAGGGGATTTTCCTGACCCAGGGATCGAACCTGGATCTCCGCATCACAGGTGGACTCTTTACTTTCTGAGCCAGAGCTCAGGGAGGCTTGTGATGTCTCACATAAGTGTGTAGACCGGCCCGAGAGCAGGTACCAGTGAGCTGATGTCTGGTTGACCTGCTTCCCTCCCTGGAGAGGGCAGAGGAGATCCTAGAGGAAGAGGAATGGCAGCGTGCAGTGAGGACCCATCCTGATCGGGGGATGATGAGGAGGGGTGGGTTTGGGAATGCACAGAAAATACCCTCAGTGTCACTTTAATCAGAAATTTCCCTGAGGAAGAAGAGAGCTTTCCAAATGACCCATAGGGCAAATCATCCCTTAATATGGGGACAGCAGACCTTCCCTGTAAAGTAAAAATGTTTTGAATAGTCCCTTGACATGTATTATTGAGGATCTGACCTGTAGAAACAAAGCAGGCAAGACAAGGGAAACGGGGTTATCTCTGCAGTGTTGGTATGTGAGCTCCCCAGAACTTCAGAGGGTAGATCCGGTCAGCTGCAGACTTGTCCAATTGAGGCCTTTCCGTACCGTTTACTATTTTTCCCTCTTCCCAAAGCTTACCTTCGTCCCTGAGAAAGGGAGCAAGTTTAGTCAATTTCCTTGCTGGTTAGAAGCTCCAGTAAAGGATTTACTGGGGGAGAAGACTAGAGACTGAATGAAGTTGCCGCGTTACCTGCAACAGAACAGAAAAGTCACCATTTTCCAGGGATAATTCAGAGTTGCCAGCGAGTTAGTGCTTAGAGTTAGGACAGCTGTAGCTATCAGTATAAGTACAAAGGGATTATCTGCAATTTTGTTATAAATTTTTTCTCCTCTCCATAGGTGGTGCTTGGCACTTTTCGTTTAATGTGAAATTTTACCCACCAGACCCTGCCCAGCTCTCTGAGGATATCACCAGGTATTTGAAAGTTGGTTGTGAAAAAGGCAGTCATGTTGGGGGGCTGTGCTTCTCTTAAATTCCGGGGAAGGGAGCAGGCTTACACCTGGTGAGCCTCTTAGTCGTCCGCGCCCAAAGGGCAAACAGAAGACAGCTGAATGGGAGCAAACATCTGATAAGAAGATCTGCCGAATGGTATCTGTTCACAGTTGAGTCTTTGGTGTTAAGCTGATACTTCTTCTGCCTGACCCTGGTGGGAAAACACACGGAATTGAGATGCTGTCATCCTCCCACCACAGTCAAATTGGATGGGATTCAGCCTGAAATAATATGGCAACTCCTGGTGCTCCTGCTTTAAAACTGGGAAATGTGTCTTCAGATGCGTATGCCTTTGTACATAACCAGTCTGATGCGTTGGTGGGTGTTCCGTGTATTTGTGTATGTGTACACACAGGCACATAAATACACATAAACACACGCACATTTAAGGGTTTACCTTCCATGCCTTCTGGATACGAGGAAGACGATTCATTTGTTTTGGGGAAAGAACGTTAAGAAAGGAATATCGGTCTGGCCCGGTGGCTGAGCTTTGAGTGTAAGGAAGAATCTCTTTATGAAGTGATCCTGGGTTTGCTGCGTGTCTTTTTGGGCCTCTTCGAGTGCTTTCTGCTTTGAAGTCCCAGGTCTGCTCCCTGTGTTTTCTAGTAAGTTTCTAAGCAGTCAGAGTGATACTGCACAGTGCGGCTCTACATCCTTCTTGGCAGGCTTTTCAGGAAAGAGAAATTACTCAAAAAGTTTCAGTCACTTGCTCTGATGAAAAATAATTCCAGTAGACGTGTCGGAGAAGAGGAGAAACTAGTTCCAGAAGATTTCTTTTATATTTACATTAAATCAAAGAACAATTTATAATTTCTTATTTATATATACTTTCTAGCAATGCTGAGGGACCATTTAATTGTGGCTAGTTTGTGGTTGGACAGCCTGTATATACTTGGATATGGAATCTAATGCAGGATTCCTTTCTACTTACGTCATGTTTGTTGCTGTTCAGTTGCTAAGTCCTGTTCAACTCTTTGTGACCCCACGGACGGCAGCACGCCAGGCTCCTCTGTCCTCTCTCCTGGAGTTTGCTTAAATTCATGTCCATTGAGTCGGTGATGCTGTCTAACTGACCAGAACCTCTGAAATTTGTAGAAATTTTTGTATACAGATTACACAGCATGTATATCATCAGCTTTTAAAGCCATATTGAGAGAGGACCTTAAGACTTAATCATAGCCCTCAGCTTCAGCAGTTTGTTTCTAATGTGAAAAGTGCAAGGTATATTTTTTATCATTTATACTCATATGCTGGGCCGTGAAGAGTATCATTAAAATTCATCAATGTTCCCATTTACCTTGGAGTCTTCTGCAATTAGTGTTATATCTGTAACTCTTAGAAGCAAAATAACAGAAGATAAAAATCAACTATTAATGGAGATATTTAATATTGGCAAAATTATACAGAAGGTGTTCGGGTTTCCCCCAATTTAAAATTGTTTACTTTTAGTGATGAGATTTTAAGTATAAATTCTTCAAAGTTAGTCTTCATAACAGTTGAATAAGTTATCTACATTTTTTAAAATGAGACTTTAACACAGGAGAAGGCATCCACTATAAAGAGACCCTCATTTCAGGACGCAGGAGGTGGCAAGCCATGTTTATGATGGCACAGCCATCCTATGCCTTGGTCCTATGGCAGGACCTTACATCTAGATAGCAAAATGAGTCTTCCTTTAGGCTTTGGGGTCTCATCATTATATTTAAGAGCACTGTTTTAATATGAGAATTGCCTTCCCCCTACCCAGAGAGTTTGACCTTCAACATTATCCTAATGTTAGAGGAACAGTCTGTAGGTTTCCATTACCCTGTGCATCATGAATGCATCAGTGTTTGATGACAAACGTGGAGTTGCCACTAGATGCCCTTAAATGTTACATTTTGTGGCCAAGTATATCTTCCCTTAGTATGGAGAGCCAGATAGAGATGCTGGACAGTGTGTCCCAGAGGGTCGTTCCGTGGGGAGAAGTTGCTTGCTGCCCGCTTGGGACTATGCGGGCTCCTCTCCAGTCTCCTGACTCTGGCTTTCTGCCCCCCGCCCCGGCCCCCGGAAGGTACTACCTCTGCTTGCAGCTCCGTGACGACATCGTGTCTGGCAGGCTGCCCTGCTCCTTTGTCACGCTGGCCCTGCTGGGCTCCTACACCGTCCAGTCGGAACTGGGCGACTACGACCCGGACGAGTGTGGCAGCGACTACATCAGCGAGTTCCGCTTCGCCCCAAACCACACGAAAGAACTGGAAGACAAGGTCATCGAGCTGCACAAGAGCCACAGGTGAGCGGCAGGGGCCCCGAGAGCATCCTGTCTGAGCTGTGCTCGGTGGGTGGGCGTCCCCTGCACCGCCTGCTTCTCCTGGGACCTCCAGGAGAATGCCTTGAGGATGTGACACAGTGGAGTGAGGTTCTGGGCCTGATACATTTTGGGTGGGTGGTGGTTCCACTCCCACTTGGGATGTCCTTGTGCTGTTTCAGCTAAAAATCATTTTTCTGATACTCTCCCCCGCACTCTACCTCCCTTAGAGCACAAATCAGTGTCTCTGTGGGAACTGGCATGTGAGCTAAGCGGGAAATACTACAGCCCCGCCAGGTTCAAAGGCTTCCCTGGTGGCTCAGACAGTAAAGAATCTGTCTGCAATGAGGGAGACCCAGGTTCGATCCCTGGGTCAGGAAGATCCCCTGGAGAAGGAAATGACAACCCACTCTGGTATTCTTGCCTAGAGAATTCCATGAACAGAGGAGCCTGATGGGCTGCAGTCCATGGGATCACAAAGAGTTGGACACGACTGAGCAACTAACACTATCTTTCACCAGGTTTATTTAAAAAAAAAAAAGCACACAGTGTTGTAATTAATGCTTTTCATTTCTTATCAGAGGAATGACGCCAGCAGAAGCAGAGATGCATTTTTTGGAAAACGCCAAAAAACTCTCCATGTATGGGGTCGATTTACACCATGCCAAGGTATACAGTTAACACTCCAGACTTTCTGATTTCATGGAAATGTGTACAAGGCCCAGTTGTCACAAATGTTGTGTGCTAAGTTGCTATGTATACCCATGTTCTGGACGTCCACCAGGCAGTCAGTAAATTCTTGTTAAATTTTTAAAACTCTCTATAAAGTTTGGGTTTCCCTGGTGGCTCAAATGGTAAAGAATCTTCCTGCAATGTGGGTGACCTGGGTTCAATCCCTGAGTTGGGAAGATCCCCTGGAGAAAGGGATGGCAACCCACTCCAGTATTCTTGCCTGGAGAATTCCACGGACAGAGGCTACAGTCTGTGGAATCACAGAGTCGGACACGACTGAGCTACTAACACTTTTACCTTCATAAGGCTTAGATGCTGTGACAAAGAATCAGTACTTTGAAATAAGAGGATTATTTTGGAGTTCAAGTAAAGTTAGCCAGCAGGCTAAGTCGCTGGGTGAGTTGTTGAGGCTGTATCTTGGTTCCAGAGTCTTGGGAAGAGAGAAGTTGGGGTTGGAAGGTTAGGCAGGTTAAGGTTGGGGAGAAAGTACTAGCTGCTTTTACTCCCTGTCACACTTTTCCTGGAATCTTTGTATTTTTCAACAGTGAGAGAGTGAGCATTGGAACGTTAGTCTGTTATCTAACAGCTATGAATAGAAGTGCTATGGAAGCAGAGGCTTTCCTGAAATCTTGTATCTTCAAAGCACAGAAGATGTGTTAGGCTCTTAGAGATGGATTCTGGTCCTTTAGTAGTGTTGAAGAGATCCATGCTTGAAATCGGGGGGCAGCTGCTTCTGACTTGGACTGATACGATGACATCCTCCCGGGTGGGGGACATGCCTTGACTTCCGGTGCACAGAGTGGTATGGTCTCACGGTCCAGACATCACAAGAACGTGCATGTAACAGGCTGCCAGGCAAGCAAGCGTCGTGTACAGTCAAGCTTGGGGCCAGTAAATGAAGAGGGTTTTGGCAGGCTCTGTTCAGGCAAACATCTCAACAACGCTGGGGACCCCTGGGAGGGAAATACATGATCTGTACTTTCTGTTGACGCTGCATTTGGAAGGCTGGTGGGTGTAGAATGAGTCTGGACAAGATAATAGTGAGGAGCAAATGAGCGCCGTTCTGATTGGGTTTGTCTGTGGATCATTTGTACATCACTCAGGATGAGCAACTTCTGAGGCCCAAAATCCCCAGCACGAGCAGGATCTCTGAGACTTGGCTGGAGCTCCACCGAGGGATACTGGTACAGCACAGCCAAGAGCACTGACATGTGTGCGTAATTACAGCAGCAGGTGTAGCCCTGTTTACTTGCCAGTTAATTATTACAGGTTTTCACTTACTTGGCACTCAGACCACATAGCGTTTTGTAGTTTTATGTCAGCTATAAGGTAGGATGAGAAGTTTAAAAAGAAAATAAGGACACGCACTAAGATTGTATTTCTCAGAGTTTTTCCCTGCATGGCCAAAAGATAAAGAAACGAGACAAAAATGAAGGTAGCTTGGCAATTGGAGTGAATCGAAAGCTATTTTTGATACATACGATGACTCACTCACTACCCAGGGAGAATAAATAAATGAAAGATGAGGGCCTCTGTTTAGAAGGGCAGCTCAGGATGTGTCACTGTTCCTATCGGGAAAAATGAAGCCACTTAGCATGGCTGTTAACGACTAAATTAAAATAGATAGCTGGTTTTTCATTCGATAATGTGATTTGAAATTAGGCCAATTAAAAAAGAAAGAATTAAGGAAGTGCCAGTACCGCCTGTGATAGGATTTCATCTGAATACTAAGTGTAACAAACGATATGGTTATGGACTTCATTTTCTGCTGCAACTGCCCTCCATCATTTCAAGGAGGAAATTTACCGAATTACATTAAAGCTAATTTCCGGTTACAAGTGAGATGCTTCTCTTCTGTGGATGGTATCCAAAGGCCCTGAGTTTTAACACCTAGTTAGAAATTCTGAACTGTGATCTTGGACTCAACAGCTCTCAATGAAGAATAAATAACCTACATTAGGTGAAGGTCCCTTGTTTTGGAAAAACCTGTTCTTAATGCTTTTTTTCCTTAAGAAGACTGTCTCTGCTTGTTGGTCATTTAACATCACTCTGAATAGACTCTGTCAGAGGCGTTTACTTCATACAAGATTTGGAAATGTAGATATAAATCCATATTGGATATCCTGTGGACCAGGAGATAATAAAGGATGGGGAAGTTGGAACAGTGCTTTTAGATTGAGGGATAGTAGATTTGTTTATTTTAATTGGGACAGGCTGAGACTGTCCAGGTCTTCCGTCAATGCTCCCTGCTAAACACGCATCCCCAAACACATGATTATAGCTTTCAATACAGTTTGCAAGTTACTGCCTAAATGCTATGGGCTGCAGCAGAAACCTAGATATCAAAGTGAAAGTGAAAGTCGCTCAGTCGTGTCTGACTCTTTGCAACCTCATGGACTATACAGTCCATGGAATTCTCCAGGGGATCTTGCCAACCCAGGGATTGAACCCAGGTCTCTCACATTGCAGGCAGATTCTAAACCAGCTGAGCCACAAGGGAAGCCCCTAGATAGATATCAGAAGTATCCTTTTTTTAACCAACAAGAACCTGTTATATAGCACTGAACTCTGTTCAGTGTTATGTGGAAGCCTGGATAGGGGTGGGGTTTAGGGGAGAATAGATACATGTATATGTATGGCTGAGTCTCTTCCCTCTTCACCTGAAACTATCACAGCATTATTAATTGGCTTTACCCCAAAACAAAAAGTTCAAAAGAAAAAATAATAATCCATTTTTTGGTTGTCGTGTCTTTAATGAAATGGAAACATTCATCCAGTTTTAAGCCCTGCTTATTCCTGACATTTTCTTTCTTCATTTGCTTTTTCTTCCAACCCATCCGTAGTAGTTTAACGTGTGCTGGGCAGGTGCCGTGCTGAGCATATAGGTCACTGAGATAAACAGAGCAGGTTCTCCACCGGCCTGGGTCAGGGGGAGGAGGAGGAGGAAGGGGAGTTTGGGGCAGCACATTTGCCTGGGGCGTGCTGGCCGCAGTAATGATATGGGGCCACAGGAGAAGTGAGTGTGTGTTTAAGGCCCCACAAATAGTTTCCCACCTTCTCATGGTTCAAAGACACTCATGAGTGATGTAAAACATAATAATGGAAGAGGTTGTAAATGTCCAAAGGCGTGTTTCCTAGTTCTTCATCACAAAGACCGTGACTCAGGAGACCTTATTCCAGCAGCCCTGCTCAAGTCCGCACGTCTGCTTGAGGCCTGAGGGGTCACCTGGGTGGTCCTGAGAGCTGATCGTCTGGATCTAAGCATCCACCCTGCCCGCTACGTCCAGTGTCAGGTTGCAGCTCTGTAAATTGCTCTTACAGTTACAGCCCTTGATAAATGGTGGGTGGTCTCTGGTCTCTGAATTCCCCTGAAATCTGATTACGTTGTCATATCCTGCCCTCAGTTCCTTCCGCCTCTGTAGAGTGAGGTCGTGTCTAATGGAGCGATACGTTTCCAAGGAGAAATGTTTCATTTTAAGTCAATTAGATTGTATGTGTAACCTCACCATGCCCAGAGAGGGACCAGAATACTTATTTTTGACGCTGGAAATGTTCCTCCTGTGCTTTGTACTGGCGAGACTTAGGATGTCGGTCCACCCACCCCCATAGGGATGAGTCAGAAGCCCCTGTTTGGATTCTTTTGCGTCTCTCTCCCCGCTTTGCTGGGGCTGCAGTGACTCAAAGTGAGACCGCCCTGACGATGACATGTCCCCAGACCTCAGCTTTGCCTCTGCGTGACCCTGTTTTCCAACAACCAGTGAAACGGGTGGGGGGCTCCGCCTCACACACAGCCCCGCCTTCTGAACTTTGTCCTTAGCTCACGTAGGACACCACGGATACTCACTTATCCCTGATCTCACCTGAACACAACGTTGAGGGGACACAAACGGGTCATGAGCTTCACATAACATCTCTGATGACCCCCGGGACCCCTCATCACACCTCCCTAGGAAATGACCTAAAGATGTAGGATGCAGGTAGCTAAAGCAAGTTGCAAATACAGCACGATCCCCCTTTTGTTTTAAAAGAAAAAAGGCCTAGGACTTCCCTGATGGTCCAGTGGTTAAGACTTCACCTTCCAATGCAGAGGATGTAGGTTCAATTCCTGCTTGGGGAGCTAAGATCCCCACATGCCTCACAGAGAAAAGCAATAATGTAACAAATTCAATAAAAGACTTTAAAAACGATCCACATCAAAAAAATCTGTTAAGAACAAACCAATACATATATATTAAGTGCATCTATATTTTTTGTATGTGAACCAAGTGATTAAGAGAGCACGACTGGGCAGTGAGTGTATGTTGAGGGCCTGTTGGGGAGAAGGTGCACACTTTAAAAAAAACTATTTTATACTCAAATTTTATAATGGTATATTAAAAAATCAAGGCTCTTTTTAAAGCAACAAACCCCAAAACACTCATAGGAAAGGATGGGGCCTGTCTGCTAGTGTCCGTATTAGTTAAGTACTGCCCCTGGAAACAGGCTGCCCATGTTCAGCTGGGATGGACAGCTAACCTGTCTGTGCCTTAGTCTCCTTGTCTGGAAAGTAGGAATAATAAGAGCAACTAGCTCAGAACAATGCTAGTGAAGATTAGTAATGTATGTAAAGCGGTCCGGCCAGGCCTGGCACCCAGTGATGAGAACCCAGGCTCTGAACACCACTGCGATTAACACCTTCACCTGGGTGACCTCCTCTGTGTGCAGTGTGGACGTCGTAAGTCCAGGATACCTGGGTGAATAGAGTTTCCACTAACAGATCTCCACATCAATGAGTATCTTCATCACAAAGCTATTATTTAGTGGTAATATGTTTTAAATGGCTGCAGTATTTTTCATACTTAAATCAGAGCTACAGGCAAGCCTTTTTATAGGTTCCAACCTGGAGGCTTAAATAGTGTACCCAGCCATAAATGGAAATAGATGAGTTGCTCATCCTTCATTTTTTGTTTAACCTTTTCTTTTGTACTGGGGTACAGCCGATTAACAATGTTGATAGTTTCAGCTGAACAGCCAAATTTAAAGCAAAAGTTCCTCAATTGTGTCCGACTCTTTGTGACCCCATGAACTATGCAGTCTGTGGAATTCTCCAGGCCAGAATACTGGAGTGAGTAGCCTTACCGTTTTCCAGGGGATCTTCCCAACCCAGGGATCGAACCCAGGTCTCCTACATTGCAGGTGGATTCTTTACCAGCTGAGCCACCAGGGAAGCCCAAACAGCCAAGGGAGTCAGCAATACATAGACACATATTACATTTTAACTGTTTTTTAGATGACCATTTTTGTAGATGCATTAATATTTTTCTCTATGGCTTTGATATTCTAACTTTGTGTTCTAAAAGGTAGCGTGTTTTTAAATCCAATTTAGGCCTCTGTTATCATTCATTGATCTCTTTATTCTTGTGCCATGTATCACATGATGCAATTGCATTTAATTTAAAATATACTTTGATACCTGATAAGCCTAGAACTCCTTCATTACCATTCCTTGTTTCTTGCTGCTATTTTTCAGGATTCTGAAGGAGTCGACATCATGTTAGGCGTGTGTGCAAGTGGTTTGTTGATATATCGTGACCGACTTCGCATCAACAGATTTGCCTGGCCAAAGGTTCTAAAAATTTCATACAAACGGAACAACTTTTACATTAAGATCCGGCCAGGAGAGGTAAGTAGACCCCAATTTGCATGTACGTTGGGAAGAAAGTTACCAAAGAACCGACAGAAAATTTTTCTAAATTTTTTTAGTAAAAATGTACCTGGTCAGCAGCTTTATTAGGATAGCTTTGTGACAGTAGATAGTCAATAAAAGTATTTGCTATAAATCTTTAAGAAGACTTCAAAAGTGAAAATTCATAATTACATAGTTATTTGCACCCATGGACGTTACTGTAGCGGCTCAGTGGTAAAGAAGCCACCTGTCAATGCAGAAGTGGGTTCTGTCCTGGGTCAGGAAGATCCCCTGGAGAAGGAAATGGCAATCTACTCCAGTATTCTTACCTAGGAAACCCCTTGTACAGAGGAGCCTGCCGGGCTACAGTCCATGGGGTCTCAAAGAGTCAGACGTGACTTGACGACTGAACAACAGCAGCTCTATTTGTAAAATATTCAATAATAAAATAAAAAATAAAAGTTTGTCTATTAAAAGACTTTTCTGATAAGATTAATGAATGTGAAAGACAAAAAAAATGATCAAACAGAAGCTTAAATCCCCTGCTCACACGTTTGGGACTTGGCAGGACATAGTGAGTTATAGCTAACTGCCTAAGAGCGTTTATTGTAGGTTTGTCCAAAAAACAGTAGTGCATACAGTCTTATCTTCCCTTTTTATTGTTTTGTTCTAATTTTTCCCCACTGCATACATTAATTGAATGATTTTTTTCCTTTTGCATATTTTAATGTAAAAGCAGAATTCATGAATAATGTTTTGTATATTTCTGTGCTGTGGTAGAAAAGAAACTTAGTTGCTAACCCTCTTTGTGAATAAAGAATAGATTTCTTCCCCATCTGTCCTGTTGTGCTGTCTCTGCGTCCTCTGTCTTTGTCCTCCAAATCTGATAGCATCCTAAAGGGAATAACATAGAGGTAGTGTGCTTCAAAGTTTAAGAAAGATTAGAGCAAGCAAAACTGGGTGTAAATTATGCAAGTTCAGTAGCCTGATACATTTCTCCTCTTTTGTTTTTCAATCAGAAAGACTAATGAAAGAATCAGAATTATTAACTCATCTTTGCTCCTTAGGCAGAAACATCCATGATTAACTTACAGCCTCCTTAGTGGTTCTGTATCTATTTCTTGCCAACATTGTACTTGTTCAGTCACTAAGTCATGTCTGACTCTTTGTGATCCCATGGACTGCAGCATACCAGGCTCCTCTGCCCTCCACTGTCTCTTGAAGTTTGCTCAAGTTCATGTCCAGTGATGCCATCATGTCCGATGATGCCATCTAACCATCTTATCCTCTGCCACACCCTTTTGCCTTCAGTCTTTCCCAGCATCAGGGTCTTTTCCACATAATATATAGTAAATATCTGCTATTATCGCATAACGGATAATATATATGTCCAATTTCTAATTAAAATAGTTAATATAATGGAAGTAATCCAAGCCCTGATTTCAGCTCATCTAGTCTCTACATTTTCTGGTAGAGTATAGAATTACCTCCTGCCTTCAAAATCAACTTCTCCACGGGTGGAAAATGCGATTTCGAGCATCACTATACGGAGTATAATGGTTACAATAGTTCATAATACTATACTGTATATTTGGAATTGCTGGTAGAATAGATCTTAGAAGTTCTCATCACAAGAAACCAAGATTGTAACTCTGTGTGGTGATGGGTAATTAATTTGCCTCATATGGTAGTCATTTCACAAAATGTACAAACATCAAAACATTATGTTGTACATCCGAAGCTAATATAACGTTATGTATCAGTTTCGTTCTCAAAAGTTTAAAGAATCAGACTATAAAGCAGACAATCGTGTTTAATGTAAATGTAGAGTCAAACTTTTATATGAAGACTGAAATAATCTACAAGTTTTTCATACAAATACATGAAATTAAAGTCATTTTTTATATTTCCTTAAGACTGCATGTTATGACCAAGATATATTTGATTTATGGAGCATTTATTAAGTGAGAATCTTTTATTGCCAAGAACTGTGTTGGGCCAGCTTCCCAGGTGGTGCTAGAGGCAAAGAACACGCCTGCCAGTGCGGGAGGCGTAAGAGACTCTGGTTTGATCCCTGGGTCAGGAAGATCCCCTGGAAGAGAGCACGGCAACCCACTCTAGTATTCTTGCCTAGAGCATCCCTCGGACAGAGGAGCCTGGTGGGCTACATTCCAAAGGGTTGCAAAGAGTCAGACACTACTGAAGCGTGAATATTCACAACCCTGAATATTCATTGGAAGGACTGATGCTGAAGCTGAAGCTCCAATACTTTGGCCACCTGATGCAAAAAGCCAACGCATGGGAAAAGACCCTGATGCTGGGAAAGATTGAGGGCAGGAGGAGAAGGGGATGACAGAGATGACTGGATGGCATCATCGACTCAATGGACTCGAGATTGAGCAAACTCTGGGAGATGGTGGAGGACAGGGAAGCCTGGTGTGCTGCAGTCCATGGGATTGCAAAGAGTGGGACACAACTGAGTGACTGAACAACAACTGTGTTGGGCATTGAGAGTAGAAAGATAAATGTGACCTTGTTCCTGTCCTGTTAGGGAGTTTCTGTTTCACAGAGAAACAGACTGAGACAGTTGGAATCACAGAGTCATGATCCAAGTGTGATGATATTCCATAGACTAGGAGTGAGTGTAGTGAGGGGCCAGAAGGGCAAGTCTGAGCAGTGCATCTGGGGACCGCCATGAGCCTTGGGAGCTTTAAACTGGGATGTGACATACTCGGTGGATATTTTGGGATGAGATTCAGCGACTTAGTAATGTGATGTGATGGGACCTAAACTAGGGCGGAGGCTGTGGGAATAGACTGGAAAGAGCACATTTGAGAGAGAGAGGTTTCAGAGGCAGAGGCCGTGGTCCTGCAGACAGGATGCAGGAAGGATCGAAGGAAGAAAGAAGAGAGTCCAGGAAAATCAGAGGGCTTTGGGTTTGCATGAGCGAGGTTGATGGCGATGATATTATTAGATAAGAAAGAAAAGTAGGAAGAATTTCAGAAAAAAAAAATTGACATTTCTTTGCAACAGAGTTTTGGGTGATGGTGATCCTTGCATAGTAAGAAAGAAAAGATTTGAAGAGTGTCATCAACTGTATAATACATTTTATTCAAGGCCTTAGGCCTGGAAGAAATTACCAAAGAACAAGTAATTCTTGTTCAATGAGGACAAGCTGGGGAAAGACCCTAAAACAAAAATTATGGGTAGTGCCACTTTTTCTTGGCCTTTTTAGCTAAGATCAAGTGTAGTATAGGGACTTCCCTGGAGGCTCAGTGGTAAAGAATCTGTCTGCTAACGCAGGAGATGCAAGAGACACGGGTTCGATCCCTGAGTGAGGAAGATCCCCTGAAGAAGGGCGTGGCAACCCACTCCAGTATTCTTGCCTGGAGAATCCCATGGAGAGAGGAGCCTGGTTGGCTACAGTCCATGGGGTTGCAAAGAATCAGACACAGCTGAACAGCGGAGCGTGCGTGCACATGCATGCGTGCGCACACACACACACCACTTTTTAAGGGAGGGGTTGGCCGAAGGGGACCAGAGGCAGATGAAGAAAAGCATCCAGAGAAGAAAAGACTAGCCAGAAACAGTCATGGCTAATACATAAGGATGATGAGATGCAGTGACTGTGGTTCACCAGCAGTGCCAAATGGGGCAGAGGAGCCTCTCGGATGGGAACTGAGAAAAGTGGGTTGAACTTGACAGGCAGGTCCTGTCGTGACAGTAAAAGCTCAGAAAGGAGTGAAGACCTGGCAGATGGCAGCCAGGTGAGAAGTGGACTACAGCGGCTTCTCCTCCTGCCCCTCAGCCCTGATCCTGGCTCTGCAGAAACAAGCTCAGAGAACGTCCTCCCCACCCTCACTTTTTACAACCATGTTTATAGGCTGAGAAGAAAGGATGAGAAGGAATTACTGGTGACAAAAAGGCTCCAAAGAAGTTGAAAGAAATGAATCCAAAGCCCGGAGAAAGATAAACACTCAGAAAGTGCCGGTCCTCTCTCATCCTTGTGCTGAGGAGACTCTTCCTGTAAAACCCCCGCCCTCAGCATTGCAGTGTGTGGTCCTTCAGCATAGCGTGTGGTCCGTGTGAGATGCAGGATGAACACGTGGAAGGTGGTTTAGTCGAGGTCCCTGGTCCTCTGGTCTGTCGGTTGACTGGGTCCACTGGGTGGGGTGAGTTCCATGACCACCCCGTGACCATCAGAGGGAAGGAGAATTTGGGGAAAGCAACTGCATTTACAGTCACCCGTGATGTTCTCCCCATCTCCCCTACCTACCCAGTCCCACTCAACGAACAAGGAAGAGAGGTCCAGCATAAAGAAAGCTCACATGCCTTGCATAGGACCCCTCCCTTGGTTCTTTGCCACATAATTTCCTTTTGCTGCTGATTATACCAGTAGTCTGGTGGGTTTGAGCTCTTTGGGGAAGGCTTTACTGTTTAAGATGATTGCCCTCTGGTGGCCTGATGGATCCTGTCTTCAGAAAAATTTTTTTAAATCATTGAGTATCTGCCATAATAATATGAAAATCTGTTACTCAGGAAATTAGCTATTTCACTTTGGAGTGAGTGTCATCTCAAGTCTACATGCTGAAAAATATGAAAATACGTTCTCCCAATCCTTGATCTTATGCAGTCAGGCCTTCTTATCCCAAGGTTCTGCATCTGTGGATGCAACCAATCATGGATCAGAAATATTCAGGGAAAAAGATCCCAGAAAATTCTGAAAAACTAAACATTTGAATTTGTTGCAACTGTTTCCATAGCATTTTACATTGTACTTAAATTCTTTCCCTAGCATTTACATTGTGTTAGGCATTATAAGTGATCTAGAGATGATTTAAAGTCTGTGGGAGAGTTGTGTGTGTTATATGCATATACTAGGCTAGTCTGTGTGAGAAACGTGAGCATTGATGGGTTTTGTTATCCAGGGCGGCCTGGAACCCATCCCCTTGGATCTTGAAGGACAAGTGTAGATAGTGTTGAGATGTTAGCATCTAACATGGTAATCCATGTTGTTGTTGTTGTTCAGTCACTCAGTCGTGTCTCTTTGAAACCCCATGAACTGCAGCACACCAGGCTTCCCTGTCCTTCACTATCTCCCAGAGCTTGCTCAAACTCATGTCCATTGAGTCAGTGATGCCATCCAACCATCTCATCCTCTGTCACCCCCTGCTCCTCCTACCCTCAGTCTTTCCCAGCATCAGGATCCTTTCCAATGAGTCATCTCCTCGCATCAGATAGCCAGAGTATTAGAGCTTCAGCTTCAGTATCAGTCCTTCCAATAAACAAATAAAATCAGCAATATGTATCATCGAATACATAGAATATATGCATATGTCTAGACCAGATACAAGGAGAGAATGTCATCCTGAGGGTGCTGTAGACTCTAAATGTTTTATTCATTTCTGTGTGTTCCAGCTGACGTCATGAAGTCAGAGAGAAACCATGAAAATTAGGCTTAAAAGATCAGGACAAATTGGTCTCTGGAAGGAATACAGATTCTCTCCTTTTCTGCATTTAGTTTTCATAAGATTAATCCTTGTGCATGCAACATTTACTACATGCATAGTGTGGTTGTCTGTACCTGCAGTGTTTTGAGATTGATATAAGAAGACTTTTTTTAGGGAATGAATGTGTGTAGCATGAAATCTGTGTATAGCAGTTGATTTAGGGAGTAGAGAAAAATTTATGGGTGGTATTTTTATTTTGTATGTTATTTGCTCTCATGTTATTTATGACTCCAAACTTCACTCTGCTCTCCAATATTTCTTTAAAATTTAGTTTGAACAATTTGAAAGTACCATCGGGTTTAAGCTGCCAAACCATCGAGCCGCCAAGCGTTTATGGAAAGTATGTGTAGAACACCATACATTTTTCAGGTGGGTGGAAATCACTTTGGTTTTGTCCTAAGGAAGTAGGGTGATTGGAATCACCTTACTGAAAAAGGTGGTTAGAAAGAAGAACACGGCAGCAAAATTCTTTCTATCGTTCAGGTTTGTTGCCATCAGATGCCTTAATAAATCCTAAAGATCTTCTGACTAAATTTGAAGGGTTTTCCTTCAGCTGTCTTATAGTTACCTGACTTATCACTCCCTTTCTTATCTTTAGTGGCTTTCCCGATTTTTATAGGATGTCTATTTCAGATGACCAGTCCATTCCTTGCTATTGCAATAACTTTTCAATACCCTCAGCTCCTCTGTTTACACCCAGTAAAGCTGTCAGATTTGTGTCTACAAAATAACAAATTATCACCGTTCACCAATACCACCTACTTAATTGCTCACTGGGTTTGTAGAACCACAGACCCTCCAGTTCCATGGGATGGTCAAGTTCACCTAATCCCGACTCCACCCCCATAACATGTCTACAGCATCCCTTGTTGATACTGTGTAAATTGACTTTTTTCCTTGCAAAATCAGATTCATTGAATTGCAGGTTGGCTGTTAAGCCTGTGGTGCACAGAGCACTTTTTACCTTTCAGAACAGAGTAAGAAATTAGCATTCTTGGGGCTTCCCTGGTGGCTCAGTGTTAAAGAATCCTCCTGCCAATGCAGGAGACACAATTTTGATCCCTGCTGCAGGAGGATCTCACTTACCACAGAGCAAATGCACTGAGCCCATGCAGCACCACTGTTGAACCTGTGCTCTAGAAGCTGGTAACCAACTGCTGAAGCCTGGGTGTCCTAGAGCCCATAAGAAGCCACCGCAACGAGAAGCCCGTGCACTGCACCTAGAGAGTAGCCCCCTCTCCCCGCAACTAGACAGAACCCCACACAGCAAGGATAACCCAGCACAGCCAAAATAAATAAAAATAAGTTAGCATTCCTAATACTTAGCTTAACCATCTTTCCGATGCTTCTCCTTGAATCTCTGTAGACTGTTGTTACCAGAAGCGCCTCCAAAGAAGTTCCTCACCTTGGGTTCCAAGTTCCGTTACAGTGGCCGGACACAGGCCCAGACCAGAAGAGCCAGCGCGCTGATAGATCGTCCAGCCCCGTACTTCGAGCGCTCGTCCAGCAAACGTTATACCATGTCACGCAGCTTGGATGGAGGTAGGCACCGCTCGTAAGGACTGCTAGTGGCCACCAAGTAGTGTGAGACCATCATGGGCCTTTCTTTGATGGACATCGTTGCTCTGGGATAGTATGGGATGAAAAGCACTTGTTGGTCTTCGACCAAATGGAAAATTTTAACTAACCCCTAACCTCAAAAAAACTTGAGGGACTTCTGCTGGCAATCCAGTGGTTAAGATTTTATGCTTCTACACAGCAGGCACAGATTCGATCCTAGTCAGGGAACTAAGTTCCCACATGCCACATGGCATGGGCCAAAAACAAAGGTGCCTATGTGAGTCTGGTGTCTGCTGTGCTATGCTTAGTCACTCAGTCGTGTCTGACTCTTTGCAACCCCATGGACTGGAGTCCCCTGTACTCCTCTGTCCATGGAGGATTCTCCAGGCAAGAATACTGGAGTGGGTTGCCATGCCCTCCTCCAGGGCATCTTCCCAACCCAGGCATCAAACCCAGGTCTCCCACATTGCAGGCAGATTCTTTACTGTCTGAGCCACCAGAGAAGCCATGGTAGGTTTATGTAAAATCACACAAAAGAATGGTACTTGGAGAATGAGTCAGCTTTCGTAAGCTGGCACCCTGAATTTGGAGAAAGATGCTCTTATTCTTCAATATAGGAATCACATACTTATACATCATTTGCTTCTCTCGCCAGCAGATCTTAAATGATTATCAAGTTTATTTTAGATCATTTGGTTTAGAAAGAAAACTGCATTAAATGTATCTCTTGTTCTTTTAGAAAAGTCAGCAGGGAAATGTGACTTTTATCTGTCAGTGAATAATAGCTTATAGGAAGGGTGACATTCAAATAACAGTGAACGGCTCCAAGTGACCTCCTCCTGGTTTATATTAATCACTCCAGCATATGGGCTGGGAGGGTGGCTGTAAATGCTCTCCACCTTTAAGTCAGGTGTGTGAGTATGGTGGGGAGAGAATCACTCAATCACTTAAGCAACATTTTTAAGGCATAGAGGGGAGTCTTTAGCAAGTTTCTGCGTCGTGGGGCAGTTTTCTGTGGCCATGTAGAGTTACACACTGGTGTGCTTTTCTGCTCTAAGACGTGGCAGCTGAACTTAGAATATCTGTATCCTCAGAAGTGAGATCCAAAAAAAAAAAAAAAAGAAGTGAGATCCACAGAGGAGAGGCCGAATATAATTGCTGTGCCGCGTACAGTGTTTTGTGTCAGGGAGTTGAGTATCCACAGCTTTTAGTTGTCCTCGGAGGTCCTGGAACCATCCCCTCCAGACTCCACAGGATGACTGTGAGGCTTGACTTAGGCTCCAGGCCTCTGTCTCCTAACCCAGAGCTCCTGAGATATGTTATAGGGACCTTGTCCTGGACACATACAAAGTGATGTTTCTAGAAGCATGAGTGTATGATTTTAATAATAAGCAAAAGCATAAATAGAATCACAAGTTATTATTACAGATGCCTGGGATCACCTCCCCCTTGACCTTCTCTGCCTTCAGCTCACTATAAAGTCTCAGTCCTTCCTTCCCTTTCACCAACCCCTGATGTGGCTGTTAGGGTGACATACTCCCCGGATTTCTTGACTTAAAAGGCTATATTGCATTGATGTTGTTAGAAATCCTGATTCTGACTGCAGAAGAAGATACAAATATGAATGAAGTGAGATAAAGAATCCTATAATGCTTTATCTGAATATATCAGTCCATGGAATTCTCCAGGCCAGAATTCTAGAGTGGGTAGCCTTTCCCTTCTCCAGGGGATCATCCCAACCCAGGGATCGAACCCAGGTCTCCTGCATGGCAGGTGGATTCTTTACCAGCTGAGCCACAAAAAGAAAGCCCAAGAATACTAGAGTGGATAGCCTATCCCTTCTCCAGCAGATTTTCCCAACCCAGGAATCAAACCAGGGTCTCCTGCATTGCAAGCGGATTCTTAGGATTCTTTACCAACTGAGCTATCAGGAAGCCCAACAACATGAAGTCTTAATTTATAACTCTTAATTCTTGGCTCCATCCGCTGAAGGGGCTAAGAAGCCATGATATCCAGCAGTACTGAACACACTAAGTGCCTACATCTTACTTTCCCAGTGTGTCCCCTGCCCTTGCCACCGTGTTCTGAGCTTATGCTTATGTGGATAGAGAGAAAGTTAGAAAAATATATACCAACAAGTTTGCAGTGACAGTGGAAGAAGGAGGGTGGGCAGTGAGCAGACTGAAGAAAAGAAGAGAAAGTCTGTGTAAATTGACTTGCTGCCATGACCAAGGGCTCCTTTTGCAGTTTGCAGATTCTAATGACGTAAATGAAAACAATACACATAAAATGAAAAAAGACTATATTTTCCCAATGGAGTACTTTATAAAAAGTTTATAGAGGGAGTCAAACCTGTGTTATTAGTGCTCTATTCTTCTTATAAGTTCTGTTAGTGAAGTGGGAAGAATGCTCACCTGGTGTAGATAAACCCAGACCCGCGTCCAGTACCGTTCCCTGTACGGCAGTGGGTGAGTGGCTGACCGTCTCCAGGTCCCAGGTTTAGGCGCCGTCTGTAAGGTGGCATCATGGCCACCTCTGGCAGGGCTGTCG
Source organism: Capra hircus (assembly GCF_001704415.2). Lineage (NCBI taxonomy): Eukaryota > Metazoa > Chordata > Mammalia > Artiodactyla > Bovidae > Capra > Capra hircus. The sequence continues at coordinate 39,261,517 of NC_030831.1, read as the reverse complement.
CAAAGAGTGAATAAGATGCTGGTGAAAGCGGTCTTATTCCAGATGAGATCCTGAGACCTCCGCAGGTACGTTGAGGGTCATTCTTCAGGCTCTTGTGAGCGGGCCTAGGAAGGTCAGTTACCTTTCCCTACCTTCTAGAAGAGTGTTCCATTTTTAGACTCTCCGAGAACCAAGCTTTCGGGAAACACTGTTTACTAGGACTGTTTGAAGCTGAATTAAGTTCTTTGAAAGTTCACATTTGCAGTGGCACCTTTTCTCTGTATCGTCTCATCTGCTCTTCTTTAAAGCCTCTGGGTAAACTGGTGTGTGTTCTTTAAGTCAGTGCTGGAGGAGCTCATGTAGAATCACAGCTTCTTCCCCTGAATGTCCTTCACGTGGTTCTGTGATGTGAACCCAAGGGGACACATTTGCTGTGAATGCTGTTTTTCCTTGTGACCCTCTGTGCAATGGTGATTGCTGAGAAGACAGAAGCCAAGCGTGAAACCAATGTACTAATTCCGTGCTGTGTCTCTCTCTCTCCCCCTGCCCAAAAGTGACGCTAGTATGTGTTGTCTCACTCTCTGGGGTCCTGCCGGTTCTCGCATGTTTTCTGTGCTGCTGTGTGGGGGACCATGGCTGCATGTTGCAATAGCTACTGCTTTTTGCAAGGTTGCATCTTCCATGAGAAGAGCCTAACAAGCCTTTTTAGGATACTGTGTCTCATACAAGCTTTTTTGTCACTGGATGGAGATGCAAAATATCTTAGTGAAGGTATTTTAGTGAAATGGTTTACTATTCAAAGGATTTCAGAGTTTTTTTCCTAACGTTTATGTCTTAAACTCCCAAAAATATGAAAGCGGATTAAATTTTTCCTGTGATTTGAAAAGCAGCCTTTCTAAATTTTAGTAAATGTTATGGTACCTAAACCCTAAAAGAATGAGTAACAAATTTAAAAAATTTAACTAAATCAGGTATCTCTTTCACTAAGACATTTTAGCTGGGAGGAAAGGCTGGATCTTACATCTCTTACGTTTGCATGCTTTGCAGTTGCACGAGTTTCGTTAGCAATGTTTGACTTCCTTTCCCCAAATACCAGAGATGAATGAATGGACGCACATTATGGCAGTCTTTTTAAAACTCGGTAAAAATTAAACCATTTCTGCACTTCAGTTGAGCAGAGTTGCCATCCGAATTGTATCATCTCTGCTGAGATGGCTACTTTTCAGTATAACTTAGGTAGCTTTTATATTATAGCAGAGAGAGACTTTTCAGCCACTAATAACAATAGTAGTAGTAGCAATGGTAATAACACTACAAAAGAAGTTCAGTGCTCCTCAGTGACTGGCACTTCCAAAGATGTGTTTAAAGTCAAGTGTAGTAGGGCAGTTGTCTGTCTGCTGTTAGTTGTGGAACTTGGCTCTGAGTGCCGCTGCCCAGCTGGTTTACTCTGTGGGTAAGAGGCTCAGCAGTCACTCAGTGCTCCCCTCTTCCCACTCACATCCACCCTCACACACATCCTTACCAGAGAGCCTATGCGTGGATGAACACTGTGCTGGTGGCTTCAAGAGATGAGCATTGAAATCACGCTTAGACGCAGTTACAGGTGACAGAAGTATGACACTGTGGTGTTGCTTAGATGAGAGTACCTGCAAGGCTGATGTGTCTTTTGAAGAGAAACCTGGTGCTTTATGGGGGTGTTTTTGTGGTTTTTTTTGTTTTTTTTTTTTTTTTTTTGCCTTTTTTTTTTCCTGTAATAGGACAATGGGTGGCGTCCATCCTTCTGACTTAACTATCTCAGACTTTATTTCTCCAATTGTATCTGCTTTTAGCGTCAGTGAATGAAAACCATGAAATATACATGAAGGATTCTGTGTCCGCTGCAGAGGTTGGTACTGGCCAGTACATCACCACAAAGGGCATGTCTCAGACCAACTTGATCACCACTGTGACTCCGGAGAAAAAGGCCGAGGAGGAGCGGGACGAGGAGGAGGACAGACGGAAAAAGGCCGAGGAAACCACGCCGGTAGCTGCCGTCCGGCACGAGGGAAAGGTACATCTCCCCTCTGCCTCCCAGGGCTCCTGCAGATTCTAAAGAACTCCTGAATGGTGCTGAGAATGTGAAGCCGGAATGCGTGCATAAGACTTAGGCTGCCTCATAGCTCAGCGTTAGTCACATTCATACTATCAGTCTTTATTATTTCTTCTGTCCACAGTTTTCCTCTGAAAGATCCCTTTTTAACTTTTTGAAACTTCTTGTTGAACGACTTAGGTGCTACGTAAGACTTTCAACAGCTGTCCTGTCTGTAGATCTTAAAAATACTTTTGGTGGCATATTAACCCATTTATTTGTGTTTGGGCTTACAATTCCTAATTGCCACTAAAGCTGTTTTCTTTGTTTCTGGCCCCATTCTCCTACCCAAGGGCTGTGTATTTTTCTAGACCTATAGTATTGACTTTGACATACTCTTGACTGCAAGTAACTGAGTGACCACAGCTTGCACATTCGTACACTGTTTTCTCTCTTAGTCTTTGATTTTAACCTCATCATCAAAGTAGCTAGTGGATATATTTTGGAAAAGGGTTAAGGCAGACTTCTCAGGGGAGGTGGAGGGTGAACTTGCCAGTCATTCCTCTAGGGTACTTGATTCGCTGAATTCGGTCACTTCATTTCATCTGAAATTCAATTTATTTTTTAAAAATAAACATTACGATTATTTCTGGAGCTCCAACACTACAAAGCAACTTTTTGAGAAAATGAAAGTCAAAAACACATGTAGATAGCATCCTTCTGGTTCCAGGTTATGTATCTTGCAAAGCAGTTCCCATAAAAGTCAAAAAACACAGTAGGTTTATATGTATTAATCATGGAAACCCAGGAATGTACAGGGAGAAAGGAAACCGCAGAATAAAAATACTGTATAACTTAGAGGTGATGCTAAAATTGGGGTAAATTTGACTCAAAAGTGCTCTTTTGCAGGTGGGCTCTTCAGATGTAGAGGCTGGGGTGGGAATTTCCCCTGGAGTCTGTAGAAAATACTTTTGGTAAGAATGTAACAGTGACTTCTGAACAGGCAGATTGGCAAACGTATCGTCATTCTGTTTATGACAGAACATCCCAGTAACCCAGTGCACATCCCTTTTCTTAGGGTAAGATTAACATATTTGCCAAACTCAAAAATAAAGACTGGACATAACAACAAGGATATCTGGCTCACTTTAGCTATGAAAATGTGCATTGTTTTGAATTTCATTTTCACACACCTCCTTTTCAGTTAAGATGGGTTTTAACTAGGTCTTAATCAGAAGATGATGACATACTTGAAAACCAGTGCGTCCCATGATTTTTGGAAGTTGCCCAGGCTAACATTCCACTTTCAGGGATGTGTAAATGATATGAAAGTATAAGTCGCAGTCGTGTCCAACTCTTTGTGACTCCATGGACTATAGCCCACCATGTTCCTCTGTCCATGGTATTTTCCAGGCAAGAATACTGGAGTGGGTTGCCATGCCCTCCTCCAGGGGATCTTCCTGATCCAGGGGTCGAACCCAGGTCCCCTGCATTAGCAGGCAGATTCTTTATCTTCTGAGCCACCAGGGAAGCCGAATAAGATGAAGTGTGCTATTAAAGTAAATGACTTGTCCTTTGCTCCTGAAATGATCCACTCCTACTTTATTGATTTTAAAAGATCAAGGATTTGTTTACGTGAGATGGAGCCCTAAGCCGGTGTCACTTGGTGCTGTTTGTGCCACTGGAGAATAGAAAGACAAAGGAGACTGTGGCTGTCAGAGTCAGAGCGCCGTGACCCAGAGAGGCTGGGGCCCAAAGCTCCTGCTGCAGCAGCTGCATGCTGCCTCCATCCCCCCACCCCTGCCACCGCAACGCTGTTTTTAAAAATCACTCCTTAAAAAAAAAAAAAATTAAAAACCCACTCTAATCAGCCATGTAAAAGATTAAGCCATAATTTCATTTTTCTCCATCTTCAAAAAGGAACACAGCACTCTTTTTATTTTTTTAACCAAAATGAAAGTGTGTTACTGAAAACAGTACTTAAACAACTGGTCTCTGATTCCTTTGAGAGTGTGTTTCCCCACAGATGATCACCACCGGTGACGGGGCAGCCTTCTGAGGGTGGACAGCAGTTCTTAACTTAATGCATTATCCTCAGTTCAATGAGATTTGTGCAGGGTCTTGTGTAAGATACAATGTTTAACATCAAATGTGAGTATTAGCAAAAGACATATTTGTCTGATATCAAAAAAGAGACACTTCTGCATTGTAGTAAGTCCATGCTGTCATTTTATTTGTGCCTTTTCTTACCCTCTGCCTCTGTATTTACCAAGTCAAGGTTGGATAACCGCCACAAAGCAAGCTGGGTAGTGTCCATGCTGTCAGGACACTAGGCAAAAACACACATGTGCGTATATTTATGTACACACACACACACACAGTGGAAGTGCGGTCATCTTCAGGCTCCAGGTGACCTTGTCTTGAACTCCTTGGTGGCAGCAGCCTCTACACTGGACCCCAGGTCCTGTTTGGCTTTTGCCTGCTTCCTCTCCCCTCACCCGCCACCCACCCTACCGCCTCGCTCAGCAGTCTCCCACCACCTGCAGAGAAAGCTGGCTGTGGTCACAGAGACCATGGGACCAGGGAGGGTGTGAAGAGCCTCACATGCCCACAGAACCCTGCACAGCCCTCCCTGGGAGCAAGTTCAGGGTGATGCTGGCCTAGATCTTCCTCTTAAGGACTCAAACCAGGCAGATGAAGCACACCACTCCTCTGCTAAGAAAATGCAGAAGACTGGGAAATTGTGTCTTTCTGTTACTTATGGATCACAAATAATACAAAGTGAACATTGATAAACCACATCACAAGAAAGCACAGTCTTTTTGGCTAGTTAGCTTATTGAAACCACTTCTTCAAGCTCCTCCGTGTACACCATGGGTAAATGGAGCCAGAGGAGGAGTTTTCAGAAGAGCCTCGGTTCTTCACGGAGACTTTGTGTTCCTACTGTGTTCACTATGGATTTCCCTGATGGGAACTGCTTACAGATAGGAATGGGGCCAGAAACTTCTTGATTTGGAAATCCACCTTGTTTTGGCTATCATTGAGTAACCAAGGAAAGGTGATGCTGGAGATTTTGCTTTAAAGGACTGCAAATTGGATTCACTGTCATTTTAATCCAGTTGAACCCTCACGACAGACCTAGTAGCCGGACATCAGGAGAAGTTATTGAAAGTCTTGGTTTTAAGTTATCAGAGTTATATTTTCTCAGCATCCTAACCATTCATGGAGTTGTTGGTCTAAACACAAGTTTTGAATCGTATGAAACATGTAGATATTGAGATTTCCCACAGATATCTTGCCCTCCAACCTTTTTTTAAAGCCTACCCTATGTTTGGCTTGAGGGTCTAATGGGGAAAACGATGCCCTTTGTGGGAGCATTGGCATGCACCTCGAATGCTTGAAGATTCATGAACGATCCCAGTACTGAAATTCTTGTTTTGACGATTTTATATCGGTACCCATAAGAAAATTAACTAATTGCAGTTTTCTTTTTGTCCTTTTGCACCTCTGTTCGCTGCTTTCTGTCTCTCTCGCTGTCCCTCACATCAGTCACCTGGGCTTGGCACCAACTCATGCCCCCCGCTCCCCCCATCAGCCCACCGTCCCCCTGCATCCCCCACAGGGCTCCGCAGGAGGTGTAAGGAGAACGGGCAGCCCCCGCAGGGGGTCGAGCTGGCCCGGGAACCCTGGTGCCAGCACGGGGAGCCCGCCTCGGACCCTGACGGCCGAGGGAAGCCGTGCCCAGGGGACCGTGATGTGGCTCTCGGCTACAAACCGCAGCCGGGCAGAGGGGCCACCCTGTTTTCCTTCTCCCTACAGCTCCCTGGGTCCTTCCCCTCTCTCCTGGATGACGATGGCTACCTGTCCTTCCCCAACCTGTCCGAGAGCGCCCTCCTGCCCCAGAGCCTGCAGCATTATCTCCCCATCCGCTCGCCCTCCCTCGTGCCCTGCTTCCTCTTCATCTTCTTCTTCCTGCTCTCCGCCTCCTTCTCAGTGCCCTATGCCCTCACTCTCTCCTTCCCTCTGGCTCTGTGCCTCTGCTACCTGGAGCCCAAGGCGGCCTCCTTGAGTGCCTCACTAGACAATGACCCGAGTGACAGTTCAGAGGAAGAGGTGTGTACCTCGGCATAGAACACACGTCCCTGTCATGTTTGGGGCTTCGGTCCGAAACACTTGGTAGACGGCTGCTGCGATAGTGGTCCTCCTTTCAGAGCCTCATTTACCGTCTGTGCCACTCCGTGCAGAGGTTTTGTGTGCCGGGGATGCACCCCCCCAGCCCCGGGGTTAGGCACAACACCATGTGGACGCAGCAGGCTAAGCCCGGCCAGAACCGTGCTGCCACCCACCGCCTCCTGCGAGTGGGAAAGGACTCAGCCACGAGGCAATCATACATAAATAACCCATTTGCTCTGTAGGAACTCAGGGGCAAATAAAAGGCTCTGTTTAGTTACCGTTCAGTAAAGGAAAGGACACAGAAGACAGATAAAGTAACTTTTCAGCTAGATGAGGTGAGGTACCAAAACGTGTCCTGATGCAGTGATGCTCTGTGCTGATACGCGCCCGGTAAAGGATGCCCCAGGTGCGGGGAAAGGGCACTGCCCTCGAGGGTGCATCACCACCAGGGTGGCTTTCCAAGGTTGTGAGCACCTCCCTCTCCTCCCTGGAGGTTCTGAAATGCCCCCACCACTCTTTGACGGTCATTGCCAGACTGTCCTTGTGACTCCCGGAGGAAAGTCCAATCCTGTGGTTGTGTTGAGTCAGAAAGACAGGCTGGAGCCATTTAAAACACCCAGTGACATTAGTCATTGGCAGGGTCAGAAACAGAAGCAGAAAGAGCTGAAGTTGAAAACAGTGGTTTTCAAACACAGTGGGGGAGAGACTCATTTTAGGTTTCTATACACCATAAAAATGGGCTGAAATTCCTTGAACACCAGCAATGCCAGATCAGGTACTGGGAGGCAAGCATGCTGTCAGGCCAGCGTGAGCCCCAGATCCACCCACATGGGGACAGTCTAGTAGGTAAGCCTCTGGGGCTGGCAGCCAGGAAAGGACTTGAGCCTTCCACCTCCGTACCTGAAAGCGGGCTGACCCCCATCCCTCATCCAAGCCACTGGGGGAGGTGACGTGGTAGCTGGTAGTTTTTCCTTTTAATTGCTCCGCTTCCCACCACTGCACTGACATGTGAACAGCCCAGCGGTTTCCCTTTGTGCGGCCTTCAATAGACGCCAGGGAAAAGCACAGAAGCTGCCAACAGGCCTCTGGCTGACACCCCTCCTCCCCCGCCCCCACCTACACCTGCCCCCAGCTCCTCCAGCAATTCTCTCCCTACAAAACAAGGGTTTTGTGGCAGGAGACAAACTCGATACACCTAGCAGTTTAAAAAAAAAAATCACAAAGCAGCACTTTAAAAAGGAAAGAAAGTCTATTCAGGTCTGTGCTCAGCTAGAATGATAATTCCAGCACACCTGTGAGTGTATAGCATTGCGAGGTGCGTAAGCATCTATATTTAGTGGTATTATGACCATTTCTTTGCAGCAGCAGGGAAAAAATGGTAATGATCTGAGAGATGTTCTAAAGAAAAGTTTAGTCTTTCAATTTGATATTGCCTAAGAACCCTTTGCAAGGTTCTTGGATCCTATATGACTTCGATCCAAATCTTATCTGTTATAGAACTATTTTCACACATGGAAAATATTTTAAGAGAAAAACCACTCTAAATCCTAGGCTTAAATATCTGTTTCTCACAGTAGAAGCATTATCAAACAATGTAGGTCTAAACGTATAGCCTTTTAAGAACACAGTATCTTCTACAGAAGCTGTTTGTACTATTAACTGGTTTCCAACCTGGACATCATCTATTCCTTTAGCAATGGAGTTAGTCATCCAGCTCACAGAAGGCAAAAAGATTGCCATTTTATGTTCTTCTGCATTGTTAAATAACTGAACTTCTATGTAGCCAACCACACAGATCTTGTGCCTAATCCAGGGTATACATCTTGTTGTAATCAGTGCATGAAAATTAATGTTCCACTTGGGCATGTCTGCGTTACATCAGCAAAACAAATCACAGCACTTAGTCCTCGCAAGCTGGTGGCAGCGTGGCTGGCGTGTCATAAACCCTCCTTGTTCCTGCACACCCCTGAGACCGTGAACCAGCTCTGGCCTCGGCAGCCTTCCCGGCCACCCATGACAGCCTCCTGCCACATGACCTCGTATTTGGCCATCTGTTCAGTGTCGCCTCTTAACCCCAAATGTTAAGAGCTATGTGCTCTGGTTCAAGCTGAGCTAGAATACTCAGATGTAGGTCATTCAGTTAAAAAAAAAAAAAAAATCTCACCATTTGTTGGCACGGCCTGTTTTCTTCCCTGGGCCTCAAGCACTTTGGCAGCAAAACCGGGTGACTTTGTAACATACAGTTCAGCTCTGTCACTTTCGTTTTGCAAAATCGCTAATGACTGGAACGCTTTTTAAATATTTTTACATCCCTGCTTACATTTGTCGCGTGTGGCCGTGGCTTCATTAGTCCCAGACCTTCTCAAGAGTGAAATCCAGTGTAGAGAGTTGTAATCCTTTCAAACTGTAGAGCAGTTGGCCAGTTTTTTCTTTTGTCCTTCTAGAATTTGGCTCAAATAAGGAGGGGCTGAATACTAAATCATCTCCATCTCTCAAAAGATACAAGATGAACCTAGTTCACCATAAATTGTGTGTCAACTTGTGAAGAATTTTTTGATGATGCCAAAAAAAGGAAATGGATTAAATCTGGAAGAAAAGATTGGTCACCTGATTTAACATTTTAAATTGTATAAACACATCATATGATAGTCGATGGTACACCACACACTTTGCAGTTTTACTTAGTCATGCTCAGTTGGTCAGTCCTGTCCAGCTCTTGGCAACCCCATGAACTGTAGCTCACCAGGCTCCTCTGTCCATGGGATTCTCCAGGCAAGAATAGTAGAGTGAGTTGCCATTTCCTGCTCCAAACAGTTGCTATAAAAGTTGTTTTATTCAGCCTTTATGACTTCAGTCTTTAACTGTTTATTGATCAGGTACTATGTTTGTTGAATGACTGACTGACTAGGTTCTAAGTAGAAATTTAAAGGAGTTTAAATGTGGCCTAAGCTACTATTTATTTGTGTATACCTAGGAAAAATAACAGTAATAATTGTGACACGTTGGGTTGGCCAAAAGGTTTGTTCAGATTTTTCCATAACATATTACAGAAAAACTCAAACAAACTTTTTGGCCAACCCAGTATTATATTCGTAGCAATATTTAAGATTTCATAGGCATTTTTAGCTCTGTGTGTGTCGGGTAATATATAAAGGCTTAGTATCAATTACCTGATACAGTTAGGGCTATTAATTTCCCCATTTTCCAAGAAGGAAGTGGGAATTAAAATATGAAACATTCACCTCATGCCGCAGAGTTAAATAGCAAGAATTAGAGCTGGTGTCATTCTGACATGAGACCCCTCCCTCTTATTATTAACTGTGGTGCTAATTCCAGTGCCAAGATGCTTGGAATGCTGCTGAAGTGAATTCTAAAGGCATAGGGAAAGTAATGTAAGGGGGAAGAGAAATACTTTGAAGAACGTTTGAGGCCTTTGACACAACTAGTTAGCCCTCTGAACCAAGTCATTCTTACTTGTTCTTGAAAGCCTAAGGTTTCCTTGAGTTGTTCCATACCTTTCAATAGCAACCTGCCTCTGTCTTCCTAAATCAGACTGGCCTTGCCCTAGACTGTCAGTTGAAGCCATGCTAATGTGCCAGCAGGGATCACCTGATAAGAAAATTAATAGCCACCCACCGCCAGGTGTTGCCAAGATGGTTAGATCATGACAGCTCTCAGTGTGGTTTCTTTACCAACCTATTGGAAAGGGTTTCCTGCCCCGCTTAGGCACGGGAGCATGTTGCCAGGATGGAGACTCAGGTGTCCAGGGCAAGCGTGAGCTGACAGTTCCTTTTCTTTCAGGAATATAGGAATTGAAAACTTAGGAGCAGGTCAAAAAGTCAAGCCAGCCAAGAGTTGTGTCAACTTAACCGTGCCCCAGCCCTCCCTCTTGATAACCCATGGTCTTTGCAGTGAAAGATCTAAGAGACAGATTCACAACCTTAGAACCCCGAGTTTTGATTGTCGTTTACAAATTATTAATCACACAGCTTCATTCAGGGGAATTTTAATAGTTGCTAGTTTCGAAGGGAAGGTCAGTTGATATTATGTGAGATGTTTAGGTCTCCATTTCAATGGCCATGCCTCTTCTCTCCTCCAGAAAAAAAAAATTAATCAAAGTGTTTGTTCTAAATCATAAACATCTATAAAACAGATTAAAAGTCAGTCCTGAAATTCCTATTGTAATTCTCCTGTGAAAACCTAGGCTCTGTAAGATGCTGTGCTTTGTTTTATTTGTTTCCAACTAAATGTCTCTCTCCCTCCCTCTCTCCTTATTTTTCATCACTATGATTATTATTTGCTTCATTTGAATGTTTATTTTGGAACAAGATATTCAAATTCCATACTTTTATATACCTCTTTCTATTGGAGGGTGGGACAAAGTAAACAATATATAGTCTTAAAAATATCTAGTGACCAATGCTGCTTGCGAGTTAAGTCACACTTCCCATACGTGAAGCATAGGCCAGAGTCACTGGCATGTGCTTGTCATAATTAAAGGGTAATGCAGATAGCCTGATGGTCTTAGAGGGATGTAAATTATCAAAATGATATAAAAAATGAGGGGCTGAAAGTCCAGTGACTATTACAGTAGCTTTTTATTTAAATGTACTTGTTTATTTACCTTTCAATTGTGACCTATTGCACTAGAATTTTTTAAAAATATATAAATTGCAATTTTATTTGCATTTAACAGTTTTAGGTCTTTCTTGGGGTTTCTGTTAAAAGGGCGGGAGAATGACGCAGCAGCAGACATGGCACCCTGGCTGACGCACGTCCTGCGGTTCAGGCGGGCCGTGTGCCGCTGGTCTTCCTCCGAGTGTCTCTGCTGATGGAACCTGGCTCTGGCCTTCCTTTGGCATTTGTTTGCACCTGCATTCTTGTGGGAAGGTAGTGCAATTTTACAGGGCACAGAGAAAGGGACTGGGCTCTCGGACCTGGACATACCCGCTTTGACCAGATGATTTGTTTTCTCTTCCTGCCTTTCTCCTGGAACCTGATCACCTCTGCCATCCACAGACGGACAGTGAGCGCACAGACACAGCAGCTGATGGGGAAACCACCGCTACTGAGGTTGGTACTCTAACTGAAGGGCTCGGCCAGTTGCCTGATGAAAATGCTCTGAGGGCTAGCTCTGTGTTTATTAGCAGCTTGCACTTAGCATTTTGGCATTTAGAGTGGAGAGAAATGCTACCTTAATAATGGGAGTTAAAAATATTCTGCCGCCTAGACTGCTGGTTCTTAAACTCTGGCCTGCATCAGAGTCACCTAGAGTTTTCTATTCGCGTTCAGAAGAAGGTCTGGGGTAGGCTTAAGAATTTACATTTCTAACAAATTCCCAGGTGACAGTGACTCTGTCGGTTGTGGGGTTGCATTTTGAGAACTCTTGGCTAAACTGATAATACATTTTAAAAAATGTATTCCCTTAACCCACAAGTTTAAGTATGATAGCCATAATAGGAGGGGAAAAATATGGGGGGAGGGTCACAATTAATTTAAGTAGCTTGTTGACTGAATACAAATACATTTTAAAATCCTAAATGATCAGAATGCTTATTAAAATTATAATACTTCTCTTAACTCATTTTTTGTAGGCTGGATATAGTCTAGGTTACTCAAAAGAAATGAATTCCCCAGGGAAGAGAAAATTAGCAAATTACTGTTAGTACTTTATGGGAAAAAAGAAAAATTATCATATTGACCAGTGATAGGAGAGAACCTGTGCTATTATTTAACTTTATTAATTTTTAGGGTTCATTAAATATGTATATGGCTTGTTGTTTTTTAAATCTTCTCTATCAGCAACTAATTAAGATATCTGTAAAAAACAATATTTATTTCTAGTAATGGAAATCAAGATGTTCATTTCCTAAAGTGCTAACAGAATTTATTTTTCACTTTGCTGTAGTGTTTACATTAGGTTGTTCTTTACATTATCCAATCATAATATTTTCTAGTTAGGTATTTAGGAAGAAGTAAAAACAAGTAGTATTTACACATCATTTCATTGAAAATATGTTCAGGAAAACTTTTCAAAATGGAGTTTAATTGTTTTTTTCCTTTGGAAATGCCAGAGTTCAATTCAAAGCTTGGAAATAATCATTTGTTAATTTAAAGATAATGCTGGAGAATTACTAGCAGTTTCTTTGAGGCAGTCACATATAAACTGATTACAGTATAATCATTTTCTATGCCAAATATCCCAATTGCATCTTAATTTTGTGAGAATTAGTTACAGGTAGCTACTGATACATTCAACAAATTTCATTGTAATCCTAACGTATGCTATAAATGAAAAATATTTTAACAATACTACTTTAAATTTTCTAGCAGTTTTAAAATTTGTTTGTATTACATTTGAAGCATGCAAGTGAAGACATGTAACATAGATAGATTATGCATTTTAAAAATAAGACGAAGAGCTATGAACCCACCACCATTGTAGAGTCAGCATGCCACCAGCCCTCTAACGCTTTTTATAAATACTCCCTCTTCTTTTTTCTGGAGCTGGTTGTAACAGTAGTGCAGAGTGGGGCGTTCAGGTTAGACAGTCTAGTCCCCATTGAAACCAGACAGACTCATCTTGAAGGCAGCCTGCTCCAGTATCACCTGCTTCTCATCCATAACTTCAGTCTGGACCGCCTCTTGTGGTTGATTTTGGACTTGAGGGAGGTTTACTTATTTATTTATTTTAATTTTCTTAGTTACCCGATATCAGCCTTCTCCTCTTCCTAAATTTGTTTAAAAGTATGTGGGCTTAACAAATTCAAGGTTTAAAGAAATTTTTTAATGTGAGAACCTTTGTGTTAAGTTCTTTGTGCCTTACTTCTCTAGTCTACAAACTGGGGATCATAATAGCTAACCTCATAGGATTATGGTAAAAATTGACTCAGAGAGAGGACTCATCATTGGGTATTCATAGTCGTTGGTGAATTTTAATTTTGATGTGGCCTCTCACACTTCTTGAACCGTTTCTAATGTAAGGACAACCCGTCAAGTCCTAGCTGTCACCTCCCACGCAGGGTGTATGCTTGTCATTCTCGGAAGTCTCCAGGTTGAAGCGACCAAGACCCACCAAGCAAGGAGTCCTTTGCTTTCATCATCTTATTAAGCTTCATAGTTCATAAGAGAACATTGTGGTTCACATATAAGAAAGAAATGTCCTCCAATATAAGCGTAGACAAGTGTCCCCGCGTAGCTGGCTTATCTAGACCCCATCCTTCCATCTCAGAGTTGATGGCATGGTAAGACTTTATCTCCCACTCTTTCTTGATGCTGGCAGTCGGACCAGGAGGAAGATGCAGAGCTCAAGGCACAGGTAGAAACTCAAAATGGAACAAAAGCCAAAAAAAAAAAAAAAAGCGGCGTGTGATAAGTCACTGTTGGTCTCCAGTGTTCAGATCTTCCAGCATGCTCCGTGGCGGTGACCGTGTGTTGATGCCGTGCTCAGGGTGGCACTTGTTTTTGTGACTTATCATGTCCCTTACCTTTCCTTTCTTTTCCACTTTTTTCAGAATAGTCTGATTAAGCGAATAAAGGGTGAAAATGTGTATGTCAAACATAGTAATCTTATGTTAGAGGTTGGTATTGGTATATACCAGTGCATGCTCGTGTGTGTTGGTATTCCTCCAGGGGCACACCTGTGGGCTCGTACCATGATGCATGAAGGGTGTGTTCTCACCTGTGACTACGTGCGGTTGACTTCTCTGCTTCCTTTGATTCCTTCCTGTCTCCCCAGATGTAGATCCCCTTTCCTGTGTGTGTATTTATTTTAATTCTCTGGTTCCGTGTGAATTACACTCTTTACAGTTGACCTTTGAAACTTTTGATTTTTATGCTTGTGTGATGTAGATTTTGTTTTCCCTCGCTTTTCCTTGGAAATATCACATTTTCACCAGAGTGTTTGTGGTAGTGTCATGAACCCTGATCAGAATTTTTTTTTTATTTTGACTACTAATGAGATAACGACCTTACTTTTAAAAAGAGAGCGAGCACGTGTGGAAAGGAAATCAAATGTAAAACGTTGACTGTTGGATTCTCTATGTTCTGAATGTAGGAGCTAGATAAAACCCAAGACGACCTGATGAAACATCAGACCAATATTAGTGAGCTGAAAAGAACCTTTTTAGAAACCTCCACAGACACTGCCATCACGAACGAGTGGGAAAAGAGGCTTTCCACCTCCCCCGTGCGACTAGCCGCCCGGCAGGAGGATGCGCCCATGATCGAGCCGCTGGTACCCGAAGAGGTCGGTATTCGGGCATCAGGTTGCACTCATCTTCTGTTGACTAGTGTCGCTCCTCTACAGGGTCTTCAGGGAAGGGATCTGGAAGACTTCTGAGTATAGACTCTCACCCCTTGTCTGTGTATAACCTGTAAAATGGTTGGGTGGCCAGGGAGCGAGTAGTCTCATCCCATGGCGCCTTGGAAGGACCCTCTGGTGCAGGGCTGCTTGTTCTAGATTGCACAGCTAAGAGACTGACCTATTGTATGAATTAACTCACTGTCACTTTTTCTGAATGTACTTTCGCTGCCTGAAGAAATGCCCTGAAGGCCCATAACCGTTTCTCATCACTTGCAAGATGAGGCCTGTTGAGATGGTCTAATGTTTGACTGAACATTGTTCTGGAGTTGATAACATTTCAGGACATATTTTCCTTTGGGAATACTATACCAGCCTTTTACTGGTATTTGACTTTTATTTATAACATATATATATACATATAGTTTTTTAAAAACCGGTTATTTTAACTGACATATATAAACATTTATATTATGATTTATAATCAGTTTTTATTTAATTTTTAAAAGGGAAAGTAAAGGCCAGATTTTTGTTTATAACATATATATATACAGTTTTTAAAAACTGGTTATTTTAACTGATTTATATATATAAGCATTTATATTATGATTTATAATCAGTTTTTATTTGATTTTTAAGAGGGAAAGTAAACACCAGAGGTCTTTTTGAGTAAGAGCTTTCCACATAGAACGAATACTCTCTTTAAATGTTCAGCGAGAAGATTCGGCTGGTGTGACTTCAAGGCGCCCCGATGTAGGACCCAGAGCAGCAGTGGTACTAATCTGACTGTAGACTAGCAAACACGTCATCTTTCTTTGTCTGTCTGTCAAAAGAAGTCATTTTAGAAATCAACTTCTTTCTAGCATCACATTGATTAACTTCTTTCTTACCAAGATTCCTTTCTTGAAAGACATTTGTCCAGGAAGATGGGATAGAACAGAATAAAATTAAAACTTAGGCCCTTATGGTAGAAAACTCCTTTTTAAGCAGGAGTCTATATGCAATGCTTAGATATTAGTCATTTTCTAAACTTCCTTTGAAAGCTATTTATCTAAAGTGACCATAATCATGACTTTCTTGACAGTTCTAGTCCCACTTTTTAAAAAAGGACAAGGTGTTATCTCCATTTCAGTCATTTTGAAAAGGGCCTTTTTATGCAGAATAAATGAAAAGTCCAGTGACCAAAATATTCTTGTACCATTGGTGGTGGTGGTGGTTTAGTCACTAAGTCATGTCTGACTCTTGCGACCGCATGGACTGTGGCCCACCAGGTTCCTCTATCCATGGGATTTTCCAGCCAAGAATACTGGAGTGGATTGCCATTTCCTTCTCCAGGGGATCTTCTCAACCCAGGACTCAAACCTAGGAATCGAACCAGGTCTCCTGCATTGCAAGTTTCATTCAGATTGTTTAGAGTTTCACAACAAAAAGTTTCAGATTTTCCAGATTGATTTAAATATTTTAGTTCCTGCATTAGTAAGACTGTCATTCATGAGTTATGGTCAGATTAGTTTTATCATCATTGATCAAGTTTGATTTACCCTATTTCTTTTTTTCATATTAATTTTATGGGTTTTTTTTTAATTGGAGGGTAATTGCTTTGTAATGTTGCATTGGTTTCTGCCATACAACAATGTGAATCAGCCATAAGGATACCTACGGCCCCTCCCTTTTGAGCCTCCCTTCCACACCCTACCCCATCCCACCACTCTAAGTTGCCACGGAGCACCAGGAGCTCCCTGTGTTTTACAGTAACTTCCCAGTCACTATTCTGCGTATAGCTTACCCTATTTCTATAAGGGCTGGAAATAAGGAAGGACACATTGGCTCTGAAGATGACCGATACTGGATTAAGTTACAAAAGCACAAAATAAATTGCCACTGAAAATGTCAAGCCTCTCTTCCTCTGCTGTCACTTAAGGACTTGAGAGGTAGCAGGCTCTCTGAATGGAGGTTCAGGTAGTTTGCTTGGAAAAGTTAGAGTGGTGATAATAAACCAGGGACTGTAGAAGTCTAGGCCATTAGACTAGTAAAATAAAATTTTTTCACGTATTAAATCCTCTTAATTCTTAGAGAATAACATTGATGATCCCACCAGGCTCCTCTGTCCATAGGATTCTCCAGGCAAGAAAACTGGAATGGGTTGACATTCCCTCCTCCAGGTGATCTTCCTGACCCAGGAATCGAACCCGTATCTCCTGCATTGCAGGCAGATTCTTTACCGCCTGAGCTACCAGGGAAGCCCATTGATAAATCCAAAGAACTTTGATGACTTGAAGAGGTGATGGTTGGAAATACTGAACTTGACATGGATATGGCTGCATGTCCTTGCCTTGTCCTTGTTGATGCAGAGAAACTACAATAGACCTAGAAAGGATTTTTTTTTACTAAAGGATTAAAGGATGAAGGAAACACATCCTCTGCAGAAGAGCAAGTGCTTGGTTTCCATAGCCCAGGCATCAGCAACTGACTTAGTAACTGCATTTAAGTGTCTGTTAGATGAAGACTTGCTGGATGTAAAGAAGAGCTTCTTAAAAACAGGGTTATCAACTCTGTTATCAAAGGGGCTCTGAGAAAGCAGCTCTAAGTAGCCTCAAGTCCCAGAAGAGTGGTCCTTCCTGGGCTGGGCAGTCAGGGCTGTGCCCACTTCTCTTGCCCTGGGGCCTTCCATCTAACACTCCTCCCCAGTAGGATGACACCCAGTTTACACTCATTTGAGGGCCCCGAAGACAGCCCTAAGAACTACCCTGCAAGTTCTTATCCTTTAAATTCTTCTTCATTCTATATTCAAACTTAACATGGCTTTCATTATTGGTTGTGTGAAAAGCCCAAAAGATAATTGTGTCCTCCCAGCCAGCTAGGCATATGCAAAGCATATTTGTTTAAAAACACGTAAACAGAAGATATTCATCTTAGAGGCGAGGTATTTTTCTAGATAAATTACTCATTTGATCTTACCCATTCGTTTAATGTATCTCACTTTAATTAAACAGTAATTGGCCAGTTTTAAAAAGAGGTCTAATTATTTCTAAAAGGTATTTAACTTAATTTTTTAAAGTGACATCTCAAAGTAATACTATTTGTGTCAGAAGGGTAAAGGAACTTTGATTTAGTGACCCCAAGCTTAGTTGGATTTTTTTTTTTCTGGCAATCTCAGTGATACAGTGTTGTTTTGGAAAGATAATATAATGACCCCTGATTTTTAATGAACCATCTTTTTTCTTTATCTATGGTGGTCGAACCCTAAGTAAATCTATTTTGCTACCAATTTATGAACAATTAAGCAAATTAGGGGTTGGAAATAAAATGAGTTAGTAATGGGATCATATTCTTAGAATATAATGTATGTTTAATGTAAAGTGTGAATTTTATTGCCAGTTGTTTCGCATTTCAAATGTTTGAGTTCGTAGTAGACAAGAGGCCACAATGTCCCAAAGAAGCAAATGATAGCAAATCCTCCTGAACTTTGTAAAACAGACAAACCCGCGCATAGAGCCCATGGAATGGAAGGTAGATGGATGAGATGTGAAGGGTGTCGGGTACATCTTCTGTCCACAGATATGTCCCATGGCAGCCTTTTTGTGATGCAGTCACAGGCCTAGTCCATATCAGGGGAATAGTGAAAGTGTTAGTGGCTCAGTTGGGTCCGACTCTTTGCGACCCCATGGACTGTAGCCCGCCTGATTTCTCGATCCATGAAATTTTCCAGGCAAGAATACTGGAGTGGGTTGCCATTTCCATCTCCAGGGGATCTTCCTGACCTAGGGATTGAACTCTGGTCTCCCACATTGTAGGCAGATTCTTTACCGTCTGAACCACCAGGGGAATATTCCTTCATGGTTATATGAATACTGAGAATTTCCACATTCTAACCACCGTGCAATACAGGGTAACACTTATACATTGCCAGTGCTGTCCCCTTTTCTAAGGTGGCAGGCAGTTTTACTGATATATAAGCTTAGCACAATCAACCCTCCCTATTCATGGATTCCAGACTGTGCACATTCACCTATTCACTGAAATTTATTGTGATCCTAAAATACTAAACATTTTCATGATAATTTGCAGACAGGGGCAAAGTGGTTAAAAGATAAACAGTTGCTCAAGGCATCCTCAGATAAGGCTCAACAGATACCAAGTCTCAGGTCTGATACTGTAAGCACGCGTCCTTTCCATAGCCTGTTGAATGCCACGTTTCTGCTTTTTTATGTTCTTGTTGGTGATTTTCACTGTCTAAAATGACCTCCAGGCACAGCACTGAAGTGCTCTCTAGTATTCCCAAGTACAGGAAGGCTGTGATGTGCCTTATAGGAAAATATGTGTGTTAGGTAAGCTTTGTTCAGGATTAAGTTACAGTACTGCTGACTGTAAGTTCGATGTTAATGGATCAATAATATATATTAAAGAAGTGGTCTTTAAACAAAAACACACATAAAACAAGGTTATGCATTGATCAGTTGATGAAAATTTCATGACCAGAGGCACCCAGGAACCTGACCCAGTCTTTCCCCTAGGAGCCATGGTTCAGCATTCACTAGTCCAGTGTTCACTGATTCAGTGTTCATGGCAACTTTATAGACCATAATTGTCATGAATACCTAGAATCAGCTCTCTTTATGCATTTTTCTGCTTTCTTGTCCAAGTTTACTTTTGCTAGGTCTCAGATGGCCCTTAAATTGGGCAAAAAAAAAAAAAAATCCATTCACCATGGATCATCTATACATGCTAGAGACAATCATCTTTATTATCTGAATCTGACTTCTGTGACTTTGCATTTAGACTTTGGGGTGCAACTCTGGATGCATATTACAATCACCTACAAGACTTTTAAACTACTGATACCTGGGTTCTGCATCAGAGTCTGATTTAATCAGAGGTGCACCTCACACATTACTCTTACTTAAACGCTCTCCACAGAATTGTAATGCACAACCAAATTTGAGAACCTCAACCCAAGCAGAAATGAAAGTCACAGCTCCATAGAGACCCTTATGAGCGAGTAACAGCTCTGTGAATTTTGCAGGCCACTATAGGGCCTTGTGTCCCAATTATGACATAGACATGAATGTTTAAGTAACTAAATGAAATAGAGTGTGCATCTGACTCTGTCTTGAAAGTGAAGTCACTCAGTTGGATTCGACTCTTTCAGACCCCATGGACTATATCCCACCAGGCCCCTCCATCCATGGGATTTTCCAGGCAAGAGTACTGGAGTGGGTTACCGTTTCCTTCTCCAGGGGATCTTCCCTACCCAGGGATCAAACCCTGGTCTCCCGCATTGCAGGCAGACTCTGTCTTAACCCCTAGTAAATGTCTCAATCATTAGCTTCTCTTTATCAATACCTCTTCACTTCTCTTTAGTCAAACTCACTGGGTTGAAGTCGATCATGCATAGGATTAATGGTAACATTTGTCCCCTCATGTTACCCTTTTCTGTTATAGGGTATGCACAATTCTGAGTGCAGACCATGTGGACATTTTTAATTACAGACACAGACGTTGTTAAAATTAGTTGATGTCAGATAACAGGATATGCTGAAAACCACTGTTTTCCTGCTGCTGGGTCTTTTTTTTAAGCTTTCATCCTAGGAAAAACATTTAGCTCAGTGATTATAATTAGAAGCCTAGTCTTGGTATTCTGAAAAGTACCTATAATTTCAACCTTTCCTTCCTGTTTCTTATTTCTGTTGGAAAAAGAGGCTCTGATTGAAAGTTTAAAGCATAAATCCACATTTAATGATTCCACAGGGTACAGTTTGTCTCTTCCAATATCTTTCTCCAAAATGGGGCAGGACAGAAATTTTTTTCCCCTTCAAAACGTCTTCTTTGTTCCTTATTTAAAAGGAGCATCTGAGAGCAGTGCTATCAGAATCTGTCAGCAGGCCCTTCTGGAGAACACTCCAGATGCTCCTCTATAACCTTTTGCAGGAAAATGATTAAATAGAATACTGAAAGCTTTGTAAACACATACACAGGAATTTTAAATACCTCTGATAAAATTATACTGTTTAACAAACAGCAAGAAGGTTTATTTTCAAAGTTCCATTCATCTTGATACTCTGAACTCTGTTACTATTTTTAAACTGCTTCACCAAAATGTCCTTTCTATCACTATTCTGTGGAGTTTTATTAGCTACTGAGCCTGTACAGAGAGACAGGCTCAGTAATTATTGTATTGTCCCTTGAATTATACATTTTTAATACTAAAGAAAGAAATTAAAATAGATGAAAGGAAAATACCTATTTTAACATGACATAATGCAGTGTTTTTCTCAAGTTTATATGTTAAAGACGAGTATGATTTGAAGTACTTAATTCTTCACCAAGATGTTCTGAAGCTGACTTTTCAGAATTACTCACCATGTTATAAAAGTTCAAATAAAGCTATAATCTTGAGTATATTTTATGTTTATTTGTAGAATAAAGACCTCAAGCTAGACTGGGTATTTCAGATTAGTAGGTAATACAATGATCCGTATTCCCTTCCTCTGCATCAGGCAGCTCTTCAGTGCAGAATATGATGAAGAATTTGTGAGAAATGGAAGTGAGGATTTATTCCCAACTTATTTTTTTTAATCTTAGCATTTTCATTGGAATACTCATTTCTACAGTATTGCAGATGACAGCCATATAAACACCTATTGAGACGCCAGGAAGTCCTTTATTCCACTCTTGCATGTTCTGTGTTTGTAGAAATGAGAAATGTTTGAGTTCTAAAACCACCAGAGAGTCACAGAATAATCTGTTTCACTTTGGAAATAATTATTCAACTTTGACATTAATTTTCCAAATTAACAGACAGTAATTCTTCTGGGGAAAAAAAAATGAATGACTGTTATATGTGTAGCACAAGAAAAGAGCTCTCTTCCTAACTTGTTTTTTTGGAAACTGTCTGCTTCCTCCTCTCCCATCCAACCCCCTTTATTCAAACAGACTGAAGAAGAAAGGGAGATTTCAGAAAAGGTTCTATTTTTGCAGCAAGGAAGCTCTCCATTCTTTGAGTCTCAGGTAAAAAACAAACATTAAGGAATCAGAGGGAATTGCTCCTCAGATTTCAGTGTCATTCAAATATCTTTAGTTTTTTCTTTCTTTTCAAAATTTACCTTGCTTGCCACCAAGGTAGGTATATCATTTTTGCCTAGATTCCTGGGAGGGAAAATAGGGAATTTTCTTACTATTTTAGTTATCTGTTAGCCATCATTTCTTTGTGGCCTTTGCTTCTCAGTGATTATGTCTGTGTTTGGTCATTGAAGCATTATGATTATAGTTTGTAATGATATTATTGGGCCTTTTTGCTGTCTCTCTCACCCATAGAGCCATGGTAATTCAGATGACCTTGATTGACTTTGAAAGTTCTGAACTTTTACTGGTTTTCCCACTAGCAGAGTGTGACACAGAAAATTCAGGAAGGAGACTCAGCAATCTCTGTGTTTACCTCTCGTCAAATCATTTTCCAGAAAACTGTCCCGTCGACCCTAGAGGTTACTTTTCAATTCATTTCATTTAATCCAGCACCAGTCTGTAGATGGGTCTGTCATCTTCTTCCTTAAGCCCCGCCCCCTCCAATTTTAGCTTCAGGCTTTCAGGCAAGGATAAATAAGAAAGTAAAAAACATCCGAGATCAAAATGTAAAGCAAGGCATTCCCCTGCTCCTGGCTTGGTTTCTCTTCCCTCTGTAACCTGTTAGACTAAGTCACCTGCTAACCTCTCCATAGGCTTCCCAAATACAGAAGTTTCATAACTCCCATTTCTTCTGCCTTTTTGGAACTAACACTAAGGAAAGTGGCAAAGAAACTCCTGAGACAATGAACTTTGGTTGTAAATAAGTTCAGAACAATGTGCAGACAAGTATAGCCTATTTTTTTTAAAGGCTCTGAACAATGTGCTAATGGTGGGAAATAGTTCATTACCATGCCTGGAACACAAGTGCACTCAGTATTTATGGATAATAAGTGCTAGAGTGGATTCCAGCACCCATATAAGGAAATATAATTCACAAACACAGAAAATGATTTTCACAGAAGTTTGTGGAAATGCTGGCACGTACTTTGTGAGAACAACAGATGTGAAGTGCAGTGTTCTATTTTACATGGAAAACAGTCTTTTCTGTATCCACCTAAGTAAAGCTGAATAACATGTACAACAGCTTCAAAAAGGTTTTATAATCTTGAAATACAAAATGACCAGACATTGAGTATAAGATCATATATATTCCTTGCAAAATTTACCACTAAAGTATTTCAAGAAATCTGAAATTGCAGGTCTGCAATAGATCATACTCTGAGTTGAAGGCTAGAGTTATCAGATGAGAAGAGATTGCAGCTGTAATTAATAGATCACAACCCCTGCCCTGGACACTTACCTCCCAGACCGAGTGTAGCTCTCATCTAGATTGCCTTTTTTAGAGGATTCTTATTTTAGAAATGAAATACCATCAGAATTTCTAATTTAGCTTTTATATTTCAAATATAGGGCACAGAGGATTGGGTTATTGTAGACAAAGTGCCCACTGAGGTAGCTGATGGTGATTCAAAAAAGACTGTGACGTACAAGGTGGTGACCTTGAGCAGTAGAACTGGTGACATCCCCACCGACCTCTTAGGATCGAGCACCGTGAAAGTGCAGAGCTTTGAAGATTTGGCCCAAGAAATGCACTTGAAGGAAGAGAACAAGCAGAAGATATACACTCTCGGAAAGTCCTATGACACCGTGTCGGGAAAAATTGTCACGATGACCGGAAAAGGCAGAGAAGGCGAGAAGGTGCTCTCGCCCTCCACTGTGGAGCGGGGACTGGCCGAGTCCATAAAGACCCCCCTCGTCCTGGCTGAGTTCGAGGTCCTGGGAGCTGTGGCCGAGGACAGGGCCAGGAGGGGGGCCGAGGTCCACACCCCGAAGCGGAGGCTGTCGGAATCGCTGGCCCCCATCAAGGAAGCCGAGTCCCGACGGCAGAGCCCAGAGGACGATGCTGTGGGGAAAGCCCAGGTGCCCAGGAGGGATGCCGGCCCGGAGGGCCCGCGACTGGGCCGAGCGGAGCCCGAGGCCGAGGCCTTGAAGGTGGGGCCCTTTGGTCCCCGCAGGAAGAGCCTGTCCGAGTGGAGGTACTCGCAGGAACCAGCCGTCACCGTCGCCACTGCCCGTTATGTCGTCACCAAGTCGGCCGCATCCCGAGTCGTGGTAACCGGGGCCGCCTTCGGGCCGCCGTTTCCGATTCCAGCATGACTGTTTGCAGAGGCAGCCCTTCCACCCCAGCCTTTCCGTTTCTCTGGCTGTTTGGCTTATGTTGAGAGCCGCCAACCCAAGCTTTTTGGTTGTTTTCATGGTTAAAAGTCACCACGCGGTCCGACGTGCACCTTGAGACACCTGCCGTTTTATTTCAGCTCTTGTCCCCGAGGTGGGGTGGTGCTGCCAGCCTTGCGGGGCAAGGAAAGGATCTGCTTCACCCAGCACCGCCCCAACCCAGGAACTCTGTCCGCTTTTCCAAACCAGAGCCCCTGCTCACCCCGATGACTGGCTGTTTTGAGTTCCCCTCCCTTTCTGTAGCTCCCGCCATCCCTCGCCCTGGGTCCCACACCCACCGTTGTGTCTCACCAGCTGTGAATGTGTACATGCCCACATGTGTCCCAACCACTGTGCCTGACTCTCCATTTCTCTGTTCACTCAGACCAAACAGACCTCTGGCGAAAAGCTCATGGACGGCTCAGAAATCCTCAGCTTATTAGAGTCCGCGAGAAAACCGACAGAGTTCATAGGCGCGGTCACTTCCACTTCTCAAAGCTGGGTGCAGGTGGCCGTTTGTTTCCATGCCCCGTGTCTCTGCTCTGCCTTTTTGCCTTTTCTTTATGCCTTTTTGATGTGTGTGTGTGTGTGTGTTTTCTATCCAGGTGGCTTTGCCTTAAATACCTGAGAGGGTCTTCACTTCCACCCCTCTGTGCCTTCCCCACATATACATCACATGTCTTCAGTTCCATTACAAGAACATACTTCAGATGTTCAGAAAGTAATCTTGCTGACACATTTTAACAGCATTTAATTTTTAAAGCATCTTATGTCATCTGTTAGGTCTGAAGAAGCCGCCGAGACTGATAGGCATGTGCCCCCATGCTTTTGTTTTGTTTTGATTTTTAAATTGCATTTTATACCGCACTCTTTCTTTTGCAACATCTCAGAGGAGCAGCACAAGTTTGAGTGTGTGTTTCGGGGCATCAAAGATTCTGGTGGGGAGAATGAAAGCTAAATTATACTTTCTGTAAGTGCTTCTGGGTATAAGCACAGATACCCCAGTGAGTGGCTTCTTTTGGTTTTTTTGCCTTTTGACCTTTGCTTGGTGGAAAGTCATACTGACGCCACAATTTTTTTTTTCCATGCAGAAAACAGAAGTCAAGACGGAGTCCAGCGATATAGAGACAGAAACAGCCCAGCAACCCCAGCCACCTAGTGTGGAGAAGGTTGTGCAGGAAACGGTGTTGGTGGAGGAGAGACATGTGATGAATGTGCATGCGAGCGGGGATGCTTGTTACGCAGCTGGAGATGACGCAGACACTGCGACCCAGGCAGCACCTGCTGATGCTTCTGGCGCAAAAGGGAAGGAGGGCTCAGCTCTTACTGAGGGGGCAAAGGAGGAGAAAGGGGAGGTGGCCGATAAAGTTGTTGTGGAGCAGGACGAAATGGCCACTGTTTCCTGTGAGCCAGAGGAGGAGCAGAGTGCAGCCGTCCACGTTTCAGAAACTTTGGAACAAAAACCTCATTTTGAGGTAACTAATAGTTAATATTCCTTGTAGCACTAAAGCAAGTCCCTAAAATTTAGTGAAGTGTAAAGGTGGGGCTACGTGTTGATAATTTTCTTCCTTTTCCAAGAGCAGTTTGTTTCTCTTCTTAACTGCCTTCTTGCATGGCGACTGTGGGTCTCCGTGCTGGTTTCCATCTTTGGGATCACATGCAAACATAGATAATGATGATTAATAATCTACAGTTCCAGGAAATGATTCTTACTGTTGTAATTACTGTAATTGGCAGTAAACCTGGGAGATGCATGGCCAGCCAAGATATTAGAAAACTTGATAGATCTATTTCTGATCAGTGTACTTATCCAGAAGGGCCACAGCCAGGCTTGCCCAGGCACCAAGTGCTAGAGTTTATTCTTTCTTTTCTTTTATTGAGATCTCAGAAGTATATGTAGGCAGGGGTGGTTCAGTGTCTTATTACTTGCTCCTTTTCTCTAAGAAGTTATATAATAAAAGGCTAATTTATGGTTTTTAATCTATTAAAATTAGTTCTTGAGATAGAAGAGAGGGAATATAAAAATATGGGTGTTTTTTCAATTTGCTTCAAAATGTTTTCCTTTACCTGGAACATTCCATATGAATTCTGGGAGACTCACATATATCTGTTGTATGCCTCATTCCCCAACTTACCCCCATGTAAAACATAAACATTTATTTCATACTAACCTGTGCTTATATAGCCACCAAGAGGGGAGGGGGAAAATATATGTGTCTGTGCAAAATTTAAGAACCACTCTGCCTCCTTCCCGTTGGTGTAGTCTTCAACTGTGAAGACAGAAACCATCAGCTTTGGCAGCGTTTCACCAGGAGAAGTAAAGCTAGAAATTTCTACCAAGGAAGTGCCGGTAGTTCACACAGAAACAAAAACTATAACGTATGAATCAGCACAGGTAAGACAGTCTATGAAGCCCAGAGCCCTGGCACCTGTTTCACCCCGTGCATGACTTCATGCACCTAAGTGTAATTAGTGAAAGTGTTACTCAGTCATGTCCAACTCTTTGTAGCCCCATGGGTTGTAACCTGCCAGGCTCCTCTGTCCATGGGATTCTCCAGGCAAGAATACTGGAGTTGAGTAGCCTTTCCCTTCTCCAGGGGATGTTTCCAACCCAGGGATTGAACCCAGGTCTCCCCACATTGCAGGTGGATTCTTTACCAGCTGAGCCACAAGGGAAGCCCAAGAATACTGGAGTCGGTAGCCTATCCCTTCTCCAGGTGATCTTCCCAACCCAGGAATCGAACCAGGGTCTCCTGCATTACAGGCGGATTCTTTACCAACTGAGCTATGAGGGAAGCCAAAATGTAGAAAGAGGCTCAGAAATCTCATCTCCCTCACTGTGTAGATAAGGAAAAGCACTAGTTCCACCGGCCCCTGCTTACACTTCTGAAGTACTGCTTTTTTGTGTTTTTGTTGTTTTTAACAATAGTGACCATTTAGTAAGCCTATTATGTACCACATACTCTACAAACATCCCACATAAATCTCATAAATAAGGCGGTGGTGGTGGTTCAGTTGCTAAGTTGTGTCCAACTCTGCAACCCCATGGACTGCAGCACACCAGGCTTCCCTGTCCTTCACTGTCGACTCTCTCCTGGAGTTTGCTCAGACTCAACATCTGTTGAATCAGTGATATCATCCAACTATTTCATCCTCTGTCGTCCCCTTCTCCTCCTGCCTTCAATCTTTCCCAGCATCGGGGTCTTTTCCAACGCATCAGCTCTTTGCATCAGGTGGCCAAAGTATTGGAGCTTCAGCTTCAGCATCAGTCCTTCCAGCGACTATTCAGGGTTGATTTCTTTAGGATTGGTTGGGTAGAATTTTTTCTTTTTTACTTTTAATTTGGCCACGCAGCACAGCTTGTAGGATCTCAGTTCTTCTTCCAATGATTGAAGCTGGACCACTGCAGTAAAAGCATCTAATCCTAACTGCTAGACCACCAGAGACCTCCCAACAAGGATTTTCTTATATTTTTATCTTTTGAAGTCCTGGTTTTAATGATAGTTCACAGCGGCCGTGTTTGGTCCAGTCTAGAGTCAGTGGCAGCTCTCAAGGCTATCAGGGAAGCACAGTGATTGTGCAGATAACTAAGTCATCACCATGCCCTCAAGCAACAGAGCGGGCATCCTGGAGAGATAATGTGTCATGTCTCCCACTTGGCTTGCTTAGGTCGATCTTGGTGCTGACTTGGAGCCAGGTGTGCTCATGAGCGCGCAGACCATCACATCTGAAACCACCAGCACCACGACCACCACCCACATCACCAAAGTAAGTGAACTGGCAACAGATCCAGGGAGGTGTCCGTGCAGAACCCCCAGGTTGCGCTGCACCTGCAGGCACCTACATGAATACCAGGATGCCAAGCATTGCCTTGGAGCTCTCACAGCTGCTGTGTTTATGATGCCTCCATCCTCACCTGCTGAGTTCTGCTTAGGAACATGCATTCAACACCCTTGGCGTAGCACTTAGCTCCATTGCTTCGCATATGACAGACGTTTCAGAAACACCAGCCAGCCAAACCCAAAGGAATCTATTCTGTCTTTGCTTCTGAAACTAACAGTTGTAAACAACTGCCATAGGAGTCCATGTCCACTTTTAAAGAATGAATGAAGCTACTTAAAGCCGAGTCAGCATTTTCTACCATTTCCCCCAGTCAACAGGGACGGTAACGTCGTAACACTTGTCTGTTGCTTTCAGACTGTGAAAGGAGGCATTTCAGAGACGAGGATTGAGAAGCGAATCGTCATCACTGGAGACGCGGACATTGACCATGACCAGGTATCTCGTGAGAGAGGGTGGATACCCTGGCAGGGAACCTCGAGAAACACCGGCTGGCCTTACTTTGCCCAGAGCCGTCCTCCTAGTCCAGCCTGTAGTCAGTTTTCCGAATTAACTTTCCAGCACACAAAGTATAAGCCCCTTGGCAGTCGTTGTACTCCATTTGTGAGTTGTGTAGATAGATCTAGCTCATGAGTCTCCTCCTCGCTCTGACCATGCATGTTCCACCTCCTTTTTGTCTCTGCCCTCCTGTGATTTCCTGGGGATAGGCGCTGGCTCAGGCAATTAAAGAGGCCAAAGAGCAGCATCCTGACATGTCAGTGACCAAAGTAGTGGTCCATAAAGAGACAGAGATCAGCCCGGAGGATGGAGAAGACTGAGCCCAGGTAAGAGGTGGGTGCTGCTTCTCCAGGCTTGGCCTTGGCTGGCATGTGGCCCGGGGCCTCCCTCTCTCCCTCCCCTCACCTCCTCCTTTTCTCCTTTTTCTCTCACTGGCATTTGCAGGGCTGGATATCAAGAGGATGGAGAATTGGTGTGCAGATACTGGTTTGTTCAGATTTAACAGGCTCCATACTATGGACTTTTGATGTCCCCCCTGCCAGTTAGAGGATAAAGAGAAAGCAGAGACTGCTTGCATGGTCCTGCACGTCTTCCCTTTCAGTCCATGCTCCTCTCATTAGCCAGGTCTGAAAGGTCATGTTTGTTGGATTTCACTGGCCATGTAGCCTAATCAGCTCTAATATGGTTTTGTTCTGAGAGGTGCAATTTGTGTGTTCCAAAAACTAGGGAAATAAAATGATGCCCATTCTGATGCCAGCATTATCCCATTGTTAGCTTCCTCTTCAACTGTGTTTGGTTCTGGCCTGTTTATGCTTTTGTTTTGCTTCGTTTTACAATTTGAAACCAAACCACTCACTCTCACTGTGGATGTCATCTATTTTCCTATGTTCTTTGGGATGGTTTTTTTTTTTCCCCAGAGTGTAGCACTGTGTCTCAGGAGGAGGCAAAAATGCAGTCTTGTGGTCCTGCTTTCCTTCAGGAAACGCATGCCTTTCCAGCTGCTGTTTGGCCAGCATCATAAGCAGACAGCATCTCCTGTGTGTACTCAGACTTGTCATGCATACTAACCCACCTGCGAGAACTTGATGAACCCTGAACATGCTTGGAGGGCTTTGAATGCTGAATGCAGCTCCTTGCACACTTGGTTATGTAATAAAAATCTTTTAAATGCTCTACCTGTGTAAAGGAAGTTAGTTCTCTAACATTGGTTTAGAAACCTAGATTGATAAGTGGCCTCTCTCAAAGGAAGAATGTAAAAATCACTCACCACATTCAAGTTAAGAAGGAAAGCAAAAAAAGAAAAAGTTTCTTTTCAGTGCGGTCAGCCACTTGGGTAATGATGAGGTTATTTCAGAAGAAGCCTGTCCATGACATACACTGGTGTTTTACAGTATCTTGTCCAGAAGAGCATTTAATAACCTTGTAAGATACTTGCCACCTGACTTCAGTCTGAGGGAAACTCTCAGGTATTTTCAAATGAGTAACTGATCAAATCTCTCTTCTACAGGAATAACCTAGGCTGCACACGAAGCCAGTTATGCAAACCATTAGGAAAAAACAGAGTCTATATGGCGTTCCCTCTTCTAACCCACTGACTTGTATCTGCCCGTGGACAATTTCAATCCAGAAGAACTGACTTTGACCATTTGATAGACACTGGCAGAGAGATCTTCCCATAATAAAGCAATCTGAATCAGCACCACTAAACCAATATTGCATGAAGCAACGATACAGTTACAAAAAGAGCAGCATTTTTACTTTTCACACCGTGTCTCCGTTTTCGGCTCCACCTGCACGTTCATAACCAACGATAGAAACCGTGATCTCATGTAACACATACAGCAGTCCATGCCTTTCATAGCTGATGATGATTAAAGTCTAAACAAAATTGCAGTTTCTTAGGTGGCAAATCTTTTGTTTACAGATCAACAAAGATTACCCTCAACTGCTAGAAGCTGTCTAGGTCCACTGTGTCAGGTTTTTCCCAGATTAGATGTGCCAATAACCGAGTTTATTCAGTAAACAACTTGAATCTTGTTATTTGTTTCCTCTGGTTTATTACTCTCACCCATCAACGGTAATGACTCTCCAGAAATATTTAATGCTCACAATCCTGCTTTGTGTAATCTAATTTAATTCGTTATAAGGTAGTACTGATTTTAGCATATTAATGTGATTTCTTCCCTGTCATCTGCTTTGGTCCGTGTTCAATCTGGAAAGCTTCCCAGGGTACCCTGACGAGTCCTAAATATGTAAAATGTCATTATTTTGGAAAGAAAACCTGTATTTTTGTTAGTTTACCATAATGATGAAACTTCAGTCCGGGAAAACTCGTTGGGCTTCCGTTGCTTTTGTTTCCTTTCTTCATTTCTCCTTCCTTGTATTTTTTTTTTAATTTTCTTTTTTTACTTGAAAAAAGTGTTTTATTTCCAAATCTGGTCCATATTTACAATCTAGTTCAGAGCCAAGCCTTAAACTGTACAGAATTTCCACTGTAATTAAACTATTTAGCATTGAGTTATAAATAGCCTTCAAGAAGATATATTCTCCATTTCACTGTCAACTGCATCGCACAGCCCCTGGTGAATGTATGTTTCCGCATAGCAAAATAAAAATGGTCAATGCATTTAAATCCTAATTCTCTACGTGTAATACTTTCAGGATCAGACGCATTTGGCCCAGAGCTAACATTTGCATGACATCAAAGGCCTCATTCATCTGCAGGATAGAGAGCGCCTGTCTTTTTTCCAGGATAAAAAGTACAGAGAGATGGTGAACAAAATACGTGTAGATAAACGTTGGATTGCCTATGGAAGCCTGGAAAAGTACAGCGAGTATCACAGAACCTCGTTTTCACCGTTTTTGTTTTTCTGTTAGAAGGGAGGCTCTGTTGAAAACCCAGTGCTTCTGGAGCCTTTTAATTCTACCGGAGAGACACCTCTGTCTTGCATTAGCACCAGAGCTGAGCAGATGAGGAGGCCAGTCTGCAGGGCCCTATGTGTTCCCGCGGCTCATTCACATCGAGCTCCTCGAGTGCTGGGGACTAAGAATCAGACTTTCCCAAACATTCATGTTTGGGAACGCATGTAAGAATTAAAGATTTTAAAATTAAAAAAAAATAAAAAATTTAAAAAAAATTAAAAAAATAAATCTTGATAAATGCAACAACAACAAAAAAAAAGAATCAGACTTTCTGTTGCCAGCTGCCCACCTAACGCCTGAGTGTATCCACTGGCACTTCGTCCCTCACTTCCCAACTTTAAAAAAAAAAAAACTCTTCATTAAATTTTTTTTTCCAGAAAATTATTAATATATTTGACCACATTTATTGTGTTACGTTGCTCAGTTGTGTCCAACTCTTCACAAACTCCTGGACTGTGTCCTGCCAGGCTCCTCTGCCCATGGGATTCTCCAGGCAAGAATACTGGAGTGGGTTGCCATGCCCTCCTCCGGGGGATCTTCCCAACCCAGGGATCGAATCTGTGTCTCCTGCATTGGCAGGTGGATTCTTTACCTGGGAAGCCCTATTTGACCACATATCTTAGCCCTATTGAGGGAGTCAGATTCTTATCATTTCTCTCTGAAGTTC
This sequence comes from Capra hircus, assembly GCF_001704415.2. NCBI lineage: Eukaryota > Metazoa > Chordata > Mammalia > Artiodactyla > Bovidae > Capra > Capra hircus. The sequence goes on along the minus strand of NC_030831.1, from coordinate 39,229,792 downwards.
TCAGTCTGTCCTTACTGTCAAGACTAACTGTTCATTTTCGGAACTGAAGCATAATTTTAATTGTGCTTGAAGCCAGTCCAAAATTGTCTTGAGAAAAGTTAACACTTTTACTGATAGGAAAATGGCAAGTGGCCTCCCAAAGATGCCAGCACCTGGTCTGCTGACTTTGTATCCAAGTTGTACCTGTGTTCCTGGTTTTATTTATTTTTCTGAAATTATTTCAGAGGTATAATTGACATATTATTTTCAGGGTACAATATCATAATTTCATATTTTGTATATGTTGTGAATATAAACCCCCCCGTAAATCCAGTTACTGCTGTCACCATACACAGCACAATTTTTTTTCTTGTGCTGAGAACTTTTAAAGTTTACTCTCTTAACCTTTAAATATATGTTAATAATATGGTATTAATTATTACAGTCACCATGCTGTCTGTGTTTGCTGTGTTTACCAAACCTAGCATTTTATGTTCCTCTGCCCTCAGCAGTAAGGGCTTACTCATTTTTATGAAATTATACATTGTCAAGGAAGCTACATGTTCTCAGCTTTCTTTTCCTTCTATTATGCTTCTCAGACTTTTTCCAGCTTCCTTCTACTATTCCAAATCACTGTCACATACTGCTGTCTCTGACAGCAGTGCCCACTTCTAGTATCAAAATCTGTATCTGCTTTCCATTGCTTTATAACATGACAAACCTAGACAGCATATTAAAAAGCAGAGACATCGCTTTGCCGACAAAGGTCCATATAGTCAGAGTTATGGTTTTTCCAGTAGTCTCATATGGATGTGAGGGTTGGACCACAAAGCTGAGCACCGAAGAATTGATGCTTTTGAATTGTGGTGTTGGAGAAGACTGTTGAGAGTCCCTTGGACAGCAGGGAGATCAAACCAGGCAATTCCTAAAGAAAATCAACCCTGAATATTCATTAGAAGGACTGATTGTGAAGCTGAAACTCCAATACTTTGGCCATTTGATGTGAAGAGTCAACTCATTGGAAAAGACCCTGATGGTAGGAAGAATGGAGGGCAGGAGGAGAAGGGGACGACAGAGGATGAGATGGTTGGATGGCATCACCAACTCAATGGACATGAGTTTAAGTAAACCCCAGGAGTTGGTGATGGACAGGGAGGCCTGGCGTGCTGCAGTCCATGGGGTCACAAAGAGTCGAACACAACTTAGTGACTGAACAAGGAGTCTAAAAGACCCTGGCTATCACACTTGCAGAAACTGAAGAATTCCACTCCAGTTACCTACTTGCCTCCCAGAAAATAAATGCTTGCTTCTCAATTTGCTCAAAAATTCAAGTCCAGGGTCATAAGAAAACAGGAATTTATGAATCTCTCAAATGAGCAGAGCAAGTTACAGACCTAAAGGCATTGTGGTCCAGTCTACTGGTAACCTGTGTACAAGCCTGTGTGCCTGCTCACTCAGTCCTGTCTGACTTTTGCAACCCCGTGGACTGTCACCTGCCAGGCTCCTCTGTTCATGGGATTTCCCAGATAAGAATACCGTAGTGGGTTACCGTTTCCTTCTCCAGGGGATCATCCCAACCCAGGGACCAAACCTGAGTCTCTTGCATCTCCTGCATTCTTTACCAGCTGAGCCACCCAGGAAGCCCCTTGTGCTCCAGCCTACTGATGACCTGCTGCTAAGTCACTTCAGTCGTGTCCAACTCTGCGACCCCATAGACGGTAGCCCACCAGGCTCCCCTGTCCATGGGATTTTCCAGGCAAGAGTACTGGAGTGGGTTGCCATTGCCTTCTCCACTGATGACCTGCACTTCCATGCTAATCACACAGCGATGTGCAGAAACATTTGTTGTGGAGTTGCTGAGTCCTCCAAAATCTTCATGATGTTTTCTCTGGAGTCACAGAGCGAATGGCTAAGGCCAGGCAATAGCCCTCCTTCCACGCTTTCTGCCCAGTGGAGCTCAGCACAGGTGTGAGGCACAGCCTTCATGGACACCTCGGGCTCCTTCTGCGGTGTTGGGATTAATGGACAGAGCTGCATTGATGCTGAAACATCACTGCCCCAGCGAGAGAGGCGGGCAACACTAATAATGTGGGGATTTTCTGCAGCTTCACTCTCCTGGAAGAATTTTCCCATCCTCTATTCCCTGTACATGCAAAATCACTTCAGTCATGTCCAGCTCTCTGCGACCCTATGGACCATAGCCTACCCGACTCCTCTGTCCATGGGATTCCCCAGGCAAGAATCCTGGAGTTGCCATGCCCTCTAGGGAATCTTCCCAACCCTGGGATCGAACCCACATCTCTTACATCTCCTACATTGGCCGATGGGTTCTTTACCACTTGCACCACCTGGGAAGTGCCCTCTATTCCCTATTCCTCTCTGATTTCCCAGACCACCATGCCCCTTCTGCTGGGCACTGTGTGTGAGTTCATGCAACCTGCAGAATTCTTCCATTAATTTTTTTAAACAATCCACTTCCTTCATTCTTTCCAGCACATCTATTATGTTATATTTTCTAAATCAACATCAATTGTAGCTATTTTTTGAAAACCAACGTGGAATCTACAACGGGACTCTAAAATGCTCCTAACTTACAAATGAGGGTTATAGGTACCTCCATGAAATTCTCCCTTATCTTTCTCACTATGGTCAATTAACCAGTGTCAGAAGCATCTGCTGTGACTTGCTGTAGAGGTGGCCTCATATTTGTTTGTTTAACTTATTTGTTTAATTGAAGGATAGTTGATTTACAATATTGATTTGATTTCTGTCATACATCAACACGGCCTCGTATTTTAATAGGTATTTACTCACTAAGTAGAAGTGGGTTATTCCAGTTTTTGGTAAATACATTTTTGTAGCAGGTCATTGGTACGTGTAAAATTGTATTCTCAGAAATGACATTTCATTTTGCCAAATCATTTCTTATCAGAACTGATTAATTCTGAGGAAGAGCCATGGAGTTAATGCTTCCCCAGGAGTGTTACACACATGCACACCCACAATAGCCTCTTATGTTTCTTTGAGATAAGTGTAATCTTTTAAGGGATTGGACACGTTCTTGCATTGCAAGCTCAAGAGAGAGCTTATCAACCAAGATAATATGTGGGTTTTCACGGCACCCCACGCAATAAGGAGGAACCAGAGTATTCTGGGGCTGAATTTCAGGCATAAACACTCTTCTTGAATAATACTGAAATCTAAGTGATCCCTGAAGACATGCAGTGACGAAGAAATGCACGTTTTAATACCCTATGATTTTACGGTAATCAGCCAAAACACCACTGTAAGTCTAAGCTGTGGAAGGGTGCAAAGCAAAAGCCACTTCTTGTGGGAGTGTCAGTTGCAGATTTGCAGTAGAATCAAGGAAGACAGGTATTTTCGAGTTTTTTACAAACTTTTGACCCAGCAAATCCACTTCGGGAGATTCTTCCTAAATCCAGCACAGAAGTTTATAGAAGTTAATGTACCATTCTGTTTGCCACAATGTTACTCATAAAAACCAAAGTGTTTAAACAGTAAATATTCAGCAAAGTGGAAAATTTATAAATAATGGTTATTTTCCTAAGATGGAAGACTATACAATGCCCAAGAATTGTAGAATACTGACCTGATAGAGGAATTAATCCTAGTAAATGTAAAAATAGGTAAAACAGTTTATACATGATGCTGAGCAGGCAGACATACTGTCTGTGCATAGAAAAGACAGAAACATCAGCCAAAATGGTACCAGTGACTTTCAGAGGAGAGAGCATCTAATGATTTTCTTTCTTCTTTGTGCTGTTGTATTTCTCCTGTTTCTTCAAGTGTCTGTCACCTTTATCATATATATATATATATATATATATATATATATATTTATATATATATATTTATATATATATATATATTTTAAACCATTGATTCGGGAACAGTGAGAAATGTAAATGAGAAATGTGGAAAACTGACTTTTTCCTGGAACTTCAAAGCCATTATTACCCTCACCAAATGTTACAGATGCTTTGTTCAACACGGATTTCTTTAGCCATGCTCTAATTAGAATGGTGATAGATGAGTTTCTATTACAGATAATGAAGTTATTTATAGTAACACTCCATGTGAAATCTTTCCAAATAAATAAGGTTTGCTTTGTATGAATACATATTTGTGATTCAGGAAGTGCATTTGCTTTTGATGGACAGTGATTTAGTATACTGTGTAAGTAATTTTTAAGTGTTACCACAGTATAATTGAAAGATAATGCTTCTCTGGGTGTGCTTAATTTTTACTTTCCTCTGCATAAAGCTGTCTCTCACTGGTGCTGTCTTTTTTTAAGCAAGCATGGCTTAAAACAAAACAAAACACAAACACTGGACTCAGCAACCCTGCATTCCCCTTTTTTGTCACCTTAAGGCAATGACTTGAGCATTTGAGCCTTGGTTGACTCAACATAAAAAGGGAACAACAGCCAATTACAAAGGTTGTTACAGTGAAAACCCTTTGGTTCTATGACAGTCAGCACCCTATAGAAATACCTGAGAATGTTCTTTGTAAAACAGAAAGCAGTAGTTTGATGTAATGACCTGTGTCCCCCACTTCCCACCACGCTGGGCATCCCTTATTCTGTACATGAGAACACAAACTGATTTATCTCAGGAAGAGCAGATTGCTTTTGCTTGTGAAAAAAATAGCCCTCTGCTTGGGCTGCAAAAATCTTATTAGGCTTCAAGCAATGAGAAAGACCCTAGCTAGGATCCTTCTCCGTATCCAGGTCAACATTCACTTTGTTCAGGGGGCAAAAAAGATGCACAGTGCGTGATGACCCTCGTGGTGAGTTGATATTGTCCATGAAACCACGGCTATGAGGCAGCCAGCACAATGTCTTGCAATGTTCAGCATGAAACCAAAACTACACACACAACCATCCCAAGATTCTGACATGGCTTGTCAGATAAGGTGTGAGTGTAGGGTGTGCACATATTGGTGGATTCACTATATTAATTTTTTGTGTTGGGATTTTATATTTGCAGGGGCCCTTTTTGTATGAATAGAGAGTTGCTAAGTGACAATATAGAACATGCTTGAGGTGCTGCGTTTCCAATACGTTTCCTAGGGATGCTCTCCAAGGACTAAGAAGAAATTCACAGGCAGCTTAAGCTCTGTGTTTTCCGGAGCAGTGGGTCTTAACCTAAACATACATTAAAAACACTTGGGAATTTGTTTTTAAAGATGCTACAGTCTGAGCTACTGGAGCATCTGAGTCCTGGTCTGGAGGTGGGGCTCAGCATTACTATTTTTTAAGAGATTGCAGATGAATGCTATGGACAGCCAGTGAGGGGTGGGGCACTGGTCTCAGAAAGAGATCTCAGACCCAGCATGCATTGGAACACACGGAGTTTCCCAGCGACTCCGTGGGTCTGGGGTAGGACCTGAGAATGAGTGTTTCTAGCAAGCTCTCAGATGCTTCTGATGCCTGAGGTCCAAAGATGGCAGGCACTGGGACAACTTCTGGTTGTTCCTGGTAGAAGGAGCACTGATTTAGGACCAAGAAGAGCTGGGTGGCAAGTTTCTTAACCTACGGCAATCCATCTTCTAGGAAAGGAAAGTAACTTATCCACATAAAAATTATTGTGAAGATTTATTGAGACAGTATTTTCAGCATCACTTAAGGAATGTTTCTAGTGCTGAATAAGCCTAAGGCAATACTATGATCTCCCCACATATCGGAAGTCTGTGACAGAAAGCGGGGGTGGCCCCTTGAGCATTAAGAAGCAGGATGGTCAAGTGATGAAGGCAATACAAGTACCACCTGTAGTCAGGATGGAAATATTAACTCCAGTCCAAGAAATTGTAGGGCAACAGGAATTGCCTTGGAAATACTGATAAGAATCACCAAAGTGACAGTTTACAAGGAGGCACCAAAAATAATTTTTAAAATATTGCAATGATGCCCCACAAAGTGCTTCGGCATTGTTTATAATCACCCAACGCAGGCGCAGAAAGCCTTGAAATAAACTACACTAGAGAGGAAGGCAGTCATGGCCACTTAGAAGGATGCTCGTAAAGAGGTGAGCAGATAGATGAAAGAAGCCATCTGCAGTAGATGTGATGGGAGGTGCTGTGGTGATGAGTGACGGTTGTTTAATCACTAAGTTGTGTCCAACTCTTGTGACCCCGTGGACTGTATGTAGCCTGCCAGGCTCCTCTGTCCATGGGATTTCCCAGGGAAGAATAGTGTAGTGGGTTACCATTTCCTTCTCCAGGGGATCTTCCCAACCCAGGGATCGAACCTGCATCTCCTGCGCTGGCAGGTGAATTCTTTACAACTGAGCCACCTGGGAAGCCCGAGTGACAATTAGCCCAGAGGAGAAAGAGCGTCTCTTGAGTAGGACAGGAGAAGCGACTTTGGAATTGATCCTTAAGATATGCGGAGTTCATCAGACATCAGACAAAGGAGGTGGAGATGGAGGGTGAAGACAGGACTCAGGAAATGGAAGCTTCTCACCAGGAACAGTTTGCAGGTCTGGCACTTGATGCTTCCAAATAGCCGTCTGCTGCCAGTTCTTCCTCTGCTCTGCTAACTCTGGGAACGTTAACCTACATGACAGTTTAATGGAGACCATCAGAGGTGTAAGGGAAACATTCCAGGAGAGACGATGCCAGTACAAGTGACTGAGGGTCACCAAAGGACTACTGATTGCAACGTCAAACCCCAGGAGGAGCCGTGGCTGAAGTCCAAAGGCAGGGCTGTAGAGGGAAGGGTGGGGATGGAGGCGGGGGTTTTATAGCTTGGAGCAGGTGATGGAGGTTGTGGGGAGTCTCCTCTCTGGAGGTGATAAAGGAAAAACGAAACGTACAACAGTGTCAGCTCTGGGGACTGGCTTAGGATATCCAAGAAATTTGGAGCTGGGTTGAATTTCTTCCAGCTTTATAATTCTAGATTTATATAAGTGGTAGCTTGCCATGTAGGGAAAGTTTAAAAATAGGAAAACATGTTCTTCAAGTGCAAGGAGAATTATCAAAACTATTTAAAAAGATAGAACTAAGAAATTCAATAGAATTTTTTGGTAAAAAAAATATTGTTTTTTTTTTATACCTATTTCTCAATTACCAGAAATAGGTAGGACAGACAGTCTGATTAGTTTATGCCATCCTTCATACCTGACTTAAAAGTCTGACAGTACTGTGTGATATACTTAATACTAATAATACTATGAATAATTTCTTTGAGAATTCAAAACACCTTTTCAGAATTTTTCCATGTATCAGAGTCTTCATATATTTCTCCTCACTACACAGTGTCGTGGAGACAGGAGGTGAAGGAAATGACCCCCGCTGACCTCAGGACAGATTCTTAAAGTTGCTTTTTGGAATAAATTCCTTGTAACAGCCTGTTTTCACATGACTCTCAAAAAAGTACAATATAAAATTTATATGCAAATATTAGGTGCTTTGAATTTTAAAAAACTTGAATTTAAGGTGGAGGGGATTTTCCTACAAAAAGATACAGAGGTGATCCATTTGAAGCATGACATTACCCCCCTTCTGTCTGGAGAGAAAATTATCAGGAGTGTCTGGGAAAACTGAACCAGCTTTAGGTCTTATTGGTATTGGCTGGGATGTTCTGTTGGATTCTAAAATACAGTGAAATTTTGGCACAGTGGTAAAGAATCCACCTACCATTGCAGGAAACACAGGTTCAATCCCTGGTCCGGGAAGATCCCCTGGAGAAGGATATGGCAAGCCACTCCAGTATTCTTGCCTGGAAAATCCCATGGTTAGAGGAGCCTGGCGGGCTACAGTCCATGGGGTCCCAAAAGAGTCGGACATGACTTAGGGACTAAAACCACCATCCTTAGGGACAAAGACATCCTCAAACATCCAGGGTGAGACAGCTTGGCTTGCTTGTATCGAAATCATCTCTCAGCTTTCTTTAAGTCATTTCTGAGAAAGCAAGAGTTTTCCATCCATCAGGGTTAGCAGGTGGGAGTCAATGGAGGAAGGGAGTGGGTTGGAAGGTGGGAACTGGGAGCAGAGGGACCAGCCAGCACAGCCTGGATCTGTGCTTGGAGCTACCTAGCAGGAATTAAAGAGGCTGCCGCAAACCCAAGACCAGGTGACAGGCACAGGTAAGAGCACATGAACATCGGCGGGAAATGTTGACCGGGGCGAGGTGAGCTTGGAAGGTTGCGGAGAAAGTCGGGCTTCCTCCTGGACACGCAGGATCCAGCAACTTACGAAGGACTGGCTGCTCTGCATGTAGCTGACTTTTGAGAACTCTGTTATTGGCATGTTTGCTTGTCATTCCCCTTCCTTCTAAAAGTGATCTGGCAGGAGTGGGAGACCAGGGGGAGGCGGAAGTCCAGCCGAGTGTGCTGGGCAGTTGGGTGCCCATTCATAAAGGGCTGGTGATAAGTGGATGTTATTTAAGAACACATGACTAATGTCTAGCTGTCATTCCCTTGCCATGCTCCATGAGACGCCCCTGCTGTGCCCAGAATGGCACCTACAGAATTTTTTGACAGGTGCTCTATTTTGTAAAGAATGAACACCTGACTTCAGCCCTTAGAGACATGAAAAAAGAAAAACGCAAGCACCATTTATAAGGCCATGCACCATGAAAGGTGACTTGTAAGTCACCCCTCCTACACACACGCAACTCAGCCCTTTGCTGACAGCTCTAGCCATCTCCCGATGCCCACCACACCTGTCTAGGATGGCTTTTCCAGAAGCTTCCCCATCCTGTTGATTTCACTTAACCCCCACCATAAGCAGTCTTTCATTAATGTCTCGGTCATCCTCTTCTGCGGGTGCCATTTGTTCCCACAAGAACACTTGATCTGTACAACCAGCTCTGTGATGCTGGGCAGTTATTTAAGCTCTTTCTTTCACATCTTCAGGTGGAGATTTGTAAAGGGCTCGTCTGAACCATGTCAAAATGACAGTACATGACCAGCTCTGACCTAAAAAACGGCAATGTCATTTGCTGTGAGAATGACTTGAATATAAAACAATTCAAATAGTGCCCAACAGACTGTAAGCATTCCTTTCTAGTTATGATGCTTGTGGATGTGTCCTAAGTCGCTTCAGTCGTGTCCGACTCTTTGAACCACTATGGGATGTAGCCTGCCAGGCTCCTCTGGCCATGGGATTCTCCAGGCAAAAATACTGGCCTGAGTTGCCATGCCCTCCTCCAGGGGATCTTCCTGACCTAGGGACTGAACCTGTGTCTCTTACTCTTCTGCATTGGCAGGAGGGTTCTTTATCACTAGTGCCACTTGGCAAGTCCCTATGAGGCTCAGATGCTATAAGTGATCTCTTTGCCCCACAACAGCAAGTCTGTGCTGCCTCCTCCTCCCCCATCCCAGGTAGACACCCCTCAAGTAGTATAGGGCCTCCTCACCCAGCCCAGAGGCAAAGTCAGACCTTAGGAAGGAAAAGTGCTGCTTTTCAACTCCATGGCCCTATTCTTCTAGTCTCACCCACCAGGGATTTCCACACCCACCACCTGCTCCTCTAGCACAAGGGGTGCCTGGCATCTTGCCACAGAATGTTTTCATAGAAATGCTCTGCTTAACAGGAGGGTTCCATCACTGTTAATGAAACTGTGGGTGAGCATGGGTTAAATCTGTTTCACCTGTAACCTCACTAATTGTGGCTGGACAAGGTTCACATGTCCTCCAGCTGCACAGAGCCTGAACAATGAGATGTTTGACTCAGTTCTCTTGCAGAGTCAAACCAGCTGTGTCTAGCTGGAGCTGAACTGGTTGAGACTGGATAGAACCACTGACCCTCCATCTGGGCATGTGCGAGTGTCCCGCAGCTTGGTGACCTTTTGACTTCAGAGGGTGGAAAACTCCACCGTCAGACTGTGCCAAGCACCTCCCTTCTTATGGTGCACAGGCCTGTGGCTGAGCTGCACCAGCGCAGAATGAGGAGGTCCCACCTGCTTCTCATTACCTTTCCCGTGACCCCTATGCTCCCTGAACCTGGGAGGCCAGCTCACCCAAGGAATACCCTAGCCCCTTTCTTCTGGGAGCTGCATCTGAGGCTTTGTTCTCTTTCTGCATTAGGCTGCCTTGTGCAGAAGTCCCATCTCTGCTGCAGAGCCTGGGGGCTCAGAGTTCAGCCCACTGGACGTTGGGCAAAAACGAACCTCGTTCCTTAAGGTTAATCCTTTACTCACATGCAGTTGCCCTGGTAAGTGGGGTTCTGTGCACTGGCCTAGAGGCTCTAGAACCTTTGTATAATTTTGGTATTTGGGAACTTATGTTTTGAATTCCAAACTTTTTACAAATAAATGTAACTTGCAGGACTTGGGGAAAGGGGTGTTGAGCTACCTGATTGACTGACTATGACCCAAATCTAGAGCAGAGCTTAAGTTGTCCAGGACTGGATCAGGGGAAGGGGGTGATTTTCCATGGGTAGGAACACTCCAAAGAGGTTAAAACATACATGTGTGCCTGTTTGATGCCCCCAGCTATCCTCACTCTAATTCTTTGCAGCTCATTTATTCTAAATCTGTGCTTCCTATGTAAGCTGTCTCTTCTAAATAACATCAAAACCTCTCGGAGGTCCCTCTTTAATGTCTAGACTTGTCATAAAACTTTTGCATCCTGCCTCTCAATACCAGATCCCAGCCAAGTCCTAGGTCTTTTCGCCTTTGAGTTTAATTTAGAGCATGTTTATGAAAGTGAAATATTAAAGAACTGAAGCAGACCTGTAACTATGAAGAATTAAGTTAAAGGTAAACATTTCTATCCCTTTTTGAACTTCTGGATAATATGCTGAAGGACAAAGGAGGCAAAGGAGGTGGCATCTTTTAGGGGGAGGGGGTCTTAAAAAAGGGAGGGGACACTTCTCTGGTGGCTCAGTGGACTAAGAATCTGCCTGCCAATGCAGGGGACACAGGTTCTAGCCCTGGCCCAGGAAGATTCAACAACTGAACCTGTGCTCTAGGGCTCGTGAGTCTCTGCTACTAAGGCCCCGCGCCCTAGAGCCCGTGTTCCCCTACAAGAGACGTCATAGCAGTGAGAAGCCTGAGCACAACTAGAGAAAACCCGTGCACAACAGAGACCCAGCGCGGCCAGAAAGAAAAATTACAATTTAAAAAAGCGGAGGGGGGATTTTCCTGGTGGTTCAGTGGTTAGGACTCCATGCTTTCGCTGCTCAGGGCTGAGGTTCAATCCCTGACTGGGGAACTAAGATCCCACAAGCGGCAGCATCTCCCCCTACCAAAAAAAGAAAAGAATGATACTATTGAGGCCAACCTTCCCTTACTTTTGTGACATCCACTGTCAGTTTCCCTACAGGCACACTCTGTTGGCTGAGCATCCTTCAGGGGTGCTACTATTAGAAAGATCAATGATTTGCCTATTACATCAGCAAAATACATTAGGGATGAACTCCTAACAAGGAAAGCATTGGGCTCATGGGGAATATTAATTAATTTAAAGTGGAAACACTTTTTCCGCACTGTTGATAAGAGATGGAAACCCACCACCCCACCTGAACTCTGGGTATAGGGTGAGTGGAAGGAAGATAGTAACAGCAACGTTAATTCAGACAGAATTCAACAAACGTAATTCACAGGGTTCAGTTCGCAGCTGGTGCTGAGAATGAAATTATTGCTGTTGTTGGTTAGCTAGTAAGCCGTGTTCAACTCTCTTGCAACACCATGGACTGTAGCCCTCCAGGCTCCTTTGTCCACGGGATTTCCCAGGCAAAAATATGAGAGTGGGTTGCCATTGCCTTCTCCAGAGGATCTTCCCGACCCAGGGATTGAACCCAGGTCTCCTGTATTGGCAGGAGGATTCTTTACCACTGAGCCATCTGGGAAGTGTGGAATGAGATAGGAGCTGATAAATCAACTCACCCAGTTACCTTTTTCTTTTTTGCCTTTGAAAACTAGTTTCCCCCTTATCAACATCTACATTTTGCACTGTTAGATAATTGAGTACTTATAATTTTTATTTATTTTTTTTACACAGAGAATGTGTGTGCATTTCCAAAGTCTATCTTAAATGCAAACTTAGCATACTCTTACATATTTTAAGAGTATATAGTTTTGCATATATAAGGCAACTCAAATATAATTCCTCTTCCTAACTCAAAAAATACCAGTACTGGATTGTAGAGTCTCTCAAGGCATCGTCTGCCTTATGGAAATTTAGCCCACTCAAATATCACATGTGTTCTAAATTTAAACGTCATCAGATTTGTATAACATTTCACTTTCCAGTGTATTTGCGACAATGTTGTAAGACACAGCTACGTTTCAGGGGTCATTTTGCCCTACTTTCAACAGTTCTGTCAGGAGCTTGAATTCATTCGGGGGAATGCTACCTAGTTTGATTTCAGAAAAGCTATCATCCAGTATGGAGCAGCCAAAGGATACAGGGTATTTGGGGACCAGAAGAATCCTTAGTGAGCTGCCTCCTGACTCAGTGTGAGGATGCTCCTCACTGCCACCCTGAGTCTAGCCTTTTGTAAAGCTCAGAGACTCTGGGTATGATGACTTTAAGGTGTTTTTTCGTTAGCCTCAGCTGTTGAGCTGTATTTTAACTCATTATTCACTCAGGGGATTTTTGCAGAAATTAATGCCTGTGGCTGGTGAATTGTTAGGTAAGTGAATAATGAAATGTCTCTGGTCAATGTTCGGATAACAAAAGACATCTTATAATACGTTGTCTCTAGTTGATAATATGTTGAAAGTTAGCTCCAAACTGCTACTCAAGAAGTGTGGCTTAGGCTTCCCTGGTGGTCCACTGGTTAAGAATCCTCCTCGCAATGCAGGGTACACGGTTTGAACCCTGGTCTGGAAGATTTCACATGCCACGGGGCAAGTAAGCCCCTGCTTAACAATTACTGAGCCTGAACACCCTAGAGCCCATGCTCTGTAACAAGAGAAGCCACTGCAAGAAGTCCACACACTGCAACTGGAGACTATCCCCCGCTTACTACAACTAGAGGAAGCCCACGTGCAGCAACAAAGACCCACCGCAATAAATAATTTTGTTGTTGCTTTTCTTTTTGTTGTTTTTCATTGCCTTTTTTAAAAACCACAGTGATCACAAGTCATTTCCAATCTAGAGGTAACTGCAAACTCTTAGCAACCTGAAGAGTTTGGAAGGAAGCTCAGTGGTATAGTTATTTTTAGATGCTTTTATTAGTGTGCCTAAGATCATGGCATCTGGTCCCATCACTTTATGGCAAATAGATGGGGAAAAAAGTGGAAGCAGGGACCGATTTTATTTTCTCAAGCTCCAAAATCACTGCTGATGGTGACTGCAGCCATGAAATTAAAAGACGCTTGCTCCTTGGAAGGAAAGTCATGACAAACCTAGACCATGTATTAAACAGACACGTCACTTTGCTGACGAAAGTCCTTATAGTCAAAGCTATGGTTTTTCCAGTAGTCGTGTACAGATCTGAGAGTTAGACCATAAGGAAGGCTGAGCACCAACGAATTGATGCTTTTGAATTGTGGTGTTGGAGAAGACTGGAGAGTCTCTTGGACTGCAAGGAGATCAAACCAGTCAATTCTAAAGGAGATCAGGGACTTCCCTGGTGGCCCAGTGGCTTAGACTCCGCATTCCCAATGTAGGGGGCCCGGGTTCAATCCCTGGTCAGGAAACTAGATCCCACATGCTGCAACTAAGACCCAGAGCAGCCAAATAAATAAATAAACATAAATATATAAATATATTTTTAAAAAAATAAAAATAAAGGAGATCAATCCTGAATACTCACTGGAAGGACTGGTGCTGAAGCTCCAGTACTTTGGCCAACTGATATGAAGAGCTGACTCATTGGAAAAGACCCTGATGCTCGGAGAGATTGAAGGCAAGAGGAGAAGGGAATGACAGAGGATGAAATGATTGGATAGCAGCACCAATTCAGTGAACATGAATTTGAGCAAACTCCAGGAGATAGTTAAGGACAGGGAAGCCTGGAGTGTTGCAGTTCATGGGGTTGCAAAGAGTTGGATATGACTTAGCGACTGAACAACAGCAAATCAGTGTTCCTGACTCTATTCCTAACAACTGGTCTAGCAAATCACAGTGCATATTGTTTAATTTCACATTCTTACACCGTAATGGGGACTTTTAATTTAAATAAATAAGCACCAAAAATAAATAAATAAGCATCTACCACAAGTAGTAGAATAGTTACATAACAAGAAAACTTACCCTGGAAACACTTGCATAGCAACTAAAGAGCAATTAGTAGTGCATCTGCTCATATAATCCTAGTACATTTTTAAAATAAAGTTGTTCTCCCAGATCACTGTACCTTTTAAACAGGATTTGCTTATGTTTTATTCATATTTGTGAACAATATAGCACCTTATCCCATAATGTGTGTCATTCTGGCAGTTTTAGATTATTTAGTCAGATATTTTAAATAAAAATAAATTTAATGTCCACTTAACGGCAGTAGTAATAGATACTCCCTAAGTTTGGTTCTAAAATATTTTTCTAAAGCTCTCTGAAAATGTTTGTCCTGCTCTGTAATGTTTAAGATCAGTAGAGTGAACACGCAGAATTCTATCATTTTTTTCATGTGTTAGATCTTAGGTATTTCCAGTGCAATTAAAGCATCTGTAGGAGCTGTCCATGGTTTTCTGTTTTATAAAGTGCAGAGTAAGTCCCAGACCTTTTCATACTGTCCATAGGGTTCTCCAGGCAAGAATACTGGAGTGGGTTCCATTTCCTTCTCCAATTTTTCTCCAGGTTTTTCCAATAGTCATGTATAGATGGACATGCAAGTTGGACCGTAAAGAAGGCTGGGCTCCAAAGAATTGATGCTTTCAAACTGTGGTACTGGAAAAGCGTCCCTTGGACAGCAAAGAGATCAAATCAGTCAATCCTAAAGGAAATCAACCCCAAATATTCATTGGAGGGATTGATCCTGAAGCTGAAGTTCTAATACTTTGGCCACCTGATGCAAAGAGCAGACTCATTGGAAAAGACCCTGATGCTAGGAAAAGATTGAAGGCAAAAGGAGAAGGGGGCGACAGAGGATGAGTTGGTTAGACAGCATCACCGACTCACTGAACATGAATTTGAGCAAACTCCGGGGGGATAGTGAAGGACAGATCAGCCTGGTGTGGTGCAGTCCACAGGGTGGGAAAGAGTCAGACGCGACTTAGCAACTGAACAACAAGGTCTCAAGTAGTTTTCAAATGTCTTGGTTTCAAGGACCTTTTCACACTCTTAAAGACGAGTGAGAACTCAAAGAGAGGTGTTTTATATCAGTTGTATCTACTAGTATTTATGTTATTAGAAGTGGAGAAATGTCAAAATATGTATCCATTTTAAAATAATAAATCATTTCATGTTAATAGATGATATTTTTGTCAAAAAAATGGTTTATTTTCCAAAACCAAAAGGTGAAAACAGTTAACACTGTCTTACATTTAAGAAAAATCTCTTTAGTGTCTATAATAATAGAAAAGCAGATGAGTTTTAATATCTGCTTTGCATTCAATCTGTTGCGGTATGTTATCTTGGCTGAAGTATATGAAGAAAATCATCTTACACAGAAATGTAGTTGGAAAAGAAAAGAATATTTTTCACAAAATGTTGAGCATTGTTTACCACGACACTCCACTAGTGATTTATGAGGACTCTGAAGCTGTTAGCAACATTCTTCTCACACTCACATATTGTTGCCCATTGACTTGCATCTCACACTTATGACTTAAATTATGATTGTAATGGGCTTCCCCATGGGTCAGCAGGTAAAGAATTCGCCTGCAACACAGGAGACACAAAAAGACATGATTTCAATCCCTGGGTCAGGAAGATCCCCTGGAGAAGGAAATGGCAACCCACTCTAGTATTCTTGCTTGAAAAATTTCATGGACAGGAGCCTGGCGAACTACACTCTGTGGGGTCGCAAAGAGTTGGATGCAACTGAACAACTGAATACAATTATTGTAATATGATGCATCAGTCATTTGGAAAATGTTGGCTCACTAGATCACACAGATATTTTAAGCACTGACATATTTCATTATGTAATCCCCGAAAAACCTCATTCATTCATATAACCACTAATGTCACAATACTTAAAAATCTTGGAGAGTTAGAAAACTGAAATGCTTACAATGGGAAAGACAAGTTTTCCATTATTCTAATTTTCACTTGAAAAGTTGACTTTTGTTATTGGCAGAAATAATTTCAGTTGAAGTATTTTTCCTTGAGGTGGAAACCTTTTTTGGTCTTTGAGAAAATATCTGCCAAATCCGTAAGCCTGATTAGCTATGATTAGTCTCTCAGTGATATCCCATAAAATAAACTGTTAGTTGGGCTTGTAACCCATAGACATTTTTTTTTTTGACTGTGCCACATGCAGGATTTTAGTTTCCCAATAAGAGATCAAACTCGTGCCCCTTGCAGTGAAAGTGTGAAGTCTTAACCACTGGACCACCGGGGAAGCCCCCACGTTTGCAGCTCAAATAGCCACTGGGCAACCATTGTGCACCAGTAGCCACTGAAGTGCTTTTCACACACTTCCAATGTCACCATCAAAACATTCAAAGACATATAAAGGGTCAAGATTCAACAAAAGTAGTGGTTTTTATGGCTTCCTCAAGGGCATTTTAAGTGAAAATAGCATTTTAAAATTTTAGGGTGTTTTTGTTTTGTTTTGTTTTTTACTGCATGTGCACTGTATTGAACCCAATAGCTGATAGAATAGATTTGACCCACTGGATTTATACTAAAGGGCCAGCTGTTTTACTCACTAAGGCTTTTTTGCACCTTCAGAGCAAATGTCAGCACTGAAAATGGAAAATAACATCTCAGTGTTATTAGGAAAATAGTTTGAGCTGAAACTTCTTGGGGACCACCAGGAGTTTGCAGGCCACACTTTGAGTCACTGTCCTAAACACTTACCGAGTCATAGGTCACTGGATATGTGAGGAACCCCAAATAGAATCACAGCTTTAGAAGAGATCATTCAGCAAAATGATCTCCGTGTTGTCCCACATTTTCAAATAGTATGGTATTCTCCAAACTATAAATATGTAATACATCTCCCATTTTACAATACTATAGATGAGTATTTGCAATCAGCTATTTTTCACCCAATGCATTCTACCCTATATAAATCGAATTTAATCCCATCACTTTGGATTCTGTTTTCAGTAGAGATGGAGGTTGGTTAGACCACTTTGCATAAGATTCCTATTTGTAAAAGCGTGTGAAGTTGGTTCTCCTTGCCTTCTGTATGTGTTTAATCATAATCCTGACAGGTTTGCTTTGACAACCACTTTTATCCCCTTTTTGACCGACACGTCTTCCACATGACCCTTTTTTAGGTACACCTGTCCTTCTTTACTCTAGCCCTTTTATCGTTAAAACAGACTTCCCTGGTGGCTCAGATGGTAAAGCGTCTGCCTACAATACAGGAGACCAGGGTTCGGTCCCTGGCTTGGGAAGATCCCCAGAGAAGGCAATGGCAACCCACTCCAGTACTCTTGCGTGGAAAATCCCATGGACGGAGGAGCCTGGTAGGCTACAGTCCATGGGGTCGCAAAGTGTAGGACACAAATGAGTGATTTCACTCACTTGTCCTTCTTTAGCCCTTTTATCATTAGTTTTGCTAACCTGGACTTCCTTGGTGGCTCAGACAGTAAAGTGTCTGCCTACAGTGCGGGAGACCTGGGTTCAATCCCTGGGTTGGAAAGATCCCCTGGAGAAGGAAATGGCAACCCACTCCAGTATTCTTGCCTGGAAAATCCCATGGACGGAGGAGCCTCATAGGCCACAGTCCACAGGGTTGCAAAGAGTCAGACACGACTGAATGACTTCACTTTCTTTCTTTGCTAACCTGAAAATGTATCACACACCTTCCCCCAGCCCACTACCTCCATTCTCTGCCTTGTGAACATCTAGCTTGCAAATGCCCTTCATGTGGAAAGCTTCTGAGCAGTTGCCAGCACATAGAGCATTTCTATTGACAGCCATCTGTGGGTATAGAATAAAGGGAAGGAGTCGGGTTGTGGACTAGAGCAGCCTTGTCTAATAGACATTTCTGCAGTGAACGGAAATCTTTCACATCTGAGCTGCCCGTGGAGTAGGCACAAACCACTTCGGGCTATTTTGTACTTGAAATATGACTACTGTGATTGAAGAACTGCATTTTAAATTGTATTCAACTTTAAATAGCCATGTGACCATATTATATAAGTAATACCCTACTTTAAGTATCTCATTTAATTAGTGAATTGAACGCAGTCCTTCTTAACATTGTCAGTGTGTAGACATTAGTTTTGCTCACCAGATGGATTCTTCTTTATTTCCTGGGCACCCAGGGGAGATCACTGCCTGCCCCTCTTGCGGGAAGGCAGGATCATGTAACTACTTTGGGCCAAAATGCTGTGAGCAGGTGACAAAGGTCACTTTCAGGACAATACTTATTGCTTGTGCATGGCACACCTCATTTGTCCTGCTGTGGTGATGGGAGTGTCCCAGATGATGGAGACTCTGTGGTCCTGAGCCTCGAATAACTGTGGAGCTGAACCCTCCACCCCCACTAAACCCACATGGAATGTACAACATGCATAGGAAATAAATGTTCATGTGTTAAGACCTGGGAAACGCAGGGTTCCTTATTACAGCATAACTTAGATGTTCCTGGCTGACGAGTTCCCATCAGAATCACCTCATCAGAATCCTGAGCAGATTTTTAAATCCCCATTCCTAGGACCCACCCCAGTCTGGGATGAGGACCCTTGTGTTTTGGTTCAAAAGACCTCTCCAGGTGAGTCAGATGCTTGCTCGCCTAATGAAGAACAAGAGCTGAAAGGTGACATCATTGTCCCTACAGATACTACAGAAATGAGACTTAGATTGCATGCACGTGTGTTCAGTCGCGTCTGACTTTGCAGCCCTATAGACTGTAGCTCACCAGGTTACTCTGCCCTTGGAATTTTCCAGGCAAGAATACTGGAGTGGGTTTCCATTTCCTCCAGTCAAGTAGATGATGCAAGGTTGTTTGGCCACTGAGTGATGGAGATGGCATTTGAATTGCTCTTGCCCTGGGCAGTGCCTCCTTTTCTCTTATCAGAGGTGGTAGTGGTGAAGAGAGCAGAGCAGAGTCTCTTATCTTCTTAACTGAATCGGTTAATACTTTTATTCTTATTACAATACTTTTCCAAATAGCAATTAGCTCCACAGAAGCCTGTTTAATCCAAAATAGAGTTTCAAGAGTTGCACACGTTGTGGAATAGGCTGAGTCTAGCTTCTACTTAATGTTTTGTTTCCATAGGCAAATGTATTCCAAGTTTAGTTAATATATCTAAAATGAAAAAAAGTAAGATTTTATTTTTGATGTGGATTTTTTTTTTGTCTTTGTTGAATATTGCAAGATTGTTTCTGTTTTGTTCTTTGGTTTTTTGGCTGAGGGGCATGTTGGAGCTTAGCTCCCTGACCAGGGATCAAACCCACACCCCCAGATTTGGAAGGCAAAGTCTTAACCACTGGACTGCCAGGGAAGCCCCTAAAATGAAAATTTTTAAATAAAAAAATCTATTTGTATCATCTTTCTAAATTCCATATATATGCATTAGCATACTGTATTGGTGTTTTTCTTCCTGGCTTACTTCACTCTGTATAATAGTTTCATCCACTTCATTAGAACTGATTCAAATGTATTCTTTTTAATGGCTGAGTAATACTCCATTTTGTGTATGTACCACAGCTTTCTTATCCATTCATCTGCTGATGGACATCTAGGTTGTTTCCATGTCCTGCCTATTATAAACAGTGCTGTGATGAACATTGGGGTACACGTGTCTCTTTCGATTCTGGTTTCCTCGGTGTGTATGCCCAGCAGTGGGATTGCTGGGTCATAAGGCAGTTCTATTTCCAGTTTTTTTAAGGCATCTCCACACTGTTCTCCTTAGTGGCTATACTAGTTTGCATTCCCACCAACAGTGTAAGAGGGCTCCCTTTTCTCCACACCCTCTCCAGCATTTATTGCTTGTAGACTTTTGGATCGCAGCCATTCTGACTGGCATGAAATGGTACCTCATTGTGGTCTTGATTTGCATTTCTCTGATAATGAGTGATGTTGAGCATCTTTTCATGTGTTTGTTAGCCATCTGTATGTCTTCTTTGGAGAAATGTCTGTTTAGTTCTTTGGCCCATTTTTTTATTGGGTCATTTATTTTTCTGGAATTGAGCTGCAGGATTTGCTTGTATATTTTTGAGATTAGTTATTTGTCAGTTGCTTCATTTGCTATTATTTTCTCCCATTCCAAAGACTGTCTTTTCACCTTGCTTACAGTTTCCTTTGTTGTGCAGAAGCCTTTAATTTTAATTAGGTCCCATTTGTTCATTTTTACTTTTATTTCCAGTATCCTGGGAGGTGGGTCATAGAGGATCCTGCTGTGATTTATGTCAGAGAGTGTGTTGCCTATGTTCTCCTCTAAGAGTTTTATAGTTTCTGGTCTTAGGTTTATGTCTTTAATCCCATTTTGAGTTTATTTTTGTGTATGGTGTTAGAAAGTGTTCTAGTATCATTCTTTTACAAGTGGTTGACCAGTTTTTCCAGCACCATTTGTTAGAGAGATTGTCTTTTCTCCATTGTATATCCTTGCCTCCTTTGTCAAAGATAGCTGTCCATAGGTGTGTGGATTTATCTCTGGGCTTTCTATTTTGTTCCATTGATCTATATTTCTGTCTTTGTGCCAGTACCATACTGTCTTGATGACTGTGGCTTTGTAGTAGAGCCTGAAGTCAGGCAGGTTGATTCCTCCAGTTCCATTCTTCTTTCTCAAGATTGCTTTGGCTATTCAAGGTTTTTTGTATTTCCATACAAATTGTGAAAGATGGTAACGATAACCCTGTATGCGAGACAGCAAAAGAGACACAGATGTATAGAATAGTCTTTCGGACTCTGTGGGAGAGGGAGAGGGTGGGGTGATTTGGAGGAATGGCATTGAAACATGTATAATATCATATAAGAAATGAATCGCCAGTCCAGGTTTGATACAGGATGCTTGGGGCTGGAGAACTGGGACGACCCAGAGGGATGGTACGGGGAGGGAGGCAGGAGGGGGGTTTAGGATGGGGAACATGTGTACGCCCGTGGCAGATTCATGTTGATGTGTGGCAGAACCAATACAATATTGTAAAGTAATTAGCCTCCAATTAAAATAAATAAATTTAAATTTAAAAAAATCTATTTGTATTGGAGAATCAGTTAAAAACAGCATCATATATTGCCCAATTACTATAGAATATTCTTAGTAAAAACTACTCATCATATATTGTCTGGCTTAAATGTCTTTTCTTTTTTAAGTATTTATTAAATATATTACAATATTATTTTGTTTTGTGTGTTGATAATTTTGGCTGTGACACATGTGAGATCTTAGTTCCCTGACCAAGGATCAAGCGTGCATTGGAAGGTGAAGTCTTAACCACTGGACCACCAGGGAAGCCCCCTGCCATAAATGTCTTTGTTTGCCTTTTAAAATGGGGAGAATTGAATGTCGGTTATTTCACTTATTTGCCAAATATCTATCACATATCTGTTATGAACTGGCACGGGGATGTGTGTTAGGTACAGAGAGGTAAACAAACACACGCAAAAATACCTGTCCTCATGGGATTTACAGTTTAGTGGGAGGTGTAAACAGAAAGCAAATACAGTTAAATATAGAATTGCAAATTGTGTCAATTTCCCCAAAATTGGTATCTAAGTTTAACGCGCTTCTATTTATAATCCCAGCTTTTTTTTTTTTTTTTCCTTTGATGGAGAAGACTCTGTAGTATCTTGATCATGTGTCTATGGAAGAATAAAAGTCCAAGGCTAGCCAAGAGGAGAAGGAGTTGGGTGAGGCTGGGGTGGCGCAGTTTACGTTGGGTGTTAAGTGTGAATCCTTGGAAAGCATTGAGATAGAACCCAAAGTGTTAGTCGCTTCAGTCATACCTGACTCTTTGCGACCCCATGGACTGTAGCCCAGCACGCTCCTCTGTCCATGGGATTTCCCATGCAGGAATACTGGGGTGCGCTGCCATTCCCTCTTCCATGGGATCTTCCCGACCCAGGGACCCAACCCAGGTCTCCCATGTTGCAGGCCGATTCTTTGCCACCTGAGCCACCAGCGAAGGACAGGAAAGAGTTAATTTGGTGGGGGTTGTGGGGGTGGGGATGAAGAATGCCTATAAAAGGGAGGAAGCCCTCAGGCCTTGATGAGACTTGACTCCTGTGGAAGGGAGGCTGCAAGGGCAGACACCAAGCGGTCCTGACCACCCATCCCAGACAACCTGAGAGTGGAGAGCTCGGGATGGAGCAAAGCTTCCACAGCTGGGGGCATCCCATTCTGGGTAGAAAGGACCAGGCCCTTGCTTCCGCCAGCCAGCTCAGTCCCTGGCTGGGGGCTTCCTGGCCCCCACACTGAGCCTCAAGCAGCTCTCCAGCTCTTCCAGGCTGACCTGCTGGGTTCTCCTGCAGGAGATCTGAGCAGGCATGAGGGGGCCACCCCAGACCACGGAGCAGCACTGAGAGTAGAGCCACCTCCGTCAGAGCAAGATGGTGCCAGGGTCATAACGGAGACAAAGGCCACGGGACAGAAGGAGCAACAGAAAACACTGCTAAGTGAGAATTACTTTACAAAAAACATTTAACCCAGTGGGAGGAAAGGTCTGTCTTATAAACGGTGCTGATGTAAAGAGCTATCTTTCTAGAAGATAAAAGTCGGCTTCCCAACTTAGCGTAGACAAAAATTCAAGCCAGAGGTACAACGGATGTAACTGGCATTAACAAAATCTTTAAAATAATATAAGAAATACCACAAAACTTCAATCCAACAGCAAGGAAGACTTTATTGTGCATAGCTGGGAATCAGAAGCTATCTTTTAAAAAAGACTGTAGAATATTTAAAATCTTTGCCAAGAAAAGAAACCATAAATGAAGTAACTAGACCATGCAAAGGTCAGGAAAATCTTTTTTAACTCAGGTAAGGGATTGGCTCATGGTAGGGAACAGCTGTGAAGTAAGGTTGACGTCTATAAGCCAGGAATGAAAATCAGTTGTGTATTTCTTAGCCGAATAACACACCTACACTTTCTATACCAGTTCAGTGGCTCAGAAGGTAAAGAATCTGCTTGTAGGAGACCTGGCTTTGATCCCTGGGTCAGGAAGATCCCCTGGAGAAGGGACTGGCAACCCACTCCAGTATTCTTGCCTGAAAAATCCCAGGGACGGAGGAGCCTGGCAGGCTATAGTCCATGGGGTCACAAAAAGTCGGACAGGACTGAGTAATTAACATTGTGCTGTAGGACCAATTCTATGACCTGGAAGTCTTAAGCAGTGCTCGCATGGACTCTCCAGTTTCTGATTTCCTTGAATGATTTACAGCTGTGGAAAAAAAATTGACTCTCACTGCAGTGAAAGCCAAACCCCTAGCACAGGTGTTCCTAGCTGCAGGAATCTTCTATGTTAATGTGGGTGTTTTGCATTGTATCCCTATAGAATATAATGGCTGCCTCTGAATGTCTCTTAGACTAATCCCTTAACCCTCTGGCAAAGTTGTCATTTACCCTGGAAGGTATAGTCATTTCCTGGATCAGGGCTGAGGTTCAGTGAAAGAGGTTAATCTCCAGGAAATGAAATCCAGAAAGGGAGACTTCAAGTAGATCACTAAAGGAACTTGTTTTCTTTTTTTGAGGTTTTCTTTGCTTGACTGTTGTTCAGTTGCTTAGTCATGTCTGACTCTGCGACCCCATGGACTGCAGCACGCCAGACTCCCCTGTCCTTTACCCTCTCCTGGAGTTTGCTCAGATTCCCTTGGCAGCAGATTCCAATAATGCAGATGTCTTTGAAGTAACCCATGTTTGGTAGATGTTCAAATGGCTTTGATTGCTAGACCTTACAGGATCTCAATTGCTAAGCCACTCACTGAAGATGCATAAGGAAGATTTACTGAGAGTCACTGAGACAGACAACTAAGGGTCAGAAGTTCTCTGTAGCTCGTTCCCATGTATTTTCCCAGTTCCCATGTATTTTCCCAAGCCTTTGATAAACATAGCAGCCCTCCCCCGGATCCCATGGACTAGCACATAACAGTCTCAGGACCTGGTGCTGCTGCTGCTAAGTCTCTTCAGTCGTGTCTGACTCTGTGCAACCCCATAGATGGCAGCCCACCAGGCTCCCCCATCCCTGGGATTCTCCAGGCAAGAACACTGGAGTGGGTTGCCGTTTCCTTTAATGCATGAAAGTGAAAAGTGAAAGCGAAGTCGCTCAGTCATGTCTAACTCTTCGCGGCCCCATGGACTGCAGCCTACCAGGCTCCTCCATCCATGGGATTTTCCAGGCATGAGTACTGGAGTGAGGTGCCATTGCCTTCTCCCAGGACATGGTGACACCATTATAATTTCAGTTTCTTCTGTCTTTACCTCCAAGGATACCGCATCTGTAAATTTACTATTGCTCTGTATATCAGAATTACTTTTATTAGCCCTCAGTTTGCTTCTTCAGGTTTCAAGGGATACCCTCTACCCTGGTATGACAATATTTGTTGACTAACGCATGGGTTTCCTGAGTGGCTCAGGAAAGAATCTGCCTGCCAAGCAGGAGACATGAGTTTGATCCCTGGGTCAGGAAGATCCCCTGGAGAAGGAAATGGCAACCCACTCAAGTATTCTTGCCTGGGAAATATCACGGACAGAGGATCCTAGCAGGCTACAGTCCATGGGGTCACAAAGAGTCGGATATGACTGAGCAACTAAACAACAACAATTCAGGGTTATTCTCTATATAAATTGCACATATACATGAACTCTAAGACCATCAATATGCATTTTCAATAAATTTGGAAATATTCATGGGACTAAATCATCTTAGTATCACAACCCCTCTGGACATCAGTGTATAACAATCATTTTCATTAGATTTTTCTCCCTGTGATATTTGAAAGGGAAATAAATCTTATCCATTATCTGTGACGATTGCAATGACAATAGGAATGGTGATTTAATTTCAATATTTATATGAATACATGAATACGCTTGTATCATTCACAAGATTTATGAATAGTACATCCTGTTGAAGCTGGAAGAATGCGAGGCCTAAAGGCACAATTATGTGTTTAATTCTAATTTCTTTCCAGGAGTTTTAATTGACTTTACAAGGAAGTACCTGGTTTAAATGCAATCTTTTATATATTGTTGTAAGGCAATGTAGGAGGATGGAAAGAAAACTAGCTCTGGGATTTCTAAAACCTGGGGAATATTGCATAATGCAGGGCTTCAGGGCTTTAATGTGCTCTGCCATTTAATAGATAAGTCAGTTTAGTTGGACAAATCATGTCACTTCTCTGGATCTTAAGATACCTTCTTTGGAAAGGAAGACTAAGCTGGGGGCTAAGGAAGATGCTGCAAGTACAGCCTTCGCGATGTGGATAGTACGGGGCAGCTTTTCTTCTCAGTTATTTCCATCCTGGCTCCATCACTAACTGTGTAATACTGAGCTGGTCACAGCCTGCAAAGGCATCTTCTCTTTATTTAGTTAAAAAACTTGCAGCTAAAGAGTTAAACTCTAAATTCTCCTTCAACACTGCATCTTAAATTCTTATATCTGAAATGCAATTTTTTTTAACACCACGTCCATCCTAAAGGCACTCTGTAAGATTCTTTTCTGTTAAGTCTTCCATGACCAACACCCATCCCCACCTTCCTCATTCACATGCCAAGAAGAGTCAATCCCAACTCCTTGCACCCCCAAAGTCTCTTGTCTCTTAAGGTTAAGAGATCTTAAGGCCAGAGGTGGTTTCTTTCTCCTCTTTGCCTCAGTTGGAAAAAACTCTTAACATGAAAATGTCTTCTAATGTAATCATGTCATATTTTATAGACAACATCCTTTTCAGTTCAGTTCAGTCGCTCAGTCGTGTCTGACTCTGCGACCCCATGGACTGCAGCACCCAGGCCTCCCTGTCCATTGCCAACTCCTAGAGTTCACTCAAACTCATGTCCATTGAGTCAGTGATGCCATCCAACCATCTCATCTTCTGTCGTCCCCTTCTCCTCCTGCCTTCAATCTTTCCCAGCATTAGGGTTCTTTCCAATGAATCAGTTCTTTGCATCAGGTGACCAAAGTATTGGAGCTTCAGCTTTAGCATGTCCTTCCAAAGAACACCCAGGACTGATCTCCTTTAGAATGGACTGGTTGGATCTCCTTGGGACTCTCATGAGTCTTCTCCAACACCACAGTTCAAAAGCATCAGTTCTTTGGTGCTCAGCTTTCCTCACAGTCCAACTCTCACATCCATACATGATCACTAGAAAAACCATAGCCTTGACTAGATGGACCTTTGTTGGCAAAGTAATGTCTCTGCTTTTGAATATGCTATCTAGGTTGGTCATAACTTTCCTTCCAAGGAGTAAGCATCTTTTAATTTCATGGCTGCAATCACCATCTACAATGATTTTGGAGCCCCCAAAAATAAAGTCTGACACTGTTTCCACTGTTTCCCCATCTATTTGCCATAAAGTGATGGGACCAGATGCCATGATCTTCATTTTCTGAATGTTGAGCTTTAAGCCAACTTTTTCACTCTCCTCTTTCACTTTCATCAAGAGGCTTTTTAGTTCCTCTTCACTTTCTGCCATAAGGGTGGTGTTATCTGCATATCTAAGGTTATTGATATTTCTCCTGGGAATCTTGATACCCACACCCTACTCATTTCATGTTTGACTTTTATGCTGTTGAAAGAAATGAGGACAGAGCTATAAAAATGCACCTCTGGGTCTTTCTCACCTTATCCTTGAACAATGCACAAATGACTCTTTAACAATATTTCTCATATAGGTTTGGGCTCCACTAAATTATTTTCACTCCCTGTGCCAAATTCTTTATCTATCAATAGAGTTCCTATTCCTTTGGTGGAGGGCAGTGGTTAGACTTTGAATGTAGCTTCCACTTGACTGGAGACTTTAACATGACCTTACACTTGTCATTCTCACCTGGTGTTGGAAACTAAACTCTTCTCCCAACCCAAGACTAGGCAAGCCTTTGAATGGAGTGATTATGGCATCACCTCTGGCATCAACATGAACATCAACCTAAAAAAAGTCACCTGGGAATGCTAATCTGAATATGAGAAGGGATTTGTATTCTCCAAGGGTCCAGAAAGACATTCAAAGACTTTTGGTTTTGCTTTAATACAATTTCCCTTTGAGCTTGACTTACGCACTACAGATAAAATGTCACATAATTTGATATTTTCCTTTGGGCTGTAACCCCTAGGTGACAGTCAATATTATTGAATAAACAATTCAGCACTGGAATATTGCACGACAAGTCCTGTGACATTCTGAGCATGGGTTGTCATTTTTCTGGGGCAATTTGTTATTGAACAAATTAGATTTCCCAAGAACATGGCCATTTCTTCCTCTAAAGAGATAAGACACTTGCTGAACTCGTCTTACCGCTGCAAATCTCCGTACATTATCTTTGTTGTCCTCAAATCTCACGAGTCATTAGGTCGGTTTGTCTGAATGAAGAGTTCTCTAAAGTAAACTTGAAAGCTCCAAGGCCCTAGAGCAATATTTCTCCAAGACACAGTCTGGCCACCTCTGCAGATGGCCCAGGCTTTTGCTGAGTGCAACAGTTCTGGGTCCTGAGGCTCAAGTGATGAAAGGGCTCTTAGAGGGGTCCTGAGTAGCACTGGCTTTAGGCGGTCACATCTTTTACATCAAGATTCTCATTGCTGTCACTCAGGAAGGACTTTTACTAATAAAAGTCACTGGCGGGGTTGGGGATGCTACTGAGTAATTCAGTAAATGACAGCTTTTGTGCTGAAGCATCGCTTTGCCAGAATCAGCCTGGGATCTAGGAAACAAGAGAAAAACATGGCAAACTTATAGGCAGGTAAACAGCAACTCACCCTGAGCCTGTACCACATAGGGGTGAAATTGACCAGGTAAAGAATCAGATTGCCATCCTCTTTACATCATCAGAGTTTGATCCTACCCTAGTCTATAATCACACACAGTGATAGGGAGAAGTGCTTGTACTAGACACAGTGGGGCAGTGAACTGTACCCCATTTTGGGTATTAGTGGGGAAAGAGTCTGGCCTTAGAAGTTGAGACCCTGGCCCTCACTGGTGGCTGCTTGTGGTTTTCCTACCATCTTTAGAGTCTCATCTGCCCAAGGAGGAAACACACAAAAATATGGTGTATGTGAGCCAAGTACATAAAGATGTTCCTGGTTCATTCAGATAGTGCAATTCCAGAAAACCCACATGGAGATGATGATAACTTCAGTCATTTAATAAGGCAAGTTATTGTCTTTGAAATAACTGATCTATAGAAATGGTCAAATTAGACCCTGTCAGATTATTCCTTAGTTCAGTTTAGTTCAGTTGCTCAGTCATGTCCAACTCTTTGCGACTCCATGAATCGCAGCACACCAGGCCTCCCTGTCCATCACCAACTCCTGGAGTTCACTCAGACTCAAGTCCATCGAGTGGTGATGCCATCCAGCCATCTCATCTTCTGTCGTCCCCTTCTCCTCCTGCCCCCAATCCCTCCCAGCATCACAGTCTTTTCCAATGAGTCAACTCTTCGCATGAGGTGGCCAAAATATTGGAGTTTCAGCTTTAGCATGTCCTTCCAATGAACACCCAGGACTGATCTCCTTTAGGATGGAGTGGTTGGATCTCCTTGTAGTCCATGGGACTCTCATGAGTCTTCTCCAACACCACAGTTCAAAAGCATCAATTCTTCGGTGCTCAGCTTTCTTCACAGTCCAACTCTCACATCCATACATGACCACTGGAAAAACCATAGCCTTAACTAGACGGACGTTTGTTGGTAAAGTAATGTCTTTGCTTTTGAATATGCTATCTAGATTGGTCATAACTTTCCTTCCAAGAAGTAAGCGTCTTTTAATTTCATGGCTGCAGTCACCATCTGCAGTGATTTTGGAGCCCCCCCAAATAAAGTCTGACACTGTTTCCACTGTTTCCCTATCTATTTCCCATGAAGTGATGGGACCAGATGCCATGATCTTAGTTTTCTGAATGTTGAGCTTTAAGCCGACTTAGAACACATTTTAAAATGAAGTGTTCTGTAAATGAAGTGGAAATCACTTTATAGCAAGAACAATTATTACAAGCCGACCTATTAAGAACCATCTTCCATGCCTCATGTTGGTATCAATTGAGTGGATGGGAATTCAGTCGTGCCTAACTGATTACAAGGAGAATTTGCATGGAGTCATTTTCTTTCTTTGCCATCAGAATTCAAGGGTTAAACTACAATAGCAAGCAAGGGGGCAGCGGTGTTTTAAAGCAACTCAGCCTGGTTGAAAAGGTGATTTACTTGAAGAAGTGACTGAGAAAAAGCTTAGAATTTATCTGGTGGTCCAGTGGTTAAGAATCCAAATTTCTAATGCAGGGGGCACAGGTTCGATCCCAGGTTGGGGAATGAGGATGTCACATGACACAGCCAGAAAAAGAAAAAGAAAAAAATCATTTGTACCCATTGTCAACTGGTCTAAAGCAGATATGAACAGGATAAAAGCAGAAAAAATATAATCAAATGGAAGAGTAAAAGATATGTCGTTGTGGTTCACTTGCTAAGTTGTGTCCAACTCTTTGCAACCCCACAGACTATAGAATGCCAGGCTTCCTTGTCCTTCACTGTCTACTAGAGTTTGCTCAGATTCATGTCCATTGAGTCGGTGATGCTATGTAACCATCTCATCCTCTGCCTCCCCTGCTTGTTTTGCCTCTAAGCCTTCCCAGCATCAATCTTTTCCAGTAAGTTCACTCTTTGCATCACATGGCCAAAATACTACAGCTTCAGCATCAGTCCTTCCAATGAATATTCAGGATTGATTTCCTTTAGGATTGACTGGTTTGATCTCCTTGCAGTCCAAAAGATAGGCTAATTTGGAATAATTCTAGCTTTTGAATTTTACCTAGACAGGCCTCATTGGTGCTACAGCAGCTTTTGATATTTCCCTAAAGCAAAAACCCCCTTTAGCCTTGAGTCCACAGTCAGGAGACAAGCAGGCAGTAGCCATCTGGCTTTCCCTTTCACAGCCAGCTCATGGGGCTCCCTCTGGTTTCTGGGACAGAATCCTTAGGAAGCCGATTGGATGGAAAAGCCAAGAAAAGAGCTCCAGAGCCCTCAAAGGGGAAAAAAGGCCTTTGATGTCCCAGGTGGACTTGAACAAAAGACCCAGGTATGCTGAGGAGAGGATGCTTGCTCACTGGAGCCCAGAGACAACTGGGGACTTAGAGGGATGACGAGACATGCATCCTTCACCTGCTGCAGACACACCTTCGATACTGGTGAAGCAGGAACACTGATGCCAGAAATATCAGTACTGCTCCTCTAGCAGAATTTAAATTTAAAGCAATTAAAAAAAAAATTCTTGGAGGAAAATTGCTTTTCAATGTTGTTAGTTTCTGCTGTACAATGAAGTGAATCAGCTCTATAAATACGTGTATCTCCTCTCTCATGAGCCTCCCTCACGAGCCTCCCTCACCCCTCCAATGACACAGCAATTTAAGATTCACTTGTCATGCCAGGTATTGTCATAAATCCTAGAAATATAAAGATGAAGACCATAGTTTTTGTGCTCCAAGAAGTCATCATCTACAGGGGAAGGTAAACATACAACACAACAAAGGTTGGAGTGGATAAAGGATAGAGAACAATAGTAGAAATAAATAAGAATGAAGGGCAGGAGTGATTAAGGGATAGACAGGGAGGGGATTACCAGGGAAGAGGTGCTTAAAGCTGATCGTGAAAGATGAGTAGAAAGGCTTCCAAACGCCTGGAAAAAGGAAAATATGCGAGACCTTGGCTTGTTTGAAAAAGTCTGCCGAGTTGTATGTTACTAGAGCATAGGCTTCATTGGGCTTCCCTGGTGGCTCAGCAATAAGGAATCCGCCTACAGTGCAGGAGACATGGGTTCAATCCCTGGGTCCGGAAGATCCCCTGAAGGTAATGGCAACCCACTCCAGTATTGTTGCAGGAAATTCCATGGGCAGAGGAGTCTGGCGGGCCAAACTCCGTGGGGTCACTAAAGAGTAGGACATGACTTAGTGACTAAACAAACAACAAAGCTTCATTGGTCAAGAGGCGA
Source organism: Capra hircus (assembly GCF_001704415.2). Lineage (NCBI taxonomy): Eukaryota > Metazoa > Chordata > Mammalia > Artiodactyla > Bovidae > Capra > Capra hircus. The sequence continues at coordinate 39,198,711 of NC_030831.1, read as the reverse complement.
CAGAGAGATGGGACCCAGAACTTGGAAAACCTAGGAAGTTGTGCTAAATAATTTAGACTTCTCATGCAGCTCAGCCAGTAAAGAATCTGCCTGCAATGCAGGAGACCCCAGTTCAATTCCTCGACTGGGAAAATCCCCTGGAGAAGGGATAGGCTACCCACTCCAGTATTCTTGGGCTTCCCTGGTGGCTCAGCAGTAAAGCACTGGCTCCCGCAGTGCTGGAGACCTGGGTTCGATCCCTGCGTTGGGAAGATCCCCTAGAGAAGGGAACAGCTACCCACTCCAGTGTTTTGGCCTGAAGAATTCCATGGACTTTTTTCACTACATGCTCTAGAGTGTCGTTATTTAAAAAGTTGACTGCAGCATGGTTTGTGACAGGCAAATTGGAAACAAACAAGACTAGCCTTAGAGAGGCCAGCTGGGAGGCTGTGGATAACAACCATTTGAGCCTGCAGTCGGAAGGTGGGGGGTGGGGTGGGGGTGGGATTGAGGGATGAAGGAAGAAAGATGTCTAGGAATTCTATCACCGAGTTCAGGATGTACGGGGCTCCTGCCACCAGGAGTTCTTGCGGAGGAATGTACGCATGTGGGCGTGGGGGTGCTGGGAGCCAGTGGGCAGAGCAAGACCTACAAAGGCAACTCAGGAAGCTGACCTGGCTCTCCCCCCCCCACTCCAACCACAGCTGCTTCACACCCTCGCCTCCGCTCAGACTTCAGCCCACCCACCGCTTCCCGTTGGTCTCCACGCCGCTTCTGCCAAGGTCATCAAAGACCTCCCAGTCGCTCATTCTCTGCACATTTGACCCCACTGCAGTCTCCCTCCTTGGGATGTTTTGTTTCCTTAGCTACCACATCACTCACTTTTCTTGTTTCTCTCCTGTTTCCCTGGCTGCTTTTCTTGTTTGTAAGCTTCCTTTTCTCTCCCTAGAGTTTATCCTCAGCCTCTTATTATTACTTTGGGCCGCACCACGAGGCATGCAGCGTCCTAGTTCCCCAACCAGGGATCAAACCTGTGCCCACTGCAGTGGAAGCTCTGAGTCTTAAGCACTGGACCACCAGGAAAGTCCTGCCTGTATTTTTTTTTCTTCTGATTTATTTTTTCCAGCCTTATTGAGATGTAATTGATACACATGTATGTTTAAAGGTACGGTATGATACATGGGTATACATACTGTGAAATCATGGCCACAACAAGGTAAGTTAATGCCTCCATCACCTCACATAAGTACCACTTTTGACGTGTAGGAGAACATTTAGAACATTTTAGATCTACTCTCTTGACAGCTTTCTAGTATATAACATAGTATTGTTAGCTATAGTCTCCATGCTTTGTATTACAGCCCCAGAACTTACTCATCTTACAACTGGAAGTTCATATACTTTGACCAAAATCTCCCCATCTCCTCTACCTCCAGCCCCTCCTAACCACCACTCTACTCTGTTTCTGTGAGCTCGGCTCTTTTAGATTCCACATATACATGAAATTGTACACTGTTTGTCTTTCTCTGACTTAATTGCACTTGGCGTAATGCCCTCAGGGTTCATCCATGTTGTTCCAGATAACAGGATTTCCTTTTTTTTGGTCTGAATAATATTCCATTGTATGCGTGCAGGCCACATCGTCTTTATCCATCCATCTGTTGATGACTTGTAGGTTGTCTCCTTGTCTTGGCTGTTGTGAACATGTGAAAGCTGCAGAGAATATGGGAGAGCAGTTATCTCTTTGACATCCTAATTTTGTTGCCTTCAGGTGTATATCCAGAAGCAAGATTGCAGTATCTCATGATAGTTCTATTTTTTACTTTTTTGAGAAACCTTCATACTGTTTTCGATAGTGACTGCACCGATTTACATTCTCAGCAAGTCTGCACATGGTCTCGCTTTTCTCCACATCCTTACCATCACATGGTATGTCTTGTCTTCTTTGTAATATTCATGCTAACAGGCATCAGGTGATATCTCACTGAGGTTTTGATTTATGTTTCCCTAATGATTAGTGGAAATAGTGTCAGACTTTATTTTGGGGGGCTCCAAAATCATTGCAGATGGTGACTGCAGCCATGAAATTAAAAGACCCTTACTCCTTGGAAGAAAAGTTATGACCAACCTAGATAGTATATTCAAAAGCAGAGACATTACTTTGCCGACTAAGGTCCGTCTAGTCAAGGCTATGGTTTTTCCAGTGGTCATGTATGGATGTGAGAGATGGACTGCGAAGAAGGCTGAGCACCGAAGAATGGATGCGTTTGAACTGTGGTGTTGGAGAAGACTCTTGAGAGTCCCTTGGACTGCAAGGAGATCCAACCAGTCCATTCTGAAGGAGATCAGCCCTGGGATTTCTTTAGAGGGAATGATGCTAAAGCTGAAACTCCAGTACTTTGGCCACCCCATGTGAGGAGTTGACTCATTGGAAAAGACTGTGATGCTGGGAGGGATTGGGGGCAGGAGGAGAAGGGGACGACAGAGGATGAGATGGCTGGATGGCATCACTGACTCAATGGACGTGAATCTGAGTGAACTCCGAGAGTTGGTGATGGACAGGGAGGCCTGGCGTGCTGTGATTCATGGGGTCAGAAAGAGTCAGACACGACTGAGCGACTGAAGTGAACTGAACTGAATGATTAGTAACGTTGAGCATCTTTTCATGTGCCTTCTGGCCATTTGGATATCTTCTCTGTAAAAATGTCTAGTCAGTTTCTCTACCCATTTATTTTTCTTTTTTTACTGAAGGAAAATTGCTGTACAGATTTTGTTGTTTTCTGTCAAACCTCAACATGAATCAGGTATACGTATAGGTATACATGTAGGGATATATATAACTCTGCCCATTTTTTAATTAGATTATTTGGGGTTTTGCTATTGAATTGTGTGAGTTCTTTTTATATTTGAATTCTAACCCTGTAACTGTTTGCAAGTATTTTCTCCATTCCATAGGTTGCCTTTTCATTTTCTTGATTGTTTCTTTTGCTGGGCAGAAACTTTTTAGATGATGTAGTCCCCTTATTAATTTATTGCTTTTGTCACCTCATTTTTGGTGTCATATCAAAAAATCATTGCCAAGATCCATGTCAAGGAGTTTTTTCCATATGTCTTCTTGGGAAATTTTAAAACTTCAGGTCTAATATTTAAGGCTTTTATCCGTTTTAAGATAATTTACGTGAGTAGTATAAAACAGAGATCCCATTTCTTTTCTTTTTTTTTTTCCTGTGATTAATTCTCCCAGCAGAGCTTCCCAGGTGGCTTGGTGGTAAAGAATGCACCTGCCAATACAGGAGACAAAAGAGACACAGGTTCCATCCCTGGGTCAGGAAGATCCCTTGGAGGAGGAAATGGCAACCTGCTCCAGTATTCTTGCCTGGGAAATCCCATGGACAGAGGAGCCTTGTGAGCTACAGTCCATGGAGTCTCAAAGACTCAGACATGATTGAGCACACACACACATAATTTTCCCAGTATACTGTTTACTGAAGAGATTTTCCTTTCCGCATTGATTACCTTGGCTACCTTGTCAAATGTTAGTTGACCATATATGCAAGAGTTTATTTCTGGGTTTTTGATTCTATCTTATTGGTCTATATGTCACTTTAATGCTAATACCATACCTCACTGCCCCCAGTATTTATGCCTCAAATATTTCTGGTGGAAATAGGAAACATCTTACCTATCATCAAAGTACTCCACAGAACATTGCTGCTCATCAGGAAAAGCAATTCATAATAAGAGAAGAGAAGAAATGGAATTCATTGGTCTTATACTACACATCCTATTACTGAGAGGCATCTAGCCTGACAGAGCTGACAGCCAGCCTCCTGAAGATTCAGTGTAGTGCAGTGAAGAGATGGCATTCTGTGTATGAGATGGGCATTGCCACACGGAATATGCTTTGAGACAGCACCCAGTGTGTGATGCCGTTTCTCCAACTGCTGGCATATATGGGTCTGGAAATGAAAAGGTGGGTCTGGGTGTGGCTCTTCTCACTATCTAATAAGCCACTGCTAGAATTTTTGCTTCTAATTCCTACACATTTGGCCTCTGCTGATTTTGTTCACAGTCTTCCCAAGGGAGGAGTGTTTCCATCAGGAGACACCATCGCAGGACGCGTTGGGTTAGAAGCACAGAGTGCCACCTGGCTGTCTCAGGTCTCTGTGTCCCTGGACTAGCAGAGACCAGTTGGGGAAATTGATTCTAATCATCAAGTCAGTGAAACTTTGATTTCTACTATAAAATGACATCAGTGAATAAAATCTGGACATGAGAAAACTTTCCTGGGGCACTTCTTTCCACTTCCCTGTCTATTTGTACAAGTTAACATGAACCTCCCTTGTGGTCCAGTGGCTAAGACCCCGTGCTCCCAATGCAGGGGACCCAGGTTTGATACCTGGTCAGGGAACTAGATCCCACATACCACAACTAAGCCTGAAAAGAAAAAAAGATCTTGCCTGCTGCAACCAAGATCCAGAGGGATCAAATACATAAATAAAATAAATATATTTTAAAAAGTGAACAGAAAACCACTGCAACCTAGCAAAGACAGAACTATTAAGAATTCAAATTTACTTCACCAAGTCAAAATTACCAAGTAGTTTAGGTGCTGGCCCTAAGGGCCCAGGAACCATGGAATTAGTAGAAAAAATGAAATTGTTAGTATCAACTATAACCTTGTTATCAGTAATAGAAACAATTATTGTAGCAGCTAGGCATATTTTTTTTCTTGTTTTCATGAATTTGCATATTTTGAATATTTTTGCCTTCATTCTCATTTTTTATATTACTTGGTACAAAGGAATTTCATGATTATTGCCTTTGCAGTTTAGTCTTTGTAGCATAGTACACTCATGTAGGGGTTGTAATGAGCTAGAAAAGCAATTAAAGACACCCTAAGCAATTAAAGAGGGCCTTCCCTGGTGGTCCAGTTGTTAAGACTCAGCACTTCTGCTGCAGTGGTATAGTTTCAGTCCCCGGTTGGGGAACTGAAATCCCAAATGCTGAGTGGCCAAAAAAAAAAAAAAAAAAATGCACACAACACCCCGAGACGAATATGTAACTGGGGATTTTATACCTCTCTTCTTTGGCTATAGGTGATGTCTTACTTAGTCTACTCAGGTTGCCATAACAAAATACCACAGCCTGGGGAGCTTAAACAACAAATATTTACTTTCTCACAGCTCTAAAGGCTAGAAGGTGCCTTTATCCATTATCAAGGTGCCAGGAAATTTGGTTTCTGATAAGGATGCTTCTCCTAGTTTGTAGATGGCCACCTTTCACTTTGTCCTTTCATGATCTTTCCCCAGCACATGCATCAGGGGATAGAGAGAGATTTTCCTCTTCTTATAAGGCCACCAATCCTATTGGATTAGGGCCTCACTCGTGTGACCTCAGTTCAGTTCATTTCAGTCACTCAGTCATGTCCAACTCTTTGTAACCCCATGGACTGCAGCACACCAGGCTTCCCTGTCCATCAGCAACCCCCAGAGTTTGCTCAGACTCATGTCCACTGAGTCAGTGATGCCATCCAACCATCTCATCCTCTGTCATCCCCTTCTCCTCCTGCCTTCAATCTTTCCCAGCATCAGAACACCCTATCTCCAAATACAGTCACAATGGGTATGACTCATAACATGAGTTTCGAGGGGGACATAATTCAGTTCATAGCCAATGAGAACATTTTCATTTGTACAAGAACATCGTGTTGGGAAGAAGTCATTATGGGAAAGTTTACATAAAATCAAAGCATGCATACAGACAATACCACTAATAAACATAAATGTAAAATCCTAAACCGAAAAAAATTAGTAAATCAAGTCCAAGTTATATAAAAATAATTCATCACTAACAAGTTGGATTTATTCCAAGAACATAGGTTGTTTTAACACTTGAGAAGTAATGAGTACAATTCATTCATCATAATAAAGAAAAGATCATACATGGTCATAACAAAAGATAGAAGTGCATTTGATAAAGCTCAACATGAAAGCTCAGTACTTTTTGTAAATTATTCATAGACAATAACTCCCTTAATCTAATAAAGAGTACCAAAAACCCTATTGTAAGCAATACACTTCATGGTAAAACAAAGGTTTTCCTCTGAGTTGGAAACAAGACAAGGTTCCCAGTCTTACCACTTAACACAGTAATGTGTTCTAGCCACCATAGCAAGACAACAAACAAGCAAACAAATAAGTGAAATAAACAAAGGGCATAATGATTGGAATAATAAGATAAATATTCTTTGCAGATGACATAATTATGTACGGCAAATACAAAATAAGACACAATTAGAATTAAGCAAAATCATCAGGTGCCCAAATGTATTTCTTCCTACCTACAGTAAACAGTAAATATGATTTTAAGTTATTTAATTCAAAATAGCATCAAATATATGAAATTTTAAAAATAAGTCAAAAGAAAAATGAGAAAAACCGCCATACCAAAAACTAAAGAAAAATTATTGAGACCAAAATAAATGGAATGACATGTTAATGGATTAAAAATTTGGAAAAATTGATATAAAACATGAAATTCATATAAATGGTTTAAAGTTAAGGAAGTTAATTCTCCCTAAATAGATTTATGGATTTAATAAAATCTCATTAAAAAAGGCTAGCAGTTTCTTTTGTATAAAACTTACAAGATGGTTGTAAATTTTATTTGAAAATGCAAAGGGCCAAGAATACTGAAAAAAATATTGAAGGGGAAAAAAGGGGGCTTATTCTAGTGAATAAGAAGATTTATTACAAAGCTACAGTAATTAAGGGAGTGTTGTTTTTCTGCAAAGATTGCCAAATACACCAGATACAACAGAGGAATAGATCAGAGAATCTACAATCAGTGCTACACTTACATGGATGATTGATTTTTGAAAAAGGTCACACAGCTAAGCAAGGTGGGAAAAAATGACCTGTTCAATAAAAGTTGTTGGGATGATTGGATATCCAAACATACAAAATGAATCTTGACCCCAACACCACACTACGCATTAATCAATTTAGTTGAATTTTAGATATAAATGTGAAAGGAAAATATAATACAAATTTTAGTATGACATAAGGAAAGGCTTCTTCAACAGGAGACCATAAAACTCCTACAGGAAAAGTTAAGTTCAGTTGCTCAGTTGTGTCCAACTCTTTGTGACCCCATAGACTGCAACCCACAAGATTCCTCTGTCCATGGGGTTCTCCAGGTAAGAATACTGAAGTAGGCTGCCATGCCTTCCTCCAGGGGATCTTCCCAAAACAGGGATCAAACTTGGGTCTCTTGCATCTCTTCCATTGATAGGATGATTCTTTACCAACACCACCACCTGTAAACAGGAAAATGCAAATCAAAACAATACTCTGTACATTACACACATATACATCAGAAGCGCTAATTTTTCTTTTAAATGGAAGAAAGAAACAGGAGAAAATGTGAGAATGTGGAGTAACTGGAACTGTTAACTACTATAAGTAGTGTAAAATGGTGGAACTTTGAAAATCTGTGTAGTAGTTTTTATTAAATTTGGAAATTCACATTTACTATGTCACTAGTTTAAGCAATACTGTATTATTCTTTTGTGTCTTGATTCTGTTGTTCAACACTGAGTCTGTGAGATTCGTTTATGTAATTATTGTGTACCGTTCATCATCATCTGTCTTGAGTTTCTGAGGTTTCTTTGTTCTCGGTTGACTATTGATTACCCACATCAATTCTCCAACATGTGGGGAGCAGAGTAATACCCACTCTTCCTCAGCTCCACCTACAGAAGCAGAAAACTGACTACCTTCACCCTCCTACCATCCTCTTGTGAGCATTATCTTAAGCATAAGGGCATCTTCCTCTTTGAAATTGGGACAAAGATTCAAAGAACAGAGAGTGAAGTACAAATAAAGTTCAGGAATTGGGTTGGCCAGAAAGTTTGTTTTCCCATACGATGTCACAGGAGAACTTTTTGGCCAGCCGGATACTTTAGAGGCCAGGCATATGCAATTAGGGTAAATCGAATTGTTTAAAAGAGAAAATCATGGAAGCAGATGACTGAAATTCCAAAGACATTGAAAAGTTTTGCTGTATTCCAGGTACTGGGCTAGACCAACCTAGCCTGGGACACCAAGAAAGACTTTTGGTGGAGAACACACCAGTACAGAGTCTGAAGCCTGACATGAGTCAGCTGACATGGGGCGCAGAGAAGCAATGAGGGAATTCAGCAGTCAGAGAAGCATGTGCAGAGGCCCTGGGTGAGTACCAGCATGAGACATTTTGAAGACCACAGGCACTCATTTGGACAAAAATAGACAACGCAACAGCAGAGAGTGGCTGGGTCAGTGTGGTATGTAAGAGGTGGCTTTCAGAAGGCCTTGAGGGCCACAGTACAGAGCTGCGCTATACCCTCTCGGTTCTCTGGAACCTCTAAAATTTTCAATGTGAAAAGAAAATAAAATTTTCAGTGCGATGTTATGGTTGGTAGTGATGACAAACTCAGATCTGCCTGATTTGAGGGTAATATTGTAGAGGTCGAACTGATATAATTCAGTGATCAATTGCAATGAAGGTGAGAGAAATGGTGAATTTAAAGATGGGGCTAAGGTTTCTGATTTGTTGGTGACAAAGCCACTGCTGCTCCCTTACATTGAGGAGGATGTAGAGGGTTTAAGAAGCTGGATGACTAGTTCAGTTTTGGAAAAATGAGAGCTGGAAAGTTGCAAATTAATCTAACCAGGGAAGAAGAGCTTGAGACACTACGTGGGAGAGATTGACACTTAAGGGAAAGAGAGATCAGACAACAGAAAGGACATTTCAGTGTTAGTGCTATTTTAGGCCTGAGAGCTAGAACATGTCCACTGGCTTCAGCAGTAAGGCAGTGATGATTTGGGGTGGCTGGGGCAGAAGCTAGGTACCAGTGAGTGAAACATATGCTCTATCATATGTAAAAGAGATAGCCAGTGGGAATTTGCTGTATGGTTCATGGAACTCAAATCGGGTCTCCCTAACAACCTAGAGAGGTGGGATGGGGTGGGAGGTGGGAGGGAGGTTGAAGAGGGAGGGGACATATGTATACCTATGGCTGATTCATATTGATGTATGATAGAAACCAACACAGTATTGTAAAGCAATTCTTCTTCAGTTAAAAATAGATAATTTTTTTTTTTAGAGTGAGTGAAAGAAGGAATTGGAATAAGAAAGTGGACATGATGGTTACAGACCACCCTTTCAAAGAGCTTAACTCAAGAAAGGAAATGGCCATCAGGACAGACAAGGGAGGTTTTTTAAAATATTAGATTATATCAGCATTTTATGCTGAGGATATCCTCAGTAAAATGGAAGAAAGTTACACCCCCTGGAAATGGTAATCAGTGGAGCATCGTCTAGGGAGAGACCCTTCTACTGCAACAGGAAGACAAGAGCCTTGTGGCAGCAGTGAGTCTGCGAAGCAGGGGCCCAGCGGTTCTCTAGTCTCCCGAAGCCGAGGGAGGACCTTGGCTGTGTGAGGGTGGAGGCTGCAGGCTGCAGGCTGTAGGCTGTAAGTCTGGGGTGGCGCCGACCTTAGTAGAGACACTTTCTCCCATGCTTCTCAGCTGCCTGGGGGTGGTAATGCAAAGATTAGGAAGATTTGAGCTGATGGAAGATGAGGGCTTTGCCAAGTTTGTGGGGAGAGATGGACAAGGGAAGTGAAGGTTTGGAGTAAAGGTAATTATTGCTAAATTAAGGTTCTTTGGAGCTTCCTAGGATAGGGTGCTTAGTCTTGTTCAGGTTCATCATTCTATAAAGGGGGTGGCTGGAGAACTTGTCCAGAATCAGAGCTCATTGCTAATAGAGTGATGTCCAAAATTTAGAACCTTTGACCCTGTGTCTTTTCTACTGCACCCACTGAGGGGTTTTCTGTTCCGGCTCCTCTCTGCCCTGCACACTTGCCCATGGGCACTAACTTGCAGGGTGGATTATTAGAACATGGTCATCAGACATCTGGAGAAGGCGGGTTTGCTTCACCTCTGACGTTGCATTTGAGCATCACTGAGTCACGGGTCACTCCATGCAGACACGGGCTGCTTAGGTTTACATGTTAACGTGTGGAAACCTTTTCTCTTACTGCTGGTTTCCAGCAGACACCCAGGAAGCACAGGGTTAGTACCATAAGGAAGGAAACTGGATAAGAGACAAAGCCATCCTGTATGTCTGCTTCTCTATTCCCACACTGGAAATAGGTTCCTCTGCACCATTTTCCTAGATTCCACATATATGCATTAATATGCAATATTTGTTTTTCTGACTGTTTTCATCCTATGTGATGGACTCTAGGTTCATCCACATCTCTACAAATGACCCAGTTTCATTCCTTTGTATTGCCATCTATACACTATCATGTGTAAAACAGGCAGCTTGTGGGAACGTGCTATAAAGCACAAGAAGTTCAGCTCTGTACTCTGTGATGCCCTAGAGGGGTGAGGTGGCGGAAAAGTGGGAGGGAGGTTCAAGAGGGAGGAGATTTATGTATACATGTGGCTGATCCACTTCACTGTGCAGCAGAAACTAACACAGAATAAAAAAACAATATAATAAAATCTTGAGGATAAAAAGAGACAAAGCCAGTGATTATAGAATGCTCCCACAGTGGAGAACTTTAAAAATCTTTCCCTACTTTCCGCCAGTCACCTTGTCATCTTTTCTGATGCCAATTCTTTTCACTGTACTTTGAATATTTCCCCTTTGATTTTACTGTCTTTTTTGTTACAAGAAGAAACAGTCATTACTGGGATGTTGGCTTTTGTGAAACAGCAAGGGATGGGCTCCTTGCTGACACTGTCCCAGAGATTTCAGTCAGCAGCCTCTTGATCGGTGAGGCACTGAAAATGTATCATGGAACCTCTGATGCAGTCATTTTCGGAGCTGAATGTCATGTCAGTCTCTTTCTCAATGGTTATCAGATTAATTCTGAAAAAGAACAGGGCCCACTACCAATTAGAATCATTCTTCAATAGGGCAGATATATATATTTCAAATACTTAAGTTTAATTATAATTATATGTGATCTCAGATCATTATTAAAATTAATTTGCATTGCAACAAAGGAAAAGTATCCTTGAAGTTGTTATTCACTCAGTCTTATGTCTGACTCTTTGCGACCCCATGAACTGTACAGCCCACCAGCCTCCCCTGTCCATGGGATGATTTCCCAGGCAAGAATACTGGAGTGGGTTGCCATTCCCTTCTCCAGGTGATCTTCCCAATCCAGGAATTGAACTTGGGTCTCCTGTATTGCAGGTAGATTCTTTACCATCTGAGCCATCAGGGAAGCCCATCCTTGAAGTTACAGATCCCCAAATAATATGAGTTAAGAATACTACACAGACCTTTAAAAATGACTGTAGGAACAGGGCTGAACACACTGTTTCAAAACTTACACTGGATTAACATTTTATTTTGTTGGACATCATGACTCAGGCTTAGAGTTACCACATTCAGCAAATAACAACACAGGGTGCTCAGTTAAATTTGAATTTCAGATAAGCAACAGATAATTTTTAGTATAAATATAACGCACACTTGCATATGTAAGGCCAGTCTCTGCCTCTCTGAGCCTGTTTCCTTATCTATAAAACAGAGGCAAGGGTAAGGTAATCTAAGGCTTCCTTTACCTTTGACATTCATGATTAAAACCGGAAGGAACATTCTTAGGTCATTTTCCCATTTACCCAGATATGTCCAGATCTCTGGGGCCAGCTGCTCAGAAGGTCACAATAGGTAAGCCCAGAGTGAAAGTGTTAGTCGCTCAGTGGTTAGTCTGACTGTTTGTGACTCCATGGACAGTAGCCGGCCAACTCCTCTGTTAGTGGGACTCTCCAGGCAAGAATACTAGAGTGGGTTGCCATTCCCTTCTCCAGGGGATCTTCCCGGCCCAGGGATCGAACCTGGGTCTCCTGCATTGCAGGTTGATTTTTTAACCGTCTGAGCCACCGGGAAGCTGCTGCTGCTGCTGCTGCTGCTAAGTCGCTTCAGTCGTGTTCAACTCTGTGTGACCCCATAGACGGAAGCCCGCCATATTCCCCTGTCCCTGGGATTCTCCAGGCAAGAACACTGGAGTGGGTTGCCATTTCCCTCTCCAATGCATGAAAGTGAAAAGTGAAAGTGAAGTCGCTCAGTCCTGTCCGACTCTCTGCGGGGAAGCCCCAGCCCCTAAATCTGATTGAAATAGCTCTGGTGACATGGACCGGAAAGGGCTAGCTCCCCCTTCTGGACACCTGCCATCATGAAACAGTTCCACAGTTTCAGGGACTCAGTGTCAGATCAATTTGAAATTACACGGATTCCAAGTTTACTTGAAGCCCATCTTTCCCCACACCCACCGGAGACACATTAGAACTCAGGCATGCCCATCCTAACTTTTGGATGCTTCTTTACCTGGAAACACAGGCTCCAGGAAGCCAGGCACATAATAGGAACTCAGTAAATGTTTCTTTAATAAATGAGGGAATGGTAGACTAAACAGATACACTGAGGTTCACACATCCTTTCATGTGTGTCTGTGGCTCTGGATTGAAAGTATCTCTGTATTGTTCACCATTTTCTAAACATAAGTCTTAAATTTGCAGACAGGCTTCCCTGGTAGCTCAGTGGTAAAGAATCCACCTCCAGTGCAGGAGACACGGGTTGGATCAGGAAGATCCGCTGGAGAAGTAAATGGCAACCCACTCCAGTATTCTGGCCTGGGAAATCCTATGGACAGAGGACCCTGGTGGGCTACAGTCCGTAGAGTCTCAAAAAAGTTGCCCATGACTTAGTGACTAAATAACAATAACATAAATGACTAAGAGTTTTGCTCCAGTAGGAGATTCTGGGTGCTTTAATAGATGCTTCATCATGTGAATACAGATAAATATTATACTTAGAGGATGTGTATTGAATTCATCTTAGCCCTGTTTTCCCCTTAGTCTCTTGGCTTTCACTGCAACTCACTGTAACTAGGAAACAAGCACATAATTGAAATGTACGCCAAAGGCAGAATGTGGTCATATCAAAGGAAAGGCGTTTACACGTGTGGGTCACCTTCACTGTGGCAGGCACTGTGCATACATGGAATTACCATTAAAGACGTTCTAGCAGTTCGATGAGGTGAATTTTCATTCACCTACCCTCTTTTTAAAGATAGTTTTGTATTTATTTATGGCTGTGCTGGGTCTTCAGCGCTGCGTGGGCTTTGCTCTAGTTGGGGCGAGTGGGAGCTGCTTTCTGGTTGCGCTGCGCTGGCTTCTCATCGCAGTGGCTTCTCTCGTTCTGGAGCACAGGCTCTGGGGTCCATGGGCTTCAGCAGCTTCAGCTCCCAGGCACTAGAGCACAGGCTCAGTAGCTGTGCTCAGGTTTAGCTGATCCATGGCACGTGGGATCCTCCCAGACCAGGGATCAAACCTGCGTCGGCAGGCGAACTCTTACCACGGAGCCACCAGGGAAGCCCTTTCTTTTGCCTGGAAGAGATTTTTTTCCCCATGCCCTTAGGTCATACAAATAGTAACAGAATTGAACTTCAAACATAGGTTGATAAATTCTAAAGCCCATACTGTTTTCATTGTCTGAAAGAAAATGCAACATTAGGCAAAAGGGTATGTTTGTCCAATGGAACTGGTGAAACGAGTGGAAGAAACTACAGGAACTACAGACATCAAATGAAAATTAGAGGACTGTGGTATTTTAACAGAACTAAACAAAAGGTCACCTTTGCTTGTCCATTCCAGCAAGGAGGTCCTTTTGTCAGTTGTCAGACACATCGCCTCTACTTCCTGACTTCATTTGTTTTATTTGGTTTTTTGAAGGGAGTACAGAGAAGGGGGTGTGGTCAGGGAGTCAGGATTCTAGCATCCTCAGTGCCTCTTGTTACCTTTATCATCCTAGATGAGTCATTTAGCTTCCCAGCCTCAGTTATTCCATTTCTAAAATATCAGCTCTACCAACCCAATGCCCTCCCAATAGCATGCTGTACATACAGGAGACCCACAAGAAATATACATGTGAATGTTAATTTCATAGCACTGTACAGAAATCATAGTGACCACCTCAACTAAAGGCTATGGAGATGAATATTTGTTTTTCTAAGACCAGCAAGTATGGCAGAAAAAAAAAAAGACTTGAGATGCATGATGGATTCTAAAGATCATTTGGATTCCAGGTCAGTCTGGCTGCTGTGGTGACTACAATAATTCTGGGTATACTCAATTACTATCCTTTCTACTTGGCAGGGGAATAAATCTTTTTATGATTCTCAATTGCATTTAACACCTTGACAATAAAAATGAGAAATTTTGCATGAAGCGTTGATTTACTCATGATTAGAGCTATAGCAGTTCAGACCAAGTTACTGAATTTGACGGCTGAAGAAATATAAGCATCCAACAGTGGGTTGTTCCAAGTGAAAACCACCGTACTGCTTTCAGAAACATTTGGCGAGAGATTTGTGTGGGGACAAAATAATACCAAAGGCCAAAAATGAACAAATGACAAGCTGGTTATCCATGAATGCCCTGTGGAGTCATAGAAGCTGAAAGAGAGATTCTGACTGTGATTTCAGGGTCATAATTCCTTCTTGGGACTGCATGCAAATTAAGGAAGAGTTGGCATGATGTGACCATATCAAGGAATTTATGAGTCAGCATAAATAAATAAAAATGCTGACTAGGAGACTAAGTAATTGCCTCTATTTCCTGTCTAACTGCCTATTCTTAAAGTTATACGAGAATCATAAATAATGAAACCTGAACAGTATGAACGCATGCCCACAAGCTGGAAGTTCAAAATAAAATCAGCATTCTGCATGAAGTTTTTAAAGATAAGTTATCAGATATAACCCATTCCATGGACTTTTATCTATTAAAGAAGATATCATAAGCTCCCTCTTGTCAGCAGATAAAAATGAAAGAATTATTTTTAGCCTAAATCTTTAGGCACTAAAATATTTTCAGCTTCCGGAGACTGCCAGGATGTTGTAAGGTACATTCAGAAATTTTTGTCTTTGGAGGATAGAGGATTATTTGGGACCAGAAAAGAATGTGTCCCCTCTTGAATTTCACACATTCTGCAACTTACTTCCCCTAAAATGCAGATATGATAAAGGCCCCTCCCTTTGAAATATGGGAAACGAACTTTGGCAAACAGTTTTCTTTTAAGGGATATTAAAGAAATGAAGTGACACTTACGTTGTCTATGCCACTATTACTGAACTTACTGTGGTCATAGTCGTGGTGACTATCTCTTCTAAAACATTACCAGGATCCTGCTGCAGACGGTGACTGCAGCCACGAAATTAAAAGACGCTTACTCCTTGGAAGGAAAGTCATGACCAACCTAGACAGCATATTCAAAAGCAGAGACATTACTTTGCCAACAAAGGTCCATCTAGTCAAGGCTATGGTTTTTCCTGTGGTCATGTATGGATGTGAGAGTTGGACTGTGAAGAAGGCTGAGTGCCGAAGAGTTGATGCTTTTGAACTGTGATGTTGGAGAAGACTCTTGAGAGTCCCTTGGACTGCAAGGAGATCCAACCAGTCCATTCTGAAGGAGATCAGCCCTGGGTGTTCTTTGGAAGGAATGATGCTGAAGCTGAAATTCCAGTACTTTGGCCACCTCATGCGAAGAGTTGACTCACTGGAAAAGACTCTGATGCTGGGAGGGACTGGGAGAAGAAGGAGAAGGGGACGACAGAGGATGAGATGGCTGGATGGCATCACCGACTCAATGGACGTGAGTCTGAGTGAACTCCAGGAGTTGGTGATGGGCAGGGAGGCCTGGCGTGCTGCGATTCATGGAGTCACAAAGAGTTGGACATGACTGAGTGACTGAATTGAACCTAGTATTTAGTCATGAACTTATTAATCTATTTGGGGTGACTATTTCTGTTGCTCCAACTTGCTACATCTTTTTTTTGTTTGTTTTCTTCAGCAGCTAATTCCTTTGTGCTGGTATGGTGAGAACATTTTCTGTCTACCATCTCAAATTTCAGTCCCTACTTCCCTACCATGAACAAATGACAATTTTCCTGAGAGCAGGATTATGTCTATCTTTGCTCATAGCTCTGTCCTCAACCGCTTATATATAGCAGGTGCTCAATATGCATTTGTGAAGAGAATGACTGAATTGAAACCTCTTTTCTTTTTTCTAATTGAACTATAGCTGATTTACAGTGTTGCATTAGTTTCTGCTGCACAATAAAGTAATTCATTTATATATATTATATATATTCTTTTCCATATTTTTACTATAACTTATTATAAGATATTGAATATAGATCCCTGTGCTATACAGTAGGTCCTTGTTGTTTATATTTTATATATAGTAGTCTGTATCTGCTAATCCCAAATTCCCAATTTAACCTCCCCCATCCCACCCCCCGACCCCCCAACAGCTTTCCCCTTTTGAAAACATCAGTTCAGTTTAGTCGCTCAGTCATGTCCAACTCTTTGCAACCCCATGGACTGCAGCACGCCAGGCTTCCCTGTCCATCACCAGCTCCTGGAGCTTGCTCAAATTCATGTCCATCAAGTTGGTGATGCCATCCAACCATCCCATCCTCTGTCTCCCCCTTCTCCTCCTGCCTTCAATCTTTCCCAGCATCACGGTCTTTTCCAATGAGTCAGTTCTTTGCATCATGTGGTCAAAGTATTGGAGCTTCAGCTTCAGCATCAGTCCTTCATGAATGAATATTCAGGACTGATTTTCTTTGGAAAACATAAGTTTGTTTTCTATGTCTGTTGAGTCTGTTTTGGAAATACGTTTGTTTGTATCATATTTTAGATTCCACATGAGTGATATCATACCATATTTGTCTTTCTCGGTCTGACTTCCTTCACTTAGTATGATCACCTCTAGGTCCTTGCACGTTGCTGCAGATGGCATTACTTCATTCTTTTTATGGCTGAGTAATATTCCATTGTCTATATGCACCACATCTTCTTCATCTGTCCCTCTGTTGCTGGACATTTAGGTT
Source organism: Capra hircus (assembly GCF_001704415.2). Taxonomy (NCBI): domain Eukaryota; kingdom Metazoa; phylum Chordata; class Mammalia; order Artiodactyla; family Bovidae; genus Capra; species Capra hircus. The sequence goes on along the minus strand of NC_030831.1, from coordinate 39,181,769 downwards.
GTTTCCATATCTCGGCTATTGTCAACAGGGCTGCAATGAACATTGGGTGCATGTATCTTTTCAAATTAGAGTCTTCTCTAGATATATGCCCAGGAGTGGAACATTTCTAGAGTTAACGTACGATCCAGTGCATCTTTTCAATGCACTGTGAAGGCAAAGGTGGAGGGGACCAGTGTAAGGAGAAATTCAGCAACTGTCCCAATGGTCTCATGAGAGCAAAATTATTTCAGCTCAACTTGAGAGAATCTCTTCCATGTTGTTGACAGCCAGCAACCTGAGGCTCCTGTGAAAGCTTGAGACAATAACAACAGTTGAAAGCTTTCTATTCACGAGAGTGAAAATGAAGCTAAGAGGCAAGAAAATCACCTTTTGAGTCAGGGCAGACTGGTATAGTGGTTAAGAGATCCTGGAGTGAGGTGATCTGGGTTCAGATCCTTGGCTGGCCATTTGCTGGGTGGATGATGTTTGACAAATTCTTTAATTTCGATGTGCTTCAATTTTATCACTTGTAAATGGGGATGCCTACCTCTTGGAGTGTTGTAAGGATACATGAATGAATACATGTGAAGTGTTTGGAAGACTTCCTGACTCGTGATGACTACTGTACAGGCATTCACTGTTTACAGTATTATTATTTACCCTCAAGAAGCCAGCAAGCAGGTCTGCAGGACCAAGGGACCAGAGATCGTTTCTAGGCTGTACCAGTAGCTAGCTCCAAGCGCTGATGCTAACATCTCTAGCTTTTTGTCTTTTCATCTATAAAATGAGGTGGTAGGCCACATGGAAGGACTTCTAGATTAAACCCTGTAACAAATGCTTCCCTTCTAAAATGGAAATGCACAGGGGCCAAAACAATGATCAACAAGTGTGTAGGTATCACACACATGCAAAGTGAATGTATCAGTACAGGGTGTATTCAGTACTCTATTCATTATAAAACATTTGAATATTAATTTCCAAGTCTGGTAAGCCCCACTTACTCCTCAGGTTTAAAATTGAGTGATCACAAAAGGAAATGGAGGATGAGATGGTTGGATGGCATCACTGACTTAATGGGCATGAGTTTGAGTAAACTCTAGGAGATAGTGAAGGGCAGGGAAGGCTGGCAGAGTCGGACATGACTCAGTGAACAACAGTAAAAGGAAATAAGGCAACTAGAAAAGCTTGTGGATAAAATGGATTGCCTGCTGCCCAGCAGTTCCTTCTTTCTCCTCCACTCTCTTTGTTCATTTCTTTCTTCTCAAACTTTTCCTCCTGTTCTCATTCCAGTTTCATGGGTTCCTATACCTGGAAGCATCTGTCTCATTCTTGATGGCCCCATAATTGAATACATTGCTGTTCTGTTTTTGGGAAATTGGATTGTTCATGTATTTCTTTTTATTCTAAAGTAAAGTACGATCTATTTGTCTTCAGTGGATAACTGTAGCCGAGAACGGAGATATTTAGTAGACTGGTTAAATCTATCATAAATCTACAAATGCATGCAGGACACATGGCTTATGGGAAAAGCATAAAATTAATCTGCTGTGGTCCATGTATCATGTGGGCTTCCCTGCCCACTCATCACTTGAGTGAAATTAGAAGCCAAAGTTTAGAAAACTAGAATACATATACATTTATTTCTTTAGAAAATAGAGTGTGTGTTCACTCAGTTGTGTCCAACTCTTTGCCACGCCATGGACGATAGCCCACTAGGCTCTTTTGTCCATGGGATTTCCCAGGCAAGAATACTGGAGTGGGAAGTCATTCCCTTCTCCAGGGGCTCTTCCTGACCCAGGGATCAAACCTGGGTCTCCTACATTGCAGGCAGATTCTTCACCATCTGAGCCACAAGGGAAGCCCTTAAATACAGTGTAGATTTTTCCAGAAAGATCTATTTAGAAAGATAAACAGTTTCCCTCCAAAGCTGAGGACACAGTAGGAGAAGCCAATGACATAATCTGTCAGATCACTTCCTTTTCCTATTACAGAATTGGCTCAGATATTGACTCTGAAAAGATCTATGTGTCTTGATGAATTTCTTAGGACTCCTGTTGAATTGTTCCTCTTTTAACTGGCGATTGAGACTGTGACTTTTATTAATATCAGATAAGAGAAGCATGGGAAAATATATTAGCTTATTCCCTAAGCATAAAGATAGTCATGGAATATTTAGGGTCATCTGTTACATTTATTATTTTGCAATTTGAATATTGTAGCAGCTAATAGATGAACTGGCTGAAATTCATGCTCAACCTATTCATCCCAAAGGATGAATTCTTTGGTTCAAAAAATTTAGAATCAAAGTGGTATCTAGTTATGCAGACAAATCTGTGTGAGTCGTCAACTAGATTAAGAGGAGAAAATGAACTTTCTACTTATTCCACTTGACCTCATCTGCTGTCTCATTTGTAAAGCATGGAAGCTGAAGAATGGCTCATTTCTGGAAAGAACTATGAGCTGATCATGAAAGATGGATGAGGGCTGTAGAGATATTAACGTGATGGAGTGAAGAATTCCACTGAGATGTCCTTATCCATTTAGTGTCAACCCTGTCCTGCAGAGCAAATGTTCCCTTCTTAGTCATGCCAGAAGTTAAGCACTGGAGCCTGAAAAGGGAAGCCAACAGCAGACTCTGTTCCAGGAACGGTGTTAATATCTTAAAAGAATCATCTTATGTAAATCTCTCGACACTCTGAATGTCCTTGATTGGCCCCTTCCTCTTTGCTGATTTTCATGGGTGGCTGTACCTTCTGATCACCTGGAGAGCTGTTGTAACTCCAGATCACTCAGTGTACCCCCCCCCCAATACAATTAATTAGAAACTCTGAGGGTGAGACCACAGAGGAAGTATCTTTAAAACCCCCCAGATGATGACTGTGAGTAGCCAAGACTGACAAGGACTGCTCTCAGGCATCTGCTGGACGCTGGTCCTCACCAGAGGATGTGGCTCCCTGTACCCCTCTGGAGAGTGACTGTTTGTGCTTCTGCCTAGAGCTGAGAGGTGCCCACCCTCTCTTCCCAAACCTTTCCCTCTCTCTTCTCCAAAAAAGCCCATAGCTGCGACTGTCTGATCATCTAACTATCCAACCTACTACCCCTCTTTGTTGCCATCATGATCCACCCACCACTGTCATTTCCCCTTAGAAGATTTTAATTCCAGGAGTCTGAAGCCTTGCTAGAATCTGCCTGGAAGAATATGGTCATTGTTAAATTAGAGTGTTTTGCCATTTCCTCTTCAACAAACATTAAACAAATGGTGGCAAAATGTTAACAACTGGTAAATTTGCATGCTAAGTCACTTCAGTCGTGTCCAATTCCTTGCAAAACCATGGACTGTAGTCTTCCAGGCTCCTCTGTCCATGGGATTCTCCAGGCAAGAATACTGGAGTGAGTTGCCATATTCTCCTCCTGGGGATCTTCCAACCCAGGAGTCAAACCCATATCTCTTATGTCTCCTGCATTGCCGGACAGGTTCTTTACCACTAGTGCCACCCGGGAAGCCCCCCTGTAAATCTAGATAAAGGTAAAATAAATATCCCTGCAGAGGGAAATGGCAACCCACTCCAATATTCTTGCCTGGATGATTCCATGGACAGAGGAGCCTGGCGGCTACAGTCCATGAGGTCTCAAAGAGTTGGACATGACTGAGCGACTAACACACACAAAATAACTATAGAAATTCTTCTTACTATATTCTTTCAAAATAAGAAGCTACCCAAGAAAAGACAACTCAAACAATTTCCATATAATTAGAAACAAAATAACATTTATCACACTTGGATTACTAAATAACATGATTTAAAAAGGAAGTCATAAAGAAACCTAAGAAATACATAGAACTGAATGTAAATAAAACTACACAGAAAAATATGCTGGAAAGGGAAAAGCAGTCCTGAGGAGGAAATGTAGACATAGCTCTTTGAAATAAATGTGTCCAAAAACAAGCACCCTTATCACCAAGCCAATTTTTTTTTTTCATTCTGGTTCTCCTACTGCTTGGCTCTCGATGCAGGGGCCCCCAATTCCTGGTTGAATAGAGAAAGGAGCCCCAGCAAGGCAGAAGTTACCAGGCAGTCACAGAAAGAGAGAAATCCAGGAAAGCAATGCCATAAAGCTGTTTATAAATCCTAGGTTCACTTTTGAGCTGCATGTGGAAGGATCTGATCCTGAACTAACGATTGCCCCCCAGGTCCTATGCTGGCCAGTGCATGATAACACTTTCAACAGATCCAAATAGCATCCAAGTATTCCAAGCAAGGGGGCTTCCCTGGTGGCTCAGATGGTAAAGGATCTGCCTACAATGTGGGTAGACCCAGATTCTATCCCTGGGTTGGGAAGATCCCTTGGAGTATGAAATGGCAACCCACTCCTATATTCTTGCCTAGAAAATTCCATGGACAGAGGAGTCTGGCAGGCCATAGACCAAGGGGTCTCAAAGAGTCAGACACTGACTGAACACACAGCACACAATACCCCCGAGAACCCTCTGAACGTAAAAACTGACCAGAACGTAACCTAGCTGATTGTCTGCCAAAATTCAAAAAAAAAGAAATCAACATTTTTCCATAGGACTTCACATGGCCCAGAGTCTTGTAACATAGTATTTAAAATACCTAAGACACAGTTCAAAATTACTCTCTATGAAAAGACCCAGGAAATCAGAATTCACTTCTAAAACCAGTAAACAGAAAGTAACAGTGAGATGACAAAGATGTTGGAATTAAGTAACAGACTTAGAAGCAGTTTTATTAAAATTCTCTAACAAACAATTAGGAACACTCTTAAATACAAAACTAGAAAGTCTCAGAAAAGAAAGAGAAGACTAAAAGGAAAAACGTAAATTTTAGACTGAAATAGACAACTGAAATGAAAAATCTCACTAAGTGGGCTAACTAGCAGATTAGAGGTGAAAAAAAGGGCAAATCAATTAACTTGATAGAGCAATAGAAATTATTCAATCTGAGCAAGAGGGAAACAAATTTTTTTAAAAATGAGAAGTCTTATAATCCTAAGAGAAAAAAAATTTTTAATCCAATGTCTATATCATTAAAATCTCAGAAGAGGAGAAAGAATGTGATGCTGAAGAAAAAAAAAAGTGAAGAAATAATGGCCGAAAAGTTCTCCCAGTTAGAGAAATATATAAACCTGCAGATTCAAGAAGCTCAGTTAATCCCAAATAAGATAATCTTAATAAAATTCATCCCCAGAAATATCATAATTAAAATGCTGAAAACCAAAACAAGGAAAAAATCTTGAAAGAAACCAGAGAAAAAAAATTACAGAAAATCTTGTTGTTTTGAAATAATAATATATATGCAGAAGTTATCAAAAATATAAAGTGTTCCTGTAAACCCTTCACCCAGCTTCCTCTAATGTTAACCCAAGAGAACCGTGAGAGCATTCTCTGGATGACCAGCTTCAAGAGGAGGAAGACAAAGTCTGTCTTGGTGTGAAGGTCTACCCAGGGTAGATCAGATTCCCCACCACGTTCCAGCCTACAGGGGACAGATCCTTTCATTCAGCCAACTCCATCTTTTTTTTAACATCAAAAACATTTTGTATTGGGGTATAGCTGATTAACAATGTTGTGGTAGTCTCAGGTGAACAGTGAAGGGACTCAGCCACGCATATACAAGAACCCATTTTCCCCCAAACTCCCCTCCTATCCAGGCTGCCACATAACATTGAGCAGAGTTCCATGTGCTATACAGTAGGTCTTTGTTGGTTATCCATTTTGAATATAGCAGTGTGTACATGACCTTCCCAAAGTCCCTAACTATCCCTTTCCTCCAGCAACCATAAGTTTGTTTTCTAAGTCTGTGAGTCTCTTTCTGTTTTGTAAGTAAGCTCATTTGTATCATTTCTTTTTAGATTCCACAGATAAGGAATGTCATATAATACTTCTCTTTCTGTCTGACTTCCTGCACTCAGTATGACATTCTCTAGGTCCATCCACGTTGCTGTAAATGGCATTGCTTCATTCTTTTTAATGGCTGAGTAATATTCCATTATATACATGTAGCACATCGTCTTTATCCATTCCTCTGTTGATGGACATTTAGGTTGCTTCTGTGTCTCGGCTACTGTAAACAGTGCTTCAGTGAACACTGGGGTGCATGTGTCTTTTTGGGCCATGATTTTCTCTGGATATATGCCCAGGAGTGGGACTGCAGGGTCATAATGGTGGCAGCCAATCCATCTTCGTGCAACAGTTTTTCCCCATGGGCAAAGCAAAGCTTATCCTTGTGCTCCTTACCTTGGAAGATGTTTGGAACTTTTTTGATCCACACCTCCCACCTGAAAGGTTGCTGTTAGCGTAGGTTCTCTCTTTAGAGGTCAGGTATGACAGAGAAGTTCCAAGGAGCAGTTCCTCAGGATACCCTGTTCTCTTTCTCTCGAAAATGAGAATAAACCTCCCCAGAAATTCACTTCACCAAAGGAATTCCCTGGCCCAGCATAACCAAAATGGGCAACAAGAAATGTCCATAGCAAGGGCTCAATTAAATCTTGTATCTACAACGCTGGAAAACAAGATTGAAGTATCTTGTAAGCAGACACATCTTCCAATAAGTGTATTTCTGAAGATACAGAACTATATAGCAAGGTGCCTTTCCCCTTTCTACTGAAGAAAACTTTTTTTGTCCATTACTTTTATTGCTGTTAATTAAGAGATAATACAGTGGTTCAAGTGGAAGCCTGATATAATTAGAATTCTTAGAATAATGTTTTATAACTGTAGATCCTTTAAATGTGAATCTTATCAATTAATTACTTCCATTTTATTCTATTTCTAGGTAGTATAATTAAGGTGTTTTTGTTCTTAACAAGACCCTGAAATTATCCAGAAACATAGCAATAATAATTTTTGATCTTTCTTCTAAAATGAGTTTGAGCTTTTTCTCTTTTGGTTTCATTGCTATCATTTAAGTGTTTATACAGTAACTCCAGTGAAAACCTCATGGGAACATAATTCTTAGGATAATGTTCTATAAATATGTATTCTATAAATGTGAATCTCATTAGTAATTAGCTTCCTTTTTATTTGCTTTCCAGATAGTGTATAGTATTTCTATTGTTGCTATCTATTAATAACAAGTTTCTTATCTTGATCCACAAACAGAGCAGTGTTTGTGTCTCTGCTAATTCAGCATTTTCACTCATTCCATTTCAATGCTGTTGTTAAGTCCTCATATAGTCATTCAAGCGGAAGTTTGATCAGAGTCTTTTCTTAGGATAGTGTGATGAATGTATTTCATTCGAAAGTAAAATTTCATGAGTGAATTATTAACTTTTATTTCTAGATAAAGAAAGATAGGATTTCAGTTGCTGGTGTCAAAAAATCATTTCCCATAATCTGAACTATGAGAAAAGTTTTACATGAGCAGTCACACCACTGGAGGTATTTGAAATTCAAAGTCTATATCTGCTTGCCATAGCCTGCATTTACCCTAGTTGTAAGATTAATATATTTACCCAAGTAAATGTTAGTTTACCCTCTGATGGCACTCACTGTGCATAGTAAAATCCACAGCCCTCACTATGGACTGCAAAGCCCCAGATGTGCTGAGCTCCGCTGTTCCACTGACCTGTCTCACACCCACTGAGCTTTGGTCACTCTGTCCTCCCCTAGAGCCTCAACCCACCAAGTCTCTTCCATCTTTTCCTTCATGCTATTCCCAGTCTGCCTGAAATGCTAGCCCCCAACCCCAAAGATGCCTGTCTCCCCTCACTCTTGTGGTCTCAAATATCCATCTTAGAAGAAGCTTTCACTGAGTTCGAAACCACAATGAGTTCCTCTGTTTCATGACATTCTGAGCTTTGTACCTTTTTATTAGTAGCATTATCAGAATGTGCAGTTGTAAAATTACTCATGTGATCATGTTTGAATGTGTTTCCCTACCTCCGCATCATCTGGGATTAGGTCTGCCTCCTGTTCATGTACCCTGTCCAGTGTTTTCAGAGCATCAAGGGGAGAGTGCTCCTGGCACTTGGTGGGACACTTTCCCTTGCACAGGTGTTTTATGTTTGACTGCAATGACAAAGCATAAAACACAGCCTTCTGGCGCCTAACGAAGCAAGCGTTTCTTTCTCACTCACGAGTTTGTGGATGAGCTGTCGCCTGCCTGGGCTTGGTAGGCCTTGGGTTTCAAGTCAGCTTCCTTCTCTGAGGCCTGCTTGTCATTTGAAGGCCCAGGCAGAAGAGACAGTGGCAACCTAGGCCCAGTCCTCACGGAAGACCGCACAAACCCAGGCGGAAGAGGGGAACACAAGCCGCTTCTCAAAGCCTCTGTTCAGAGCACATGTGCCCACTTTTCTGCACATCTTCCACTGATCAGAGGGCCCAAGGTCAGTGTGATAGAGACATCAACTCCATGCAAATGATCTAATATCACCCATGTCCCTCAGGGGCCATTCGAAAGCCACTCTAGGCCCTGGCGCCCCAGACTCCTGCCTTACGATTAATTCTTTTTAGATTTTTATTTATTTATTTATTTTCAGGTATACTGGGTCTTCGTTGTGGTGTACAGGCTTCTCACTGTGGTGGCATCTCTTGTTGCAGAGCCCAGGATCCAGAATGCAGGCTTTGTATGGGTTCAGAATGTATGGGTTCAGAATGTATGGGTTCAGTAGTTCCAGCTCCCGGGCTCTAGACACAGGCTCAGTAGTTGTGGCACAGGGCTTAGTTGCCTTCCCAGACCAGAGATCAAACCCATGTCCCCTGCACTGGCAGGCAGATTCTTAACTAGACCACCAGGGAGGTCCCAGCCTTACAAGCAGGTTCCAATTAAGAGGCAGCCATGAGCACCCTAGGGGGAGGAACAGTGTGTTCCCAGCATAGTTGTTGGCTTGAGAGTCCCACAGAGTGACAGCATTCGGAGCAGGAGAGGCAGAAGACTTCCTTCAAGGGCCTCAGATCTGTGAGTTTCAGAAAGCTCCTGAGTTCACATCAACCCACAGCCTGTCCTTGTAACTCCCCACAGTACTGCGTGAGTCGTCACTTACCTGTCAGCCCTTATTTATGGAGGGCCTAAGGGATGCTGGGTGGCGCCAAGGTAAGGCTGCTGTGTGCCGGGTCTGGGTCAGGCCCTTCCTTTGTAGCTTCCCCTCCTCCCTCCTCCAGCCCACGGAATTTCCTCTTTTGTTTACACTCACCCCATGATTCCCATGGAGCAAGGGACAGAGCCCAGGCGATGAGCACAACAAAACAAATGAAAAAGCAGAATAATTCACGCAAAATCAAGATGTCAAGGACCTGTCACTTGAGAACTGCATTCTGCTGCTCAAGGACTCTTCTGAGCCATTTTAATTGGATCAGATTAGTTAAATCCTGAAAGACTTTACCTAGCCATATGCCAAGAGACAGTCTTTACATAGTAGATAGGTAATCGATATATGCAGAATGAGTGTATAAAGCTATGCAATTAAGTGGTATGGAGGGAGTGTTTGCATCGAACGATGAACCATAACTAAGAGAGCTATGCCCACACACTGTTCAGTGAAATGACAGCTTTATCACTTGATAACATAATCTTATGATATACTGCTAATATTATCCCCCTATAAAAACACAGACAAGATTGAAATATAACCTTAAAAGCTATGGGAAATCCCATGGACAGAGAAGCCTGGTGGGCTACATTCTGGGGATGCAAAGGACACCACTTGGCGACTAAACAAACATATAAGAATAATCAGGCCCAGCGTGGCATCAGAGGGGACGTGGGCCACCTAGGGATCAAGTGTGGGCCTGACCCCTGGTGGTTCTGGTTCTGTTCTTGCCACTGAAACCCACTATCCAGACAGACTTGGCAGGTCACTTAATACCATCGTGCTAGTATTTGAGCTAATCACTTAATTGAGCATTACTCCATTTAATCCTCACAATTTCCTGCTCTTATCAGAGAACAAGTGAGGTTTAGGGAAGCTAAATCATATACCCAATATTTGAGGTGTGTATGTCTGACTTTAGAACTGGTCTGTTCTACCTCGTTTCATTCAGTAGACCCTCAGGCTTTTGTGAACATCAAAAAAGATGTGTATAAAAAGCACTTTTGGAAACGTTGCAACCGACATCAGTTAGTACTACAAATCACCTTGGGACGAACAGAATTTCTTTGGAATTTAACACAATCATAATATAATTTCTTCACGGTGTATTATGGACCCGTTACAAGCGTTAATTTTTGTAATCATCGCACAAGCCCACAAGGATGGTCCTGCTCTAATTTTTAGATGTGAATTACGAATGTTTTGGCAAAACGCTGTTAAAACAGGTATGATAAAGCTGCTGCACAAGCGACGCGAGGGAGCCGCGGCGGCGCGGCGTCCAGCTTCCTGTGCGTAAATGAGCAGAAAACGGTGGAGCGGGAGGGACTCCCCCGGGACCGTCACTGAACGGGAGCGATGATGCTCCCACAGCACAGGAGTCTTTACTCTGCTCAACAGGGATGTAGGAACGGCGCTGAGTTATCAGAGTTCTCCGAGGGAGCTGAAAAAGAAGCCGAACCCAGGGGCTCCACCGCCAGGGATGGGCTATTCGGGCTCCAGCCCCGAGACTTTTCCTTGCGAGTTTCCAGGGAGATGCGGCAGCGTGGGCGCGTCCCTGACTGGCTCCCGAGCTTTGGGGCTGTGGGTGTGGGTGTGGGTGTGGGTGTGTGTATGATCCCTTTCCTCTCTGGGATTGCGATCGCCCCTTACAGTCCAAATGAAAAGATGTCACCTTTGCATCTCTTCTACAAACGCTTACTGAGCTCCTATAACTCGCCCATAGACAAAATGCGGCGGCGATGCCCGCTAAGACCCAACGCCCGCGAGCGCGCGTCTCGCTGTCTCCGGCGAGCGCGGAAGGCAGGGTGCCCGGAACGCCCGTCCGGAACTCGCGGGCGAGCCCCGCAGCCGCGGCGCCCGGCCTGCGCGCGCCCGAGGGCGGCACTGCCCACGCACATGCACACGCACGGGAGCGCCGGGCTCCCGCGTCCCCGGTGCCGCGCCGGCGCCGGCGCCGGCGCAGGGCGCGGGCGGGAGCTCGGGAGTCCGAGCGGGAGGCGGGAGCGGCAGGCGGGAGCGGCAGGCGGGGCGGGTGCCCGCGAGCGGCGCTCGTGCATTCGCTCCTCCGCTCCTAAGCCCCGCCCCGGTCCCGCCCACCCACTTCTCCCGCGCGCGGGCTCCGCGCGCCCCAACCCGCGCGCGTGCGCGCGCGTGCGCAGGCCAGGGCCCTCCGGGGGCGGCCCCGTAGACTCCAACGAAAGCGTCGCAAGGTCCCGGATTAACCCTTTCCCCGCTCGCCCATTTAGAGGCCCGGTCGTGTTCCGTGCCTGCGCAAGCCGGCGGCGCGCCTTCCCCCTGGCCCGCACCGCGCATGCACGGGAAGGGGGGGGTGCCGGTGGGGGTGTTCTGGGCCGGCTAGACATTCTGTGCTCGTGCAGGAGGAGGGCTGCTACCATCAGGGACGTGCACGATTTCCCCCCCACCCCGCCCCCTCCCCAAACTCCAAAAAAAAAAAAAAATCCAAAACACACTGCCACCCACCGTGCCCCCGCGCCCCGCGTCCATCCCGTCCCCGGCCTGCGTGCAGCGAGCGCGGGGAGCCCACGGCGAGTGTCTGTGGCTGTGCCAGGCTGCAGGTAAGCGCGGGCCGGGGGTGCGGAAGGGGCCCGGGCCGGCCGCGAGGCGGGCGCGGGGGCGGCGGGCGCGGCGGGGCTGCCCGGAAGAAGCGCGTTCTCGCCGCGCTCGGGGGCACCCGTCAGCTCCAGGAGGTGCGGGCGGCCCCGGCGGCGCGGCGCGAGCGGGGCCGGGCGTGGGGCCGGGGCGCTCCGGGGGCCGCGCAGGCCGGCGAACGGGCTCGGGCAGCGGCCAGGCGGCGACAGTGGCTGCCCCGCGCGCGCGCTCGCCGAGCCTCGGCGGCGGAGTTTATGGCCGCCCCCGCTCGCACCGCCGCAGTGCACCGCGGTGGGGGTGGGGACGGCCCGGAGCCCGGCGCCGAGCGCGGCCCGCCGGGCGCCGCCCCTCGGCGCCGCGGGCCCCGCCGCGCCGCCCCCCAGCAGCCCTCGGAGGAGGGGGCCGGGACCCCCGCGCTCGCACTCCCGGGAGCGCCTGCGGAGCTCGGGAAGCCGGCCGCGCGCCGCCCCCGCCCCCGGCCGCGGGAGGGCGGGGGAGGGCCCGGCGCGAGCCGGCCGGGGAGTGCGCGGGGCGCGAGCTCCGGGCTCGCGGGCGGAGCGGGGCGCGGCGCGGCGCGGCGCGGGGCTGCGGAGCCCGGCCGCACGCCCGTTCCCGATCCCCGCCGCCAGGGCCGCCGTGGGTCCTCCCTCTCGCGCTCGGAGCAGCGGCCCTAGCCCGCGCCGAAGAGCCCGATTCTAAAAGAGAGAACGGCTGGTGCTCCGCCCGGCTTCCCGGGCGGGAGCTTTTGTTCGGGGAGGAATGCCAGCCGCTGGATCCCGTCCCCCACCTCCCGGGCTGAGCGGGATGGTAGCGAGGCTCGGAGAGGTTCCGGAGGTGGCCCGGGTCATGCGCTCAGTTCCTTGCTCCCTTCCCATCCAGAAGCGGCGAGCTCTTGACCGGGAAGTGGTGCCGCCGCCATTGTCGCGGCGGCCCCGGGGTCGGGGAGGCGGCCGGCTGGTCGCCGCGGCTTCTGTAGTTTCGGCTTAGCGGGGGCCCCCGCGCCGGCGCTTTGGAGAATCGACATGCAGAGGCAGCTTCGTCCAGGAGGTGTGGTTGGAGCGGTATCTTGCCCTCCACCTGTAGGGATACTGGCAACGGGGATCTTGCCGTTTGACTCACCTGAACTTAGCAATGGGAACATCTCAACAGAGGGGGGAAAATGGAGATATGGAGAGAGGGAGTGGGACCAAATAACACATAGGCTTTAAAAAAAAATCTAAGTATGTTGCCATGGGTACCGTACGCCTCTCCTGTGCCTGGTCCATGCACCTTTATCCCACAAGCTCCAGAGAGAGCGACTGTAGGAAGTAACCTGGTAGGAAGGCTACCTTCCCTTGGGGGTGGCCTCAGGCTGGGGTGCATCCTTAGAAATTATTCTGCCCAGTCCTCGCACTTGGCAAGTAAGAAAACAGCCTGCCACTTTAGACACCTTAATGATGTTTTTGCTTTTCTGTAGAGGGTTTTCAGGACTCTGGTTCTGCCACGCTCAAGTTTGTGTGGTCACCGTTCAATAGAGAAGGCTTGATGTTTTTCAGGATGTTGGTCTGCAGAATGGAGTTTAAACTGGAAAAAATCTAGAATCCTTTGAGCTTCCCTGTAGGGATAGAGGCAGACACACCTGGAGTTCTCTAATGCAAGCTTCAAGACCAGAGTGATTTAAGTAACTATATACTACATCATCGGAGAAGGCAATGGCACCCCACTCCAGGACTCTTGCCTGGAAAATCCCATGGACAGAGGAGCCTGGAAGGCTACAGTCTATGGGGTCACTGAGGGTCGGACACGACTGAGGGACTTGACTTTCACTTTTCACTTTCATGCATTGGAGAAGGAAATGGCAGCCCACTCCAGTGTTCTTGCCTGGAGGATCCCAGGGACGGGGGAGCCTGGCAGGCTGCTGTCTATGGGGTCGCACAGAGTTGGACACGACTGAAGTGACTTAGCAGCAACAGCAGCACACTACATCATACAGAAGAGTGGACAGAAGTAATCGGCTACCATTCCCTCTCCCCCACTGTTAACTGTTGAGTATATGTACTTTTCTTAACTTTGTCTATATTTATCGATGTAAAAAATAAATAGTCTATGTTTATATAAGCCAAGCAGAAAAAAATGTGGAAGGCTGTATATCCAGCAGGAAATGATAGGGGAATGAGGTATTTACCAGCTTTTACTCTATCTGTGCAGCAATCAACATCCTTGCAAATACAGACAGAGGCTTTGTGAGGGGAAATCCCTTAGTGGTTCCCCAGCCCATCCTTCCCATTCCCGTCACACACCCCCTCCAGGCTGCCAGTGCTCCAGCCCTTACCTTTTCTCCTTCATATCTGTTCAGAGCTGAACCCGACGCTGCCAGCCACCCTCCTCTTTGTTCCCAACCTGAAAATGGGTACAGGTGCCAGTGACAGGACAAAAAAGGAAAGTTTCTTTTTAAAAATCAATTTTTGAAAACATTCTTGTTTGCAACTGGGGATAAGGAAAGAGCCAACTTTACTCTTTTATGTCCTTTTCTCTTGTAGGACTGGCGTGCCCCTGATCAGAGTTATTCTGATCCGAAGATTTTGGTGTTCAAAGCATTAAGATAATAGCCTGAGTTGTTCATGGTAACTATGACTTTGCATATTAAGTCTTTAGAATCTTATTGGTGTCAGCTTTAAAATGTCTCTCAGTTATGTATTAGCGTTCTTTAGGGGACTAGGTACTTTCCTCATACTTAATGCTTGGTCAAATAAAAGGAAAGCAAGGTTTTTGAAAAGAAACACCTAGGACACATTAATTTTAAAAAGATCACTTCTTTAACACGTGGCAGATGTTTTCTGTGCCAGTTCTACATTTCTTTTTCTCATAAAACCCCCGCCTCGCTTGTCAAGTGCATCCAGTTCTGATGACACTTTGATCCAGATGACAGATAGACTGGCATCCAGTGGGGAATGAAGCTGCTTGTCACTGCCTTCCCAAATGTCATCTGATTCTCTGAGGGTCCTATTAAACCTTGCCCCTTGTTCAGAAGTAGCCCAACACTGGTGTGAAAAAACTAGAGGACAACACTGAATGGAGTGTTCTGGAAACGATTTCCCTCCCTGGGTCTGCAGGAGTGATCTGTCTCTTCCGTCAAGGAAGCAGAACCTTGAGAGCTGCTAGTTATTTTACTGAATCTTCCTCGGCATGAAATTAGACACAGCAGACGGCTCTGGCGGATGCTTGCCAGAGACGGTTTTCTTAAACCTTGAAGCTGAGTTGTCATTATTACCTCTAGTTATCAGGAAGCACTGGTTTTGGAGCTAGAGTGCCTGGATTTGCTAGAGCTAGAGCCCTGACGGTCCACTAAATAGCTAGAATATTGGGCAGGTTCCTCAGTTCATTGGTAAAGTAGGGTAATAACAATGCCTATCTCTCAAGGTCACTTGATCACTGCCTTTGTGAAGACATGAAAAGCGTGTAGCACAATGCCAGGCATGTATTGCGTGCTCAGTAGGAGTTGTTATTATGAGTAAGCATATGCTGACTACAGTGAAGATAAGTAGAAGGAACTGTGGAAATCCCTAAATTTGGATCTGTCTTTTCTTCTCCTATTCTTGAACCCCTCCTGACAGTGACTTTCTGAAATTGTTAGGGACCGGAAAGTGGTCAGAAAATGAAATCTCCCTGAAATTTTTATATGGAAAAGAACTGTCCATAATGACCAAAATTCTTTTTCTTTGTAAACATTTTCTTGTAGGAGTTTTTCATCAGTATGTCTGAAACCATTAAATATAATGACGATGACCATAAAACTCTGTTTCTGAAAACACTCAACGAGCAACGCTTGGAAGGAGAATTTTGCGACATCGCGATTGTGGTCGAGGATGTGAAGTTCAGAGCGCACAGGTGTGTTCTCGCTGCCTGCAGCACCTACTTTAAAAAGCTTTTCAAGAAACTTGAGGTAGATAGTTCCTCAGTAATAGAAATAGATTTCCTCCGTTCCGATATATTTGAAGAGGTCCTGAATTACATGTACACGGCAAAGATCTCCGTGAAAAAAGAAGATGTTAACTTAATGATGTCATCCGGTCAGATTCTCGGCATCCGGTTCCTGGATAAACTCTGCTCTCAGAAGCGGGACGTGTCCAGCCCGGACGAAAACAACGGTCAGTCGAAAAGCAAGTACTGCCTGAAGATCAACCGCCCCATTGGGGATGCTGCCGACCCTCAGGATGACGACGTGGAGGAAATCGGAGACCAGGACGACAGCCCCTCGGATGACACGGTAGAAGGCACCCCCCCGAGTCAGGAGGACGGCAAATCGCCCACGACGACGCTCAGGGTGCAGGAGGCCATCCTGAAAGAGCTGGGCAGCGAGGAGGTACGGAAGGTCAACTGCTACGGCCAGGAGGTAGAGTCCATGGAGACCCCCGAGTCCAAGGACCTGGGGTCCCAGACCCCTCAGGCCTTAACATTTAACGACGGGATGAGTGAAGTGAAGGATGAGCAGACCCCAGGCTGGACCACGGCGGCCAGCGACATGAAGTTCGAGTACCTGCTGTACGGGCACCACCGGGAGCAGATCGCCTGCCAGGCGTGCGGGAAGACGTTTTCGGACGAGGGTCGGCTGAGGAAGCACGAGAAGCTGCACACGGCCGACCGGCCCTTCGTGTGCGAGATGTGCACCAAGGGCTTCACCACGCAGGCCCATCTGAAGGAGCACCTGAAGATCCACACGGGCTATAAGCCCTACAGCTGCGAGGTGTGCGGCAAGTCGTTCATCCGCGCCCCGGACTTGAAGAAGCACGAGCGGGTGCACAGCAACGAGCGGCCCTTCGCCTGCCATATGTGTGACAAGGCCTTCAAGCACAAGTCCCACCTCAAGGACCACGAGCGCCGTCACCGCGGCGAGAAGCCCTTTGTGTGCGGCTCCTGCACCAAGGCCTTCGCCAAGGCGTCCGACCTGAAGCGGCACGAGAACAACATGCACAGCGAGCGCAAGCAAGTCACCCCCAGCGCCATGCAGAGCGAGACCGAACAGCTGCAGGCGGCGGCCATGGCTGCGGAGGCCGAGCAGCAGCTGGAGACCATCGCCTGCAGCTAGAGGCGGGGGACCGGGATGCGCATGCGCGCGGCAGGGATGCTCAGCGTCCTTTATCCGCATCCGGCATCCCGACCCATGAACGCCAGCCGCCACATTTCGGTGGAAACTTACGGAGAACTTGTACTCGCTGGACATAAGGCAGTGCTTGGTTGGGTGTTTCGAAAACTTTGCAAGGAAATAACCGTTCCTTGGTTCTGACCAAACTGTTTCACTGTCCCGTCTGGTGTCTTGTATTAATGTTGCCAGTAAGCACCCGGCCCCCGCCCCCCGCCACTTTTTTTTTTTATGATTTCTGATTTTAATTTGAGAACTCCTGGGCCCAGTTCAGAAGTGAGAGACTTATGTCCCTTTTTAAAAGTCCCCCTCTCCACCTGCTGCACCAGGGAGTGCACCGTACAGAGTGATAATTGAGTGGATTGATTTCCTGACCATTCTGTGTGACTTACAGGTCACAGCGACATTTTTAAGAACTTTAGTAAAAGTACTTCGTGTAGACGCAGGAAATACGGGTGGATGATTGACCAAGAACCCTGCGTGCACGGATAGGAAAACAAGTTCTGGAAATGCAAAATGTTGTTAGATTTATATACTTGGTTTGTTAATTTTCTATCACTTGTTTTTCATGGTTTTTGTGGACAAATAATGGTTGCTTTGCTGAAGTGTTTCTTCATCCTTTTTGATTGCCCTTACCAGCCCCTAAAGATGTCACATGACCTAAAGGCATGTCAGTTGCTTGAGGGCTGAGTTTTTTCACTCTTATTTGGGGTATTGCTACTCTGCAGCTGATGGGGTTTGTGGGCTGGACCAGTGGTGAGAGGGTTAGAAAAGGGAGTGTAGGAACCTGGTTCTCAGAGACAAGGTTTGCACATTTGCAACAAGTCCAAGATTTCCTAGATCAAAATAATTCCTGATTTTGAAATTGGATTTTTGTTTAGGATCAAAATTAGGCCAAGAGCAGGTATACCTCTTTGGGTACGTTTGTGTAACTTAAAAGAGTGTCATCAAGCTTTTGGGCTCTCGGTAGCACGTGATTATCCATAAAGAAGATGCAATGTCCTTCCGGAAATCATTATGTTTAAAATCTTTTACCTGTGTAAATAGTACAGAAGCGTTGGTCTTATGTATCTCAAGTACAAATAGACAGCTGCACTTTTTTTGCACATGGGATTAACAATATCTCCATCAGAAACAAACGTCAGTCTGTTTTTAACCAATATTAAAGATTGTCCAAATGTTTATGTTCTTGAAGTATATTTCATCACTGGTTACAGTTTTAAGTGGAAGATGATTGCCTTTTCAGAGCCGTAAACTGAATTATAAGTGCTGTTCCAATTCTGGTGTACGAAATTTCTTTTTAAACATTTCTTTAGGAATACATTGAAATACCAACAATAGTTTGAATTATGTTCTGTAATAAAGAATTAGTTCTTTTAGAATGTACCATTTTCAAAAAATGTCGATTTTTAAAATTTATTTTTGGTTGCTAGGGTTTTTTTTCCTCTTAAGATACATTAAAGTAATTTCATTTCCTAGCTCGTTGCATTAACACCTGTAATTATTATTATTGTGAGAGAAAATTTATTTTTTAAACTGGTGTATATGTTATGCCCATGATTGTAGGATGAAGATGTTACCTTTTTAAGAATCTTATTTATTGGTAAATGTTTAGTTTAAAACTAATTTAATTTCTTTTCTTAAATGTTGTTTATTTTCTCCTAAAAGCAGTTGTGTCGCTGTGTTTATATGCTCTTCATAGAAGGGGAACCGGTTGCTGTTCCTAGACTGTTTTAACCAAAGCAAAGGAAAAGTGATCTAACATCTTGTGGATGGCTACTTCAACAAATCATACCTGGGGCCTTTGTTTTTGTATATAAAAGAAAATATACTTCTGTCATTCCTGTTTTTGTTTTTTTCCTAGCAGCCTGTCACACACCCAGGTTTCTACCCAAGTGCATATTCTATACTATCTTCATCTTGGTTATAAAGAGTTGCAAGTTCCCCATGTGGCATTAACCTTCACTGAAACCACATAATCGCAGTGGTATCCCCAAAAGAAAGCTCTTTCAGCACTTTATTTGCATCCTGTAAATATGTGTCATTGCTCGTATTTTGCATGAGAAATATATTTGTGTTGTAATTTCCACCACCGGTGCTGGGCTCATCTGTGTTTAGGGTGCATGTTTTTGTTGTGTTCTGGGCAGCGAGGTTGTGACATGGCAGCTCTCCTGTCTCCTGGTCATGAAGCCTGCCTCTCTCCCACCTAGCTGGCTATAGTGTCCTGTGGATGGTGACGCCCTCATGTCCAGCAGTTCTAGGGTACCTCCCTTCCCAGCCAGTTCCTTCTGAAACATGCTTACTCTGAATCTGCCTTGTGAGAAGGAAGGAAATGGCCAATGTCAAGATTACTACTTTGTTTTACCAAGTATTAGAATGAAAATATATATAATACTTTAATATTTTTTAAAGGTACATTTTAATCCTTTGAAGTTCTCATGCTCATGCCTCACTCTGTTACCCCACCAGGCTCCTCTATCCATGGGATTTCCCAGGCAAGACTACTGAGTGGGTTGCCATTGCCTCCTCCAGGGGATCTTCCCATCCCAGGGAACGAACCTACATCTCTTTTGTCTCCTGCATTGCAGGTGGACTATTTACCAGCTAAGGCATCAAGGAAGCCCTTTGAAGCTGTAACAGTATCATTAAAGAATCACTTTTTTAAAAAATTTATTTATTTTTAAAGCCCACAAAGCATCCAAGTGTCTACCTGGTTCTAGCCTGGCAACTCAGAATTGGAGCTGCATTTGGGGTACATCCATGGTGGTTTTTCTGATGGCCCCTAGCATTGGGTGGGTATGCTGCTGCCTTACAGCAGTATCAGGCGTCATTTAATTTTAAAAAATGCTGTTTGTCATTTTGGTTGCCCTCTGAGGTTTGGTGCATTTTAGCAAGGTATAAAACAAATGGGACCATTTGGCTAGACTGAGAGCTTGGGATGCCGTTGATCTGAGATGGTCCCTGCCGATAGGTGTGCAGAATGTAAAATGAAGATAGCAGCTTCCCATGCACATTGTTGGGGAGATGCATGTTATAACAGGATTATGTCCCATGGCGGAACTCCCATGGGACTGATGCCAGGGAGGTCAGTCAAGATGGGGTCCTTGGCTTCCTGTGGCTGGTGGACTTCACTGTGCATCACACAAGAAGTGTGTTACCACGTCTTTTTGAGTCTTGTGATCAGGGCCACCAGTCTGAAAGTGGGGTGTTTTGTGTTCACTTGTAGCTTACTGACACTCAAACAGTCCTGCTGAGCAGTAAATACAGTGAGACTTGCCGTGCTGATGTGACAGCTTCCTTCTTTCATTTAGGGGCATGACTGTAAGTATCGGTTCCTGAGTCTACCTTTCACTTGTGGAGCAGGTGCAGGGTTCTCTGTCCACTGTTAGAACTACTTTTTCATTATATGAAAACCGTCTACTTTTTTTTTCAATTTGTTCAAAGAGAATGTCTACAAACATTGATGGTAGCTTGATGGTAGCTTTTATGCCAACTTGCATGGCTTCGGTAATGACTGAGGAAGGGATTTTTAGACAGTCTAAAATGTAGGTAATCTGCCTTCTCATTAACTTGATCACAAATTCAGAATTGTTAGAAATCACAGAGGTCACTATCAAGTCAGAATGATAGTAACAAATTCCTCCTATTCTGTTGCGGCGGGGGGTGGGGGGGCGGGCAATGGTGGTGTTTATGAGAGTGATTCTGGTTGATGTAGTTTCCAACTTCATGGATTATGTTGTGTAATGTTATCTATAATTTAGTCATGTGTATGCATGCTCAGTCATGCCAACTCTGCAACTCCATGGACTGTATAGCCTGCCAGGCTCCTCTGTCCATGGGATTCTCCAGGCAAGAGTACTGGAGTAGGTTGCTGTGCCCTCCTCCAGGGGATCTTCCCAACCCAGGGATCAAACCTGTGTTTCCTGCATTAGGTCAGTTCTTTACGCTGAGCCACTGGGGAGGCCCAACTTAGTCTTTGTGTGCTGTGCTGAGTCACTCAGTTGTGTCCGATTCTTTGCAACCCCATGGACTGTGGCCCTCCAGGCTCCTTTATCCATGGGGATTCTCCAGGCAAGAATATGAGAGTGGATTGCCATTCCCTTTTCCAGGAACTTAAATCTTTGGGAACCTAGAATTAATTTTCTCAAGTAGTGGTGTTAGTGGTGATTAATTCCCCCAGCAGATGTAAAGGCCTTTTGTGTAAGTGGAAATGAACTAGTTTAACAGAACTTCTGGTCTTGAATTCTGAGTTAGGAGTTAAGGAAAAAAGGGAGAACAGCTCTCAGGTTCCGCTCTGCCCTTCACCTTGAGCATTTGTCTGCCTCTCTCTCTCTTAACTCCCCATCCCCACCAAACATAAGGGAAACAAAGACATCTAACTGTAGGCAAAGTGACCGCTGAAAATCATTCCAGGGACAGACGAGGGCCTAAATGTATTCCCTCCTTCCTTCTAATCCTCCACTGAAACCCATGAGCACTCGAAACTGTAGGGATTCCCTGCCCCCTGGTGAACACCCATTCCTGTCCTGGGACCTCTAACTGCTCCCTGTGGCTTGAAGTCTGTATCTGTTTTTTGCCTACCTCCTTGAACCTTCTTCCCCTTGGAACTATTCAAAATTGGTTTAACTCTGCTTGAGAAAGCTTTAGGTACGTGAGGATAAGTGTGTGTGAGTAGTTGTGTCTGACTCTTTGTGACCCGTGCGAGGTTCCTCTGTCCATGGGATTCTCCAGGCAAGAATACTGGAGAGGGTAGCCATTCCCTTCTCCAGGGCATCTTCCCAACCCAGGGGTCAAACCCAGGTCTCCTGTATTGCAGGCAGATTCTTCACCACCTGAGCCACCAGGGCAGCCCATGGTGAAAATAGCATGTTCTTAATTCAGCGTGTATTAAGCATTGTGTGAGGCCAAGGGCTGAACCCTGAGATACAAAGGGAGATTTGGCCCCTGGCTAGCAGGGTAGCCCTTTCGAAGTATTGTCTTAAGCAATCTTAAAAAACAAAGATGGTGTTTGCCTCTGATTCCTTAAAGATCACCATACTTATCTTATCTCAGGGGCCCTGGGTGTGATTTATCTGGATTACAACAGATTTCATCAGTTGTGACTCTTTGATTTATTCCAGAGATGCTCCCAGTTACCTTTCTTCACATAAATCTTTTCAGTATAGCAAGCAAGGAGGGATGGTAGGTTCACGGGAAGAATTTTCAAGTCAGACTTGAATTGGATCCCGATTCTCCTTTTCAATTAATGTATACGTTTAGGCTTCCCCAATAGCTCAGTGGTAAAGAATCCACTTGCAATCCAAGAGACGCAGGAGATGAGGGTTTGATAGCTGGGTCAGGAAGATCCTCTGGAGGAGGAAATGGCAACACACTCCACTTTTCTTGCCTGGAGGATCTAGTGGACAAAGGAGCCTGGTGGGCTCTCAAAGAGTCGGCATGATTGAGCAACTGATCACATCACATCACATACATTTAGGCAAATTCTTAGCTGCCCTGAGCCTTCATTTCATTATTTCTAAAACAGTTGATTGGGATTTCTTCTTCATGGTCTGCTGCAAAAATTAGTGATAACCAGTACACACCTACTGCTTTTGAGGTACACCAAAAGTGTTCCCTGCTTAAGGGGCGTTCTGCATAGAGAAGCAGAAACAAGATTGAATTTCTCTTGACTCTGACATCTGTCAGTCATTGGCCATAAGCTGTAGACCTAGATCTCACTTAGTGTTCTTATCAGGTGATATCTGTAGAAGATGTTTATCTTAGCATTTCTGTAATCTTCAACCAGTTCACAGCCTTGTCCTCACAAATTCCTGTATTCCTCTAAGAGTTGCCTTTGGTTCTATAGTCTCCCATCCTTTAAGTGGTTCGTGGGAGTGTGGTCAAGAGTAAACACTGGTCTCCGGATGGCTCCCTGCTATTCGGAAATATCTGTGATGGCAGAGTCAGAATTGCAGTTTTGACAGCTGGCTGTTGAGTTTCCTCTCAGAAATCATGCATTTGGGGAGATATGCTTGCATGTACTTTTCAGATATTGTATGTATTTGGCCAACACCTGACCTTTGCCTTTCTAGTTTGCCGGAATTCCAGGATGACTTGTTGCATTCTCACAAAAGGGACTTACACTACTGCTCAGGAATTCGGGTCTTTTTTTAGTTCCAGAATACCGTGGTATTGAATCACTTTGCTCTTTTCTTTGGAGGATATTTCCATCGATCTTACATAAAACTACTTTCTGTAGATTAAGATTAAAGTGTATTGGTCAACAAATGCTTCCTGGATGTCTCATGTGTGCCAGGCCTTGGACTGGACACTGGGAGCTAACAGTGAACAGGACCGACTCCTGTCCCATTCTCATGAAGCTTTCTTTCTAGGATGGAGTTAAACAATGACTTTCCCAAGTTTTACCAAATTTTACAAGAAATCATAAATGTGAAAAATGCTTTAAAAACTCTGTTCTCATGTGTATTTCAGTGCAGTTCATGGAATATACTTTAGGATGTAAGTAAACATTTTGAATGCATAGTCATGAAGTTTGGTTGTCCAAAATAAACATTCTCAGATGACTTTTGAATGTATACTAAGGAAATATATTTGTTCAATGTGACCATTTTCATAGAATGGTTCTCAACTTTTCTCACTGATACTAGATTTTGGAACTAGGCGTGTAAAAAGAGACTATGGTTTACTTCTTAAAAATAATGAATGCTGTTATCAAATAAGAGTACTTGGGTACTTCCCTGGTGGTCCAGTGGCCAAGATTCTGCATGCAGGGGGCCCAGGTTCCATCCCTGGGACCTAGATCCCACATGTCACAACTAAGACCCAGCACAGTCAAATAAATTTTTCTTTTAAGTGTACTGATGTAGAGAAAGTTAGGAGAGTAAAAGCATGATAACTTGGGCTTCCTACAGCATTGAACGAGGATAGTAATACCTGGGAAGAAGGGACCTCTATGAGCAATACAGGATATCCAACTGAGATTCATGAGGTCTTCCTTTAGAGTGCACAGGTCAGGGCAGGGTAGCAAGCAAGCTAAGGGAAACATGAAATCTCATCTGTTGCTTTTAGGTCCCCATGAGGTGCCCTACCATTTCGATGGAGCTCTGTGCAAAGCATCCTGTGCTGTTCCACTTACTTGGAATGTGGTTATTTTTTTGGTTTCAATCAGAGGGCAGAAGTCTTTTATAGATGATTCCTATAAGTGATTCTTACAGATCATGGCTGTTTCTTTTCCTTTTTTTTTTTTTTTTTGTTGTTGTTGTCACCTGTGGCTTTGAACTTCTGTCACTGGATATCAAGAGGATCAGGAATTAAAGCATAAAAACTAAAACATGTTGAATGTTTACCAGGTATCAGGCACTATACAGACAATCTCTTCGTATGATTTGTGATGACTCTTGGGTACGCATTATTGTGGATTAAGATGTCCAGATTCAAAGAAGTTATAAATGCTGCCAACATCAAATTGTTTTCAGAGCCATGACTGAGGGACCA
Source organism: Capra hircus (assembly GCF_001704415.2). Taxonomy (NCBI): domain Eukaryota; kingdom Metazoa; phylum Chordata; class Mammalia; order Artiodactyla; family Bovidae; genus Capra; species Capra hircus. The sequence goes on along the minus strand of NC_030831.1, from coordinate 39,157,516 downwards.
GTCCATCTGCCTCCAGGGCCTGTGCCCTTCGTCACTGTGTTATATGCCCTCCAACAGGCAGAGGAGCAACTTACCCTGCCCACGTTCTTACCACCCTCAGCCCGTTGTTAGGGGAGCAACTGGAGGACAGAGGGAGCATTTATGTAAACTGCTGCCTCTAAGTTTGTACAATAAATTAGTACCAGTATTTTAATTTCTGTGCATGTTTCCCATGCAAGGGGCCTAAATACTAACCTACATTGTTTTGTCTCTTTTCCAGTCTGGAGGCTGCCCCCAAATAATGTGGAAAACTGCAGACAGAATGTCATGGATGATTGCAAAATAACAAAGCTAGCCGTCTGCTTTCTTTACACGTCCCGTTATGCAGTGAGCCAGGGAAATCCCACCAGACCAGAGACCATCGCCTTTGGCACCAGGATTAACTCTTTATCTGTATAAAAATGGTTACCTATGTCAGGAGTTCTCCCATCCACTCCCTTCTCTCTGAAAGGTGCTAGAAAACTTGAATTCAGGTTCTATCTCTACCGTTTTCAAGCTGTCACCACTTTGGGCTGGTTGCATAATCTCTTAATTTCTTCAGCCAAAATGCAAACAGTGATTCCTTGCTCAGCTGACTCCACTCTTGCTTAATATTTCAAAGATAAATTCACTTTTTGCATAATTTAACAGACAGGAAGTTTAGCTTTAAAATGTTTTGCAAGATCAAATATAATTGGTTTAAAATGTTACCGGCCTCAAACTGGATGACCCATAGAGAAGGTTAGATGGAGAAGAGGAAATTAATTACACTTCATTCTTGTACATTTAATTAAGTGAAAGGTGTGTGTATGAGGACAGGCTTTTTCTAAATCTTAGAATATTTTAGCTGTTTTTCTGTAATCTTCCAGCAAGCTTTCAGCCAGTATGAAGCAGAAAGTATTAACCAGATTGGAAGGCTACTGGATCAATTGGTCTGATAAGCATAGATAAGATTATATTTGATAGTCTGTAATAAAATGTGGCATTGAGAATTGAGGAATGAAAAATAGTAGGGATGAATTAATTTTAGGTGCTATGTAACTAATCATTATTTCCCAAAATTCTCTTCTTTGAATTATGAGGCCATAAGAGTTTCCTTGATTTTTTTCCATGTAAATTTAGTGAACATCCATCTCATATAGATACAAAATTAAAGAAATATAAAAATTTACTTTTCCTTGTGATGAGAACACTCAGGATTTACTCTCCTAAAAACTTTCATATTTAACATATACCAGTGTAAATTATCATGTTGGGTATCACATCCCTAGTATTTATTTATCTTATAACTGGAAGTTTGTACCTTTTGACCACTTTCATCCAATTTCCCTCCCCTCCCATTCACCTCTGATAACCACAAACCTAATCTCTTTTCCTATGACTTTGTTTCTGAGGTATAATTGCCCTACAACACTGGTAGTTCCTGGTCCATGACATTGTGATTCAGTATTTTCATCCATTACAAGATGAGCACCATGGTAAGTCTAGTTACCACCTGCCACCATACAAAGATGCTAGGTAATGATCGACTCTACTGCCCGCACTGAACATTTCACACCTGTGACTCATTTATTTTGTAACTGGAAGTTTGCACCTCCTTATCTCCCTTACCTATTTCTCTCTCCCCACCTCCCCTGGTCAACTACCTGTTTGTTCTCTTTATGACTGTTTCTGTTTTGTTATGCTTATTCATTTGCTTTGTGTTTTAGGTTCCACATATAAAAGAAGTCAGGCATTTTACCAGGCATGAGATGATATCTCCTTGTGGTTTTAATTTGCATTTCTCTAATAAGCAGTGAAAGTCGCTCAGTCATGTCTGACTTTGCAACCCCATGGACTGTATACAAGCTGAAATACGGGAGTGGGTAGCCTTTTCCTTCTCCAGGGGAAACCCAGGGTTTGAACTCAGGTCTCCCACATTGCAGGCAGATTCTTTACCAGCTGAGCCACAAGGGAAGCCCAAGAACACTGGAGTGGGTAGCCTATCCCTTCTCCAGGGGATCTTACCAACCCAGGAACCGAACTGGGATCTCCTGCATTGCAGGCAAATTCTTTACCAACTGAGCTACAAGGAAGCAATGAATTGAGCACCTTTTTTATGTGCTTGTTGGCCATTTATATATTTTTGGGAAAATGTCTATTCAGGTCCCTTGACTATGTTTAATTGGATTATTTGGGATTTTCTTAGAGTTTTAATTTGATTTTTTTAACTGAAGCATAGTTGATTTACAATGTTGTGTCAGTCTCTGCTGTACAGCAAAGTAACTCAGTTATATTTTGTTGTTGTTCAGTCACTAAGTTGCGTCCAGCTCCTTGTGACCCCATGGACTGCGGCACACCAGGCTCCTCTGTCCTTCATCATCTCCCAGAGTTTGCTCAAATTCACGTCCATTGAGTTGATGATGCCATCTAATATCTCATCCTCTGCTGCCCCCTGCTCCTCCCACCTTCAGACTTTCCCAGCATCAGGGCCTTTTCTGATGATTCAGGTCTTTGCATCAGGTGGCCAAAGTATTGGAGCTTCAGCATCAGTCCTTCCAATGAATATTCAGGATTGATTTCCTTTAAATTGACTGGCTTGCCATCAAGCAAGTCCCATCCAAGGGACTCTCAAGAGTCTTCCCCAGCAACACAGTTCGAAAGCATTCATTTTCCAATGCTCAGCCTTCTTTATGGTCCAACTCCATACTTACTGCACTTTATTACAAGCCAGGTCCCATAGGAGGAGCCTGGAATACAGTGAGAATCCTCCTAATTGAGTGAGGGAAGAAAGATCTGTAAGCAATTGTAGTCTCATGCAAGGGGAGTATGGGCATGAGATGCTGGTGGTGCCCCACAGGGAAAGAGCACCCAATTCATACTTGGGGTGAGGGGAGGTTCTTGGAGAGAAGGATTTCTGCATACTAACTACATTACATGTGGTCTCCGTATTGATTTCTAGTCGGCATCTTGGATATGACAAATTCAAAATCGTCCTCCTGACTTGACCCTCACATCTCCCCACTCAATCTTTCCTGTCTTATCGAATAGCAACCCCATCCTCCCACCTGTTGAGGCTATAAAACCTCTTCTTTCTTTTGCATCCTACATGTTAGACACCAGAACCCCCTACTGGCTTAGCCTTCACAATGAAGCCAGCATCTGACCACCCTAGTTCTAAGTTCTCTCTTGCCAGGAAATTACAGTGATCTCCTCCTAGGCCCCCCCTGCTATATCTTACTATTGGAAATTTATTTTGTTTGTTTTCTCTTTCCCCCACTGGAATACAAACTCCATTATAATTGGAATTCAGTCTGTTTTATCCCTTGCAGTATATGCCCTAGATAATCCTAGAACTGTGTAAATTTCCCTTGACATTTTTGTGTATGCCTTCCAGACATTCTTCTCTACTTTTATGCTTGTGCTTAGTTGCTCAGTCATGTCTGACTCTTCATGACTCCGTGGATTGTAGCCCACCAGGATCATATATCCATGGGATTTTTCAGGCAAGAATACTGGAGTGGGTTGCCATTTCCTCCTCCAGAGAATTTTCCTGACCCAGAAATTGAACCTGTGTCTCCTGCATTGCAGGTGGATTCTTTAGCCATCGGGGAAGCTTCTTTTAAGCTACCTTCTATTCTGTATTTAAAATATATTTAAATAAACATAGGATCATGTTATATACCCTGTTTTTACCAAGCTTCTTTCACCGAACAGCATTTTTCAGTAACAATACTGTTCTTGCACAGTATAAATTTGTTTTTGTGTAGTATTCCAGTATTTGAAATAGTTTATTTATTCAAGCTTTTATTTCCCTGGTGGCTCAGAGGTTAAAGTGTCTGTCTGCAATGCGGGAGGCCGGGGTTCCATCCCTGTAGGGGGAAGATCCCCTGGAGAAGGAAATGGCAAGCCACTCCAGGATTCTTGCCTGGGAAATCCCATGGACGCAGGAGCCTGTGGCCTACAGTCCAAAGGGTCGTAAAGAGTCGGACGCGACGGAGCGACTTCACTTCACTTTTAACTTTTTTGTGTGTCCAAAGCTTACCATTCTGACCAAATATTTGTTCACATCTCAGCCCAGGATATGTCCCTCAGATTCGTCTTAGTAGGTAGACTTGTTGATGTTCAGTTGCTAAGTCATGTCTCTGACTCTGTGACCCCATGGACTGCAGCAAGGCAGGCTCCCCATCCTTCACTGTCTCCCAGAGTTTGATCAGATTCATGTCCATTGTGTTGGTAATACTCTCTAACAATCTTATCCTCTACTGCCCCCTTCTTTTGCCCTCAATCTTTCCCAGCATCAGGGCTTTTCCAGGTAGTAGGCTCTTTGCATCAAGTATACAAAGTATTGGAGCTTCAGCTTCAGCATCAGTCCTTCCAGTGAATATTCAGGGTTCATTTCCTTTAGGATTAACTGGTTTGATCAAGATAAAAATCACTTGTTGGGTCAAGATATATAAAAAAAATTAAGTCTTGTTACCAGCTGCCAGTTTGCATCTCAGGAAGGAGGTATTTTTTACATTTCTACCAGTTTCATACAATTTCTCTTAACACTTACACTAGCAGGTGTCAGTCCAGTTCAGTTCATTTCAGTCGCTCAGTCATGTCCGACTCTTTGCGACCCCATGAATCGCAGCACGCCAGGCCTCCCTGTCCATCACCACCTCCCGGAGTTCACTCAGACTCACGTCCATAGAGTCAGTGATGCCATCCAGCCATCTCATCCTCTGTTGTCCCCTTCTCCTTCTGCCCTCAATCCCTCCCAGCATCAGAGTCTTTTCCAGTGAGTCAACTCTTCCCATGAGGTGGCCAAAGTACTGGAGTTTCAGCTTTAGCATCATTCTTTCCAAAGAAATCCCAGGGCTGATCTCCTTCAGAATGGACTGGTTGGATCTCCTTGCAGTCCAAGGGACTCACAAGAGTCTTCTCCAACACCACAGTTCAAAAGCATCAATTCTTCGGCGCTCAGCCTTCTTCACAGTCCAACTTTCACATCCATACATGACCACAGGAAAAACCATAGCCTTGACTAGACGGACCTTAGTCGGCAAAGTAATGTCTCTGCTTTTGAATATGCTATCTAGGTTGGTCATAACTTTTCTTCCAAGGAGTAAGCATCTTTTAATTTCATGGCTGCAGTCACCATCTGCAGTGATTTTGGAGCCCTCAAAAATAAAGTCTGACACTGTTTCCACTGTTTCACTGTCTATTTCCCATGAAGTGATGGGACCGGATGCCATGATCTTCGTTTTCTGAATGTTGAGCTTTAAGCCAACTTTTTCACTCTCTTCTTTCACTTTCATCAAGAGGCTTTTTAGTTCCTCTTCACTTTCTGCCACAAGGGTGGTGTCATCTGCATATCTGAGGTTATTGATATTTCTCCTGGCAATGGGGGTATAGAAATAGCTTCAATTTTTCATGATAAAATGAAAAAAACCAGTAATAATTTGATCCTTTGAAGATAAGAATCTTCCTTTTTCAGTCTATTGCATGCTCTGTATGGTATCATATTCAGTTTAATTTTGTGAAAGTCACTTAAAAGGGGTGGAATAACCTTTTCAATGGTTTCTTGGAGAGTCTTTAAGACTCTCATTTAGAAGATTCCTATAAAAAAATATTTTTACTTAGGAATGAAATTTTTCATTAATATATTACCCATAACAATTCATACCCATAATACTACTGCATGTTTTCTGTAAAAAAAATTCTAAATATTATCTTTATTTTTATAATAATAAAAAGTTAATGCCCAGTATTTTGTGGAAGGCACCCTGATAAACAAGGCATGACTGCCAGTTGCTTGCATGTTCTACTTTTTGTATTTAGACACCAGAAAATTCTACTAGTATTGTCATGGAATAATAAGGATGAAGGTAGATTTAGGGCTTAAGAGTTTCAATCTTGCAAATTGCACTGAGCAAATAAAAGATTGGTCACTTAATCAAAAACTTTGGTAAAGTAACATGTACCTTAAACATTTATAGGTAAACCATTTAAATGTACATTCTTTTTACCTCCATGTGATAGAAGCTCAAGACATTTCTCGTGGATTAGATTATTAGGTGGTCATAATCTTAATAATTCATAACTGTAATACTACTATTTTCTTTAAAATAGAGCTTAAGCCCATTGTTGGTTTTGAAATTTGGTTTATATTTAATTTTTAATTTTAATAGTTGTATGAGAGCTCCATATATTTAACTCATAGTTTTCATTCCAATCTCAAAGAAAGGCAATGCCAAAGAATACTCAAACTACTGCACAATTGCACTCATCTCACATGCTAGTAAAGTAATGCTCAAAATTCTCCAAGCCAGGCTTCAGCAATACATGAACTGAGAACTTCCTGACGTTCAAGCTGGTTTTAGAAAAGGCAGAGGAACCAGAGATCAAATTGTCAGCATCCGTTGGATCATGGAAAAAGCAAGAGAGTCCCAGAAAAACATCTATTTCTGCTTTATTGACTATGCCAAAGCCTTTGACTGTGTGGATCACAATAAACTGTGGAAAATTCTGAAAGAGATGGGAATACCAGACCACCTGACCTGCCTCTTGAGAAATCTATATGCAGGTCAGGAAGCAACAGTTAGAACTGGACATGGAACAACAGACTGGTTCCAAATAGGAAAAGGAGTATGTCAAGGCTGTATATTGTCACCTTGCTTATTTAACTTCTATGCAGAGTACATCATGAGAAATGCTGGACTGGAAGAAACACAAGCTGGAATCAAGATTGCCGGGAGAAATATCAATAACTTCAGATATGCAGATGACACCACCCTTGTGGCAGAAAGTGAAGAGGAACTAAAAAGCCTCTTGATGAAAGTGAAAGAGGAGAGTGAAAAAGTTGGCTTAAAGCTCAACATTCAGAAAACGAAGATCATGGCATCTGGTCCCATCACTTCATGGGAAATAGATGGGGAAACAGTGGAAACAGTGTCAGACTTTATTTTTGAGGGCTCCAAAATCACTGCAGATGGTGACTGCAGCCATGAAATTAAAAGATGCTTACTCCTTGGAAGAAAAGTTATGACCAACCTAGATAGCATATTCAAAAGCAGAGACATTACTTTGCCGACTAAGGTCCGTCTAGTCAAGGCTATGGTTTTTCCTGTGGTCATGTATGGATGTGAAAGTTGGACTGTGAAGAAGGCAGAGAGCCGAAGAATTGATGCTTTTGAACTGTGGTGTTGGAGAAGACTCTTGAGAGTCCCTTGGACTGCAAGGAGATCCAACCAGTCCATTCTGAAGGAGATCAACCCTGGGATTTCTTTGGAAAGAATGATGCTAAAGCTGAAACTCCAGTACTTTGGCCACCTCATGGGAAGAGTTGACTCATTGGAAAAGACTCTGATGCTGGGAGGGATTGGGGGCAGGAGGAGAAGGGGACAACAGAGGATGAGTTGGCTGGATGGCATCACTGACTCGATGCACGTGAGTCTGAGTGAATTCCAGGAGTTGGTAATGGACAGGGAGGCCTGGCGTGCTGCGCTTCATGGGGTCACAAAGAGTTGGACACGACTGAGCGACTGAAGTGAACTGAACTGAACTGACCTGAAGGATTTATAGTTTCCTTAATTTGTATATGCTTATGTGACATTCTAATAATTGAAGCCAGCCTCAGGGATAGATGAGAATCTTTTTTTTTTAAATTTTAAAAGGTATGTGTACAACATTCCAATATGAGAATCACTATCATATTAGCTAAGAAGGAATTATCTTGAACTGATACAAAGAGATACCCACACACCTTTACTGATCCACCCTAACTCTCCATGTCCAAATTTGTTTCTCAAATTAACTCCCAGTTGGGCATTAAACACACAAGGAAAGCTCTAAGCTGTGAATATTGGTGAGAAAAGTGGATACAAAAATGAATTAAACTTGGTCTCTGGTTTCTAGACATAAGTCTGGAGGCAGAGAAAAGTGACATAATGTAATCCCTCAGTCACAGATACTATTTAACAAGGCAAGAAGTTAAGTGCCATGAAAAAAAAGTAGAGATGGCTACTTTGGAACATTGAGAGCATGATGCTGCTGGTATTTAGTTTTTTGCACAGTGAGTTTCGGCATTAAAAACTGTAACGTGAATCTTCAAGAAGACTTCGTCCTGAACTTGCCTCTCTATGGGCTGAAACCACTATCATGGTGACAGATTGTTCAGATCTCAGTTGATATTTGCTGTTATTATTGCATAAACAAACCATATTGTTTGCAATTGCACTTTCCTCTAGGCCCACGAAAATCTGTTAAAAGGCAGTATGTGTATGTGTATGTGTGTGTTTAATCCCTCTAAGTATGAAAGCTATACGTCTAAGAGACTGAAGCTAATTCATAATTTCAAAATGGCATTGGCAGTTTACTACACACAAAGACTTGGCTCTCATAGATTTTTGCACGTCCAGATGTTCACGTGTTAAGTTTTCTAGAGTGCCAAACATTTGTTCTATTCAAGGAAATTATGCATATATAGGAAGTTTTGACAAAGTCTACACTATTAACCCCTCCAGGGAGGAATCTGGCAAGTACTCATGTTTCTACCCAAACCTGGTTGTTTCACAGCAGAACAGGCCCTAGGGTTTGGGGAACCAGGCTGGTTAGTCAGATATACTGAACAACCAGATCTGGTCTTATAGACCAGTTCGCAGAGGGTAGTCAGAGACCTGGTCTTAAGGACCAGTCCACAGAGACGGGTAGTCAGAGACCTGGTGCCCAGGCTGTTCGGAGTCTCAGGATGTAAGATCTCACCTGAATGGGTCAGAGCCAGGCAGACCGGGTTCTAGGAGGAGCCCTGCAGGGGATTCAGGTTCAGAGTTTGGGAAGATAGAAGCGGAGACCAAGTTCTGCCTATTAAGGTCTCCGTGGTAGTAGAAAATGAGTCAGAATCTGACCATGAGTCCTTCACAATGGTCAGATGAGTTCAATGACTTTGCCAGAGGAGGAGAGAGACTCACAGATCATGATCTTTCTCTGTTCTTTAAGGCATGATTTACTGTCTGAAATTCACACTAATTTTTTCTCCCTTCCTTCCTCTCCTCTCTTCTCCCTTCTTCCCACTCTTTCTCCCTCCCCTACTTTCTTCTTCTTCTTCTTTTCCTTCTTCTCTCTCCCTCCCTGCCTCCCTTTCTTTCTTTTCTTCTGGATTACTTTACTGGGGCTGCCATAGCAAAGTACCACAGACTGGGTGGCTTCAAAGAACAGGAATCTATTCTCTCGAAGTTCAGGGGGCATCAGTCAAGGTTTCAGTAGGGCCATGCTCCCTCTGGGGTTTCCATGCCTCTTTCACAACTTCTGCCTGGGCATCCTTGACCTCCCCTGCATGGCTGGTCTCTGTTGCCACTCACGCATCTGCCTTGCATGTTTCTATGGGTCTCTGCTTCCTCTCCTCTTAAAAGGACACCAGCCTTGTTATTTAGGACTCATACTAATCCAACAAGTTCTCAATTTAACTTAATCAATTAAATCTGCAAAGGTCCTATTTCTATATAAGGTCATGTTTTAAGTTCTTTGGTGGACAAAAAAGTTGGGGGGAGACATTATTCAATCAGACTCCTTTCTGTTTATCCATCCCCTCCACCCTGTTTTGCTTTTTTCCCCTTTCTTTTTAGAGCTTTAATCAGTTACAAGATAAGCAATGAGCTGGTTATGTCCTTCCTTGTTTTTGATGACTTGTTACAAATCACTCCTTGTTATGTTTTTCTCAGCATTCATGAATTATAAGAACATCAATAACTCAAAGATGCATTATTTATTTTAAACATGCTCATTAGTCAAGCTTCATATATTTTCTTGGACTTTTTACTTATCTTCTTTAATTGTCCTGCTCTTTTGGAGCCTGCTTGAACATCAAATGTCAGTCAATGCATTTTTCATAACTTGTAATGGATTCTTGGGGTTTTATTTTTAATAAGCCTTTCAAACATGGAAAATATCTCTATCAACCTATTCATTTCTCATTTTTAAAACAGCGGGAGATTCTGTGTGGCTTTAGCTTTTGATGCAGATATTTATACTCTCCTGACAAAGGGGTGATGCCAAACAGTAGAGGCCAGTGAGAAAAATGGAAAGTGTGAATAATACTGTTTCATTAAAATGGCATCATTTCTGCATCAAGAAGCAGAAAATTGACTGGAAATGCTTCTTACTAACATCCACATTGTTAGATAAGACTAACAGGCCAAAAATAGACTTCCAAGTCTCATCAGGTAAATTAAATAACTATTGAGGAAATTAAACAAAAAAAGTAACCATGACCTGTGTAGACAGTGGGCTGGAGGGGAGTAAGAAGGAATGTAGTTAGGCGTCTGTTGTCATAGTGACAAACTGCAAAGCGACAGTAAGAACCAGAGGACCAGCTCTGCCTGAGCAAACAGTGGGGCCACAAGTGTCCCCAGACCCATCCATAAGGAAAGAGATGTCAGAAGACTAGTGAGCTCTGCCCAATCATTTCATTCCCTCCTTCCTTCTTGGAGAGAAACAAAGGCGATGCAGAAAAATGGAAATAGGGCCTGCAATATTCCTGACCAGGGAGAGAAGAAGAAACACCCCCCACATCCATTTATCTGTATAGTCCGCGATTTCTGTCTCCAAAGTAAAGTGTTAGTGGCTCAGTGGTGTCCGACTTGGACACGACTGAGTGACTTCACTTTCTTTCTTTCTTTTCCTCATCTTCACCTGGAAGAGAGAGGAAGCAGGCTCTCCAGTCTTTTCTTGTAAGGCCTCTAATCCCATTTATGTGGGCTCCACCATCAGGACCTAATGACTCCCAAGCATGTTGGGGGCTTAGTGTTTCTTTTTTTTTCTTTTGAACTTTTTATTTTGTATTGGGGTATAGCCGATTAACAGTGTTGCCATGGCTTCAGTGAACAGCAGAGCAACCTTGTGTGCATATGCATGTACCCATTCTCCCCCAAACCCCCCTCCCATCCAGGCTGCCACCTAACATTGAGCAGAGGTCCCTGTGCTGTACAGTAGCTCCTTGCTGGTGATCCATTTTTAATAGAGCAGCATGTACAAACTCCCTAACTATCCCTTCTGGGGGTTAGGATTTAACATGTGCATTTTGGAGGGACACAAACATTCAATCCATGGCTGGGCTTGGGGTGCCCCTTGGTGCCATCACAGGCACGCTCCTCCTGCCTCCTGCCTGCTGCAGTGCAGCGTGATGATGGCCAGTTTCTTTATCTCCTGGAGAATCAGGATTGTCTTGTTAGTACTATGTCCACAGCCCTGGCAGAGTAAGTAATAGATGATTGGCTGGTGACTAATAATGTAAGCACTGCAGTTACAGGGACCCTTGGTGCCTCTTTCCTGAACTGACTGCGGGTTTGGAAAATGTAGATTCATCAATTTTGTAGATTCATCAATTCATCAACTTTGATATAAAGTAGGGAGAATGACAGACTCAGAACTGGAAAATTCAAAGATTTGAAATGCCTCAGGCTGGGGCTTCCCTGTGGCTCAGTGGTAAAGAATCTGCCTGCCTATGAAGGCGAATATGGGTTTGATCCCTGATCTTAGACAATACCACATGCTGCAGAGCAGCTAAGCCTGTTCAGTTCACTTCAGTCGCTCAGTCGTGTCCGACTCTTTGCGACCCCATGAATTGTGCCACGCCAGTACGCTACAACTATTAAGCCTGTGACATTACTTTGCCAACAAAGGTCCATCTACTCAAAGCTATGGTTTTTCCAGTAGTCATGTATGGATGTGAGAGCTGAGTGCCAAAGAATCGATGCTTTTGAACTATGGTGTTGGAGAAGACTCATGACTCTTGAGAGTCCCTTTGACAGCAAGGAGATCCAACTGGTCCATCCTAAAGGAAACTGGTCCTGATTATTCATGGGAAGGACTGAGGCTGAAGCTGAAACTCCAATACTTTGGCCACCTGCTGCGAAGAACTGACTCATTTGAAAAGACCCTGATGCTGGGAAAGACTGAAGGTGGGAGGAGAAGGGGATGACAGAGGATGAGATGGTTGGATGGCATCACCGACTCAATGGACATGAGTTCGAGTAAACTCTGGGAGTTGGTAATGGACAGGGAGGCCTGGTGTGCTGCAGTCCGTGGGGTTGCAAAGAGTCCGACATGACTGAGCGACTGAACTGACTGAAGCCTGGAAGCCACAACTACTACAGCCCAGGGGCCCCTAGAGCTGGTGCTCTGCACAAGAGAGGCCACCGCAATGAGAACCCTGTGCATCAAAACTAGAGCAACTGGAGAAAGTCCACAGCAGCAACAAAGATCCAGCCCAACCGAAAATCAAATAAAATACCACAGGCTGAGACCAACAAGGTAAAGTTCTAGAGAGAAATTTTAAATTCAACAGGTCAGTTCCTGTTGTGCAGTGGTTGTCAAAGTGTGGCCCTGACCGGTGTCAGGAAAATAGAATCGAAATAAAATCTCTTGTCAACCTAGAAAACCTCTTCACAAAGATAGAAGAGAAAGAAAATGGTTTTGTTCTGAATAAGCATTAAACCAGAAAGTGATATGAATCACAGAAAAGCCACTAAACAGATAGCAAAGACGTCAAGAAATCGCACCCATTTAGGTAGCCAGGAAAATGAAACCCATTACCTCCATGTTTTCAAGATAAAGGGTAACTGATGCTCAAGTGAGAGGACTAACTACCTTCATATGAAGGAAAAAGTAATTTCTTCTATTTTTACGACAGAAGGCATTTGGGGACAGGTACCTGCTGAAATTGGGCTTCCCAGGTGGCACTAGGGGTAAAGAATTGACGGTTTTGAACTGTGGTATTGGAGAAGACTCTTGAGAGTGCCTTGGACTGCAAGGAGATCCAACCAGTCCATCCTAAAGGAGATCAGTCCCGGGTGTTCATTGGAAAAACTGATGCTGAAGCCGAAATTCCAATACTTTGGCCACATGATATGAAGAAGTGACTCATTTGAAAAGACCCTGATGCTGGGAAAGATTGAAGGCAGGAAGAGAAGGGGACAACAGAGGATGAGATGGTTGGATGGCATCACCGACTCAATGGGTGTGAGTTTGAGTGAACTCCGGGAGTTGGTGATGGACAGGGAGCCCTGGTGTGCTGCAGTCCATGGGGTCGCAAAGAGTCAGACACGGCTGAGCAACTGAACTGAACTGAACTGAAGGTGTAAAGAACTCACCTGCCAATGCAGAAGACCTAAGAGACACAGGTTTGATCTATGGATTGGGAAGATCCCCTGGAGGAGGGCATGGCAACCCACTCCAGCACTTTTGCCTGGAGAATGCCATGGACACAAGAGCCTCGTGGCCTACTGTCCACAGGGTCGCGGAAAAGAGCCAGACATGACTGAAGGGACTTAGTTGCACACACCCACACCCACAGACACAGACATAGACAGCAAACCCCACCCCCACCTCCCCACCCCCTGCCACCGCTGGAATTAGGCATCTAGACTCCCAGGAAACTGGGAGGGAGGGGTGCTATTATGCTTTCTTGATGGTTACATTCTAAGTGCTGGCTCCAGGGCCCCTTTCAAAGAGAAAATTCCTGTATTGTAAAATGGGCAAGTGGCTTACTTAGCCTTTACAAAGACCTACATACATTTCAAAAGACAGAGAAAAAGCCCACAAGGGGAAGTTTTCTAAAGTTAATGATCTCTTTTTCTTTGCACCATGGAGCATTTGATATTCTTTTTACTTCTAATTTCTTTTACCCTCACACCTACAGCATCAGTATCACCTACAAACTAGAAGTCAGAAATGCATATTCTTGGATCCCACCCCAGACCCATTCAGAAACTCTGGAGATATGGCCAGGCAGCGTGTGCTTTCTAATAAGTCCCTCAGGAAGGGGTAATGCTCCGAAAGCTTAAGAATCACTGCAGACAACTGTTGACAGCAGGCCACTTGAAAAGGATCTAGGGAAGGTGAAGGATTTCACTGAGCTTGAATAGTTATCTGTAGTTTGCAACACATAGGTAGTCACTGCTCTGCTGGTCCTTGACCTTCAATTAGTTGGCAGGAAATGAAGAGGTCTGAAATAAATGTATTAGATGAGACTTAGCTTAGGCAAGACAGTCCAATTGTAACAACGTGCGTGACAGAGATGGAAAAGCAGCATTATCCAAAATGATGCTCCTCTGGCTCTAGGTGCATTCTCTAGTTGAATAGATGAAGAGTTGCCTGAGTTTCTGGAAAATTATAAAAAGCCCAAATAAAGTCATATAAACCAAACTCAAAATAAGACACTCGTGCACTTCCCCCCATCCCCCCTTAAGTTCACCTGAAATTAAAAAATATTTATTTATGGCTGCACTGGGCAGAAAGTGAAGAGGACTAAAAAGCCTCTTGATGAAAGTGAAAGAGGAGAGTGAAAAAGTTGGCTTAAAGCTCAACATTCAGAAAACTAAGATCATGGCATCCGGTCCCATCACTTCATGGGAAATAGATGGGGAAACAGTGGAAACAGACTAAAGTGGCAGACTTTATTTTGGGGGGGCTCCAAAATCACTGCAGATGGTGATTGCAGCCATGAAATTAAAAGACGCTTACTCCTTGGAAGGAAAGTTATGACTGACCTAGATAGCATATTCAAAAGCAGAGACATTACTTTGCCAACAAAGGTCCGTCTAGTCAAGGCTATGGTTTTTCCAGTGGTCATGTATGGATGTGAGAGTTGGACTGTGAAGAAAGCTGAGCACCGAAGAATTGATGCTTTTGAACTGTGGTGTTGGAGAAGACTCTTGAGAGTCCCTTGGACTGCAGGGAGATCCAACCAGTCCATTCTAAAGGAGATCAGTCCTGGGTGTTCATTGGAAAGACTGATGCTAAAGCTGAAACTCCAGTACTTTGGCCACCTCATGAGAAGAGTTGACTCATTGGAAAAGACTCTGATGCTGGGAGGGATTGGGGGCAGGAGGAGAAGGGGACAACAGAGGATGAGATGGCTGGATGGCATCACCAACTCGATGGATGTGAGTCTGAGTAGACTCCGGGAGTTGGTGATGGATAGGGAGGCCTGGCGTGCTGCAATTCATGGGGTCGCAAAGAGTCCGACACGACTGAACGACTGAACTGAACTGGGTCTTCATTGCTGCCTGCTGGCTTTCTCTGGTTGCAGTGAGCAGGGGCTACTCTTGAGTCACAGTGCATGGGCTTCTCACTGCAGAGCACAAGCTCTAGGGCGCGCGGGCTCAGTAGCTGTGGCACACGGGCTTAGCTGCTCTGCATCACATGAGATCTTCTCAGACCAAGGATCAAACCCATGTCTCCTGCACTGGCAGGTGGGTTCTTTACCACTGAGCCACCAGGGAAGCCCAATTTTATTATTTTTAAAAATTTACTTTATTGTGGTTGATTTACAATAATTGTATTGTACTGTACAACTGTACAGTTTGTGTTAATTTGTTCGGTACAGCAAAGTGACCACTTTTATATAATTTTCCATTATGGTTTATCAGAAGATACTGAATACACTAATAGTTTCTTGTGCTATACAGTAGGGCCTTGTTGTTTATCCATTCCCTATACGCTAGTTTGCATCTACTAATCCCGAACTCCCAATCCTTCCCTCCCCAACTCACCCCCACACACACCTTGACAACAAGTCTGTTCTCCATGTCTGAATCTGTTTCGTAGATATGTTCATGTGTTGTATTTTAATTGCCATAACCTGTATTTAACCAAATCATGCAAGAGTATAATCAGAGGTTTTCACTACAGTCCTTATGTATGTAAACTGTTCACCAAGGTGGCAAGAGATGAGTTTTTCTTAACACAAACTATCTTAACTAGGAATTTAAGGTATTTCAGTGAGACTGTACTGACCACCAGAATGACAAAAATCCATGGACATTTAAGGAAAGGTAATACAGACTTTGGTCCCTAGAGGATTTCAAGAACTCCTTTCTTTAAAAGGACTCCGATACCTTTTCTTCCCCTTATTTGGCCCCATAGAGAATCACAGAATTCTGAACTAAATTGTAATGATCAAGTTATGCCTTTAATTACAGAAGAGAAACTGAGGCCAAAACTATCAAGTAATTTACGTAAAGAGAAGGGAGCCAGGTTATCTAACATAGGAGAGTAAGCGACTACAGCTCAAAGAATGCACGCCGTGCCGCCTCCCCAACCCCCATCCCCCTACCCCCGCCATTCTTTTTGCTGGTAGTTGCACCCATATTGAAAAAATACCATCTTTGCTCATTCAGGAGCAAACATAAAAATTACTCAAGTTGAGTCTTCTGCCTCCTTGTAAGATTCACGTTTTTAACATGTACTTAATTTTTAAAATTTACTTTTAATTGGAGAATGAGTGTTTTACAGTATTGTGTTGGCTTCCGGTCATATTAACATGTATTTCAAAACCATGAGGTGAAAACTGAAGAAAGGCCATAAAACAAGAATCCAATATGCCATTCTTTGCACACATCAGAACATGCACTTAGAATTTTTTTCTCACAATTGTGTTCCTGTGGAGATACACTTGGTCTTAACTCATCTGGTTCTCCTGCAACCCCAAGTATGTAAAATACATATTTACATTTTAAAAGGAAGTACTTTTCAAATGTACCGTCCAGTCCCTGGACTTCTCCGACTAAAAGGCACAATCTCTGAAACTGCTGTGGTTTCAGAACTGAAACAAAGTATGTGGAAAACAGATTCCTAGGGTACAAGGGTCAATATTTGGCCGCCAGGCACGCGAACCCTGGCATCCGTCTCAGGGCCTCAGCTCTCCGTCGGTGTCCCCGGGGGTGTGACAAGCTCGGGCACTTCCCAGGTGGCCCAGATCGTCCAGGGCAGACTACAGCAGCCTTCGCAGACTCGGAAGGTCTCGGGAAAAGCCACAGGGCAGGCGGGCGGGCGTGCCTGGGACAGCAGGTAGGCCTTCAAGCACAACAGCGGCCGAACTTGGTCCATGAGCGCGCCTTTATCCCTGCGCAGCGCGTGGTTCGGATCCACGACGTCCTGCATCAGGACCGCCAGCGCCTCCAGAGCCACCCACCCAGCTCCGCCGCCTGCCGCCGCGCCCCCGCCGGAAGTGCGTGTCACTCGGGGGCGGGTCACGGCGGCGGCGCGTCCGGCCTCCGCGGTCCAGGCCAGGCCAAGGCACGAGCGCCCGTGGGCAAGGTCGCCAGCATTATTGGCTGCAGAAGCGGCGAGCCGAGAGTCCTGACGCCGGCGGGCGGTGGGGAAGGGAGGAGACCTAGGGTAGACTGGCGGCCGAGCAGCGGGACCGGACGCCGCTCTCGGCGGAGGAATCTGACTCCGTGGCAGCGCGCAGCGACTTCCGGGTGGCTCCCTCCGCGGGTCCTCGCGCAGGTGCTTAAAGGGGAAGCCGCGCATCCCTGGGAGGCTGCGGGTTCCCCGGCCCCTCCCGATATACCACGCAGTCTTCAAGTTTTTTGAGGTTCCACGTTCCTGGATGTTAACATGTTAAGCCCAAGACCTTACAGCCAGGAGGAGGCAGTTCTAATACCCACCCCAACCCCGGCCGCCGTGCTTGCAAAATAGGCCGTCCTTTGGGGGCTCCCAACCTGCCAGGAGGCTTCCAACCTGCCAGGAGGCTTCCAACCTCCCAGGTGCCTGACGCCTTAGGCTATCGCATCCTAGCCTCCCAGCTCTATGAAGCCCTTGCTGGTTCTTTGGTAGGTTTGTGTTTTTGTTTTCCTGAGGACACAAGTAAGTCAGAGTTGACACACTTAACTCTGGCTATAAAGTCGGGTGGGTCGTTGGCGGAAGCTTCCCGAGTGTCAGATGTTTGAAGATGAGCTTGAACTTCGGGTGGCGCAGCGTCTGTAGATTGGAAGGGACCGTGTCGAGATTAACGCCGTCTCTGTTTGTATAAATGAAAGGAACACGTTCCATCTAGGTCAGTTCAGCCGGTTTTCTGTTCCTTCTTGAGTCAGTTTTGGTAATTTGTGTGTTTCATGCATTGAAGGAAAATGGCAGCCCATTCCAGTGTTCTTGCCTGGAGAATCCCAGAGACGGGGGAACCTGGTGGGGTGCCGTCTATGGGGTCACACAGAGTCGGACACGATTGAAGCGACTTAGCAGCAGCAGGACATTTTTCAGTTTTGTTTAATTTATTGGTGAACAATTACTCATGGCATTCTTTTTATGGAAAGTTGGTCGCAGTGTCATTTTCATTTCTGATTTTAGTTATTTACATCTTTTTTTTTTCCCTCAGTCTAGCTAAAGTTTGTCAATTTTGTTGGATTTTTTCCCCCTAAAGAACAAGACATTTGATTTCATGGAATCTATTGTTTTTCTGTTATCTATTTCACTTATTTCTGTTTTAATCTTTATTATTTACTTTCTTCTACTAGTTTTGCGTTTAATTTGCTCTTCTTTATCAAGTTTCTTAAAGTGTGTTATGGACCTAATTGGGTCCCTTCAAAATTCATATACTGAAGTTCTGATTCTCAGTGTGACTGTATTTGAGAATAAGGCATTTAGGGAGGCAGTTAAGGTTAAAAGAGGTCAAAAGGGCGGTTTTGTTTTTCTGAAGAACCCTGATGAATACATTCTTTTAGTCATTTCTAGTTTTTCTTTAATCAAGGGTACATTCGTGGATATATTCTATAGGAAAATATCTTTCAAGTGTATTTCCTACCAAAATAAAACTACTTTTTACAAACAAGAACCAGGCCCATTGTGTGTGTAGTCTCAAGATGAACTAAAAGGCTTGAAAATATATTGAATGATGGTACACACCTACTTTTGGACAGGGTTCTGTGTGTGTGTGTGTGTGTGTGTGTGTGTGTGTGTGTGTGTGTGGTGTCCAATTTTTTGCAGCCCCATGAACTGTAGCTTGCCAGACTCCTCTTTCCATGGAGTTTTCTAGGCAAAAATACTGGAGCGAGCTGCCATTGTCTACTCCAGGGGATCTTCCCAACCCAGGGATAGAACCTGCATCACTTAAGTCCCCTGCATTGACAGAAGGATTCTTTACCACTAGCACCACCTGGTGAGATGTAAAGTTGAAAGCTCAGGCAGAATTCTCTGGGAAAACTTCAGTGTTTGCTCTTAAGGCCTTCAACTGATTGAGTGAGGCCCACCCAAGTCATGGAGAGTAACTGCTCACTTTAAGGTCAATAATTCTAAATGTCAATCATGTCTCCCCCCCCCCCCAAAAAAAACCCACCTTCACAGCAACATGAAGACCAATCTTTGACCATCAATTAGTCACCGTCATCTTACCAGGTTGACACATAAAATCAGCTACATGGACATTTAATCATTTTAGAATTAACCTTGAAGACATTCAAAGAAGTGGCCCAGGCAAACATGGGGATTTGTAGGAGAACGCATCTCCTAAAGTTGTTTTTATTTGACTCACAAATCTTTTAGAAAAGAAGTGACATCAGGAATATTTCAAAACAGTTACTTCCGTTAGGCAAGTAAATGCAGAACCATGTCCCTGTCTGGGTCGGGTTACTCAGAATATATTTCAAACTGCTAAAAGCAGTTATAACAAAGGACAGCGTGACCAGCAAATGAATGGTTGTTTTTATTTCCAGCGTGTACCTTTATCACTTCTTCATTCTCTTTGGGCCGTCGTTTACAGTGACTCAAACTGTGAGTCAGGAAGCGAGCTGTCCCCTGATATCACATTAAAAAGACTTGTGAGACTCATAAACTATACGGGCTTGATGAATGGATCACGTATGGAATTGAAATAGCGTTTTAAGTGGTTATATTTTTCTTGCAGATATCCTCAGGAGACAGTCTTCCTGCCTCCTGGAATGAATGTGCTTTGCTTTGATGTGGGCACCGTACTAAGGTGACAGTCTGTCTTGATCATTTGTCAGTGCGTCTGGAACCCCAGCTATAGGCACCAACCTTTACAGATTTGTAGGGGAATCAGATGAGTAATGCATGTGCAAGCATTTTGGAAGCAATAAAAAATTAGAATGTTGATGATACAGGTAAGACAGTATCTTTACCAAAGAGATTGTAAATGTCAGAGGATTTATCAGAGGCCATTTGTTGGTTGCAAAGCTGGATACAATGTTTAAATGAATTTTGGCATTTTGGGTGGGAAGGATGGTTTAATTGCATTTTCGGAGCTTTCAGTGTGGGAAACAAACCATTAAAGAATTCATTGAACTCTAGATTTTAATAGTGGAGGCAATAATATGGCTTCCGTGACTCTCAGTTTAACAAGGTTAAGTGGTCCTTTAAAGGACAGAATTCTAAGACCAACTATTTGGGTTTATTGTAAAAAAATACCAATCATGAAAAATTTTCAGAAAATGTTCTTACCTTCTGGCCCCTCTTTTTAATGCCTTTGTTGAATTTGGCACTGTCCATCCTGGGTCTTTATCTTTTCCTCCTGTGCACCCTCTCCCTTTGTTACTGAAATTAGGACAAGACTCCACTTCTTTGTATTCCAAAACTTCCAGATCTTTGCCTCCAGCTCTCTTCTCACCTCTGGACCACTATTCTCAACTGCTTCCATGTGTCAAAAGGGTCAAACTAAATCTAAGTTGAAATCCTTATCTCTGCATCAGCTTCTGTTGCTGAATCTCTAACTGGGCTAGTACCATCATTGTTGTGTTAGTTGACCCTAGGAGAAGGCAATGGCACCCCACTCCAGTACTCTTGCCTGGAAAATCCCATGGATGGAGGAGCCTCGTAGGCTGCAGTCCATGGGGTCGCTAGGAGTCAGACATGACTGAGCGACTTCACTTTCACTTTTCAGTTTTATGCACTGGTGAAGGAAATGGCAACCCACTCCAGTGTTCTTGCCTGGAGAATCCCAGGGACGGGGAAGCCTGGTGGGCTGCCGTCTATGGGGTCGCAGAGTTGGACACGACTGAAGCGACTTAGCAGCAGCAGCAGCAGCAGCTGCTGGGTAAATTCAAAAACTTAGTGGCTTAACCATATAGACGTTTATTTCTTACTAATGTAAAGTACAGTCAGTGCAAAGAAGGTGTGAGCCTTCTTTCCAGGGAGCCATGCTCAGAGCAGCTCTTCTTCCATCCCCATGTGCGCTGACATCCAGCTGATGGGGGAGAGAACAGAGGACAGACCGGAAGTGATGCTCATCCTTGGCACTCATTCCTCTGACCCCAAATCAGTCACTTTGCCACACCTGACTGCAGGGGAGACTGGGTTAGGTCATCTGGCTCTGTGCTCAGTAAGGGCTTACCTGATCACTACTATTTAAGATTTTCAGCTTCTTCCCAACAGTCACTCCCTATTCCCTTCTCCCACTTAATTTTTCTCCATAGCAACATTCATCCTGATGAAAAAATACCTGTTTCTATATGTTTGTGCTTTTATTCCTCCCTCTCCAACGAGAATGTAAGTGTAATGAGGAGAGCCTTGCCTGGTTGGTTCCCTGTCATATCATCAGGGGCTGTGCTCGACCTGTAAAAATCTCAGTGTTTGTTAAAAGTGAGAATTAATGAATCCAAGTGCACATAGTGAGTAGGCAAGTTGGTCTATAAGTCTGGAGCTTAGAGGAGAGGTCTTCATTGGGGCAATGCATTTGGGACTCACTGGCATAGAGATAGGGTGACCATGTATCCAAGTTGGCCCTGAATAGTCTGGGCATAATTGCTAGTAGTACCCCTCCTTTACTCTTAAAAATGCTCTGTTTTGAATGATCAGTTGTAGAGTTCTAAAAATTTATGATAAATAAAACCATAGAACTGGATGGGGTTCCCTAGAGAAAGCCTGTAAAGTAAAAACAAGAGGATCCAGGAGGAGCTTGGGTTCCTTAGGAACTTAGGTTCCTTAACTTTTAAAGGCTCAGAGATGAGGGGAGAGTCATAGAAGGAAGGAAAATCACAGAATCACAAAGCCAAGAAAAAAGAGTGGTTCCAAAAGGAAAGTGAGAGATTGATCAAGTCAGAGTCTACTGAGAGCTGGAATTAAGATGAGGACTGAGAGACACCCGTGAGATGCTTGGAAGTCAGGGAAGACGTCGGCAATAGACTTCATGGTGGAGTGATTAGGGCAGAAGCCAGACTGATGCAATGGAGAGAGGGGAGAGAAGGAAATGAAGACAGGAAGTTATAGAAAATCCAATTAGTTTGGTTGTGAATATAAGAGAACAGGCAAAAATTCTGGGTCACCCATTTAGCAGATTGAGGGTGTGCTCAAGGCAAACCTCATAGCAAAACAAATATGCAAGAATTTAGTACTTGACAGTTTGAAACAATGAACTAAAGGAGTCATCGCCAACAGCTCACAGTTCTGTTGGGCCTTCTGTTCCTTGTTTTAATGTTGACTTTACACGTGGGAGAGGGTGCCTGAGTACTCAGTCCACTGAGCAATCTGGTCTGGCCCTGAATGTGGCCACAGTGGAGGTGGGAGTGGCCTTGAGAGAGAATGTTTTCTGTTTTTGTTGAAAGAGATTTGAGCTGAAATGTTGCTGGGCAGGATCCAGGTGAGAGGGACCATCAGAGCACACAGGAGAGGGCAGAGAAGGTGGATGGTAGCAATATCACCTGAGCAGGTGGGAGGACAATGGGAAGAGTGGCCAGAGGTCAAAGGGTATGGACCGGCTGTAACTGGAAGGAAGGAGGAGGATCTGGGCTCGTGTACAGCTGGGTTTGTCCAGGCAGACATGGGAGGAGAGGATGCTGTGGCCTGAGGTCTTAAGTGTCCCTGAGAAGAAGGAAAGACCACCTGTGTGTGCAGGAGGTGTCTGTCTGTGGTTTAGAGCAGGTAGAAGAGTGAGAAAATCACCAGCCAAGGAAATAACGTCAAGGGTGCTCTTGAGGTTGGTGATCATGAATCATCGGCTGACATGTCTTCAGTTACCCAGGTGATTACAGGAAATCACAGGCTTTTTCTCTGATGGACCAAAACCACCGAGAGAGAAGTATTTAAGAGGGACGTTATCTTCCACTTGTTTTTTTTTGCTATGCCATGAGTCAGCATAAACATGTGGGGAAAGTAGGGATCGTTAGGAGAAAAACATTCTGGAAAACATTCACTCTGTTTTGTTTTGTTTCTTCTGCAGGAATGAGTGGGATTGATACTCAGGTTTTCCTGAGATGCAGGTCTCACTGGACTGGGTGGGAGTCAGGGGGCCTGGGTCACAGTCCTGGTTCTGTTGGAACCACGTGAGCCTCTCTCTCTGAGCTTTGGGTTTCTCACAGAAAAGCTGTGAACAGATGATCCTATTTTCCTTCCGCTTCTAGAATCTATGAGTCTATGATGTTCTGTCTCCATCTCAGCTGCCTCCAGCTGACAGGCAGGCGTGTAAGTCCTAGGCTTCATTCTGGAGTTGGAAGAGTTCTTACAGATCACCTGAGCCCGGATTTGTGTTCCGAGACACTGGCTTTGGAGGGGTTCTGATGAACTTCTTGCTGGGTGGAGTTTCGAATCCATTAGCAGATGAGGCCAAGGAGTCAGGCCAGGATAGATTAAAACATTGTTTTATTACTGGTCAGTCTGATGCTGGTAAATGTGGATTAGAGGAGCAGGCCAATGGGCTCTGTGATACTGAATTCCCAGATGAGGTCATTGCACCCACCAGGGTCACAGGAGTGCGGAACATTGCAGGTCTTCCCGCATCGTCCCTGAGGGTGTGATCACATGGGGAACAGAGGAAGACACAGACCTTGTGCAGGCTCCCGGCTCCCTGGAGGCCAAGGGAGGAAGCAGGGTCAGTGAGCAAGTATCAGGTTCTCTCCTCGGCTTACCACTCAAAAAAGTTATTTCTTGTAGGGAAAAATTAGAGTGCAACAGAGAGGGAGAGAGGGGCTTCCCTGGTGGCTCAGGGGTAAAGAACCCTCCTTCAAGCAGGAGACACAGGAGATGCAGGTTTGATCCCTGGGACAGGAAGATTCTCTGGAGGAGGAAATGGCAACCCACTTCAGTATTCTTGGCTAGGAAATCTGATGGACAGAGGAGCCTGGCGGACTACAGTCCATGGGGTCACAAAGAGTCGGACACGACCAAGTGTGCAGACATGCACACACAGAGAGGGAGACAAGGAAGGTGGGAGACAGAGATAGAGAAAGAGCAGGATTTATGGGAACGGACACCATCCTTTCCAAGGTTTATGAAAAGTGTAAGTGTGAACTCCAAGTGTCTGCATGGCAGGGCAGTTTTGGTCATATAATACACACATCATGTATGTATATGCATATGTGTGGGGTACATACAGGTTAAGTGGGCAACGGCGTTATTTTGTTCAGATGTAAGTATATGTGAAGATACTGGCAGTGTGTATATCTTCCCTCTGGGTTAAGTGGCTGTTCATTTAAAATCTCAGATATCAGACCAGGGTCAAATGAATGCTTTTCCGTGGACAGAGGCTCGGATGTCTGTGGGTATTTGTCCATTAAACTTTACCTTTACACGTTTGTTTGTTTGTTTTTCTTTTTCTTTTTGGCCACACTGCATGGCACGTGGCATTTCCCTGACCAGGGATTGAACTCATGCCCCCTGCAGCAGAAGCATGGAGGCTTAACCACATCAAATAACTATGAAATACCAAGTTGGGGAAGGAGCGATAACAAAAATGAATCTAGGATCCTATTAGAAAATAAACGGTGTGTGTTTTTGTGTCTGTGTAGTAGTAGGTGGTGGTTATACATACCAAGGTTAGTTAGACAGGAAAAACCTCTCCAGGAGTGATACCTAAACTTGGCTTGGGATGAAAGAGAGACGGGTGTGTGTAGGATGGAAGGAAGAGCATCTCAGTTGGCCAAAACTGCTGTGTGCATGTCCTAAACAAGCACTGAATAAAAGCATTTAGTGCGGGTGGTAGAGGGTCGCAGACCTCAGATGGGGAACAGAGGTTTTTGTTTTTGTTTTAAATAACTGAGAGCCAATCTTTTTATCATTTTGTCTGATAGTAGAAAACTTAATCTAGTTACTTCCAGGCAGGCTCAACCAAAATGATTGATTACTCAGAAATTTCTGAGTAAAGTTCTGGATTTTAAATAGCTAATACAGGATCTCCACTGCGCACGTTTCTTCTGAGGCTGTGTCTAACTTTCTAACACCATACGCAAAAATAAACTGAAAATGGATTAAAGACCTAAACGTAAGACCAGAAACTATAAAGTTCCTAGAGGAGAAAGTAGGCAAAACACTCTCCGATATAAATCACAGCAGGATCCTCTATGATCCACCTCCCAGAATACTGGAAATAAAAGCAAAAATAAAAAAATGGGATCTAATTAAAATTAAAAGCTTCTGCACAACAAAGGAAACTATCAGTTCAGTTCAGTCGCTTAGTCGTGTCCGACTCTTTGCAACCCCATGAATCGCAGCACGCCAAGCCTCCCTGTTCATCACCATCTCCCGGAGTTCACTCAGACTCATGTCCATCGAGTCAGTGATGCCATCCAGCCATCTCATCTTCTGTTGTCCCCTTCTCCTCCTGCCCCCAATCCCTCCCAGCATCACAGTCTTTTCCAATGAGTCAACTCTTCCCATGAGGTGGCCAAAGTACTGGAGTTTCAGCTTTATCATCATTCCTTCCAAAGAAATCCCAGGGTTGATCTCCTTCAGAATGGACTGGTTGGATCTCCTTGCAGTCCAAAGGACTCTCAAGAGTCTTCTCCAACACCACAGTTCAAAAGCATCAATTCTTCGGCACTCAGCCTTCTTCACAGTCCAACTCTCACATCCATACATGACCACAGGAAAAACCATAGCCTTGACTAGACGGACCTTAGTTAGCAAAGAAATGTCTCTGCTTTTGAATATACTATCTAGGTTGGTCATAACTTTTCTTCCAAGGAGTAAGCGTCTTTTAATTTCCTGGCTGCAATCACCATCTGCAGTGATTTTGGAGCCCCCCAAAATAAAGTCTGACACTGTTTCCACTGTTTCCCCATCTATTTCCCATGAAGTGATGGGACCGGATGCCATGATCTTTGTATTCTGAATGTTAAGCCAACTTTTTCACTCTCCTCTTTCACTTTCATCAAGAGGCTTTTTAGTTCCTCTTCACTTTCTGCCATAAGGGTGGTGTCATCTGCATATCTGAGGTTATTGATATTTCTCCCGGCAATCTTGATTCCAGCTTGTGTTTCTTCCAGCCCAGCGTTTCTCATGATATACTCTGCATAGAAGTTAAATAAGCAGGGTGACAAAATACAGCCTTGACGTACTCCTTTTCCTATTTGGAACCAGTCTGTTGTTCCATGTCCAGTTCTAACTGTTGCTTCCTGACCTGCATACAGATTTCTCAAGAGGCAGGTCAGGTGGTCTGGTATTCCCATCGCTTTAGCAAGGTGAAAAGACAGCCTTCGGAATGGGAGAAAATAATAGCAAATGAAGCAACTGACAAACAACTAATCTTGAAAATATACAAGCAACTTATGCAGCTCAATTCCAGGAAAATAAAAGACCCAATCAAAAAATGGGCCAAAGAACTAAATAGACATTTCTCCAAAGAAGACATACAGATGGCTAACAAACACATGAAAAGATGCTCAACATCACTCATTATCAGAGAAATGCAAATCAAGACCACAACGAGATACCATTTCACACCAGTCAGAATGGCTACGATCCAAAAGTCTACAAGCAATAAATGCTGGAGAGGGTGTGGAGAAAAGGGAACCCTATTACACTGTTGGTGGGAATGGAAACTAGTACAGCCACTATGGAAAACAGTGTGGAGATTCCTTCAAAAACTGGAAATAGAACTGCCTTATGCCCAGCAATCCCACTGCTGGGCATACACACTGAGGAAACCAGAATAGAAAGAGACACGTGTACCCCAATATTCATCGCAGCACTGTTTATAATAGCCAGGACATAGAAGCAACCTAGATGTCCATCAGCAGACGAATGGATAAGAAAGCTGTAGTACATATACACAATGGAGTATTACTCAGCCATTGAAAAGAATACATTTGAGTCAGTTCTAATGAGGTGGATGAAACTGGAGCCGATTATACAGAGTGAAGTAAGTCAGAAAGAAAAATACCAATACAGTATACTAACACATATATATGGAATTTAGAAAGATGGTAATGATAACCCTGTGTGCAAGACAGTAAAGAGACACAGATGTATAGAACAGTCTTTTGGACTCTGAGGGAGAGGGAGAGGGTGGGATGATTTGAAGAATGGCATTGAAACATGTATACTATCATGTAAGAAATGAATCGCCAGTCTAGGTTCGATACAGGATACAGGATGCTTGGGGCTGGTGCACTGGGATGACCCAGAGAGATGGTACGGGGAGGGAGGTGGGAGGGGGGTTCAGGATTGGGAACTTATGTACACCTGTGGTGGATTCATGTCAATGTATGGCAAAACCAATACAGTATTGTAAAATAATAAGTAAATAAATAAACTATAAAAAACAAAAATAAGAAATAAACTGAAAGGGAGGGGGTGGGGATGGGGTGTCCAGTTTGCAGGTACCTGCTCTGCCTTTGGTGTTGCTTCCCTGATCAGTAGGTAAAGAACCCTCCTTCAGTGCAGGAGACACAGGAGATGCAGGTTTGATCCCTGGTTTGGGAAGATCCCCTGGAGAAGGAAATGGCAACCCACTCCAATATTCTCCCATGGACAGAGGAGCCTGGTGGGCTAGAGTCCAAAGGGCTGCAAATCTGACATGACTGAGCGACCGAGCAAGCACACTCTGCCTAGGCAGTTACTGAGGCATGACTATCTGTCCTTTGCTTTTGAAACTTGATGCCTGGTCCATCGTCTTAGATACCCATGTCTCTGCATGGCCTCCGGTCCCTCTGGAGCCTTCCTTATTCTGACCTGAAGACCCATCTTGAGATGGAGCCTGAGACCTGTCCCTATGTGTCCAAGCCCTTCTGTGTGTGTGAGTGTTCTCTAGGGCTGGAAGGGGCCTAGAAGGTGACCCTGAAGCTCACGTGCCTGACCATTCACTTCGCCATCTGTACATTATCCCTCTAGCCTCAGCCTGGAAACTTTCAAGAGGCTGGAGGACTTTCTGAGCTATGAACCCTTGGAAGTCAGATGAAGATCTTGGGATTTTTCCAAGTTCATCTGGGTTCTCCAGTCATTTCCCCTTGAGGCCTGCTGGCTGAAAAAAAATGCACAACATGAGAGTTAAGTTTTATTTGGGGTAATGTGAAGACTGCACCTGTACAGCAACCTCAGATAGCTCTGAGAAACTGCTCCAGAGGGGTGGTGGGGAAGGTCAGTATACATGTGATTTTGGTAAAGAGGGGAATACATGCAGTCAAGCACGTATTTTTCCAAAAAGTTTCTCGTGACGTCTCATGAAGCCTTTGCTAGTTACGAGGAACAGTCGTCACCATGAAGGATTTTAGTGCTTTTCTAGGTATGAGGAGAGACAAGAATTGGGCTCATAAAATCAGCTCCTGAGAACATCTGAAGACCTGTCACGCCAGTTTTTCCCCTGAGGACAGAGTGCCTCATTTCTGTTCTCCACCCTCAATTCCTTCAAGGAGTGTTGATGGTCAGCAACTGTGGCAGCACATGATTTAACCCTTTGACAGGCCCTACCTCTCCATGGATTGA
The DNA here is from genome assembly GCF_001704415.2 of Capra hircus. Classification (NCBI taxonomy): domain Eukaryota; kingdom Metazoa; phylum Chordata; class Mammalia; order Artiodactyla; family Bovidae; genus Capra; species Capra hircus. The sequence continues at coordinate 39,129,109 of NC_030831.1, read as the reverse complement.
CCAGGGCTGGGAGCAGGCTGAGATACAGTCCCTTTGTTTGGAGACCTTGCTAAATCTACAGTTTCTTATCTATCCTTGTTTAAAAAAAAAAAAAATCTTGCCTCCAAGCCCCAAAGGAGATTTCAAGCAAAATAAATGCAAAATATTTCCTTTGGGGTTTGAATGAGTTTTCAAACAAAATAAAACAAATGCAAAACTGGCTATGCTTTTTTCCTGTTTTTCATTCAGACTCTATTTATGTTACAAGCTTAACCTTGAGGCTGGGACTCCAAACCTTTCCCCTCTGCTCTGGCAATTGATTGAAAGCCTCACCTTTCAAGACTTTAGCCCCTGCTCTGCATTTCAAGCACTTATTTTAACATTCAGATGCTAGGAAAGTGATTGTTTATTTTCTGAACTCGGGTCAGTCTCTCTCTGAAGCAGTAAGATCTAGCCTAAGGTCTACTGTTGTTACTTAAAGTGGTGTAAAAATCAATTACCATGAAAGAAAGTGAAAGTGTTAGTCATTCAGTCATGTCCCACTCTTTGCGACCCCATGGACTGTAGCCTGCCAGGCTCCTCTGCCCATGGAATTCTCCAGGCAAGAATACTGGAGTGGGTTGCTATTTCCCTCTCCAGGGGATCTTCCCTACCCAGGGATTGAATCCAGGTCTCCCGCATAGCAGGCACATTCTTTACTGTCTGAGCCACCAAGGAAGTATTGCAGGTGAATTCTTTACCTTGTGAGCCACCCTGGAGAAGCCTGTTACCATGCTAGTTATGCATTATTGGCTTATTCAAAGACCTTGTAACTGTCTTCTCCTTAGATTTATCTGGCAACTTCTCAGTAGTTCTAACTATCCATGCCCCTGCCCAGCATCCACTGATGGAAGCCAAGCCGTGAGGCCCATTATCTCCTCATCTTTCTCCACCAGCCTTCCAGAGTGACAATCCCCAGGGAGGAAGTGACCTCTGCATCGCTCACTTCCTCCCTGGGGATTGTTCTGCAGTCACTTACGGAGGTGCTCTCGAGACCTTGCTGTCCTTCAGGTCTCCACCTTAAACCAAGAAATCCTATCTCCAGTCCTGGCAGCTTTCTTACTTTGCTCTTGTGAAGCTCATCTTTCAACCTCACAACTCCTAATCCAGAATGACCTCTTACTCTCCTCCTTAGAGAGTTCCCCATGGCTTAATTTCTTTACCACTTGGATCCCATTGGCTAGTGCATTCTCAGCTGTACATTCAAACCATAGTGAGGTATCATTACATACCCTGTAGAAGGTGGAAAAGTAAAAGGACTGACAATGCTCGGTGTTGATGAGATATAAGACAAGGAGCAACTAGAACTCTGGTGGGAATGTAGAGTGTTACAACCACCCTGGAAAACAGTTTGATAGTTTCTTTCAGCATTAAGCTGATACTTACCTAAGACCCATTCATTCACTCCTAGGTGATTATCAGAGAACAGAGTGACTGGGCACACGATCCATACCCAGACTTATGCAGAACATTGACAATACCTTATTCATCACAGCCAGAAACTAAAACATCCTTGAAGTCCATCAACACTATTGAGCCACACAAATTGTGGCAGATAGAGGTACAATATTGGTAAATTTCAACAATGTACAGAGCGAAGGAAACCAGACACCACAGAGCACACACTATAGGATTCCATTGATATGAAATTCTAGAAAAAGCTGGAAAAGCTATAGTGACAGAAAGCAGATCAGGGACTTGGGGACATGCAGAGGTGGGTTGGGACTGACTAAAAAGGGACATGGGCTTGAACAGATGGGGCCTTCCTCAGCATCAACAAGAGGCAAGTCAGCTGATGGGCAGGATGAAGGATGTGTTTCTAAATATTTTAAAAGATGTGCTAAAAGTAATTTCTTTTTAAATGCTAATACATCAACATCTTGCTACTCAAAATGTAGCCCATGGACCAGCAGCACCTACAGCGTGGACATCACTAGGGAGCTTGTTAGAAATGCAGAATCTCGGGCTCACCTGCAGTCTCCTGAGTCATCACTGCATTTTGACAAGATCTCCATGGGATTCACGTGCACAGTCAGGTCGGAGAATTACAGGTTCGGAGAATATCTAACATATTTAGTTTGCTTTCCTGTAGGGTGTCCCCCCTCATAACTCAGCTGGTAAAGACTCTGTCTGCAATGCAGGAGACCCCGGTTTGATCCCTGGGTTGGGAAGATCCCCTGGAGAAAGGAAAGGCTACCCACTCCAGTATTCTTGCCTGGAAAATTCTATGGACTGTATAGTCCATGGGGTTGAAAAGAGTCAGACAGGACTGAGCGACTTTCACTTTCACTTTCAGGATGTCCTCCACTCCCAGTAATTTCCTGGAATGTGTTTAATACTTGAGGCAGACTGATTAACAAGCCTTTTTTCTTTTCCTACATTCCATTATTTTTCCTGGAGACAGAAATAGCAACCCACTCCAGTATTCTTGCCTGAAAAATCCCATGGACAGAGGAGCCTGGCAGGCTACAGTCCTGGGGTCATTGGACACGACTTAGTGACTAAACCACCAGTGCTCTTAATAAATCCATTAATCCATTATCACATTTAATCTTCACAACAAACATTCAAGATACCGTAATCCTTCTATTGCAGATAATACAGTTAAGTCACTTATCTAAGGTCACACAGCTAGTAAACAGTGAAGATGTTCTATTTGAGGTGGACTGATTCCCTAGCCTTTTTTATTTTCCTACACTCCATTGCTTTTTCTTGAACTTTATAAAGAGTAAATTGTTTATGCACTAAGGGAATAAACTCATTCAAATTTAAGCTTATGAAAGAGAGACCTTTTGAGCATGTTAAAAGAGGTCTTTCAGTTGTTTAAAGAGTATTTCAAATAGTGTCTTGCACTTCTGTCAGTAATAAAGCAGACAGAGTGAAACATTGTTGGTTTCCTGTTTCTGGTATAACCCAAGAAGTGGGAAGACTACACCCTGCATACACCCTTCATCCTGCCCATCAGATGACTTGAGTCTTGTTGCTACTGAGCCAAGCCCCATCTGTTCAAGGCTGCGTTGAGCCAGGTGCTAAGAGCAGTACTGATTGTTTTCTGCTCAGACTGCCCATATGCCTCCATGCAAACTGTAGTCCAAGAGCTGTAAAACTATTTGCATTTGCAATCTATCAGATGGCTTTGAACAAAACTAGTGCCAGTAAGGCCATTTGAATGCTTGCTATTTGCCAAAAGAGTGTAGAGCTTATGGCCACCAACCAAATTAGTAAGAAATCTGGTGTTTTCAGAAAAGCTACATTTTCCAGGGAGAGGTGCAAGTGAAGAAACCCCAGTGAAACACCGGTAATGACCTGGATCACCTTTCGTTCTTGGAAAACTCCACTCAGCTGCAAAAACAGAGGCTAAAACCCAAAGCCACTGACGTTTGCTTTGAGTGTAGAGGATCCTTATGTCACCCTAGCTTGGGGGTTGTAACCCAGATGGATTTGTTTCAAGCTGGGTAATATCTAGTGTGGGCTGTCCACACCACACAAGCACTTCTTGGCAGAAGGAGAAAATGTTTTAAAATAACAGTGTATTAGAAGCTTGAAGTGAGCATGGTGGCCACGTCTGGGTAACTTCAGAGTAGAACTGGGTGTACACCTGTCTGGGCATTCATTTGGATAAAGGCAGGGAAAGCACTGATGTTTCTTGATTGGTCTCAGGGCTGTTCTCACACCTGAAGGGAACTCTCTTGGCCCCACCTTTCACAGGGGTTGTGTGTGTGTTTGTTGGTGGAGGAGACCTGCCTCACCGAGGCCTCTTTCCTCTGCTCTGGACAGCCCTGCTGTCTCTCACACGATGACCTTGAGGGTGTCCAAGCTCAGAGCTTTCAGAGCAGCCTGGGAGCAGGGGGCCTGATGCGGGGCACTCCTCACACGCTCCGTCCGCAACTTGTTCTTCCTTCCAGCATCCTTTCTGACATTAGGTTGGGAAGTGGGGGCGAGAACAGAGTCATGGACTCCAAGGACCCCTTAACTGAACAGAGGGGTCCCACCCCTCTGTTGAGCCAACCCAACTCGGAGAACTCGAGTCAGCCTCTAGAGTAAAGCTTTTTGAATTATATATATATATATATAGTTTTTAAAGGGCAAACTCATCCTAAATGTCAGTCCAACATCCACGGGGGGGCGAGAGACAGCAGGTAATTAGAAGCAATTAGCTGCCCCCTGCCGGGAAGCCGGGCGTTTACCTTTTCTCTCTTCCTCATCCGTCGGTCCCTCTCGGTGGAAGCGGTGCTGCTCCCCAGGCAGTGGGTACGCCGCGCTGGCGCGGGTATGAAAGCTGGACCGAGCAGCAGCCTCCGCTCCTCGCGTCGCGGCGCCGGGCAGAGCGGTGCATTGTGGAGGCGGAGCGCCCGGGGCCGGGACCGCGCAGCCAGAGCTGTCCGAGGTGCTGACCGCCCGACCCGCGCCCAGCGCGCCGTGCACCGGTCCCCAAGCCGTGGCCTGCCCTTCACCTTCCGCCTGCCCGTCTGTCTCTCCTTACCTTGGGGCGCGGCGGCTGGAGGAAATCATGGTGTTCGCTCCAGGTACACTGGCACCTTGCTTTTCCACCAGGTGTCCGAAGGGGAGCAAGGGAGAGAAGAGAGGCGATAGAAAAGGCCTTTACCTTAAGGGGCACCTGTGCGTTTTGGAGTTACTGTTTGTGAGCGGGCGGTGGCGGGGGGGGCGGGGGGCGGCGGCGAGGGAGAGAGAGTGTCCCTCTTCCCCCAGACCCGCCCCATCTGTCCTCTAAGAACCCGCCACTGCTTCCCGCCTGCCCCTCCGTGTCCCGTCGGACTCCGGCATCTTGAGAACGGGAACCTTGGCCAGCAGCACGCGATCTGAGCGGGAGGGCGGAGGGATGGGGCACGGAGTAGTGGGCTTCGGGCTACTTCGGTGGGAACTTTCTTCAGGGTCGCTTCCCCCTCCGTAGAAGTGGCAGAGGGACCAGGGACCTCCTGAAGAGGAGAAGTGTGTGCCGCCCGGGGAGTGGGAAGGAGGGAGGAGGAGGGACGCGTACTCCTTAAAGAATTGGACCTGGTACCGAGGCTGCCACTGCGGCGCCGCCGGCGGTTGCAGTGTGTTTTTGGAGCTAGCGGTGAAGGACTTCTGTGCTTTTGCTGCTGTCTGTGGCTACAAGTTGGCCAAGAGTCAGGTTTGCCTGCGGTTGACCGGCGGGCCGGTGTATTTGAGTCACCGTCCCGGCCTCTCTCCCGCCCCAGGAAGGACTTGGGCGCGTGTTTCGGCTGAGGTCAGTCGAGTTAGGGAGTGGCAGGGAAACTTGACCGTTGTTAATGTAGGAAGCTCTCTCTCCGGACAGGCTCTGATAGTAATATCATTGAAGACCGCTTGGGGGTGGGGGTCGGCAGGAAGGAGAAAGGAAAAGAGAGAGGTCTGAAAGTCTTTAACTTTGTTGTGATTCTTTACCTTGAAAGGTTGGTTTGCATTCGCTGTGGCTGTGGACCTCAGCTAGCTAGGGAGGAAAGGTAAAATGCATTCTTTTTTTCCAAGGTAAGAGTTGAGCCTGGCCTTCAAAAAATTCAAATAAAAACAGGAGAAAAGGAAGCCTCACCCTGCCCCCACCCACCTCCCCGCAACCAGCTGAGGAGGCAGGAGTGAGTGTCTGTCTGTCGGGACACTCACTGCAGGCAGTGACTCTGAGAAAAGCCCCGGAGCCCTTCTGCTGTCTGTCCCAAATAACTCAAGGTGGGTCAGGTTCTGTTCAGTGAAGGACATTCAATCAACCCAGGGTCTGGAAAATTGGGAAACAGCAGCTCCTTGATATGTTTATAAACTACCTAATGCTTTATAGGTGGGGGTGTAGCTCAGTAGTAGAGCGCATGCTCTATGGGGCTTCCCCCACGGTTCAGCAGGTAAAGAATCTGCTTGCATTGCATGAGACCCAGAAGATGCCAGTTCCATCCCTGGGTGGGGAAGATCCCCTGGAGGAGGCAATGGCTACCCACTTCTTTATTCTTGCCTGGAAAAATCATGTAGACAGAGGAGCCTGGCGGGCTACATGACTGAGTGACTAACACTTTATAAAGCATTTTTCAGGTCTTTATCTCATTTGATCTTCAAATTACCCTCTGAGGTAAGCAGTGTCATCTCTAGCTTACCTCCTCCTGGGATGGTAGTGGTTCCAGGTAATCTTGTCAACCTCAGCTGGAGTTTTCTGACTCCAGATTCCCTTCCTCCCCACGTCCCCATACCTCAGGGCCTATCTTCCCGACAAAATGCTATACCATTTTCAGGGGTAGTTGCCTTTGGGTCCAAGGTCAGACATAGCGAAAAGGAAGTGTTCTTACACTTCTAAGATGGGAGATGGACTGGTGTTGTCGAATTAGGATTGCTGGGTGATGTCACTTTGTTGTTTAGTCACTATGTCATGTCTGACTCTTTTGCAACCCCATGGACTGTAGCCTACCAGGCTCCTCTATGCATGGGATTTCCCAGGCAAGAATAGTGCAGTGGGTTGCCATTTCCTCTCCAGCAGATCTTCCCAAAACAGGGATTGAACAGGGATTTTCCTAAGGCGTGATTGTGGGTGAAAGGTTGTGAAATGAGTGGTGGGGAATTTCTGGAGTGGACTGACTTGGCTTAAGCAGCCCACTATGTAGATAGGGCCTTATTTTTCCATTTCTCCCCAAGTTTTGTATTAGTGCCATCTCTTTATAACCCTTAGAGATGGCATAAATTGACCTGAATAGGATATGTACGGAAACCCATAGGGAAACACTTTTTGGGTCATTTCTGCAATTTTGAATTTCTCTTGAAAAGTCATAAGCATTTTGGGGCGATAAGGACAGGGTGCTAAAAATATTATGTCGATTACCTGCTCATCTACTGATCATTGTGACATTATTCTGAAAGAAAATCAGAACAATGAATTATTTTTTTAAACCCTGCTAAATTTTCAGCATCACAGTCCCATTTCTAGGACTATTGCTCTTCTAAATCTCTTTAATCTGGGGCTCCAGATGTTTTGTACTAAGTCAAGGGAAACACTCCCCCACTGCTTTCTCCAAGCCAACCTGACACTCATGAAGGGAGGGAACAGAAACAAGTGCTATGATTATACCAACATTAATTTTAAAAGTGTTAGATAATTCAAGATGAAAATAATAACAAACTAACAATGGGCTGTTCATTGGGTCGGTGGGTATATGTCCTTCAAAACCTATTGTAGCTTTCCTGGATTTTAGCAAAGGGAGGCAAGAAGCCTGAGGTCTAGTTCTGGCCTTGCCTGCACACACTGGCCTGTCCTTGAATTGTCCTGCTACCTCTCTGCTTACCTTAAAGGCAAGGTGAAAAGTGACAGGGATTCATGGAGCCAATTTAAGTCCAAGAGTACAGTGGAATGAAGTTTATATAACTGTCTTACCATATTTTTGCATTCTCTTCTTTCAGTTAATCTACAGATTATAAGGGACAGAGCTTAAGTTGGGCAGGATCTTTGGGTGGTTTTTTCACTTTACACAGGGTAGACAATTCAGTTCTACCCTTTTCCTTCTTCTTATACCATTCATGGGCCTTCCCGGTGGCTCAGTGGTAAAGAATCCACCTGCAAGAAGGAGATGCAGGTTTGATCCTTGGGTTGGGAAGATCCCCTAGAGAAGGAAATGGCAACCCACTTCAGTATTCTTGCCTGGGAAATCCCTAGGACAGAGGAGCCTGGTGGGCTATAGTCCATAGGGTCCCAAAGAGTCGGACAAGACTGAAGTGACTTTGCATACACACATCCCCTTGACTTCTAAGTTTAGTTTGAAAAACATTCAGCAAAAATAGTTCTAGAGAGAGCTGTCAAAAGTATTTAAGAAAATATATATTGCAAGAGGGTTATAGTTTTTCTTTATTTACAGAAACCTATTACCAATTCCTGAGAGATCCATGAATAAATAAATTATATAGCAGGCGTCTTAACTGTAAGGTTTACAGTCTGCCAACTTAAATTCTCTTCTGTTGGCATAAAGGCTTTTTTTTTTAACTTTTATTAATTTATTATTTTTAAACATTTATGTTCAGTTAAATTGACCTCTTTTTGGATGTACAATTCTATGAGTTATAACTCATGCATAGAATGGTGTAATGACCACAGAACAGTCCTGTTGTATCAAAAAATCTTTTCCTGCTACCCTTTTTGTAATCAGCCCTTTTGTCCTACCCCTAACCTCTGGTGACCACTGATTTATTTTCCACTTTTACAGATTAGCTTTTTCCGGAATATCATATAAATGGAATCATAGGGTGTGTAACCTATTTAGGTGTATTTAGGTTATTTTCAATTTTTGGTGATTATGAATAAAATTGTGATAAACATTTCTGTACATGTTATGTGTGAACATAGGTTTTCATGAGTCTATAAATATTAATACCTAGGCTTGGAACTACTGGATCTTATAGAAGGTATATGTTCTTCAGAATTTGTACCATTCTGTATTACCATCAGCAGTTTACAAATTCCAGTTGTTTTTCTAACAGGCATGTAATGGTATTCATGGTCATTTTATTCTGTATTTCCCTAATGGCCAATGATTTTGATCATTTTTTTCCAGAATTTTATTTGCCATATGTGCATCTTTTTCTTGTAAGTCAATTTTTACTTTATATGGGGATAGAGTGATTTACAGTGTGTTAGTTTCAAGTATACAGCACAGTGATTAAGTTATACATATATATATATATATATATACACATATATATATGTACCCACCCTTTTTTAGACTATTTTCCCATATAGGTTATTATACAGTATTGAGCTCCCTGTGGTATACAGCTGGTCCTTCTTGAAGTTTTATCTTCTTTTGATGAAGTGTCTGTTCAAATCTTCTGCCCATTTTGTGGGGAGATGTTTGTGTTCTTATGCTTGCATTCTCAGAGTTCTTTATATATTCTAGATACAAATCTGTTGTTGAATAGGTGATTTGTAAATATTTTTCATCTAATTGTGGCTTGACTTTTTATTCTTTTAACACTTTGACCATTTTTAAGGGCAAAAGTTTTTAATTTTGATGCAATCTAATTTATCAGTTTGCTTCTTCTAAAGATTTTACTTTTGATGATGTCTTAGAACTTTTTGCCTAACCCAGTGTCAGGGAGAATTTCTAAAAGTTTTATAATTTTACATTGAGATTGAATCATGGGATTAGATGCCCCCTGTCAACACTTCATGTAAATCTAATTGTTTCCTCAACGCCCCACCTCCTAATACCATCACATAGGAGCTTAGGGCTTCAACATAGTAATTTTGGAGGGACAACAAACATTCACTCCATAATAAGTTGATCAATCTTAAAGGAAATCCTAAAAGATGATCGTGTTAAAGTGCTGCGCTCAATACGCCAGCAAATTTGGAAAACTCAGCAGTGGCCACAGGACTCGAAAAACTCAGTTTTCATTCCAATCCCAAAGAATGTTCAAACTACCGCACAACTGCACTCATCTCACACACTACCAAAGTAGTAGTCAAAATTCTCCAAGCCAGGCTTCAACAGTATATGAACCATAAACTTCTAGATGTTCAAGCTGGATTTAGAAAAGGAAGAGGAACCAGAGATCAAATTGCCAACATCCGCTGGATCATCAAAAAAGCCAGAGAGCTCCAGAAGAACATCAGCTTCTGCTTTATTGACTATGCTGAAGCCTTTGACTGTGTGGGTCACAACAAACTATGGAAGATTATTCAAGAGATGGGAATACCAGACCACCTGACCTGCCTCTTGAGAAATCTGTATGCAGGTCAAGAAGCAACAGTTAGAACTGGACATGGAACAACAGACTGGTTCCAAATCGGGAAAGGAGTGCATCAAGGCTGTATATTGTCACCCTGCTTATTTAACTTATATGCAGAGCACATCACACGAAATGCTGGACTGGGTGAAGCAAAGGCTGGAATCAAGATTTCCAGGAGAAATATTAATAGCTCAGATATACAGATGACACCACCCTTATGGCAGAAAGTGAAGACAAACTAAAGAGCCTCTTGATGAAAGTGAAAGAGTGAAAAAGCTGGCTTAAAACTCAACATTCAAAAAAGTTAAGATCATGGCATCCGGTCCCATCACTTCATGGGAGATAGATGGGGAAACAATGGAAACAGTGACAGACTTAATTTTCTTGGGCTCCAAAATCACTGCAGATGGTGACTGATGCCATGAAATTAAAAGATGATTGCTTCTCGGTCAAAACTGTTGGTCAAAAGCTATGACCAACCTAGACAGCATATTTAAAAGCAGACACATTACTTTGCCAACAAAAGTTTGTCTAGCCAAGGATATGGTTTTTCCAGTAGTCATTATGGATGTGAGAGTTGGACTGTAAAGAAAGCTGAGCACTGAAGAGTTAAAGCTTTTGAACTGTGGTGTTGGAGAAGACTCTTGAGAGTCCCTTGGACTGCAAGGAGATGAAACCAGTCTATCCTAAAGGAAATCAGTCCTGAATATTCATTGGAAGGATTGATGCTGAAGAGCTGACACTCTGATACTTTGGCTACCTGATGCGAAGAATTGACTCATCAGAAAAGACATTGATGCTGGGAAAGATTGAAGGCTGGAGGAGAAGGGGACAACAGAGGATGAGATGGTTCGATGGCATCCCTGACTCAATGGACATGAGTTTGAGCAAGCTCCAGGAGTTGGTGATGGACAGGGAAGCCTGGTGTGCTGTAGTCCATGGGATTGCAATAGTTGGACATGTCTGAGCGACTGAACTGAACTGAAAGGAAATCAATCCTGAATATTCATTGGAAGGGCTGATGCTGAAGCTGAAGTGCCAATACTTTGGCCACCTGATGTGAAGACCCGACTCATTGGAAAAGACCCTGATGCTGGGAAAGATTGAGGGCAGAAGGAGAAGGGGGTGACAGAGTATGAGATGGTTGAATGGCATCACCTACTCAATGTACATGAATCTGAGCAAACTCCGGGAGATGGTGAAGTACGGGAAAGCCTGTTGTGCTGCAGTTCATGGGGTTGCAAAGAGTCGGACATGCCTTAGAACAAAGTTGATTTTTGTATATGCTATCAATTATAGGTCAAGTTTATTATTATTTTTTTTGCATATGAATATCCAACTCTTCTAATCCATTTTTTAGAAAGACACTGTTTCTCTACTGAATTACCTTTGTAACTTGTCCAGAATTATTTGACTATATTTGTGTGGGCCCAGTTTTGGACTCTTTATTTCTTTCATCTTATCTTTCCACTAACACCATACATATTGGTGTCTACAGCTATATGGTAAGTCTTAAAATCAAGGAGTGGAAGTCCTTCAACTTTGTTTTTCTCTTTTAGAATTGATTTGGTTATTGTAGTTCCTTTTGCCTTCCCATATAAATTTTAGAATCAGCTTGCCCATACGTACATAAAATCTGCTGAGATTTTGGTTGGAATTTTCTGAAATCTATGTTGTTTAGTTTCCAATCATTTGAAGATCACCTACATATCTTTCTCTCATTTATTTCTAGTTTAATTTTGTTATGGTCAGAAAAATAAGTTTTCTATGGCTTCAATTGTTTTAAACTAGGTAAGGTTTGATTTTGAAACAGAGCATTGTCTGTCTCGGTGAATGAATCATGTATACTTGGTAAGATTGTGTATCTGCTCTTTTCAGGTGAAGTTCTTCATCAATGTCATTTTGATATGGTTGGGTGATGATGTTGTTCATTTTTCTCTTTTCTAGTTGATAGCATACTTGGTCTATTGACTACTAGGAGAAGAATGTTGAAGCCTCTAGCAAAAAACTCGATTTTTCCATTTCCCCTTTTGTTTTATCACTTTTTCTTCATGTATTTTGCTGCTCTCTTAATAGGTGCATATACATTTAAGATTGTTGCGTTTTCTTGGTGATTTGTCTCTTTTATCATTAAGTAGTGTCCCTCTTTATCTCTGGTAATTTTTCTTACTCTGAAGTCTGTTTTGACTGATAGTCATGTTGTCACGTCAGCTTTCCTTTGAGTACTGCTTGCATGGTGCAGTTGATTCTCGTTTTTCACAGATTCCATATTTATAAGTTTTCCTACTCACTAAAAGCTATTAGGAAAACACATCAAGTGAAATCAGTGTTCACAGCACTTTTTCTGTGTCATTCAAAGACATGTGTGGAATGGCAAAAAAAATTTGAGTTGTTTGACATACATATTCCTAGTTCAGTTCAGTTCAGTCGCTCAGTCGTGTCCGACTCTTTGCGACCCCATGAATCGCAGCAAGCCAGGCCTCCCTGTCCATCACCAACTCCTGGAGTTTCACTCAGACTCACTCCATCGAGTCAGTGATGCCATCCAGCCATCTCATCCTCTATTGTCCCCCTCTCCTCCTGCCCCTAATCCCTCCCAGCATCAGGGTCTTTTCCAGTGAGTCAACTCTTCGCACGGGGTGGCCAAAGTACTGGAGTTTCAGCTTTAGCATCATTCCTTCCAAAGAAATCCCAGGGCTGATCTCCTTCAGAATGGACTGGTTGGATCTCCTTGCAGTCCAAGGGACTCTCAAGAGTCTTCTCCAACATCACAGTTCAAAAGCATCAATTCTTCGGCGCTCAGCCTTCTTCACAGTCCAACTCTCACATCCATACATGACCACAGGAAAAACCATAGCCTTGACTAGTCAGATCTTAGTCGGCAAAGTAATGTCTCTGCTTTTGAATATGCTATTTAGGTTGGTCATAACTTTCCTTCCAAGGAGTAAGCGTCTTTTAATTTCATGGCTGCAGTCACCATCTGCAGTGATTTTGGAGCCCCCAAAAAATATTCCTAGCTGAGGTTGAACAAGGTGGTGGTTTGCTGCTTTATTTCAGTTCTCCTGCTATAAACAAATGTGTTTTTTGTGGTCTATTTAGTTTTTTACAAATTTGTGCTATGTGTGTGTGTGTGTGTGTGTGTGTGTGTATGTGTGTGATTTCACTGTTTAAGGTGGCCCTCAGTTGTCATGCTGAGGTGTTGTCTAATGTTCTAAGTGTAATAAAGTTGTGATGTGTCTTGTGGAGAAGGAATTTATTAGATAAGCTCCATTCAAACATCAGTTATAGTGCTGTTAGTTTTGAGGTCAATGTTAGTAAGTCAGCATCATGTATTAAATAAGGTGTCATTGGGAATTCCCTGGCAGTCCACTGGTTAAGACTTCCACTGCAGGGGCATGAGTTCCAACCTTGTTTGGGAACTAAGATCCAGTAAGCTGTATGGGGGTGCCAAAACATAAAGAAATAAAAGCAAAGAAGCAAATAATAAAGTGGTTTTAAACAGAAACATAAATAAAACAAAGTTATATGTTGATCAGTTGGCAGCAGTGTTGTGAAAAGAGGCTTGCGGGAACCTGATCCATGTGTTTTCCTTGGGAGCATTAGTTCCATATTTGTTAATTCACTGTTTGCAGTGACTTCATAGGATATAACTACTGTAAATAATGAGAATTATCTGTATATTATTGTCCATCCCTTTACTTTAATACCTTTATGATTGCAAACACTGTGGGTATCTTATAGACAGCATATTGTTGGGTCTTGCTTTTTAATCACATGGAGAGCTTTAAAGGTGGTAAGTTAGCTACTGACTGCCGGGATGTCTTTCTTGTATAATTACTGCATTTTCTAATTTCCCATCATCATTTAAAATTCAACAGTATTTCATCAATTGAAAAATTTTACTGTTATAGTTCTAGAAATTTTAATAAGCACAGATAATAAAAAAGAAAATAAACATCACAATATTACCCAGCAGCAACTGTTAATATTTTATATATAACTTCTCAGACATTGCCTCTATAACTACATCTCCCACTATCTTCAGCAGAAACGTTATCGTGACATGTTTGTTATTTCTGGACATGACTATTTACACGATGTACCGTTATCATGCCATTTAGCTGTCTTCTACATGTCAGTTTTAAAAGAGGCATAGAGCAAAGTTGTCATTGTTCCCATTTTTACAGATGGTAAAAGTAAGGTGCAGAACGCCTGACCAATTTTAGGTTTCAGAACCAAGATTTGATGTCAAATGCACTTATTTCTGTACACAACGTCATTTTAGAATACATTTCAAGCAACAATTTGTGCACTAGAATTAGAGACAAAAATAGATAAAACCAGTCTCCTTTGAGGAGAATCTCTGTGGACTGAGCATCTCTTCTGCCAATTTAGAGGACACGAGGTACTCTTTCAACCACCCTGAAACGGGCTCCGTCCTTTCACACTTGCTGGATTCTTCATCTTCTCCTGGCAGCTGTCAGTAATGGAGAGTGAAACAGTAGAAAGCCAGAATTGGCAAAAGATTACGTGGAGAGCAAAAAGGTCTAACAGGTTTACACAGGGCCTTAGCATTTCTAAAGCATTTATATTAACTAATAAAAGACACTTACTCCTTGGAAGAAAAGTTATGACCAACCTAGATAGTATATTCAAAAGCAGAGACTTTACTTTGCCGACTAAGGTCCGTCTAGTCAGGGCTATGTTTTTTCCTGTGGTCATGTATGGATGTGAGAGTTGGACTTGAAGAAGGCTGAGCGCCGAAGAATTGATGCTTTTGAATTGTGGTGCTGGAGAAGACTCTTGAGAGTCCCTTGGACTGCAAGGAGATCCAACCAGTCCATTCTGAAGGAGATCAGCCCTGGCATTTCTTTGGAAGGAATGACGCTGAAGCTGAAACTCCAGTACTATGGCCACCTCATGCGAAGAGTTGACTCATTGGAAAAGACTCTGATGCTGGGAGGGACTGGGGGCAGGAGGAGAAGGGGATGACAGAGAATGAGATGGCTGGATGGCATCACGGACTCGATGGACGTGAGTCTGAGTGAACTCCGGAAGAAGGTGATGGACAGGGAGGCCTGGTTGCTGAGATTCATGGGGTCGAAAAGAGTCGGACACGACTGAGCGATTGAACTGAACTGAATTGCTATATGCAAGACATTCCTTGGGTTGAGAATAAATGGCACTGGGTTAAGTATAGTCTCTCCTCCTCCATACCACTCATGAGAATATTTCAGTTATTTCAGTTATTCAAAGTTAGTTGCTGCAGAAGCTTGGGTTTGGGGACCAATTGGCCTGGATGCAAATAGCTCAGCTCTGCCATGTCCACACTAAGTGGCATGGCTAAGTCATGTTATCTTGCTGATTTGTTCACGTGTTAACTGAAGGTCAGAATATCTGTTTTCCAGAGTGGTGATGAAGGTGAAATTGAAGTGCCTGGCCGACAGGGGATTGAACAGTAGCCATTACTGATATGATTGTTTTAAAAGGCAATGACTAAGATTGTGTATTTTTTAAAAAATATTTTGTTTATTTATTTATGTGGCTGTGCTGCTAAGTTGCTTCAGTCGTGTCCGACTCTGTGTGACCCCATAGACGGAAGCCCACCAGACTCCCCCGTCCCTGGGATTCTCCAGGCAAGAACACTGGAGTGGGTTGCCATTTCCTTCTCCAATGGATGAAAGTGAAAAGTGAAAGGGAAGTCGCTCAGTCGTGTCCGATTCTTAGCGACCCCATCCATGGGATTTTCCAGGCAAGAGTACTGGAGTGGGGTGCCATTGCCTTCTCCATTATATGGCTGTACTAGGTCTTAATTACAGCATGTGGAATCTAGTTCCCTGTCCAGTAGTCAAACCTGGGTTCCCCCTGCACTGAGAGCATGGACTCTTAGCCACTGGATCACCAGGGACGTCCCAAAAATGTGTATTTTATACACTTGTGTGTGTATATGTGGAGAAGGCAATGGCACCCCACTCCAGCCCTCTTGCCTGGGAAATCCCATGGATGGAGGAGCCTGGTAGGCTACAGTCCATGGGGTTGCGAAGAGTTGGATACGACTGAGCGACTTCACTTTCACTTTTCACTTTCATGCACTAGAGAAGAAAATGGCAACCCACTGCAGTATTGTTGCCTGGAGAATCCCAGGGACGGGAGCCTGGTGGGCTGCCGTCTGTGGGGTCACACAGAGTCGGACACGACTGACGTGACTTAGCAGCAGCAGCAGTGCATGGATATGATTTCACAATTGAATCCTCAGTCTTGGGGAGCTATATAGTTGACTCTCTCTGTGCAAGACTGCCTTACTGGTTCACCATGTCACCTGGATGGAGGTTATGAAACTTTGAAGTGAAATGTTGTGAGAAGCTGAACTGATGATAAAGCAGATATCAGAGAGCATCCTGGGATGAATCAGTTATGAATCATGGAAAGTTGCTGTTCAGAGGCACACAGCTGCGTGCTTGAAAGCAGATGGCTGTCTTGCTGATCTGAATGATTCTAATCGTCTCTAAAATTAAATCTGAATGATGATTTTCTGGTAAAGGTATACTTTAATATTTGGTGTATTTTTCATGTTTAACTGCTACTTAGGGTAAATTGATATTTTGGGATTTGAGATATTGATTCACATTCTCTATGCCTTTTTTTTTTTCTTGGAGCCTTAAGTTCCCATTTTGTGACCTTATGTCATTGGTCACAGGCACATTCTTAGATACTCTTCTTTGAACAGTATCTTTGGTCCTTTGTAAATCTTGTTAGGAATGAGACAGGAAGGGGGCAGGGCACAACCTTTTCAAGAATGACATAGCCCAAGGGCACGACATAAAGTGATTAGGCCCAACTGTATCCAAGATGGTGGACTTCCAGTAGACCTTAAGCCTCAGTATGTGAAATATATTCAGATTATGAAGGCATCTGAGCATGTCTCATAAACTATGTTTGAATGATCTCTTTGGTATTTAGAGAAGAGGCCTGCATAGCGTCCACATCCATGTTGTGTTGTCTGATAGGAGTTCATTTTTCTCTCCTTGGAATTTATTTCTAATATTCTTGTGTAATTTTTTTTTTTTTTGCCTTCCCATTTAAATTTACATTGTTTCATGAGTAAAAAGTGAAATCCAGTCTTTACTGCAGTATAGTAGATGAGATTTTGATCACCCCTAGCCAGGGAATTTGGAATGAAGTCCCCTATAGACTTAATTGCAATCTGACTCATGGTTCAGAATAAACTATTTCACCACCAATCAGGCCATGCTATACAAATCCATACGTAATAGTTGTTTTGCTCTAAAACTAACTTACGTCAAGAAGGACAAGTCTTAAAGGTTCATTATGTGTTCTTTCTCGTGCCTTTGGGGCAATGATAGTAGGGTGGAGCTCAAGACCCTGAGAATGGAATTCAGGAAAAAGAACAGGCATAGCTGCTCTCCCTCCCAGTGCCTTAGAGCAGAGCTCTTAGTGCGAGTCATTACCCCCTGGGGAGAGAGGCCTTTAGTAGCCTTAGTGGGAATGGAGCTGGGATGTTGAGAATGCCAAGGTTGGTGTGTGTGGGAGGGGTGTGGAGGGGTGGGACATAAATACTTTAGGTAATTGCACATATTTATTCAATGTGTTAGGTCTTCCCTGGTGCCTCAGATGGTAAAGAATCTGCCTGCAGTGCGGGAGACCTGGGTTTCATCCTTGGGTCGGGACGATTCCCTGTAGAAGGGCACGGCAACCCACTCCAGTACTTTTGCCTGGAGAATTCCATGGACAGAGGAGCCTGGCAGTCCATGGGGTTGCAAAAGAGTCAGACATGGTGGAGAGATGAAACAACAACAGCAACATACATATATTCTGACCAGAACAGTGGAAACACTGCACAAAACTTACTGAACTGTCTTTATTTCACTCCATGATATGCTCATGTTCTACCAACACTGACCTGATGCTCCTGATCACTCAGGAGGGCCTGATAAAAAGGAACTAAGGATCATCCTGTCTTTCCTTCTCCTTCTGGGTTGTTTTCAGCTTAGGTTGTTGCCTAATACAGGGGAGTGGTAGGAATGGAAAAGAATGTGATCCCTTGGTCATGCACATTTCATAGACATTACGGCCCTCTTCCTGGGTTCTAAGCAGGCTGTGGTTCTAATAGCAAGTGTGGCTGCCCCACTCAACCCCTCCCTCTATTGTAGACAAAACACAATAGTGCTTGCCTGGGGGCCTTGCATCTCACTGAATTCATACATATCACAGGTACCTGCTCAGTTGTGTCTGACTTTGCGTGACCCTACGGACTGTAGCCTGCCAGGCTCTTCTCTCCACGGGATTTCCCAGGAAGAATACTGGAGTGGGTTGCCATTTCCTCCTCCAGGGGAATCTTCCCGAACCAGGGATTGCACCCACATCTCTTACATCTCCTGCATTAATAGGTGGGTTCTTTACCGCTTACGCCACCTGGGAATACATATCATGGTCCGTTGCAATTCTGTGCTCACGGGGCATCACTGAAGATACACAAAGATGCGTATGGGGTGGCTGAGAATGATGTGTTGCCTGGATCTCCTCTGGGCTGGTCTCTGTTCTATCATCCCATCCAACTTCACTTACAGAATTCAAGTTCATTGATATGACTGTTAAGACTTTTAAGGCAGCGACAGCAGAGCATTAAATCCAGCACAGGAGCCTTCTGAAGGTGGGGCTCCATGTGACTGTCTCAGTCACATGCCCGTGAAGCTGGCCCTGGCTGCTGGCATATCTCCTGGCTTGAGGCTAGGGATGTTCTGAACATTGTGCGGTAGCCAGGCCTGCCCCCCATCAAAGGCACTGCTGGAAAGGTTGGTATTCTGTGTCTGAAGAGCATCTGAGGTCTGCACACAGCGCCAGTTCTCTCTTTGTCTGCGGAGCTGTTCCGCTGGTGGTCTCTGCTCTGAGATCCTCCGTGTCGCGGTCACTTCATGGGAGACCAGCGCTTTCGGCTTACGTGGCAGTCATCGGGCCCCTCTCTGCTTTGTCTGAGCGGGCAGTTCTGTTTATCGCTCTTTGCTGTCATCTTGCTGATGAAGACAGGTTCTCCAAGGTGGACCTCGACAGCTTCTGGATGTGGTGCGTGGCCCTCAGGGTCCCAGTAGGCAGTGCCTCCCTTGAAAGGGAACCCTTAAGAGCACTGCCTCTCCCTCAGGGCAGGACAGTGAGAGGCGATGGCCCTCCAGAGCCTGGTCCATCTCATTCATTGGTTCCCGGGCTGTCCTAGCCAGGCTGCATCATCTTCAGTACCAGGGTCCGCAGCACTATTGTGACTTTTGTGCACATCGGAAAGGTGGGAAAAAAATGTCCATGGGCGAAGAGCTGGCTTAGGCAGCCAGAAAATGTAATGCAGGGAGCAGAGAGCAGGTATGGAATGAACTGGGGGTTGGGGCAGGGGGGCGCAGAGGGGAGGGCAGTGGGAAGGGAGGCTCCAGGGCAAGTGCTCCAGGCATCTTTCTTGGCTTGTTGTCTTCCTGTACCAGGATGTGTGCAGCGGGAGGGGGGGCGGGTGTGAGCAAAGGTCCCAGACAGCCCAGAATCAGTCCTCCACCCCTTTTCTGGTTGTTGTCCCATTTCATGGTCTCTAACCGTGCGCAGCAGATGGCAGGGGTGGGGATGATGGCAAAGAAGGGCCAGTCTGGACAGCACTCCCATGGCAGCTGCTGCTGCTGCTGACTGCCCTCCGGGTGGTCCAGGGCTTAATGATTGCTCTGTGCTCCCAGCATTCAAGACCATTCTCTGAAGCTTCTTTCTGAATTCCCAGAGCTTGAAAAAAAGTCGTAGTTAAAGTGTTAGTTGCTCAGTCGTGTCTGACTCTTTGGGACCCCATGGACTGTAGCCCGCCAGCCTCCTCTGTCCATGGAATTCTTCAGGCAAGAATATTGGAGTGGGCCATTCCAATATTTGGAATTCCCTTCCCAGTTGTCATTCCCTTCTCCTGGGTATCCTCCTGACCCAGGAATCGAACCCAATTCTCCCACATTGCAAGCAGATTCTTCACTACCTGAGCCACCAGGCAAGTCCCAGAGCTTGGTTCTTGTTAAATATTTATGAGGCAAACACTCTGTGCCAGACCTGGGCTCCTGTAAAACAGACATGACCCCTGCCCTCAGGGGGCTTATCATGCTTAGTCACAGAGACTAGAAAAACAGCTACCCAGGGTCTTGACTCTGTTTTTTCCATCAAAGGAAAAGACATGATTTTATTCCAGTTAGAATATAACCAAAGTCAGCCCCTCATTTCTGTTCTGGCTCACAATTGAGTCGCCAGCTGCTTTTGTTGGTCTTTTATGTCACTGATGGCTGATCATCTTTTTGGACGTGGGGAAAATGTCAGTAACTTGAATCAATGATTTGGAAAACAAAAATTATGCAGACGTTGAGACAGCTACACGATAAAATACAACACACACCAGAAAACACCTACTATGCTCCGTAACGTGATCTTTTAAAAACTTTTGTTTAATTCTACAAAAGGCTTTCAGCGATTGTGTTCATTACATCTGAAGGAAATTCACATGTATTATGCAGCAGTGTCTGGTCAGTCAAAGCAGGTTCTGGGGATAGGATCTGAGCATTTTCATGGTTAGTAGTAATTAGTATGGTTCTCTTCGGCTCTTTATTTTGCATGTTACAGTGTCCACTTGCAGGATTTTAATGATTAAACGATTTTTAAACAGTTGTGAAATGAAATAATCCTCATGCATTAGAACTCAGAAAATATTTAAGTAAGACTTTTCACCAAATCTTTTGCCCTTCTTCAAAGTATCTGATTATGCTGTAAACTTTCAAACAAGAAGTGTGTTATCTACATCCCATCTCTATTTTCTTCCATCTTGACTTTTTTCTTCGTTGGCAGGACCCTGATCTTTACAATTAATATGAAGGAGGGAGTTTAATAGATTTGGTATAAATTAATTGAGTCAGGCACCTTAGAAATTGCTTCTCCAGGCAGTAAGAATTCAATTTCTTACATTCTTGGAAAGTACCAACAGAAAGAGACCAAGGAAAACTCCTTTCTGATGGAGGTTTTTTCTCCATAAAAATGTTTTTATTTTATTCAAACGTTTTTATGAATCGTCTTAGCCTTTGGTAACATGATTTCTTGGAGGAAAATATCGATGCATATAATCATATTAAAATTATGTAAAATATATTAAATAATTTGGTCTGTGAAGTATCACAAGGAATAGATTGGGCTATAAATCAAGGGCTAATCGTCTATCAATAATTACTTATTAAATAAGTATACAGTCTAGTCAGAACCCAGTTTATGGAGTCAGGCTGCCTCGGTTTGAATTCTGCTTACAAGCTGTATGATATTGGGCAATTCACATAGTCTTTTTTTGTGCCTGTTTCCTCATGTGTAAAGAAGGATAAAACATGACCAACCTTATTCTAGTTATTATTACTGCATCACAAACCACCACAAAACGTAGTGGCTTTAGCAACAGGACACTAGTCATTTGGGTCATGAATCTTCAGTTTGGGGATGGGCACTTGGCAGAGATAACTTGTCTCTGCTCCACTGCATCAGCTCGGTGGGATGACGAATATCTGAAGCCATGTGCACTTCCAGCAGCTGATGGTTGATGCTGGCTGTCAGCTGAGATTCTACCTGGGTGCTATTGGTTGAAACACCTCTCTGTGGCCTTCCCACGTTGCCTGACCTCCTTTACACTGTGGTGGCTGGATCCACAGTGAACATCCCAAGGGAGGAAAAATCCATGTGGATGTGGTATTGCCTATCCTTAGAAGTCAAGCCATCCCTTATCCCATATTCTGTTAATTGAGACCTTCCCAAATGTTCAAATAAGGTCAAGGGGAAGGGAATAGAATCCATCTCTTGCTAAGGGATGGTAGGGTTCTGACGAACATCGGAGACCAGAGATATGGCTGTGGTCATTTCGGAAAACACAACCTTTGACCTGCTTGATGTGGGTTTTGCGAGTCAGTTCACAAATAAAATGTTTAGCACATATGAAGCAGTAAGCACACGTGCTGTTGTTATCGCAGAGCATGTAAAATGTGCAAAGAGGATTGTATAAGTTCTTTGGTTAGAAAGAGAATTCTTCAGTTATCAGCTGTCCCTAATTTCGGCATAAGAAAACCGAGGGCTAGAGGCTAACTTGCCCAGCCATCCAGTGAAAGAACCGAGGTCATGAGACCAAAGTTGTGAGTGCTTATTATTTCAGGTCAGACTCTGGAAACTTACAGAGCTGGCAATCATGGAAATAGACTTCTAAATAATTAATTAAGATAAGAAATGAATGCTCTGTCTCTAGAGAGCTTTGGAATCAAAGATAGACCTGGTTACAGAAGAAATAGCCCTTTTCTCTATCTTGTAGTATACTTGTGTTCAGTTGCAAAATTGGTTTTTCTGCTTTTATTTTGTGGTTGATAGGATCAGATGAAATTCTGCCCAAACTGCTAATACCACTTATTTTGCCACATAATGCACACAAGGCAGTAGTTTTGTTAAGAATCATAATATTTTTTAAAATATCCCGAATGTGTGAAGGCTTGCCAGTCTCATATACAAATATTTATAACCGTACCAGGAGATTGTACCTGAAGAAGTGGGCAGATGAAAAGTACATGGCGCAGTCCAGGTCATCAGGTGGCAGGAGGGAGCAGGGAAGTGGTGGGGGGTGGCCCTTGTTCATTTCAGAAAACTTTACCTCCCACCCCAGGGCCCAGTAAGCCCCAGCCCAAGCCGACTCCCACAGGCTGAGATGGGGACGTGAGACTGCAGGAGGGAGCCTCGCTACCTTGGACCAGTTCTTTGCAAATAAACTTTCTCTTCTCAATGAGGCCTCTGTGATCATCATTATGTCGGCATAGCTTGGCCAGTGCTCTCCCTAGAAAAAGCCCATTTCCACTGGTCTTGGCTAAGCTAATGCTTATTGAGTCATCCTCCTGGAAACTTGGGGCAAAACAGGGTTTGTCTGCTGGCTCCCAAAGGCAGATCTGACATTTTCTCGATGTAAAATTTCAGTGGTTTCAGCTACTAAAACTTCAGGCCATTATGAGACTGAGGGGCTGCAGGCGAAGAGTAACTTACTTGCTGGGCATAGGCTGTAATGGTGGGCGGTTAACACGAATATGTTTTAATCAGGGAGGACTCGTTGGGTTGGGGGCAGAGAAAGGGATGGTGGTCCCCTCTACAGTCTGCCATGCCTGAGGTCCTATCTTTCTTCCTGGCTGTAGGAGAAACAGTGCTACTTCCTGCAGGTAGAGGAACAAAGGAGAAAATTCATGAAACGTGCTCACTGTGGCAGGTGTCCAGTATAGGTTACCTAGAGGCAGCCACAGTGGCAGCAGTATCAAAGACTGGCATAGAGCATGTCAGCTAGGGGAAATATGAAAGAAGGCAACGTGGGAAAAGTAAATGTGATGCGTAATCTAACGCCAGCTAGACTGTAAGGGAAAAGTTTTCAGTGGGCATCGGTGAAAAGTAAAATATTTAAGGTAGAACCAGGACAATGTCATAAACTCAAGATATTGTCATATATGTTTATTATGAATAAACTCCTGTTATATGACTTGGCAATGGTTTATGAGACTGCCCTGTAAAACATCACTTCTGTTGTAAAGTCAATTGTTATAGACTCTTGATAGGATGATGTTGCCCAGTATTTGTGCAAAATTAATAATATTGATATGCGGGACACTGATGCTCGTCTAGACAATAGCAACTTCTTCATCTGGGTAAGAGTCCTATTTTTGTCCTGGTTTCAACCTTTTATCCATGTGGTTCAGGTAGCCTATAACCATCTAGGCTATAATGGTGGTTCTGTTCTTGTTGCCAATGATTGGTTCAGGGTGGAAAAGGAAGAAGGCATCTAGTAAAAATTCCTAGCTCTTGGAAATAGCTACATTCTGCCTCTGGAGATTGCTTTATGAAGTTGTGATGCCTGGATCTACTGCAGTCGTATTGTGGACATGAGGGAGGGATTAGCTATCATTTTATTATTATTTTCATTGGCTTAGTTTTGCCTGGGGAGAGATGTTCCATCATCTCTCCATTTTTTATACTGGATGAATGTATCTTGCTGTTGTTTTTGCACATTCTGCCCGTGTTAAACCCTACTTATTTCTGCTCCATAATAGTGTTGATTGCAATCCCAGAATCTCTTTGCTTTCCTGGGCTGGCTGAGTCCCACTTTCCTGGCAGTCCTCTTATAGTATATTTCAGAATGTGGCTTTTTTTCCATTTCCTATGTCTGTTCAATCTCATATGCTTTTCTTTCAGAAATTTATAAAGGTCTATCTTCATTGGTGTCCTCTGTTCCATTTTCTCTTCTTTTTGTGGTTGTGGGTTTATTCTTTTTTACATTTTTATGCATTGGAAAGTACACAGGCTAATGCTTGGGCTTAGTGGATCAGTTTGGTTGTTTCTTTCCTAAATTGCTCATTATAGTTCCATTATTTATGTTTTAATATTATTCCTTTCAAGGATTAAACAGTGAGAAGTCAGCTGGAACAGTAGTTCAAGTTCAGCTAAAGGGGAGATGCCGAGGATCAAACCCGGGACCTTGTGCCTGCAAAGCATGTGTGCTACCACTGAGCTGCGTCCCCACTGCTCATTATATTTCATCCCTATTTATATTGGCGGTGCCATCGATTTGCAAGACCTGTTTATACACTAGGGAACATTGGGCTTCCCTAGTGGCCCAGAGGTTAAAGTTTCTGCCTCCAATGCAGGAGACCTGGGTTTGATCCCTGCGTCGGGAAGATCCCCTGGAGAAGGAAATGGCAACACACTCCAGTATTCTTGCCTGGAGAATCCCATGGACAGAGAAGCCTGGTAGGCTACAGTCCATGGGGTTGCAAAGAGTCGGACACGACTAAGCAACTTCACCTCACCTTATTTATACACTAAGATATCAATCCTTTTTTCCGTGTATAGCCAATATTTTTCCTACTTTATTGCTTTTGAGAACTGTTTGTGTGTTTCTGGACATATGGAAGACTTTATTGTAGTGTAGTAAAACTTATCCATCTTCTTTGTGGTTTCTTTCTTTGTCTTTATTCTTAGAAGGACTTTTTCTCCCCAATATCCGATGTACAGTTCCTATTACATTTTTGATCCTCCCTTCCTCCCTTTCTTTGTGCACTCAAATGGGTTAAATTTAACTGATGACATTTTCAGTTCATGGCACACCACCATCACTGGTCCATGCAGAGCCCTTGTTTTTTACTTTCTCTTTTCCCTTTTGTCTTCTATCCTCAGTGGCATTTCTCTCTCCAACCATATACATCTACTGTAATGCGTATCGTGTATGTTCTTCATTTTAGAAAAACATTCACCAGTTTTTATCCATCTGGAGTTAGAGATTTAAAAATTAAAAAAAAAAAAAAACCACTTAGTTTTCTTACTACCTTTCTCTAATTATTCAAACTGCCTTCTTTACCAAATGGCAGGCTCCAGGTTTTCTAGCGTGTTCTGTTTCTCCGTTTCTGCCTTAATGATTATCTAATTTAAAAACATTTGAATATGTAGAAATGAAAATCACATGTAATGCTCTTCCTGTATCATTTAATTCTTCACTTTTTATTAATACGATAGACAAGGGGGCCATTCTTTAATAACTAGCAGCACATTTATATATGTTAAAGTAGTAAATTGCCGTCACTGCCATCTAAGCCAGTCACGTGTTACGATTTTCAGACTGTGAAAACCATCATGACTCTAGGGGCAGGAACATATTTAAAAGTAGTGCCTATGACTAATTCAAAAGGAGTTACTGAAGATACTGACTGTGATTAACATTCTCATAACCTTAAATCACACTCTATCAACTTCGAAGCAAATAATTTCAAATGTCCTTTTGTGGATTGATAAAGTAGGAGCCAAGAATGAAATCCAGGTCTGACCTTCTTTTCATCCATGCCGAGCAAACTTTTCTTTCTGGAATTGATATTTATCAGCAGCTTTCATCTTTCCTGTGTGTTTATTGTGGGGTTGTGGTTTATATATGGTTCTTATTCCATGGAGCATATGGAAATTGGTGGTGAGAATCAAATTTGCTGCTTTTGGACAAAAAATAGTGCCTTGTTCCATGAAGCAGCCCTCTGCCGTAGTTCTAGGTGCTTGATGTGGGGGAGGAGACGGAGGGAGAAGGAGGGTAGCAAAGACTTTTTATGCTTCCCAGGGCAAAACAAAAAGGGAAAAGTGGCAACTGACGAGAGCCTCAAGAATTAAATGTAGTAATTCAGAAAAACTGAAACTCTAGCATTTTGTGGCAGCAAAGCAGGAAAAAACTAAACCAAAACAAAAACCCACAACTGCTTTCCTTTAAGATGTGAGAATTTTAATTTCTACCAATAATTGGTAATATAATAATTGAGGGGGCTTTGTTTGGAGGAGGACTTGGGACACTTTAGGTAATTTAGGTAATTATTTAGTTCAGGGAACCTTCTCACTAATAGATGCTTATAATCTTGCTGGATACTGTGTGCATTCTAATTGATTTACTAAAAGCCACATAGTTTAAAAGCCATGAAAATAATAGCTAATCGCAGTAATTGCATAGCACATTTTACAATGCTGAATATGAGAGGATTTTTAGAAAAGGAAGGTTGAACCCAGATAGGTCAAGTGCATTGTGTCAGGTTACTCAGTAGCTTAGGAGCAGAGCTGGATTTGCATATCAGACCTTTAACAATGCCCAGTGTGGGTTCTGCTTTGTAGGAAATGCAGACTGCTTTCTCTAAGAATCACCTGGCTGTCTGGAGCACTGGGTGGAGACTGAGGATTAGCCAAGGTCACTTCCAACCAGTGTGTGGTCACTGCAAAACAGTTGAGTTCATTGGATTAGACATAGTGATGGGGAAGTTAGATACACAGTTTTCACTTGCTTTTCCTGAGTTAATTTTCTTTTGAGTGAATGAAAAATTCATTTAGTCAAACAAGTACAAAATTTTCATATATCTGAAACCACCAGTGGCTCTAAATTGTGTTGCTTTTTGTTTGCTAAATCATGTCTGACTCTTTGCAACCCCATGAACTGCAGCACTCCAGGCTTCCCTGTCCCCCACTATCTCCCGGAGTTTGCTCAAACTCATGTTCATTGAGTCAGTGATGCCATCCAACCATCTCATCATCTGTTGTCCCCTTTTCCTCCTGCCCTCAGTCTTTTCTGATATCAGGGTCTTTTCCAATGAGTCAGCTCTTCACATCAGGTGGCCAAAGTGTTGGAGCTTCAGCTTCAGCATCAGTCACAAGCAATAAATTACTTACTCCTCAACTTCACGGAAGGGCTTCCCTGGTGGCTCAGATGGTAAAGAATCTGCCTGCATGCAGAAGTCCTGGGTTCGATCCCTGGCTTGGGAAGATCCCCTGGAGAAGGGAATGACAGCCCACTCCAGTATTCTTGCCTGGAGAATTCCTTGGACAAAGGAGCCTGGTGGGCTACAGTCCATGGGGTCACAAAAAGTCAGGCAGGACTGAGCAACTTTCACTTTTTCACTTTCAACTTCACAGAATTCTACTCTGTAAAGGTAAATGAACTTTGTAACAAGAGTAGGCACTAATAAGGCATTTTAAAAAAATCTTTTTGTCATCTTGCTGGGATTAATTTATTCCTCCCCCCTGGGTTAACATGATTTTACATAAAATCATTTCCATGTGTATTTATTTATTTTTTTATGTGAATTTTAAATTAAAATATAAGTTGTTTTTCCCCCCCCCAGCCATCCTTTTTCTCGTCTTGCTATAAATTTTCTACACACAGTTAGAGAATATAGTCCAAATATATTCACAAATAGAGAATATATTCCGTGTGTAATATCTGCCTATGCTAAATATTCAAATGCATATCATCTTTTCTGTTCATTTGATGATAGAATGACAACCTCTACCCCTTTCCCAGTTTTCTAGAAAAGCCTGATTGTTATACTGTTGGATTTTTAAAATAAACTGCCCAGTACATTATGTGACTCCCATAAGCCTACCAGATGGATCCCGAAGATACTGAGTCATATTGTTCAGCCTTCTGAACACACATACTGTTAACATTATCTGCCAGGAGGGGGTTCATGTTTGGGAACGCATCTACACCCGTGGTGGATTCATGTCAATCTATGGCAAAACCAAAAAAAAAAAAAAATTAAAAAGAAAAATAAATAAATAAAAACTCATTTGCACATATTCTACCTGTTAATGATTCAGAGATTTAGGAGTGTATCTTCTAGTTTTCTTACTTCTTAGAATCCCTTTTAATCCATGTCTGTTAACGCCAATAAATATTGAAAAAAGAGCTTGAAGGCTACTAAGAAGACAACATGACTTTAACATACAAAGAGTTTCAAGCATGTATATGAGAAGGAGTTTTTCCATAGATCGTATTTTTAAAACATAATATAAAGTCTTCATTCTGTACCTTTCATAGTGCCTTTTGAAATGATTTCTGAATAATCAAAACATTTTGTTATTGAAGCATAACATATCAGATTTAATATAAAAATCGGATTTAATTGAGGGATGAGATACCCTGAGAGTGCCTGTAGCTTGACTGAGATATACTTGGTGGAAACTTTTCCAGGCAGTTTCAATTGGAATGTAGTAATTTAGTTTTATTTTGGGGTAGCTCGTTTGCATCCTCGGCAGTACTGTTGCCCTTTCCCTTCATCTCTCCCTCCCTTTCTTCTTTTCTCTGAGTCTGATTCTTGCACCAAGTGTGCAGTGCGTTTGCTGTGCCATGACTTGGGGTTTTGAGGCTGACCGCCAAGGCTCCCTGAGACCCAGTGTGAGACACAGGTTCCGTGGGTCTGACAGCCGCTCCTCACGTCGGGGTTTATTTTCCTTCAGTCTCTCTTCCTTCTGAAATATCACTGGAAAGAAAAAAAAAACATAAAGCATCTGATCTTGCTTTTCACTTCCTTTTCTATTTCCAGCCACCTGTTCTTGTTTTCTAATTAACCCCAACACAGTGACAAGAGCCAAGATTCTCATGGTTCTGTAAAACGCAGAATAAAAGAAAAGCCACATCTGCTAGACTGTTGCCCTAAGGGAGACTCGACATCGTATTTGAGGAAGGCAACTCTCTTATTTCTTTGTCCGATTTGTAGAGGAAGCAATGGTGACTTGCCTTCTCGCTCCTCTGCTTCAAAAATGAATCAGAGGTTTTTGTGTATATTGTGTGATAAAGGGGAGGCTTGTTCCTAAGAGCTCACAAAGGCCCAAAGGTGGACTTTGAACCCCAGCTTCTAGGCCAGGGCCTCTGCACAGGCTGATGGCCTCCCAGCACCTGCATGTAAGCTGATTCAATAGAGCCTGGTGTGTGCAGGGTTCAGGGGGTTGATACACGCCTGGAGAGTCTTCATGGCAGACGCTTGGCCAATAGGAGTAAAATCAGCCGGCAACATCCGATGGGCCTTTCCACACTGCCTTGCTCTGAAAAGTATTTGAAACCAAGCAGAGGGTGCTGAGAACTGACACAAAGGGGCCCTGTAAGGATGGGAAAGGAGGAGAGAAAGAAGAAAAACTGGCTGGTAGGAAACGAGAGAGAAGAACTTGCTGTACAATCTCCAAAGTGGCAACTGACCAGGTTAGATGTGGCCAGGAAATTGGAGCAGCCTTTCTGATATTCTCATGCCAGGGTGCTTTCTGCACGGAAGCTGGTGCCAGAAGATCATCTCCCAGGTGCTTTCCTCCTGAGCTGGACACAGTGAAGCAGCAAAAGGTAGCAAAGGCAGCCAAGAGCAGGGACTGAATGGAGCAGAGGGAAGGGAGGAGACAGAACAGGTTGGAGAACGGAACCTGGGCGCCCGGGGCAGCAGTCCCTCACTGAGCAGATCCTGACTGTCTGCTGTGGACCAGGGCTGGGCTCTGGGGTTAGGACAGATGGGGTCGTGTCCTGGGGGCTGATGGTCTAGTGAGGAGGGACAGATCAGCGGCACACGTCAGGCCGCTGTCGGCAGACGGGTGGCCGGTTCATTCCTGACGGCTATTTGTTCACTCGTTCCCTCTTGATGGGAGACTTCCTGAGAGCTACCCCGTAAGGAAGTAGCTTTTCTTCTCCAGGCTGAGGTCAGAACACTAGTGGGGCATTGCTGCACAGGGTCAGGCGCCCCTTTGGAGTGGGCAGAACTGGACGACGGCTGGAGGAAGGTTAGTTCCACACTGTGCCCCAGCTCCTGTGCGTGTTCCTCCATTAGGAATTCGTAGATATAACATCTGTCTGCTTTTCACTGCTTCCGGCATCTCTCGGCTTATATGGGAGCCAGAAGGACCCGGGGGCCATGGCACTGTTTCAGGGGATGGGGATCCCATGCCTGTAGCTCCCACTTCCTGTGATTGGAAGACACAGTCTCACAGAACTCCTTTGCTGTTGAGATGGATAGCATTCATATCCATCAAAATACATTTCTCAGTTCATAGCCTCTTTTTGTCATTGGGTTGTGCATGAGGAGATCTGTGAAATATTTTAATCTGACAGTGGAATCGTCTTCACAAGGGTGGGAACTGCTCCTTCAAGGAGAGTAAGAAAGATCTTACTTTCTGTTAGAGCACAGTGCGCCTCTGCTTGAACTTCTCAGGCTCCTGCTGTATACGCCTGTCCCCACCCGGGACAAAGAATTACTACTGAGAGATTATCTAGGTAAAATATTAAAATCTAATCTTGCACTGATGACTTGTCACAGCTGGGAATCTGATTCCTTCTTTAGCAGAAAATGGTGATTGTGAGGATTATGCTGTTCATCTTTAAGGAGGACAGTACAAGAGGACTTTTGTCTCTGTCTTTTGAGGATTGCTCTGAAGGCACTCAGAGAGCAAGGATCAGCTCTTTCCTGCCTCCCTTCCTCTCTCCTTCCTTCCTCCTTTGCCTCCTTCTCCCCTTTCCATCTTGAGTAAAAAGGGAGAGTGTGAGCCTAGTTTTGACCAGGAACTCAGAACCTTTCATTAAATATTTACAAGAGCTGGTAATTCGGTCAAGTAATTCTCATCTGAATGAGGACAGGAAACCTCTGGACTGTGTTTCTAGCTGCTCCAGAGCTCTTGGAAGGACAAACTATAAATGACCTCATGCTTCCCTGGTGGCTAAGACGTAAAGAATCCGCCTGTGATGAGGGAGACCTGGTTTCGATCCCTGGGTTGGGCAGATCCCCTGGAGGAGGGCATGGCAACCCACTCCAATATTCTTGCCTGGAGAATCCCCATGGACAGAGGGGCCTGGCGGGCTACAGTCCATGGGGTTGGACACGAGTGAGTGACCAAGCACAGCACAGAGGCTTTCTGTGATCAGAAAGCACTGTGGATACGCTGGTGATTCTCAGTGTGTGTGATAAAATGAAACCACAGTCTTGTCTCAAAGGTTTCCCCTGACAACACTCACACACACAGTTACACACTGACACATCTATACATTCACACACACATTCATACATATAAACATTCGTGTACACACCCACACCCCATCTAGGGAGCAGGGCAGACAGCTCTATGTCTACAGACATTCCATCCCGGTCTGCAGCAACCCCAGGAGTGGCCACCAGGGGGCAGCAGAGGCCGCCGAACCCGGCCGGCCCCGCTGGAGGGGCGGTGGGGGGCGCTGAGCCTCTTGGGGTGGACCCCTAGGGTAGGGACCTGGCTCCCAGAGAGAGGAGAGTTCGAGTTTCCCCAGCATCCCCAAGTTTGTTCTGCTTCCTGTTCGGGCCTAGGAAGTCACCTTTTAAACACATGGTCCTTACCTTTCCTGTCCCCTTCATGCCTGGTTCCCATGTTCCTGGAGTGGCCATCCGTGACCCTACCTGCTCTCCTTTCCTAACACATCCCTGGGGTGGGGGACTGCAGGAGCCCACAGTCTGGGCCAGCTGGGGTCGTTTGGGGGCTCCAGGAGGGGAGGAGGGGCAGTGGGTGACATGGCCACTCGTGAGAAATGAGCTGATGAGAAGAGGGGCAGTGGCTGTCACAGGGCGGTCTGTCCCTCCCACCCCATGCTGTTGGAGGGACGGACAGGTGGAGGATGGACATCTTTTCATTCTTGTGAAAAGTGTCATATACCCTAGTTTGAAGTCAGACTCTTGGTTTCCCTGTCCCTCTGCATTGCCCTTTCTGAATCTCTCCTGCACAGAAATTCTAGAGCTGCTGCCCACTGCAAGAAAGTGGGGGCTGGAGGACTTGGTTTCCTGCATCTTTGGGGTGAAAGGAGGGAAACTTGTAGCTGAATTTTGCAGAAATCCATGTGGAGATCTTTTGGGTCTCTCTGAACTCACAACCCAGTCTTGATGAAGTTATTTGCTATCCAAGTGTTCAGAACATTAAATACCTAACACATTTCCAAGGCGGCATTTTCACAAGCATTTTTCCTGCCTCAGTTTCCTTGAGTGAAAAGCTTTTTTCCCCCACGTGTATGTGTGTGTGTGTGTGTGTGTCTATGACAAAAAACAAAAGCCGAGCTGCCCTGATAGGGATGTCTGCAGTTTGTATATTTAGTGACCCAGTGGGGAAAGGTGACAGCTAGAGATGGTGCTTCTTATACAGCCTTTACCACCAGCTCTGTGCGATCCAGGGAAAATCACTAATCGTATTTGGCCTCAAAAATGGGAACACTGACCTTTTCCAAAATCCACCAAACTGGAACATAATAGGGTTAATGTCATAGAGGCAAATGACACTTAGGTTGTTAGGGGGGAAAACATTGTACATTTTTATCAGAAGGATATTCCTAAGGTCCTCAGAAGCATGGTTTTGATGGATATAAATAGGGAATTAAGACCTGTTATTAACCACCTTGCACTTGAGGTCCTCTGATGACTTCCGGTTGGGGGAGGTGCCCGGTGGAACAGCAGGATCTGAGGGGAGGAGGCGAACACGAGCGCTCACGGCAGCCTTCTGGAAGCTAGCCCCACGGGGTGGGGGTGGGGAGGTCTCTCCAGAAACTGACCACAGGGATGGATGCCTGACTGCGTGTGGGGGGATGGGGGAGTGGGTTACCGTTCAGGGTGGAAAGATGCTGAAGACAGAGTTAGTTACATCTCAGTTTCTTGATTTCAGCGTGTTTATATTGGGCGTTTCGAGTTTAGAGCTAATTAAATCGATTCATCATCTTTTGTGAAATACCAAAACGATTTGGTAAATGCTAAGTAGGCTAGCGGACGTTTACATCGTTTAACACAAGGCGTAGGCCACCTGCAACGTGTAGGTGATTCACTAATTTCAAGTAAGTCTCACGCATGTAAGTAAATGGCAAAACTAAGGGCTTCCGCTGCGGCTCTGCCTTCTGCTGTGTTGTGCTGTACGTGTCTAGCCAGAAACTTGTCGCCAAGACCCTTGTCAAGGAGCTTTTCCCCCCTGTGTTTTCTTTTAGAATTGTATGGTTTCAGGTCTTATATCTAAGTCGTTAATCCATTTTGAGTTCATTTTTGTGAGTGGTATGAGATAGGGCCTGTGAATATCCGATTTTTCCAGCACCATTTAAAAAAAAATATTTTCTCAACTTTTTATTTTGTGTTGGGGTATAGCTGGTTAACAGCGTTGTGACAATTTCAGGTGAACAGTGAAGGGACTCAGTGATACATATGCATGTACCCATTCTCCCCCAAACTCCCCTCCCATCCAGCCTGCCACCTAACATTGAGCAGAGTTCCATGCGCTGTACTGGTCCTTGTTGGTTATCCATTTTGAATATAGCAGTGTGTACATGGCCTTCCCAAAGTCCTTAACTGTCCCTCCGGCAACTGTAAATTCATTTTCTAAGTCTGTGAGTTTCTTTCTGTTTTGTAAGTAAGTTCATTTGTATAATTTCTTTTTAGATTCCACATATAAGGGATGTCATATGATATTTCTCCTCTGTCTGACTTACTTCACTCAGTATGACACTCCCTGGGTCCATCCATGTTTCCAACACCATTTATTGATGAGACTGAGTATCCTTTGCTCCACTGTCGAGTATTAGTTGACTGTACATGCATGGGTTTATTTCTGGGACTATACATGCATGGGTTTATTTCTGGGCTCTCTCTAATGTTCCCTTGGTCTTCCTGTTTGTTTTTATGCCTGCACCATATGGTTTTGATTACTGTAGTGTTTATAACATAGCTTGAAATCAGGAAATGTGACACCTCGCGCTTTATTCTTCTTTCTTAGAACTTCTTTGGCTATTTGGAATCTTTTGTGGTTCTGTGTATAACTTCTTGTTTTGCTTTTCCTCTCTTAATGCCCTGAGTGACTTTTACCCTCATCTTCATCCTTCTCTTTCTCTGTTTGAGCTCGTTGCACGTCTTTTTGTCCCACATGCTCTGCCATAGGTAGAAATTCCTGACCCAGAGCAGTGGTGATGAGGGCAGTTAAGGTTAAACCTGCCTTGCAAATCCCCAAAGGGATCCCCCAGACACAGAATCTCACAGACTGCCTCTGACTTCTTAATCAATTTTTCTTCAGAATGGATGAGCGAGGGGAAGACGATTTAGCTTGGATGTTAGGTCACATAAATTCAGAGTAGATTTTCTTTTCTCTTTCTGTCTGTTGTTAAGAACTCATCCTGTTCTTACCCTTAGAGCCGTCCATCCTCCACCCAAAGAGTGAAAAGTGACTTCATGCAAGGGATCATTTGCGAATGCACACAGATCTGGCTTGGCTGAGATCATCTTTCTGGGAGCATCCCTGGACCTTCGGTACTTCGTTGCTTGCCCACGGACTTAGGCTGTTTGGTAGGCATAGGCTGATCTCCCTGAGGGTCAGCTGGGACCTGCCGCCGGTGTACATCTTCTTGCTTTTCACTTTAGCCTTGCTGTTGCATGGAAGTCTTCACTTCTTTGTTCTAGTGATAGAGCCTCCCTGAGTTGAAAGCTGGGCACATGGCTGTCTGGTTGGTGACTGTTTTTGTGGTCTTCTGTGTGGTAAGAGTGGCCACATGGCTCCATTTCCCCCAGTAAAATGTGAGCAGAGTGATGTTCACAGGGTCTGCCGCAGTTCCTCCAAAGAAAATGCCCTGCCCTGCCTTTTCTCTTTGGCTTCCTTCCAGCCCCAGAGGGGATCTGCATTAATAAGCTCCACTCATGCAATACTTTGGCCGCTTGATGTGAAGAGCCGATTCATTGGAAAGGACCCTGATGCTGGGAAAGATTAAGGGAAGGAGAAGAAGAGGGTAACCGAGGATGAGATGGTTGGATGGCATCACTGACTCAATGCACACGAGTTTGAGCAAACTCCGGGAGATAGGGAAGGAGAGGGGAGCCTGGCGTGCTGCAGTCGATGGGGTCGCAGAGAGTGGGACATGACTGAGTGGCTGAACAACAACATGCGGCTGAGGGCGATGCAGTCAGAAGCGACAGAGCAATGAGATGGAAGGAGGCAGGCTCTGCTCTTGAAGGAGCAGAACCACCAGAGGATGCTGGGAGGATAGGAGTAGAAATTGGGCATGTCACTGGGGTAGACCCATGGAGATTCTGCTGAAAAGGGAGACAGGGAGACAAGAGTGGTATGCGTTAGGTATTCAGTTGTGCTCAACTCTTTGAGACCCATGGATTATAGCCCACTGGGCTCCTCTGTCTGTGGAATTCTCCAGGCAAGAATACTGGAGTGGGTTGCCATTTCCTTCTCCAGGGAATCTTCCTGGCCCAGGTTTTAAACTTGGGTCTCCTGCGCTGCAGGCAGATTCTTTACTGTTGGAGCCACCAGGGTAGCCCCTGCTGTGCGCTCCTTGCAACTAATGGGGTGGGCCCCTCTAGAGATCTTATTTATTAGCCTCTTTTTTCCTACTAGCCCTGGCCTGTCTAACCCCCCACCCACGCCGACACCCCCAATTAATCTTGTGCTTTCCCCTCCCTTTCTGTTCTTGGCCAGGTGAGAAGCCTGGAAGTGAGCCTGAAGAGGCGAAGCTGCAGACCACCAGCAGACAGATCGTGCAGAATGCCATCCTGCGGGCTGTGCAGCAGGTCTCCCGGGAGAGCCAGAGCCGGAGGAGGGACACCAGGGCCGGCGACACCGCCCGGGGCAGCCTCCGGCCAGGCACAGGGGAATCAGCCAAGAAGCACGAGAAGTAACCCACGGATGGGGCTCTGATCACATGCTTGGTTTCCAGCCCTTTTTAAAGTGTAGGATGTGCCACCAAAAGCGCTGCCAGTAAAGCAAGCCGAAGAATCATTCACACCTAGCAGCAGGGTGGATTCGAGCTAGCCCTTGGCCGAGGGGCTCTGTCCTGGAAAGTGCATTAGACAACTCTGTTTATATTAATGCAGTGCCTCTGAAATAGTCAGGCAGGCAAGACACTGCCGTTACGGATGTAGTTTTGCAGCACAGTTCATTTCTAAAGTTCTTTTTAAAAAATGGTTCTGTCTTGTTTGTTAATTTGGCCTTGTATGCATTCTTCCTGCAACTTAACTTACCAGTTCTTTCTGCTGAAGCACCGACTGCCCTACTGTGACCTTTACAGCATTTAAACAAGGCTTGCTGGAAAGGTGAGGGAAGGGCATTGCAGTCCTCCTCAAATATGGGACTGAAGGCTTTAATAAAGTGGGTTCAGGCCCAAGATCATATTAAGAAAAGGTAAATTCTAAGTCCCTCAGGATCTTACAGAGGCATGTATTTATATTATTTTGTTAAAAAAAAAAAAAAAGGAAGAATTTAGATTTTCAAGAACTCAGTTTCAATTCTCTCAATTGTTTGGTAGTTGATATTTTCTCCCTGTGCAGAAAGCCTTGCAAAATATTACAGATTTCTTTTTCTATTTCACAGTGAAAGTAAGACAGGTGAACCTAAGTGCACAAGTGAAGAACAGCGGGAATCGTAGATTCCATCCTGAGATGCCCTGGGGTCTGATTATGGGATGCGGGGTCCTCGCAAGGAGCTCTGAGGCCTCATAAATGCCGTGTGGCCATCAGACTATGCATATACACTAGTAATTTGCAAATAGGAACTTTTCTTCTCCCATCCACAAATTAGATTTTTGTGTTTTGAGACTATGAATATCATGCCTATCTGGAACGAATGACATGTAAAATGGGAAAAGTCATTTTCTCAACTCTCTGAAATGTGAAAATACGGTGAGATCAACAAAGCGACCGTGTTGTGAATGCAGTCGTGGGAATGTATGTGTGTAAATGAATAAAGCCAGCTGTGTTGCCACAGAATGAGTTCTGCTCCCCTCCCACGTGGGGGCCGTGCAGCCCTCTGTGTCCTCGCAGTCCTATTTCCTGGGCCCCCCAACAGGTACTGAGCTGGTGCTTCCGAGAACAGAGGAAGAGTCTGACCTTTGTTAGAAACTTCTGGGCTTCCGAGTGTCAGTGTCTACATCTGATGGTTTTTTAAAAAGCAAAGTACCAGCGAATGAAGTGTGACTGATATTGACAGACTTCTAAAATCCCACTAATTTACACTTTCCAGAATGGAGACTGTTGAGAAATGAATGAGAACAGTGTCTCATCAGTTCTGTTAGACACTCTCACACCATGTGGAATGTGATGGAATAAATTTACAGGGAGAATGATTAGGGAGGGAGCAGAGGGGTGAACCTTCAACTGTGGTTTATTCATAATTTTCTGTAATACTCATGACAGTTGAAGAACGAGTTTAAGTTGAAGTTGTATAATGGATGGAATATAATTGTACAACCTAGATAATAGGAATGAAGGTATTAAGGGAACTCAGTCAGGAGAATCCACGATTGAAAAATCCATTGCTTGTAGTTTGCAAGTGATCCGGCCCTCTGTCTACTGAGATGTCTGGATAGAACCAGCCTTGGGTTTAGCTGCCAGATGGCAGAAACCCATAAACATGCTCTCTTTCCTCTCTGGTGTGTCTGTGCTAATACTCCGGGGGATCTTGGAGAATCTCTGATTAACCTGTGTATCTAAATGTTATTTATAAATAAAATATACCCAGCTTTGAAACATGTCGTCATTTTAAGCCAAGTTTTCTTCACCCTACTGTTTGTCTCCTTCCATATGGGTCCACGAGGCATCCCAAGGCTGTTTTCCAAACCTCTAGATTCTGGGATCCTGAAAGCATTTCTTAATGGGCCGTCACTGACCCTGTCTGAACACAGCTGTGGGATACGGGTTCCTGAGGCATGAGCAGAAAAGCTTGTGTGTGCTAAGAAGTGGCCTTTTGATCTCAGGAAGTGAAGGTAAGTAGGTTTGGAAGCCAGGTGTCTTTCATGGTCTTTCTGAGATGCAAAGTCTGCAGCAAGGAACAGAGATACTGATAAGTTCTTGGAAGGTGAAAAGAAAGTTTATCTGTCGCTGCACTTGACAGGTAGGTGCAATAGAATCCTAAGGAAATGGCCACCACTCCAGTATTGTTGCCTGGAGAGTCCCATGGACAGAGGAGCATGGTGGACTACAGTCCATGGGTCGCAAAGAGTTGGACACAACTGAGTGACTGAACACACAAGAAAACTCAGCCATAAAAATAAACGCATCTGATAAAGTTATGAGGTTTTAAAGGCGCCAACAGAACTTCATCTGGAGGTGGCCCTCCCCCTGATTATGTTCGCAAGCCAGCACAAAGCTTTTGGTCCCAGGAATTAGCTGTGCATGTATGCTCAGGCATGTCTGTCTCTCTGTGACCCCATGGACTGCAGCCCGCCAGGCTCCTCTGTCCATGGGATTTTCCAGGCAAGAATACTGGAATTAGTGGGAGCGTGTATTTCATGCCCTTTACCTTCCTGGCTTAATAGATAGTAAAACGCACACGGACCTCCCAACTCTGTTTTCAGCTCTTTGTCTTGGGCTTTGCCTGTCCCTGGGGTGGAACTGGAGAGAAATTCTTTCTGCTGCTTTGTTTTTCTGCAGTCACCCACCCACCATGAACAGTATTGTAAAGAGAACTTACCGCCTCATCTTTGTTTCTCTGTTTTCTCCTTTAGCTGCTTTAGTCTCCATTTATGGCATGGTTTCTGGTTACAAGTAAATGAATTGGCCATTTAAAAATAATCTTTGAAACTGCGCCACTTTGACTATTTTCAGGGTTTAAGGTCTATAAAAAATTACTATTAAAAATTACAAAAAAGGAAGGAATTTTACATTTATCCACAGTAACAACTATTCTAACTAAAAAGTAGTAGAGAATGAAATCCCTGAAAAATCTGGTAACTAGTTTAGCAACTCTAGGACCCGAACTGGTGTAAAAACTAAATACCCCAGTTTGAGTATTTCTTCAGTTTATGTAAAGAGAAAGTAGAAAATATAATCATACTGTTGGCTCTCTTGAGCGTGAGAAAGTTTTCTGAAATATGTGACTACATGTTAACTCACGTGTGTCATCACAACCTCACAATCAAGTTGTAGCCAGGAAGATTTTATTCTCCGTTTGCAGAGAAAGTCACACTGAATCTCAGAGAGGGTAAGTATGAAAAGTGAGTAGTACTATCGGGCATAAGAACACATACAGCGAGCTTCCCAGGTGGCTCAGTGGTAAAGAATCCACCTGTTAATGCTGGAATCCCAGGAGATAGAGTTTGATCTCTGTGTTGGGATGATTCCCTGGAAGAGGAAATGGCAACCTGCTCCGTTGTTCCCCCCCCCCCCCACCCAGGTAAGAATACTAGAGTGGGTTGCTATTTCCTTCTCTAGGGGATATTCCCAACCCAGGGATTGAACCCTGTCTCCTACGTCTCCTACTTTGGCAGGAGGGTTCTTTACCACTAAGCCACCTGGGAAGCCCCATGCCTAATCCCCACTTCAGTATTCTGGAGAATCCCATTAACAAAGGAACCTGGTGGGCTATAATCCATAGGGTCGCAGAAGAGTTGGACCCAACTGACCACACACCTACATCCATCACTGTTCTTTGTGGGCATGTGCATTAGCTGGGGAACTTAAGTATATAAATTCCAGGGATACTTAGGTTAAGATGGACTAATCAAACTGCCTTACAGAATAAGAAATGTAAGACATAGTAAAAGGCCAGCAAAAACCGTCATCAGGAGTAAAAGAATGCCGTCACCCAGAAAAAGTGGCAGCAACGAAAAGAAACAGGAGACCCCAGAGGGAACAAAACAGAAAATGACCACAAAGCATGGGAAGTGACTGCTTTCCCTTCTGCTCCTCAGAAGCCACAGAATCCTGACCCACATGTGGAGAAAGGTGGATGAGGAAGTATCGTGATTGTCTTCTGGCTCCAGTGTAGGGTAGAAATAGGTGAAACAGGAAACAGGGCTCCTTTCAGAGACATGACAACCTGGTCTTACAGAAATGAAAACAGGGAGACAGAAAGGAAACAAAATACGTTTAGAAATCTCATCATTTTCTAGGGAAATGGATACATATACTCAACAGCGATATTTTCAAGAATCAAAGAAAAATTCTTGAAAGTCCTAGGCTGAGAGCTAGTCCTTTACGGAGGTAGAACTTGGAGCTGGTGTCAGACTCCTTCAGAGCAGTGTGTGACATCCTAAGGTAAGAGAGAAAGGCCCTGGAGAAGCTCTGAAGGATGCAAAGTGTGAAGGAAGGATGCTATTCCCAGCCAAGACGTCACTCAAGGACAAAGGCTATCATAAAAAAAATGGTCAAGAGCCCTTCTTTGAAAACCTACTCGGCCGGAAACTTCAGCCAACTAAAAAGATAAAGAATCTAGGCTGTTGACCATAAAGAAAGCTGAGTGCTGAAGAATTGATGCTTTTGAACTGTGGTGCTGGAGAAGACTCTTGAGAGTCCCCCTTGGACTGTAAGAAGATCAATCCTAAAGGAAATCAGTCCTGAATATTCATTGCGAGGACTGATCCTGAAGCTGAAGGTCCAATTCTTTGGTCACCTGATGCGAAGAACTGACTAATTGGAAAAGACCCTGATGCTGGGAAAGATTGAAGGCAGGAGAAGGGGATGACAGAGAATGAGATGGTTGGATGGCATCACCGACTCAATGGACATGAGTTTGAGCAAGCTCTGGGAGTTGGTGATGGACAAGAAGGCCTGGTGTGCTGCAGTCCATGGGGTCACGACTGAGCAACTGAACTGAGCTGAACTGAACAGAGGTTGTTGGGAAACTGTAGTGTAATGATCGGTGAGGAGCAATTCGTGCGTGCTAAGTCACTTCAGTCAGGTTTGACTCTGCCACCGTATGGGAAGTAGTCTGCCGGGCTCCTTTGTCTATGGGATTCTCTAGGCAAGAATACTGGAGTGGGTTGCCATGCACCCCTCCAGGGGATCTGCCCAACCCAGGGACTGAACCTGCGACTTCTGCATTGCAGGCGGATTCTTTACCGCTGAGTCAGCGGGGAAGCCCAGTGAGGAGCAGTGCTTTCACTTGAATATCAAGTGAACATGATGTCATTGCAAAAACTGGGCTGATGAAAAGACTGCGAGCTGTTCTGTCTTGACAAAATAAAAACATAGCATAAAAATCAGGAGATGGGGCTGAGGACATGACATTGTGCTAATGACTTCATTTATTAGAGAAAGACAATTTATCTCATCTTAACTTGAAAGATTCAGTTTTTAAAAAACCCAAAGATTTCAATCCCTTAACTGATTTCAAAATTTTCCTTAACCCTCAAGGAATGCATTAGAAAATAATTTCTTATGATAAAGGTTTACTTAAAGTGTAAAGATTCCTTTAGCTTCCATTTAGTTTCTTTTTCTTTCATGAAGTTAAAAATGAATGAAGTTACATATATAAATTCCCTAGATACCAGGCATGACCATTGTTTACTCATGCTTCCACTGAAAGTGATCACTAGACTCTTGCAACTCTTGCAGCTCTGAAGATCCGGAATCACTGTCCAGTTGGGAAAAACAATTCTGCTGATTATTACACCTGGATCACAGATGGTCCACAGTTCTAAGTAATAACAGAAGAAGAGATAGCTTTATTCACATACTGCTTTCATTTTTAAAATTTTCTTGTTCTCTTTTCTTATTGAAGTATAATAATAGTTGATTTACAATGTTGGTTAGCTTCAGGTACACAGCAAAGTGACTCAGTTATATATATATAATTAATATATTATGTATAATTAATATAACCCAATGTTATAATTATATATTATAAAATATACTATTATTAAATATATTATCATGTAATATATAAAATTATATAGTATAATTATATTATTAAAATATATTGTAAATATATACTTTATAGAGTATAATATATATATTATTTTATATAATGTAAATATAATATATAATATATCTACTAATATATATATAAGATATAGCTATAATATATCTATGCTTCTCACTAGGGAAGTATATATATATGTATAAATAATATATATACATACAGAAATATATATACTTCCCTGGTGGCTTAGATGGTAAAGAATCTGCCTGCAATGCAGGAGACCTGGGTTTGATCCCTGCGTCAGGAAGACCCCCTGAGAGGGGAATGGCTACCCACTTCAGTACTCTTGCCTAGAGAATTCCATGGACAGAGGAGCCTGGTGGGCTACAGAATATATACGTATGTATTTTATTCTCAGATTCTTTTTCTTGTAATAGGTTATTACAAGATATCGAATATACTTCTCTGTGCTCTACAGTCGGACCTTGTTGGTTATCTATTTTGTATACAGTGGTGTGTATATGTTAATCCCAAACCCCTAATTTGCCGCTGCCTCACCCCTTTCCCCTTTGGTAACTGTAAGTTTGTTTTCTGTCTGTGGCTCTGTTTCCGATTTGTAGATAAGTTCGTTCGTTTGTATCTTTTTTAGATTCCACTATAGGTCATATGATGTTCTTCTGTCTGGCTGACTTTGCTTAGTGTGATAATCCCTGGGTCCATCTGTGTTGCTGTAAATGGCACTTCTTTTTTATGCTGAGTGATAGTCCATTGTATAAACACACCACACCTTTGTCCAGTCATCTGTTCATGGGCATTGAGGTTTCCATGTTTTGGCTATTGTATGTAAATGGTGCTCTTATGAACATTGTGATGCATATATCTTTTCTAATTATAGTTTCCTCTGGATAGATGCCCAATAGTGGGACTGCAGGATCATATGGTAGTTCTATTTTCAGTTTTTTAAGGAACCCCCATACTGTTCTCCATAGTGGCCGAGCCAATTTACATTCCCACCAACAGTGTAGGAGAGTTCGTTTTCTCCACACCCTCTGCAGCATTTGTTATTTGTAGACATTCTGAGGATGACCATTCTGATCAGAGTGAGGTGGTGCCTCATCATCATTTTGACTTGCATTTCTCTAATAATTAGTGATGCTGAACATCTTTTCCTTTGCCTGTTGGGCATCTGAACTCACATACTGCTTTTCAATTTTTAAAGTAAAACACGTGCCTTGTGTGCGTGCTGTCATATCTGACTCTTTGCAACCCCATGAACTGTATAGCCCGCCAGGCTCCTCTCTGTTCATGGAACTCTCCAGCCATTTCCTTCTCCAGGGAATCTTCCCAATCCAGGGGTCAAACC
Organism: Capra hircus; assembly: GCF_001704415.2. Taxonomy (NCBI): domain Eukaryota; kingdom Metazoa; phylum Chordata; class Mammalia; order Artiodactyla; family Bovidae; genus Capra; species Capra hircus. The sequence goes on along the minus strand of NC_030831.1, from coordinate 39,086,064 downwards.
CATGTCTCTTGTGTCTCCTGCATTGGCAAGTGGATTCTTCACCGCTGAGCCACCTGGGAAGCTAAGAATGTGCCTTCAGTTCAGTTCAGTTCAGTTCAGTCACTCAGTCGTGTCCGACTCTTTGCGACCTCATGAATCGCAGCACAGGCCTCCCTGTCCATCACCAACTCCCGGAGTTCACTCAGACTCGTGTCCATCGAGTCAGTGATACCATTCAGCCATCTCATCCTTGGTCGTCCCCTTCTCCTCCTGCCCCCAATCCCTCCCAGCATCAGAGTCTTTTCCAATGAGTCACCTCTTCGCATGAGGGGGCCAAAGTACTGGAGTTTCTTAGATCCTCTCAACTGAATTCTACTGAACCGTTTAACCAGCGTTTTCTCGACACGCCTGACAGTCGTGTTTAAGAACCAACCCCCTGCTCACTCTTGCACTAATGCTCAGCCACTTGTTACACATGTGGCCAGCGTTGTTGGTGGGCACTCATAACCCCTTAGCATTTGCCATTTTCCTCCACTTGTGTGCTCAGCCCACACAAGGCTAGCTGGAGGCGCCAGGGAGCTAGGTCCCCAGGTGAGGCTTTCAAACGCTGATGGCTGGTAATGGCTGGTGATGAGCACCCCAGCCTCCTTGCTCTTAGGTGGACCAATCCAGAGGTTCTTATAATGACCAGCCTGATTGATTTCAGGTGTGCACTGTCCCTCCCTTCCGTCTCTCTCTCACTCCGCCATCTCCCTGCTGGTGATCTCTTGGGTAAGCTCTGAAATGAACTACTTTCATTCAAATCTTCATCTCAGAGTGAACTTTTCTCAGAAACCCAAACTTTTAAGATAGTGGTTCTATGAGCTTGGTCACTCAGTCGTGTCCAACTCTGTGCAACCCCATGGACTGTATTCCGCCAGGCTCCTCTGTCCATGGGATTCTCCAGGCAAGAATACTGCAGAGGGTTGCTATTTCCTCCTCCAGGGGCTCTTCCGGACCCAGGGATTGAGCCCGCCTCTCCTGTGTCTCTTGCGTTGGCCGGCAGATTCTTTGCCCGCTGAGCCATCTGGGAAGTTCAGTGGTTCTATGGGTGTCTCTTATCAAAGAAAACTGAACTCACTAAAGACTCGTGTTTGTTGCAGGCAAAGCTGAGCAGCTTTTTTGGAAAGAGAATCTGCCTGAGCGGAAGCCGGAGTCATTTGAAACAAATCCCCGAAGTCACAGACCGTGAGTTGCTGAAGAAATCAGACGTGGTGTGTATTTTAACTTTATTATGGAGATCTTGGCTGTCTTGATATTGATTTATCTTGGTCCTGTTTTCCAAGCTGGCTAATTTATAACAATTGAACCCACGTAAATGTCATATAAACAGGAGAGGGAGGGAAAAGTGGCTGAGGTACTGTTGCCAGGCCATCCACCTCTTGAATCTAAAGAGCTGAGATGTAACAGAAGCTAATGTCAAGTCCCCACATTTGAGCAGTTCCTTTCCTGACAAAATGGAGTCCTTTCTGGCAGTTCTTGAGAGGGTCACCCCCTTTACATTTATTTATTATTTTGCCTGTGGTTTATAATTAAAGGTTGCCCTTTGAAGTCTGGAGAAACTCTCCAGAATAAATTCACGAAGATTTAGAATCTCTTCCTAGTTTTTTAAAAGTTCAAAGTTGGTGGGAAAAGGCAGTGTTGTTGGAATCAAGGGAGCAGGAATCTGTCCACCAGGCGGGCTTGTGCTCCAGGTGTGATCCCTTAGACACCCCGTGTTGGTCCTTCACACCGTTTATCACAATCTGCCCTTACATGTTTACTTTTTAGGTTATTTGCTTAATTTCTGTTTCTACAGCTAAACTGTAGGCTTCATGAAAACAGGTAACATGTCTGTCTTGATAACCTGTATCTTCATACAGTGTCAGCAAAGAGTAAGCTTCCAGTAATTACTTGCTGAACAAGTGAATACATTATCTGCACGGTATCAACAAGTTTCTTAATTTCCTGAGACTTGGTTTCCTAAATGTAAAATAAAAATTGGCTAAGATGATCACTAAGCTTCTTTCTGGTTCTAAAATTAAATTATTCCATGTAGGGGTTTTTTTTTTCCCTCTAATTTTTAAATTGAGGTTTTATATCAATGTACAGCTTGATGAATTTTTATGTGTGTGTATAGCCAGGGAAGTACCATTAGACTGATATAAACACATTTCCTTGTGCCCCTGACTGATTGATACCTCCATGAAACTAACCACTATTTTGACCTATATAATTAAAGATTAGTTTTGCTCTTCTTTTTTTTTTTTTTAGTTTTGCTCATTTTTAAACTTCATTAAAGATGGAATCATGCAGTCTGCACTCTTTTTTTGTTTGGGGGGAGTTTTTTCCTTAATATTTTGTCTGAGATTCACTCATGTTGATGAAAATAATGGTAATTTTTAAAAACATTTGCTTTGTATTCTATTGCATAAATATACCTCTACTTGTCAACTCTATTCGGGTTTCCCCTCAGTTTTGGATATCACAAATAACATCCTTGTCCATATCTTTGGGTAGTTAGCCAGGAGCAGAATTTCTGGGTCATCACATATATGTGTTTGCTAGATTCTGTCAGAGGGGTCTCCAGTGTGGTAGTCATATGTGAGAGTTCCAATTGCTTCATATGTTTGAGGCAGACCTCATCCTTCTAAAGGGACTGTGTTTCCTGAAACATCAGTTACGGGGAATTTCATTTCCCAGCCTCCTGCCTGTTCTGCCAGAAGCCAGCATGAGTCCTTCGGGGGAAAGCCTAGCCCCCTTTTGGACATCTCACATTTCTGTTCAGTCCATCAGACTGCCAGAATCCTTGCTGATTCCATTTTCCTCAGTCCTCATCCAGAATCAGCCCAGACCCCACCCCCTCCCCCTGGAAAGACTTGCCCTGATTTGCAACTCCTGTTGACCCAGTTCCCATCACACCTCATCACTCTGCTTTATTTCAAGTATGCGTGCTTAGTTGCTCAGTTGTGTCCAACTCTTTGGGACTCTTTGTACTGTAGCCCACCAGGCTCCTCTGTCCATGGAATTCTCCAGACAAGAACACTAGAGTGGATTGCCCATTTTTCCTCCTCCAGGGGATTTTCCTGGCCCAGGGATTGAACCCGTGTCTGCTGTGTCTCCTGCGCTGGCAGGTAGATTCTTTACCCACTGAGACCTTGGGGAAGCCCTATTTGAAGTATGCTCTTGGTAATTCATCCACTTTTTTACCTCTAGTTGCTATAGCAAGAGCATTGGGCAACGTTCCTTCCTGAAGCAGAAATCCTCTGATTCTGTGAATTATTAATCTAGACATGGTACCAGTGATATCATACCAGTTACAGATCGACTAGGATCAAAGAAAAGAACAAAAGTCCAGTTTTCACTTCCATTTGTTTTAGAATTACAATATGGAGGCAACCTTGAGTACCTTCACTAATGTGATTTCTGACAGTATTTCATTACAAGGAAATTTTGATAAGATCTTAGTCACTTAACATCATGTCGAGGTGGGTAATAAAGGAATCCAGTGCTATTAGAGAACAACCCTTTTCATCTCCCATCTGCTTCATCCAACATTCTGCAAATTTCCCTTTTCTCCACTGCAATCATCTTTTCTGCCTCCATCAAGCTTCTGTGTCACCACCCTGCCTTAATGATTGTGAATCCATCTTTGAAAGGAGAAGAGGTGAAAGGAGGGAAGGGAGAAGGCTAACACAAATCAGGAAGGGAGTGAGATTAGTGCTCTGTGTGGAAATGTCATATATGGGCACGTCCACAAGGACACGCGTGTATATACTGTATGTGTGTTGGTATGTATTGGGGTGTATTTATGTTCTAAGTCTGAACATGCATATGGAGGATAAAATTAAGTTAATAGTTTTGATCTTGGTTCTAAATGAAAAGCAGGCGTGTTTTGTAACAATTTTCATAAATATTAAATAATTTGCATTAAAAATAATTGCTTTGAGTTGCACTCTTCTGTGGCATTAGCACAATTAGAAGTGGTTTTCTTCAGACACAGTTTCCCTGGTAGCTGAGATGGTAAAGCATCTGCCTGCAATGCAGGAGACCCAGGTTCAATCCCTGGGTTGGGAAGATCCCCAGGAGAAGGAAATGGCAACCCACTCCAGTATTCTTGCCTGGAAAATTACATGGCTGGAAGAGCCTGGTAGGCTACAGTCCATGGGGTCGCTAAGAGTCAGATACTACTGAGCGAGTTCACTTCTTCAAACGCATGACATCTTGATTTCCTGGCAACCTTGTCAGCCAGGCTTCTAAAGAAAATTCTTTCATTCAGATTGATTTATGAACTCAGGGTCCTTCTGTTGTCTTAAAAAGAACAAAACAAAGGCAACACAACAAAAATACCTTTCATCATCTTTACTAAAATAATTTTCCTTTTGGAGTAGCTTCCTATCCTAATTTGTCTCAAGTCACTTATTTTGATTACATGAAGAGTTTATTGAAAATTGGAGTTCCTGTTGAAATAATGTAACTATTAAACTATTACAAACCATTCTGCTGATATGTGTTCAAAACTAATTAGATTTGTGACCTGAAGCAAATGAGTTTATCTTTCTGGTGCTAGTTTTCATTATTTTAGAGAAACAGGATCATTATATGGGTCTGATTTTTTTTTAATTGCAGTGTGGTTGATTTACAATGCTGTGTTAATTTCTGCTGTACAGCAAAGTGACTCAGTTATATATATTATATATATGCTTCTTTTTCATATCCTTTTCTATTATGACTTATCACAGAATATTGAACATAGTTCCCTGTGCTATGCAGTAGGACTTTGTTTATCCATCCTATAAACTAGTTTGCATCTGCTAATCCCAAACTCCCAATCTGTCCCTCTTCTACCTCCTCCCCCTTGGCAAGCACAAGTCTGTTTTCTGTCTATACAAAAGTTGCAAAATTCTGCTTTGTATTATTAGCTGGTCTGTGAACAGTATACAAATGCTGGCATCATTGCATTCAGTCCTATGAGGGTCCCAAGAGTTAAGTGAATGGAGCGCTCTTGAGGCAAATGCATCCTTAATCCTAGTGAGACATCAGAGCCAAACCCACTATGTGGTTTGTTAACGTGGTCAAGCCAGCAGGATAATAAACCTTGTTACCTAGACTAGTGGAAAGTCAAAGCATCCTACTGTATACCTGCTTTGGGGTTTTCTGGTTTTGTTTTTTTCAAAGCCCACCTTTATTCTTTCTGGGCTTCCAAAGATAGGGATTATTGCAGTGTCTGACTCTCTGCAGCCCCATGGATGGCAGCACGCCAGGCCTCCCTGTCCTTTACTATCTCCCAGAGTTTGCTCAAACTCATGTCCATTGAGTCAGTGATGTGATCTAACCATCTCATCCTCTGTCACCCTCTTCTTTTTTCTTTCAATCTTCCCCAGCATCAGTGTCTTTTCCAATGAGTCAGCTTTTCACATCAGGTGGTCAAAAGTACTGGAGTTTCAACTTCAGCATCAATCCTTCTAATGAATATTCAAGGTTGATTTGGAATGGCAAACCACTGAAGTATTCTTGCTGCGAGAGCCCCATGAACAGTATGAAAAGGCTAAAAGATAGGGATAGTCCTTGGAAGAGTCTGTCATACCAGATACATGACCAGACAAGAACAATTAAAAATTGGTTTCATGCAGAAAAGAATTCCAAAAAGTATAATTTTTTCCCAATTCAGTTCTATTTATACTACCCATAAAGGCTACACCTAGTCTCACAAAAGTTATATCCTGTGATTAATGATCTAGTTGTGTATCTATTCGGATTCTCTTTTGTCCTTGACCTACACAAAAAATTCTTTAAAGGTGGAGTGAAGCAGTTCCTCGAGCTCCCTCTAGAGGAAAAAGTTCGCTATTACATTGCTTTAGAGGATTAGCTCAAGAAATCATGTTAATGTTTGTGCGTGCGTGCTGAGTTGCAGATCCTATGAACTGTAGCCCTCCAGGCTCTTCTGTCCATGGGATCTTCCTGACCCAGGGATCAAACCCTCGTCTCCTGCACTGGCAGGCAGGTTCTTTACCACTAGCCACCTGGGAAGCCCAAGAGCTCATGTAAATGATAATAATGATAATAAAAGCACTATAGCATCCGTGAGGGCAATGACCACAGCTCTCTTGCTTTGTACAGAGTGAATGCTCAATACACGTTTTGGAAGAATAAAGAAATTAAGTCATTAGTAGAAACTTTAATTAGCATTTATTATGTTCTAAAATCCATGATTAGTTTCTGGCATGTACTAACCAATTTAATCCTTCTCTTTCTATAAAGTGTCTGCCACAGTATGCCCATTTTATACTTCGGTTAAGGAACTTAACCAAAGCCATCATCTAATAAATGGTGAGGTCAGAATCTGAAGAGAAGCATCCCACTATTTGCTCGGGAGTGCAGCCTCGTGTGGAGCCCGATGGTGGAGTAGGAATCCCATGGGAGGCGCTAGGAGATTGGGTCCTAGTTTTCCCTCTCCTTTCCCAGCCTGAGTGTCCTCACATGGTAAATATACAGGGTGACAACCTCCTTCCCGTCTTTCTGCCAGACAATTGCGAGGATTAGGTTTAGACCAAGGTGACTATAAAATATCTGGCAGAAAAGTCAATGTATTTTTGAAACGCTCAGTAAATAGAGGAGTGGGAGTAGGGAGTTTAGGCTGGCGAAGGGTGGGGAGGTTCCCTTCTCAGCGAGTTTACTGAACTGAGGAACCTGAGGGCTTTGGGGTAACTTCAGATTTCCCTGGAAATCTTGGGACTCCGAGTCCAGGGGGCTGGGAGTAGGATGTGGGAAGAAGAGCAATCCTTTTGCTTCTTAAGTAGAGAGATAAGTATTTGCAAAGTCTTTACATCTATGCATTGGAGATGTTAATTGGCCTTAGAAGGTCTTGATCAATACTATATTTTGTTAATAAGCCTTGAAATGCATATTAGTAATTTAAATATGATTAGAGAATGTTTTTAGTTACAGAATGATACCATCTGTTTGTTAAAGGTTTTTCTTTCTTTTCTTTTATTTTTTTGGTTCAGTATCTGGAATGTATCTCTGTGCTCCTGTCAAATAGGGGATAAAGTTAAGGTTTTTCTCATCTAATTAAGGATGCAGGATTATCTAACTGAGTTATCAAGGGGCTGCTCTCTCTCCCTCCCCCACCTCCTGTCCTCCTGCCTTTTTTTAAAATAAGTGAATTAAGATACAGTTTAAATGGAATGAATTATATAGCCCATCAGGAGATATACTTTAACAGCTCTTGGAACAAAAAGTAATAGGAAAATAAGCTTGATGGAATCTAAAGTTGCCTTAAAATTTAGATTGAAATTGGGTTTTTAAAAACTATTTATTTTTAATTGAAGGATAATTGCTTTACAATACTGTGTTGGTTTCTGCCATACATCAACATGAATCAACTATAGGCATGCATATGTCCCCTCGCTCTTGAATCTCCGTCCCTCAAATTGGGTTTTAAAGCACTTAATGTATAAGTTATAGAGTTCAAACACTGATGTATTTTGACTTTGATTGCTTTTGTTTAATGTGTGTGAAAATTTGTTACAACATGTCTGTCTAAACTATGACATTTAACTGTATAGCCTTAGTGATGGCATTGCCTTCAGTAATTTACAATTAACCACATGTGGACATAAAGTGTTAGAACTGAAGGGACTTTCAGCATAGCATTTCTCAGAGTTCTGTAGGAGCCTCGTCCTCTAAGATGCTCTGGGGGAAAAAAAATTGTCCTCCATGCAGTCAAGTTGGAAGACACTGCATTTCATAGCTCTCTCTTGGAAATTGACAATGCACATGAACTTAAAAAGAAACTGAGAAATTCTGCAGTAATGAAACCTATCGGCATTTATTTAACCAACTGTTTCTGCAGTATATTTCTCCATGGAAACTTTTAGACAAATAGCCATTTGTGACTTGAAGGGAAAGCGCTGGGGCATTTAGTCCAGAGTCAAGTGACTTGCCCACAGTCATGACGCTTAATGTTGACAACGCTGGTCACTTGAACAACTCTGCCTTCAGCTTCTGTTAAATGTTTCTGAGATGAAAGGAACCAAGAGGGTCTGTTTTAACTAATCCTCCACAGAGGATGTGAAGCTTTCCTGTGATTCTCAACTAGTGAGCTACTTCACTTCCCTGGCTGGACACTAGGTGTCACTCAAGCTGTTGAAATGCAGTATCAGGCCATTTTCAGGAAAGGAAGTTCTTCCCCGAGTAGACATTGAGATTTAATTTCTGCCGAATATTTTCAGTGATGATTACTTATATTCTTTTTACTTTTCTTGAGTTTTCTCCTCTATAGTAACCCTGTAGCAGGACCATTACACTGGCTTAATCAGATGAGAACATTTCTCCCTTATTTCCTCTTTTGTTTTTTTCAAAAAAAAATCTCAGAAAAAGTAATTTTCCTCTCCCTTCTTACAGTTTCTTTCTCTCTCTCTTTTGAACTTGCCACATTGCATTCAACAAATTTGTTTTCTTACAAGAGACTCTTAATTTAGTTGTTCAATTACTCAGAACATGACCATATTAGGGTTGTTTGAAGGTTTCTCTCTTTCAGTGCAGATTTAGGAATCGTCTCCTTTCTTAAAGTTTCTCTCTCTCTCTCTTTTTTGGCAGCTTACCACATGACATGCAGTGTGATCATTCACCATAAATTGTAAGGCTTGGATAGACCCACTTATTGTTCGCTTGTCATTGTGGGATTTGTGCTATTTTTTTGGCAAGTTTTTTTTTTTTTTTTCTCCCCAGCCTTATTTTGTGTTTCACTTAAAAAGCAGACTTGAAATATTAGCAAGAGGACAAATCTGTAGTCTGTTTTCCTTCCTTATTTGATTTGTGGAAGTTGAGACTCAGACATTATTCTTGACTTTCTGATAATTGTTCTGGGCGAACTCTGGGATTGACATCTGTGATGCTTGGAAGAACAAGTCCTACCTCTGTAAAGGACTGTGGGTCTAGACTAAGTCAGACAACACCTTAGACCATGAGTCATACCCTGGGGCTTGTGACTTGCAGTTATTACATCACTGTCCTCTGTCTGCTTGGAAAACCTATTTGTCTCTTTGATGCTTTTGAGCCACTTATAAAAGGAGGCTACCAGGAGGCTAGGTAGTGGAAATAAGAAAAAATTCAGTATAGAAAGAGTGAGAGAGCGAACCATCCACAAATAATACGCTAGATTCTCGGAAATGAGCTACGAGAGAGTAGGTTTATAGGGTACTTGGAGGTTGACCACCTTATGCAAAAGAAGATATATTAACTTCAAAAACTGTTTAAAGAATTTTATTGGGGTATAGTTGATTTACACGGCTGTGTTTCAGGTGTGTAGCAAAGTGAATCAGTTTATACATATACATATATCCACTCTTCTTAAGACTCTTTTCTCATATAGGTCAATACAGAGTATTTTTAAGAAAGATTTTTGTGAAGACCTAGGAGAAATCAATTAAAAAATTATTTTCTTTTCCCAATTAAAAAAATGCAATAGACTAGTCAGTATGACAGCTCTAGCCCTAATTACAGACTTTCTTGTGTCATTAGCTTTAAAAAATAAACCAATAATATCTGACTACTTAAACAATGTGTATTCATAATCAAAATCTGGGAAGTGAAAAAAGTACATAAAGGATGTGTCAGTCAGGCATCTCTTCTTATCAGATGAGAGAAACCCATCCAAACTCATCTGAACACAGGAAAATGTATGACTCGATATAAAAAAAGTCAAGCGATTTGGTGAGGTTTTACTAATAGAAAACTCTGGATTGATGGTAATGTTGGATTGAAAGATGATATTCTTTCTAGAAATCACATTAAAAAATTTTTTTAAACATCAAACACATTTTTTACTGGGGTATAGCCAATTAACAATGTTGTGGTAGTTTCAGGTGAACAAGGAAGGGACTCAGCCATACACACATGTATCCATTCTCCCATAAACCCTATATCATATTTCTTTATTTTTGTTGGAGTATAATTGATCTACAATGTTGTGTTAGTTTCAGGTGTACAGCAATCTGTTATACATATATCCACTCTTTTTTAGATTTTTTCCATATAGGCCATTACAGAGTATTGAGTAGAGTTCCCTGTGTTGCACAGTAGGTCCTTATTAGTTCTCTATTTTATATATAGTCATGTGTATATGTCAATCCCAGTCCTTCAGTTTATCCCTCCCGCTACTCCCCGGTGTGTGTGTGTGTGTGCTTAGTTGCTCATTTGTGTCTGCCTCTTTGTAACCCCATGGACTGGAGCCCACCAGGCTCCTCTGTCCATGAAATTCTCCAGGCAAGAATACTGGAGAGGGTTGCCATTCCCTTCTCCAGGGGGTCTTCCCGACCCAGGGATTAAACCTGGGTCTCCTACATCGCAGGCAGATTCTGTACCATCTGAGCTACCCGGGAAGCCCTGGTAACCCTAAGTTTTTCCCTACATAGAGGTCCTATTTCTTGAGTGAGTCTCTCTTTTTCTCTCCCTATTTTGTTTCTACTTTCCTATATCTTGGCTTCATGTCAGAAGGCTGTCTTAATGAGGTGGCAAAACCACCACCACAAGTAAAAGTCACGTTGTCAGTTCTAGGTTAACAGTGGCCTTATTAGCTGAGCTTTAGGTTTCGCAGCAAAGAATCTGCCTGCAATGCAGGAAACTCAAATTCAATCCCTGGGTCGGGAAGACCCCCTGGAGAAGGGAATGGCAACCCATTCCAGTATTCTTGTCTGGAGAATTCCATTGTCAGAGAGGCCTGGTGGGCTACAGTCCATAGGGCCGCCAAGAGTTGGACACGACTAAACCACTTTCACTTTCACCAGCTGACAGTGACTCAGAGAGAAGACATGCCTCTTTCTTATGCTCCAGGGAAGGTGCTGATGTCCAAGTTCAGAACCCATGCACATCCCTGACCTAGCCACAGTGGGCAGCCATTGACCAGCATCCTCTGGCTGGTCCTGGCTCGGGGAAAGGAAGGTCAAGTGCCTCAAACTCACAGAAAGGATGCCTATGAGAGGAGGGGCTGTGCTCCACAACAGAGTGGAGAAGAGGTCTGATCCCGGTGAGAGAGCAGGAGCTGCTCGAGTTACCTGAAGAAGAGGAGAATATTTATCATACCCCACTCAGAGATGACCAATAACATCTTTTGGTATATCCTTCCAGTTTTAAAATCTATATGTTTAAAATAGAGTTCTCCAATGTTGTCTCCTGTTTTCTATGTATCATTACGACTGGCCTTGGGTGTTTCTTGGTGAGGTCATTTCTGAGTCTCTCTGGTTCCTTCTTGTTTAGTCACTAAGTCTTGTCCAACTCTTTGCAATCCCATGGGCTATAGCCTGCCAGGCTCCTCTATCCATGGAATTCCCCAGGTAAGAATACTAGAGTGGGTTGCCATTTCCTTCAGGAAGGGATCTTCCTGATCAAACCCACATCTCCTGCCATTGGCAGGTGGATTCTTTACCACTAAGCCACCAGGGAAGCCCCCTCTGGTTCCTGGCCGGGTCCCAAACACTCCCCTATTATTTGGGCATGTAGGAAATGAGCAAATGAAGGAAAATCTCTAGGACTTTTTGCCACGATTGAGCCACACACGTCTTCAGGGCAGGAACCTCTGTAACTAGTTTGTCGTCACTTTACCCAGCATTTGATAGGTACATTTAAGCAACTGATGGATTTATGTGATTCTTGCCAAATGCCTACTGCTGTGGCATGTCAACTGTTCCTCAAAGATTTATGACCCACAGATGTTCTCACAGTTCCAGCGAGGACAGAACTTATGCCCTGTGAAGTCTTAGGCAATCCTCTGTAACTCCCACTGGAAGCAGTCCTCCAGAAACTCACAGTGGAATGTCACTTGCCTCCTCTCCTTTCCCGACTGTGGGAATTCCAGCTATTTTAGTGGAGAGATAATCTGGGTGATGTTTTTACTCTAGACTTAGCAATGGGTCACATGCTGATTCACTTCTATTTTGCCTATGGTTGTGGGCAGGAGGGGGTTTAAGAGTTAAGGAAAGTACATGATGGGGGTCCAGGGCGATGAAGGAAGAAAAAAGTAAAGGAAGGGAAGAGAGAAGGAAAAAAAGAGTTTTGCACAAAGAAGGAAATGGCAGCCCACTCCAGCATTCTTGCCTGGAAAATCCCATGGACAGAGGAGCCTGGCAGGCTACAGTCCATGGGGTCACAAAGAGTCGGACACAACTTAGCGGCTAAACAGGAACACATCATAGCAGCAGATATTAGCTTGGGTGTATATGTCAATAGCAATGTAGTCAATTGGTATTTTCAACCATCACTTCTGTAATTTATTTTAAAAAGTCTTTACTGAATTTGTTGCAATATTGTTTCTATTTTCTCTTTTGTTTTTCTGGCATGTGGGGTCTTAGATCCCCGACCAGGGATTGAACCCACACCCCCTGCATTGGAAGGTGAAGTCTTAACCACTGGCCTGCCAGGGAAGTCCCCACTTCTATAATTTTTATCTGAGTTTCAGTGACCCACTTTAGGCCAGGATAGAAGACCTGAAATAAGAATGACTCTAAATGTCCTCTTGGTTGAAGTTCTTATTGCTTTGAGAGGTGAAGTGGTTTGCAAGTCCTTCTCCAGGCCGGAATTAAATGCACCGACGTGCTCTCGTTCCTGAAATGTGTTCTCCATTTAGTCCCAGACGACAGAATGAGTCATCGCTTGAGGGGGGTGGGAGGAAAGACTTTTCTTTGTGTGCTCTGCAGGGTTGTTTGTATTTAAACCTGTGAAGATTTTGAGATTGTTTAAGCCTTAAAGCAAGGGACCGACTGTCAAGAGATGGATTTCTGGGTGCAATAAAAAAGATCATTTTGACTTAGGTATACCTGTATTTGGCTTCCCAGGTGGCACTAGTGGTAAAGAACCTGCCTGCCGATGCAGGAGGTGCAAGAGATGCAGGTTCAATTTCTGGGTCAGGAAGATCCCCTAGAGAAGGAACTAGCTCCGCACTCCAGTATTCTTGCCTGGAGAATCCCATGGACAGAGGAGCCTGGCGGGCTATAGTCCATAGGGTCTCAGAGTCGGACACGACTGAAGTGACTTAGCATGCATACATCCCTGTATTAATACCTCTCTAGACAGAAAACCTCATTCAGGCTGAGCCTTGGTCCTACCAGCTTATTTGCAGCTCTGTGGATATTGATGTTTTGAAGAGTGAATAAACACGCAGGAATTACATGATACGTAAAACACAGCACTTAAGCTTACAGCCTACCCACCACAACCATTTACCTCCAAACGTTTCAATTGATTGTGGTTTAGTAACAAAACTATCTGAAAATTGTGTTTTATTGGCTGGCAACACACAGCGCAGGCATGCTCAAGCTGATTCCACTCCTGCAAAGTCACCCTCAGGGATTTCTGAAAGTCCCCAGACTGTGTCCAGGTCCTCCCCAACAGGCAGGGTCAGCCGCCACAAGGAGACCTCTGGCGACCACTGTTTGCACCGAGGCATCACTCCCTCTGCTGGGCATTGCAGCTTCCATCTGTTCTGGTGATTCTTTGTGGTGTCCAGCTTAATCCCATATCTAGCTTGATGAGGATTAACACGTGGGATCTGCTTTTGTAGATACGAGGTTTTAAATGAACTATCCAGTGGCTGCAGTCACTTCCCCAGTTTTGTGCCAAAGATGTACTCTATTTTTTTCTTTAAATATATTAAAAAAAAACTTTTACAGTGTTGTGTTGGTTTCTGCCATACAACAAGGCAAATCAGCCATGATTATACATCCCCTCCCTCCCCAGCCTCCCTCCCCTCCCCCATCCCAGCCCTCCAGGTCACCACAGAGTGCCAGCTGAGCTCCTGGGCTACACAGCAACTTCTCACCAGCTATCCATCTCACACCTGGGAGTGTATATCTGTTGATACTACTTTCTCCATTCGTCCCACTCTCCCGCTCCCCGCCTGCGCCCACAAGTCCATTTTCTACATCTGCGTCTCCATTCCTTCCCTGCAAATAGGTTCATCAATATCATTTTTCTAGATTCTGTATGGATGCATTAATATACTATGCTGGTTTTTCTCTTTTTGACTGACTTCCCTCTGTATAACAGGCTCTAGGTTCAGCCACCTCACTAGAATTGACTCAAATGTGTTCTATTTTTTATGAGTGAGTAATATTCCATTGTATATATGTGTGACAACTTCTTTATCCATATGACCCAAAGATGTCTTCTTAAAGTTCAGTCAATCCATGGGTGGACGGCTCTCATGCTTTACAAGGAATATTCCCTGCTGCTGCCTATGGCAATTCTTTTTTTTTTTTAATTTAATATAAAAAATAATTATTTAATTATTTGTCTGGCTGGACTGGATCTCAGTTGCAGCATATGGAATCTTAGTTCCCCAGCCAGTGATCAAACCCAGGCCTCCAGCATTGGGAGCATGGAGTCTTAGCCACTGGACCACCAGGGAAGTCCCCAGCTCAATTCTTTGAGAGGGATTTTTCCTCTCTTAATCTCTTAGTTTTATGAAATTACATAATATTAAATCCCTTCTCATCACTTTTGTTTTTACTGAATTAATCCTTGAATCAGTCAAGGTTCTTCAGAGAAACAAAACCAATGAAGGGGAGAGGGATAGAAATTGATGGAGAGATGTGTTGATTTGCTTTTAAGGAATTGGCTCACGTGCTTCTGGGGGCTGGCAGGCTGGAAACTTGGGGCTTCCCCAGTGGCTCAGCAGTAAAGAAACTGACTGTGATGGAGAAAACACAGGAGATGTCGGGAAGATTCCCTGGAGGAGGGCATGGCAACTCACTCCAGTATTCTTGCCTGGAGAATCCCATGGAAAGAGGAGCCTGGCAGGCTACAGTCCCTGGGGTTGCAAAGAGTTGGATACAACTGAGCAATTGGGCACACAGGCTGGAAACTCAAGGGGGGACTTTTCAGTTACAGTCCTGAGGTAGAATTCCTTCTCAAGCAAACCTTAGACTTTACTCTTCAGGCCTTCAGCTGATTGGCTGAGGCCCACCCACATTATTGGGAATCATCTACTTAAAGTCAACTGACTTTGTTGTTATTCAGTAGCTCAGCCATGTCCGATTCTTTGCGACCCCATGGACTGCAGCATGCCAGGCTTCCCTGTCCTTCACTCTCTTCTGGAGTTTGCTCAGACTCATATCCATTGAGTCGGTGATGCCATCCAACTATCTCATCCTCCGTCATCCCTTTCTCCTCTTGCCCTCAATCTCTCCCAGCATCAGAGTGTTTTCCAATGAGTCAGCTTTTTGTATCAGGTGGCCAAACTATTGGAGCTTAGCAAGTCCTTACAATGAATATTCAGGGTTGCTTTCCTTTAGAGTTGACTGGTCTGATCTTCTTGCTGTCCAAGGGACTCTTGAGAGTCTTCTCCAACATCATAGTTCAAAAACATCACTTCTTCGATGCTCATTCTTCTTTATGGTCCAACTCTCAGAATCACATATGACTACTGGAAAAATCATAGCTTTGCTGTACAGACCTTTTTTGGCAAGATGGTAGATGTTTATCATGTCTACAAAATGCCTCAACAGCAACATGCAGGCTGATGTTAGAACAAATCACTGAGCTCAGTTTACGTAGAAAACTGAGGCTCAGGAGGGTCAAGTGACCTGCTCAGGGTACCTGGAGTGGACAGAACCAGGGTCGGTATCATGGTTTGAACTCTCCTGAGGCCGCCCACTTCCTTCTGTGCTTGTGGAGGATGGCACTCAGCGGCCACTCCTTGGATTGGGTGCTCCTCTTTGCATTCCCACTATGTCCTATGTGTCTCTATCACCCAGCTGGACACATCTCATTCTAATTCAGCTGTTGGGGCCTTCTTGTCCGTCCTGCTTTTTCCTCATTAGGGCTAGATTCCTGCCCTGGTCCTTGTCCAGTTCAGGACTGGCATGTACTCTTTCCAAACGTTCACTGATGGTAGATGACACACATACCCTCTGTGTTCTCCTAGAGGTGACCCAGGCTCCCACTCGGGCCCACTGTGCATTCAGTGATTGGAGGGGACAAATGATTTCCTGTCCAGCACCCACAGGTCTCTCAATGACAGTGAGTTTTCCAGGACCCTTCAATTACTGAAGACTGTCCTGGCTGGATCTCTCTCCTTGCATCTCTTGACTTGGTGTGACAGAGAGGAGTTTTGTATCTGCATGAAGGCCACTAGGGTTCTTCTTTGGGGCAAATCACCACCAAGTTGCAGAGTTGGATGTGCAAAGAGCACGCCCACATACACCACCAGGAAAGATGGCCTTTGGAGAAATGGTACTGTTTCTCTGTTTTTCTACTTCCCCTCCAAAGTCTTGCATTATGTGTGTCTCTTAGAGATAAATTCTGGGCTTCTACCTTATCAAAGATTTTCCATCACTTGAGGAAGCAGCCCACCTCCTTTTTTCATTTTTTAAAAACCTTTGTATTGCAGTGTATCCAAATAACAATGTTGTGATAGTTTCAGATGAACAGTGAAGGGTCTCAGCCATACGTATACATGTATCCATTCTCCCCCAGATTCCCCTCCCATCCAGGCAGCTATATAGCACTGAGCAGGGTTCCATGTGCTGTTCAGCAGGGCCTTGGTTATTCATTTTCAATATAGCCGAGTATACATGTCGATCCCAAACTTTGATTCTCATTTGCAGGAGCTATGGCAGCAAGTGTTGAGAGGCTGGGGAATCTATTGGGTGGCCTCATGGGTTTCTGACAAGCTCTATGATCCCTAAAGCCCTGAGCTCCCCGATCTGGGACCCTAACGCCCTTGAGCACCATGGAAACCTGTGGGAAGCAGCCATCCCAGCAGGCAAGATCAGATGGGCTCTTGGATGGTAAGTTAACCCTGTCCTTCCTTCTGTGGACAGAGTTCTTGATTCCTGTGCATCTTCACTGGTGAGTAAGAATCCTGTGGGCTTTGACTTGAATAGAAGTGGCCGAATGGCCGTCTCTATAAATGGTCTTCTAAACTGCGACCACCAGTAACTCTGTCTTGGATTGGGACTAAAAATTTCAACATTGTCTCTTGGCTGGCAGGTCACTTTTTCCTCTTACTCTCTCCAAACTCATCAGTGTGATGCCAATTGTCCTATTTATTTTGGGACAGAGACCAGCGTGGATTGCTTTTCCATCAGTCCTGCTAAGCAGTGTGTAGTGGGGGATAGTGATAAAACAGCCAGGCCCATGATGAGATTTCAGTTTCAGAACATGGCATACTCCTTGGACCAAAGGGCTGTCTTCTTTGGAAGGCAGGCATGTGGGCAAGTCACCGCCAGCTGGCAGCCCAGACCCTCCAGCACCCCGCACACACTTTGGTGTGGGTCGTGTCGCCAGTGGGGCTGGAACTGCAGCTGGCAGAGTCCTGGACCCCAGCCCAGCTCAGCCGCTGGGTGGCCCCACTCGGAGGAGTGCAGGCGGCTGGCACTGGCCTAGCCGTGAGCACATTTGCACAGAGTGAAAGGAAACAGACAGAATGCTTTCCTCACAAATCCACCCACCGTTCCTCAGGAGAAGAAACACAGGGGAGGACTGAGGAGTGCAGGCCAAGTTCCTATAAGGAGAACACTGCAGAGTCGCCACTGGGAAATGGAACAGAAGACTCGGGTCAGGGCACCGCCTCCAGCCCTGAGGCCACGTGGAGTCAGGTTGCGCTCAACTGTCTGAGAAGCTGGGCTGGAGAGAAACAGTTTTTAAAGGAAACCCTTTAAAAAACCCAACTTTATCTTTTAGAGTGCTTTTAGATTCAGAGCAAAATTGAGAGGTAGGTACAGAGATTTCCCACAAATCCCCAGTTTTCCACATGCACAGCCTCCCTGGCCGTTCACATCCCCCACCAGAGGGGACATTGGTTATAAGTGATGAACTTAACATCGACACCTTGTTATCACCTACTGCTTTGTAATGGACTTATGTTAACAATTCTTAGTGGCTTGGATTTCTTTTCTTTCCTTCTTTCTTTTTCTTTTTTTTTTTTTAACTTTTTATTTTACATTAGAATAGGCTTAGATGGTAAAAAATCCACCTGCAAGGTGGGAGACGTGGGTTCAATCCTTGAGTTAGGAAGGTCCCCTGGAGTGGGGCATGGTAACCCACTCCAGTATTCTTGCCTGGAAAATCCCCATGGACAGAGGAGCCTGGTGGGCTGCAATCCGTGGGGTCACAAAGAATTGGACACAACTAAGCACAGAGCATAGTTGATTAACAATGTTTTAGTTTCAGTTGTATAACAAAGTGATTCAGTTACACATATACATAGATCTGTTCTTTTTCAAATTCTTTTCCCATGTAGATTGTTGTATAACATTGAGTGGAATTCCTGGTGCTATACAGTAGGTCCTTACTGGTTATCTATTTCATTTTTTGTTATCTTTTTCACTGGAGGACAATTGCTTTACAGTATTGTGTGGGTTTCTGCCATACATCAACATGAATCAGCCATAGGTGTCCATACGTCCCCTCCCTCTTAATCCTTCCTCCCATCTCTCACCCCATCCCGGTTATTCACTTTAAATATAGCAGTGTGTACGTGTCAGTCCTAAACTCCCTAACTATCCCTTCCCACCCTGGTAACCATTCGTCTGTGAGTCTGTTTGTTTTATAAATAAGTTCATTTGTATTGTGCCTTTTTAGACTCCACATGTAAGTGATATCATCTGATACTTCTCTCTCTGACCTCACTCATATGACAATCCATCCATGTTGCTGTGAATGGCATTATTTCATTCTTTTTTATGGCCAGGTAATATCCCATTGTGTTTATGTACTGCATCTTCATCTGTTCCTCTGTTGATGGAATTCGTGTTGCTTTCACGTTTCGGCTGTTGCAAACAGGGCTGCAGTGGACACTGGGGTGCATACATCTTTTTGGGTCATGCTTTTTCTCCAGATATATTCCCAGGAGTGAGATTGCCGGGCCATATGGTAGCTTTATCTTTAGTGTTTTAAGGAACCTCCATGCTGTTGTCCACAGTGGCTACAGCAGCGTACATTCCCACCAACAGTGTAAGAGAGTTCACATCTCTCCACACCCCCTCCAGAATTTATTGCTTGTGGATTTTTTGATAATAGCCATTTTGACTGGTGTGAGGTGATATACTTCATGTGGCTTGGATTTCTTTACTTTGAGGGAGGGAAGACTAGCACTAGCTTTTCCCTCCTATTTTATTCCTGATGGAGTTCTCTGCCCTGTTCATCTGCCTCTAGCCCCTAGTGAGGTGCCCCCAGCAGCATCCTCCCCTGACCATCCCCCTGAGAGCCCACAGAGCTGAAAGGCTCTGCTGCTCTGTCACGCACACCTGGAAAGTGTACTGCAATTTTACGTGCATCCATCTCATCCATCTTATCTCATCTCATAATCTTTTCCAAGAGATGGTGCGCTCCCTGAGTACAGCAACCGTTGTTCACATGCTCTCAATAAGATACATGTTGCCTGAAAGAAGTTTTATTTTTTTTTTAAGAGGATAAACACCAGAGATATCCAAACTGGGATAGGTCTGAAAGAATTGTTATTATGATTATCCATTTTGGCATCACACCACCGCAGGAATGAAAGAGCAGTCTGCTTCAGGGCACAAGGATGTGATTTGCCAAGATACAAGGGGCTGTGTCTCAGTGGTCTGAGCTCCATGATCCAGACAGTGTGATGGGGTTTGTAACAGACACGTGAAAAACAGCCCTGTCAGATGTTGTTTGATGCTAATGAAAATCTTATAAATTACATGGAACAAAGGGCATTTACTCTAGAGCAGGAGATATTCCAGGTGGAGAGACAAGCACAGTTTGGAAAGAAGGATGAAGCCAGAGCAAGCAGAGGATACTGAGGGATGTTAATGAGGATCAGTTCTGATGGTGAGTGATTATTGTCACCCTTCTACCCACCGGTCAATAATGATGTCCAGAAATGCAAAATCTCTGTATGTATTCCACAGTTTTCTCTGACTTTTAAAATACAATAAATACAGCAAGTTTTGATTTTGTGTGTGTGTGCAAAAATTCAGTGTGTTTATGGTATTAGATATTTGCAACATTATGTCTTTTCACTTGCAGATAAAACCAAGTAGTTTTAATTTATATGAATTGATTATGGATACTCAAAACATTCTTCCACCTCATGCGAAGAGTTGACTCGTTGGAAAAGACCCTGATGCTGGGAGGGACTGGGGGCAGGAGGAGAAGGGGATGACAGAGGATGAGATGGCTGGATGGCATCACTGACTTGATGGACATGAGACTGAATAAACTCCGGGAGTTGGTGATGGACGGGGAGGCCTGGCGTGCTACAATTCATGGGGTCGTAAAGGGTCAGACATGACTGAGCAACTGAGCTGAACTGAAACAGTAGACTTTGTAAATATTCCTTAATCCTTACTGTAATCTGCATCCCTTTCTTGGGTACCATTGCCTTATGGGCTAAAAGTGTCTTCCAAAAATATCGTTACTATGAAGTTAAGATTTCTTTTTTTTTAATCGTGAATAATATTTTATTTAGTCATTTCTGTTTACAACTGAAACTCTGTGAATTCAAAATTAACATCCTTGCCCGTGAGCTTCTTACAGACACCAGAAAATGTTTCAACCGTGCGTTCCGTGTTGTTCTGCTGTGCTTTATCCAAATGGACCTTTATGAGCAGGCTGCTGTCTAACTTCTTGCAGATTCTCTTGCCCACATCTCACTTGGGAAAACCAAGTCCTCCAGGATGTTGTCATGCACAGTGACCAGAGTGCGGCTCCTGGGATGTTTTTGCTTATTTTTCATAAGGCTTATTCGAGTTGGCTTAGGCAGAATTCTTCTCTGAGTGATGAAGACGACCTGCTTTCTACTGAACTTCTTCTCCAGCTCACACACGAGCTGCACCTGGATTTTCTGGAAAGACTTCAGTTGTGGAATGGGAACAAAGATGATGATAGCTTTCCAGCCACCGCCAACTTCAATTTCCTTGGCGGCCACGATGTTCAGCTCCCGCAGCTGGGCCTTGCGGTCCAAGTTCATCTCCAGCTTCAGGAGGGCCTGGGAGATGCTGGACTCAAACTCATCTGGCTTATCGCCATTGGACTTCACGATCTTAGCACTGGAGCCGAACATGGCCTGGACCTTGCAGATGCGGCCAACACTTGTTGCCATTGCTGGCACTAGTAGGCCTAGGAAGAGCTGAAGTTTAAGATTTCTAAACTTCAGAAATATTAACTTGAAAGCAGTCAGTCCCCTGACGTTTTGAATAACTCCCCTCCTATATTTCTAAGTTTACCAATAGATTTAGAAATCATCTTAAAAATCATGGTGATTTATGTTGCCAACTTTATGTTATGCTTTATGCCACCACTTTTTTCTTTTTTTATGGAAGTATAGCAAGGAGATCCAACCAGTCCATTCTGAAGGAGATCAGCCCTGGGATTTCTTTGGAAGGAATGATGCTAAAGCTGAAACTCCAGTACTTTGGCCACCTCATGTGAAGAGTTGACTCATTGGAAAAGACTTTGATGCTGGGAGGAATTGGGGGCAGGAGGAGAAGGGGATGACAGAGGATGAGATAGCTGGATGGCATTGCTGACTCGATGGACGTGAATCTGAGTGAACTCTGTGAGTTGGTGATGGACAGGGAGGCCTGGTGTGCTGCGATTCATGGGGTCGCAAAGGGTCGGACACAACTGAGCGACTGAAATGAACTGAACTGAACTGATAGTTGATTTACAGTATTGTTTTACAATATTTTATTACTTTTAGGTTAAAGCAAATTGATTCAGTTTTGTAAATATTTTTTTCAAATTCTGTTCCATTATAGGTTATTACAAGATTTTGGATATTGATTCCTGGACTATAGGTAGGTCCTTGTTATCTCTTTAATGTGCAGTGGTTTTTATCTGCTAATTCCAAAGCCCAAATTTATCCCCCTTTCACTTTTAATAACTGTAAATTTGTTTTCTGTTTTGTAAATAAGTTCATTTTTATCATTTTTTTGATTCCACATACTAGTGATATCATATGGTATTTGTCTTTCCCTGATTTAACTTAGTGTGATCATCTATAGTTCCACCCATGTTGCTTCAGATGGCATTATTTCATTCCTTTTTTATGGCTGAATAATATCCTATTGTGTATATATACTACATCTTTATCGATTCCTCTGTCAATGGACATTTAGGGTGCTTCCTTGTCTTGGCTAAAGGAGATAGGTCCTGGGTATTCATTGGAAGGACTGATGTTGAAGCTGAAACTCCAATACTTTGACCACCTGATGTGAAGAGCTGACTTATTTGAAAAGACTCTGATGCTGGGAAAGATTGAGGGCAGGAGAAGGGGATGACAGAGGGTGAGATGGTTGGATGGCATCACTGACTCAATGGACATGGGTTTCGGTGGACTCCAGGAGTTGGCGATGGACAGAGAGGCCTGGCGTGCTGCGGTTCATGGGGTTGCAAAGAGTCGGACACGACTGAGCAACTGAACTGAACTTGTCTTGGCTAGTGTAAATAGTGCTGCAAGGAACACTAGGGTGCACATATCTTTTTGAATTAGAGTTTTCTCCAGATATATGCCCAGAAGTGGGATTGCTAGATCATATGGTAGCTCTATTTTTAGGTTTTGTTTTTTTAATATTTCTTATTTTATTTATTTGGTTGCTTAGTTACAGCATGTGGGATCTAGTTCCCCAACCAGGGATTGAACCCAGGCCCCCTGCATTTGGAGTGTGGAGTCCCAGTCACTGGACCACAAAGGAAGTCTTTTTAAAAACCATTTATTAGAGACAAAAAAAGATGAAGATATTTCTTAAGCTCCTTTACACATAAATTATACGTTTTTTAAAAAGATCACAGAACAGGGAATCTTACACCCTTCTAACTAAATATTTTCCAGACAAAATTAACTCCTTTGCTTAGAGTCAAAAGAATGAATGGTAAATTCTAAAATTATAATAGGGAGTGGACAAAAAAAAATTCCCAAGAGAGATGTAAGAAAACTGAATTCACATTTTAAAATTTCATAGTATCTACAGAGCCTTAACTCTTGAGTATTGGCTTCATGGTAAGTTTACTATTTGTAACAAAAGTGACAAAGTCAGAATTATGTATCCAATGTCAAAGCCCCTATTGGTCAAAACTGCAAAATATAAAGAATCCACTCTAATTCTGATCCTCTATCCTCTTGAGTATTCAACACCTGACGTCTATGGCACCCTGTCCTTAACTGTCTTCTAAAGTATCATCCCATCATCCTGTCCCAGTTAAACCTACCTATGGAGAGAGTAACATGGAAACTTACATTACCATGTGTAAAATAGATAGCCAGTGGGGAACTTGCTGCACGTCTCAGGAAACTCAAACCTGGGCTCTGCGTCAACCCGGAGAGGTGGGATGGGGAAGGATATGGGAGGGAGGTTCAGAAGGGAGGGGATATATGCATACCTATGGCTGATTCGTATTGAGGTTTGACAGAAAACAAAATTCTATAAAACAATTATCCTTCAATTAAAAAAACAAAACAAACCTACCTATGCTATGTTCAATCCTTCAAGCCAGCAGTATGGGCAGAGAATCTGATCAACAAAACCATAACGATGTGTTTATGGAGCATTCATGGGCCAGCACAGATTTGTCCACTAATGTAAGTTAGCAGTGGCCTCTTAAAGACAGAGCCTTTAATAAGAGGCATGGCCACATGACTTCAGTAGTGAAATACATGGGGTGCAGGAGGAGACTAATGTTTTAGACGACAAAGGGCAGCCTGAGGCACCCTTGACCCAGTGAAAGAGGAGATGACCAGTAGATCTTTGGATATGTGAGACTGAGACTCAGGAGATAGACTTGGGCTGGAAGAATTAGCCTTGGGACATCAGCACAGGAACGACCATTAGAACCGTGGCAGCCGGAGTGCTTCACGTTGTCCAAGAAAAGTGTCTCGAGTGAGAAGAGAGTCGCTCCTCTCAGTTCCCACCAGCACCCTTCGGTCAGCCTCTCTCTCAGAGCCTGCTGCCATTCCGGCCACCTCCATTCTTTCTCAGTTCAGCTAGAGTGTTCCTTTTGGTGACTGATTCTTTTCCTCAAAACTCCCCAGAGACTACACCCATCTCCTCTGAGGCTTCCCAGGTGGCACAGAATCCACCTGCCAATGAAAGAGACCCCAGAGATGCAGATTCAATCCCTGGGTCAGGAAGATCCCCTGGAGAAGGAAATGGCAACTCGCTCCAATATTCTTGCCTCATGCCAGGTGCCGGTCCCAGAGACGCAGGCAGGTGACGTCCCTGATTTCATGAGACGCATACAAGCACATCTCAAGCCGGAGAGCCCAACGCTAGGCCTCCTCTCCCTGCTGCTGGAGCTGCGAGTTGAAGCGCACTCTGCTTGGAGCTCCGCAAAAAGACTGCCTGAAACTGAGGCTTCACTCTTCACGCGGCCCTAAACCAGCCCAGTGGCCTCACCTGGTGCTTACTTCCCTTCTCTTTCATCAGGCCTCTGGGCAGTTTCCCCCTATTGTTAGACTTTTAAGGAACCCCCACACTGTTCTCCATAGTCTATGCTTTCACCTTTGTTAGGTGAACTTGAACTACAAATTTAGGACTTGTTCTTAACACATTCTTCTCAGCTTAGGTCCAAGTGCCAACTCCAGCCCATTCAGATTCCTAAAAATCCCTCATATCTTCTCGTCCCTCTTCCTTCCTGGGGACTTGGGCTCCTGAACGTGTCTACCATGGCACTGATGGCAGCCTCTCCCCTCCATGTGAGTGCACACTGGGCTCGCCACGATGCTGTCCCCAGTCCGTGGCAGGTGCCAGACATGCACTTCATTAATATTGAATGAAAGCTTGGTGAATGAATGAATGAGAGCCCTATATGTCTGAAGTATCAGGAATTCTGAATTAGTCAATCATTAGGCTATGATGTTCAATTAAGCTTCACAAACAATTTATACTAGGCAGTGCCTGTCCCAGTGGGCAAGTAGTTCGCTAGGAATTGTTTTAAGGGACTGAATGATCTACTTTATAAATTTGAGGTGTGTTCTTTGGTTATGATTTTCGGGGCCAGTGTTTTCTGAAACCAATTAATGTCTCGGTTTGAAATGACTATTATGCCGATCTCATGGATAGGTGATATTTCCTCCCCAAAATAGAGGAGGGTGAACATTGGTGTCTATTTTGGAAACCAGACAATGAGGTGATGGCATGACAGCTGTGTTATCTTGAATCCAGGAGAAGAGGTAATAATAAAGTAAACACGGGTGTGCTAGGTCCTGAGTATATATCCCTCAGGTCAGGTCAAGCCAAAGACAGACTCAAAGAGGCCAGCGGAGGTCATGGGAATTTGAGCTCTCATTTGCCTCCTCTATCCTGTTGAGGGCAGCTTGGAGGGGATTTTGAAATGCAGAGGGCAACCATCCTTCTCTCCTGCTGCTGCTGCTGCTGCTAAGTCACTTCAGTCATGTCCGACTCTGTGTGACCCCATAGACGGCAGGCCACCAGGCTCCCCCATCCCTGGGATTCTCCAGGCAAGAACACTTCTCTCCTAGCAACCAATAAATGGATTTTTCTAGAGCTCAGGGTGAAACCCCAGAGATGTCAAGAATAAAGGACCACTGTCACTTGTGATGCCATCCAACCATCTCATTCTCTCTCACCCTCTTCTCTTCTGCCTTCAGTCTTCCTAGCATCAGAGTCTTTTCCAGTGAGTTGGCTCTTTACATCAGGTGGCCAAAGTATTGAAGCTTCAGCTTTAACATCAGTCCTTCCAATGAGTATTGAGGGTTAATTTCCTAAGATTGGCTGAATGGCACCACTGATTCAATGGACATGAACTTGGGCAAACTCCAGGAGATGGTGAGGGACAAGGAAGACTGGCATACTGCAGTCCACGGGGTTGCAAAGAGTTGGATACAATTTGGCGACTGAAAAACAACAGTCACTTGTGAGTTTTAACGATGCTCCCTTGTTTAAATAGCTTCCTGAGCTCAACATTTAGAATCACTTCATGGGAAATAGATGGGGAAACAGTGGAAACAGTGTCAGACTTTATTTTTGGGGGCTCCAAAATCACTGTAGATGGTGATTGCGGTCATGAAATTAAAAGACACTTACTCCTTGGAAGAGAAGTTATGACCAACCTAGATAGCATATTCAAAAGCAGAGACATTACTTTGCCAACAAAGGTCTGTCTAGTCAAGGCCATGGTTTTTCCTGTGGTCATGTATGGATGTGAGAATTGGACTGTGAAGAAAGCTGAGCGCCGAAGAATTGATGCTTTTGAACTGTGGTGTTGGAGAAGACTCTTGAGAGTCCCTTGGACTGCAAGGAGATCCAACCAGTCTATTCTGAAGGAGATCAGCCCTGGAATTTCTTTGGAGGGAATGATGCTGAAGCTGAAACTCCAGTACTTTGGCCACCTCATGCTAAGAGTTGACTCATTGGAAAAGACTGTGATGCTGGGAGGGATTGGGGGCAGGAGGAGAAGGGGACGACAGAGGATGAGATGGCTGGATGGCATCACTGACCCAATGGATGTGAGTCTGAGTGAACTCCAGGAGTCGGTGATGGACAGGGAGGCCTGGCGTGCTGCGATTCATGGGGTCGCAAAGAGTCGGACACAACTGAGTGACTGAACGGAACTGAGCTGATGCATTTAATACAGTTTCTGTGTGTTCTGTTCTCTCTTCCCTGGGACCCCTCATTGAAATGAAACTTGAGATTGTTCTCCAGTGGCTCTTGAGAGGTTCAGTTTTCCCTCCCTGTTTAATGATACTCCTTGTGTCCTTGTGTGTCTGTTCCACGTCTCTGATGTGTGGTTACTTAACATTTTGCAGTGAGAGAAAGTGCCTGCCATCTTGTATTTCCCTTCTGATTACAGGACTCTCGCAGCTCAGAACTGACATCTGTAGTGGGAATTTTTAGGCAACATTAATCTTGGGTCGGTTTCTCCTGGGTCACTGGTGGGCAGCCCCTGCCCACCTTAAAGAGAACCAGGTGGGCGGGCGCAGTTGGGTCAGAACCATCTTGTCGCCCAGGGCTCCAGGCTGAAGTGCAAGGGAGAGAGTGTCTGAAATCCTAATTTTGATGAAGAAAGTGCCCAGACCTGGAGGTTTTAGGGTCTAGAATTAATTGAAGACAATTAATTCTAAACAAAAAAAGAGAAGGAAGAAACATGGTGTTCGAGTAAAAGGAGTGATTTCTTCTCTGTGCTCAGAGAAGTTTCAGAGCGGACAGGAAGTCTTGGATCTTTTAAGAGAGAGGTTTGAGGATCTAGGTCAAGTAAAAAGTGTCTTCACAGCTTTGTCTGCAAAAAGTTGGAGACTCGAAGTAATGAGCCAACATCT
Organism: Capra hircus; assembly: GCF_001704415.2. Lineage (NCBI taxonomy): Eukaryota > Metazoa > Chordata > Mammalia > Artiodactyla > Bovidae > Capra > Capra hircus. The sequence goes on along the minus strand of NC_030831.1, from coordinate 39,058,820 downwards.
TTCCTTGTGAAGTATTACATTTCTGAAAAAGACTGTTCATGAATATGAAAAAAGACGCAAAATGCATGTTGTTTATCAGTCCCTCGATCAATGCCAAACTAAGGCTTCTAAAGACCCTAAGAAGTAGAAATATTTCTGTAGCCAACCCAACACATGTAAAATAAGAGGAAATCAATTTTAAATGGTAAACAAATGTGAGGAAGTCAAAGAAATTCTGATTTTTTTTTCACCAGAATGACTATTTTCATGCTCTTTTAAAATTTGAACAGTCAAATTATTTAAAAATGATTGAGAAGGGGTAGAGGTGATTTGCCCTGCTTTGAAAGTGAAAATGTTAGTGGCTCAGTCCTGTCGGACTCTAGCCCTCTAGGTGCCTCTTGTCCATGGATTTCCCAGACAAGAATGCTGGAGTAGGTTGCCATTCCCTTCTCCAGGGGATCTGCCCAACCCAGGGATCAAACCTGGGTCTCCTGCATTGCAGGCAGATTCTTTACCATCTGAGCCGCCAGGGAAGCCCTCGCACTGCTTTGTCCCCAGCTTGTATACAGTCTGGATAATTCTATGCTGAGCAGATGCCTTCAGGAGAAAGATCCTGCTTTTCCTAACAGGCATATGGGCAGAGTTCCTTGATGGCAAAATCTGTCCTTGAGAACCATGTCAGCCTGAAGTACAATGCTGTCATCTGGTGACCACATTCTGAAATTACAATTATATCTGCCCCTGGGGCTCTTGTCATCTGCTTCCTGCACCATTGTTAAGTGACACCAAATAATTTTACAGCCAGAATGATATTAGAGCAAATTGCATGCAGCTTTTCCAGTTTACAGATGAGGTGCCGAGACCTTAGTTAAAGTGGCACAGCCAGAAGGTGGCCCTGGCATATGACTAGTTAATAATCCATTTCATGGTATAAGTAGACACTTAGTACCACCAAAGTTGAATTTAGATGGTAGCTCTGCAGTGGACTAGAGCTTCCCAGGTGGCTCAGCAGTAAAGAATCCACCTGGCAATAAAGGGGACGTGGGTTTGATCTGTAGGTCGGGAAGATCCCCTGGAGAAAGAAATGGCAGCCCCCTCCAGTATTCTTGCCTGGGAAATCCCATGGACAGAGGAGCCTGGTGGGCTACAGTCCATGGGGTTGAAAAAGAATTGGACATGACTTAGAGACTAAACAATAACTGTAATTTTCTAGCTGTAAAATTATCGTGCAAATGATCAAACCTTGCTGAACCTCAGTTTCCTTGCATGTAAAATGAGAATTCCATTAGAATACACCTTGTGGGTTTACTGGAGAGATTAAATGACATAATATAACTTGCAGAGATGATTGAGACGTGTCTGGCAGAAGACAGAATATTGTTAGGATAAGTGTGCCGGTGGACACACAAGGGTGCCTTGAATATTTCCAGAGCTGTACAAACAGGACAGTATGCTTCAGAGCCATTTAAAATCAAATGATGTAGAAGAAAAAAACTAGCACTCTTTCCCCATTTCCTTCTTCCTCTTTGAGAAGATGCCAAATTGCTCTTGATCCATTTCACTGTCTTATTCTACTGTCTCTAAGTTCAAAAGCTCTGCTTTGTTGAATTTCTTGCAGAGCCTCAACTCTTTGGGGTAACTAACGTGCTTGTAACTACTGTCTAAACTGAATCCTTGTGACTTATCTTGTTTTGAATCCTGAAGTGCCAAGACCGAGTCAATTGATGACTCTAATGTCAGCAGTTCACGCTGTCACTTTAGCATAACGTCTGACCAGGTAGAGCCTGACACCATGCTTTAAGCTTCCTCTGCACTTGTGAGCACATGTAACACCTGGGGAGGTCTAATTTGGAAAATAGAATCTAACCATCAGAGCTTTCGAATTGTGGTCCTGGAGAAGATTCTTAGAGTCTCTTGGATAGCAGGGAGATCAAACAAGTCAATCCTAAAGGAAATCAAGCCTAAATATTCATTGGAAGGACTGAGGCTGAAGCTGAAACTCCAATACTTTGGCCACCTGATGTGAAGAGCTGACTCACTGGAAAAGACCCTGACGCTGGGAAAGACCGAAGGCAGGAGAAGGGGATGACAGCAGATGAGATGGTTGGATGGCATCACTGACTCAATGGACATGAGTTTGAGCAAAATCTGGGAGATGGTGAAGGATAGGGAAGCCTGGTGTGCTGCAGTCCATGGGGTCGCAGAGTCAGACACAACTGAGTGAGTGAACAGCAACAATAATACTCGTCTTCTAGCTTTTCTTTAATTTTTCCTTTCCTCAAAGCTATCTCCCCCATGATTAGTTTCTCCAAATAAGACCATTTAACACTCATGGTGAATTGCATCATTCACCTTCTGACAAGTACTACTAAAATCAGGTCAGGCAATCATGGTGTGACTTTCATCTTTGGTAGATGATAAATTCCTTTGCATCAAGAGAAATTATTCTACACGAGGTTCCTCAACACAATTAAAAATAAAACTGCCATGTGATATAGTAATTTCACTTCTAGATATTTACCTGAAGAAAACAAAAACACTAATTTGGCAAGATATTATACCCCAATGTTCACTGCAGCTCTATTTACAATAGCCAAGATATGGAAGCAAACAAAGTGTCCACTGATGGATGACTGGATAAAGACGGTGTGGTGAAGATACATGCAATGGAATATTACTCAGCCATAAAAATATGAAATCTTATCATTTGAAGTAATATGGATGAATCTAGAGGGTATTATGCCAAGTACAATAAATCAGAGAAAGAGAAATACCGTATGATCCCAGTTATATGTGGAATCTATAAAAAGAAAGCAAGCAAAACAAAACCTGAATAGACCCAGAGAACAGATACAGAGAACAAAAGGGGGCTTACCAGCAGAAAGGAAGGTGAGGGGGTGGGTGAAATATATGAAGGGGACTAAGAGAACTGTGGTGTTGGAGAAGACTCTTGAGAGTCCCTTGAACTGCAAGGAGATCCAACTAGTCCATTCTAAAGGAGATCAGCCCTGGGTGTTCTTTGGAAGGAATGATGCTAAAGCTGAAACTCCAGTACTTTGGCCACCTCATGCGAAGAGCTGACTCATTGGAAAAGACTCTGATGCTGGAGATGGAGAAGGAAATGGCAACCCACTCCAGTGTTCTTGCCTAGAGAATCCCAGGGACGAGGGAGCCTGGTGGGCTGCCATCTGTGGGGTCGCACAGAGTCGGACACGACTGAAGCGACTTAGCAGCAGCAGCAGGCCTGAAACTAGCATAATATTGCGTACCACCTCTACTTCGATACATAAAAATTTAACGAAGTTCCTGTCACATCATAGAAGCTCCAGGACTTTGGCCACCTGATGCGAAGCCCTGACTCACTGGAAAAGACTCTGATGCTGGGAAAGATTGAAGGCAGGAGGAGAAAGTGACGACAGAAGATGAGACGGTTGGATGACATCACGGACTCAATGGACATGAGTTTGAGCAAGCTCTGGGAGATGGCTAAAGGGAAGCCTGGTGTGCTGCGGTCCATGGGGTTGCAAAGAGTTGGAACATGACTGAGCGACTGATCTAAACTGACAAATACATTGCACATATGCATACAGATGTTTATATGTACACACACAGACCAATTGTACGTGTATGTGTATGACGTGCACACAGTCACTCAGTTTGTATGCACGTATGTGTGCAGTGATTGTCTGCCTCTCTCGCATATATACGTATGTGCTCAGCTCAGTCGTGTCTGACTCTGTGACCCCGTGGACTGTAACCTGCCAGGCTCCTCTGTCCATGCAGTTCTCCAGGAAAGAATACTGGAATGGGTGGCCATCCCCTTCTGCACGGGATCTTCCAGACCCAGCGGCTGAAACGTGTTTCTTGCATCTCCTGCATTGGAGGGCGGATTCTTGACCACCAAGCCACCTGGAAGCCCCAGGTGTGTGCTGCCTTTTCTTCGTCCGTTTGTCCCCTGATGGACAGTGAGGTTGTCTCCGTGCCTTGGCTCTTGTGAATAACACTGCAGTGCACATGGGGGTCCAGATAGCTTTCTGAGTTAGTGTTTTCATTTCCCTTAGATCAATACCCAGAAATAGCATTGCCGGCTCATCCATATTTTGTCCTTGATAAACAACAAAAAAGCAAGTTGATAGTATTCCCAAAACTTTTCTTTCCCAAGTTCCTGCCTCTCTCAAATCTTCCTCCATTCTTCCACACTATTATTCTTCCCTTACAGTTAACTGCCTCACTCAGAAGTTGACTATTCTGTTCTAGGCTGGCTTAGTTCTCCCCTGTGGCCCTGAAGCTACTGATTCACAAGTCACAGGGGCTCAGGAGATATGGAAAGAAGAGGCTGGCTATTATCTCCATCTAGGTATTTTCCTGATAAGAACACATCAACCCAGCCAGACATGCTGACACATTGATCTGGGACTTGTAGCCTCCCTATTTGTGAGAAATTAAACTTCTGTTGGTCAAGCCAGTTTACTGTTATGCAGCCCCAGCTAGCTAATACATGGCTTTCCTGAAGGTGTTCCTTCCTTTCAAGGACCCAACTCCACAGGAAGTCAGAGAGCTCAGGGCTTTCATCTGCACCTTTCCCCACAGAGCAGGGAAGAGAAAGATGTGATGTGGGTGCAAGGTGGGGAGGGCAGGGAGGCAAACAGAACCCCCAGGACGAAGGGCAAAGACAGAAAACACAGCAGAATGAAACAAAGAGAAAAGAGTTGTCCACAGAATGCATGTTCACAAGGAAAATGAGAATCTGCCTTGTTTTAAAACTTCAAAGGTCTGATCCACTCTCATATTTAGTGGGACTGCATCTAGAGACTGCAAGCTTAAATTTCTCACAAAACGCATGAAACTAAAAATAGCCTTTTGGAATCTAGTCTATCGGTAGGCAAAGCATCCTGGCATTTGATTTGCAGTTGAGGTACGTCGCCTCCAAGTTAATTATAGGGCCGTGGTTTGAACAGCTAGATTGGGAATTTTCCAGAACATTTAGTAAGAGCTCAGGAGAAAGCTTGGTGCTAAGTGCTCTGTAGGATAGAGGGTTTTATATGAGATGTTTTATGAAATTGGTACCCCAATGCCCCTACCAGGGGTAGTATTTGAGCAAACCTGGAACTTGTATTTCACAAAGGAAATCAGCCTTGAATATTCCCTGGAAGGACTGATGCTGAAGCTACAATACTTTGGCTACCTGATGCGAAAAGCCGATTCATTGGAAAAGACCTTGATGCTGGGAAAGATGAAGGGCAGGAGAAGGGGATGATAGAGAATGAGATGGTTGGATGGCATCACTGACTCAATGGACATGAATTTGAGCAAACTCTGGGACATAGTGGACAGGGAAGCCTGGTGGGGTGCATGGGGTTGCAGAGTCAGACACGACTTAGTGATGGAACAACAATAACAGAACTTTCATTTGCCTGGAACACCCAGTATAGGCACGGTGCAAAAGGCAGTATTTAAGGTACCTTGTTTGTCATGAAGTCTTTTGGTCCTTAGGTGCGTGTTTGAGGCTGGCCCCAGTGCAGTTACTATCTGTGTCCACAAGATGGCAGTCACAGCCAGGAAGGGCCTGCAGGAGCCACTGGCTGACCCTTTCCAGGCTGGACCGTGGGTGGGGTTTTTAGAGGTTCCTGGAGGATGGTTGAGATTCCATAGCTGTTCTTCCTAAGAGTAGGGGAAAGGATCAGGTTGAAGTAGCTGGGAGGCAGTCAGGAGGAGGGGAAGGAAGAAATAATAAACAATCACTGGAAAGTCTGGAGAGGGAGGATGAGATTGTTTTGATACTGAGTTGAGGCACAGAGGATAAACCAGAGACAGGAGGAAAGTCAGAGGAACCAGCACATCTGGTTAAAGGGCGAAAGGCTGGGAGATAAACCAGACAGCAGAGTCTACAGGAGGTGGGCCGAGGAGAGGGGCGTGTCAGGGCATCCTTGGGAGAAGTAGAGTCTGAGGCCCATGCATACTGCGGGTTTTGACTCCTGCCCGTGCCCCTGGGTGCTTCCAGGAGAGGGGGCTCAGGGATGGATCCTGACTTACCAGATCTTGAAGGAGGAGCAGGGACAGAAGACATAGAAGGAGCCAAGTTCACAGCTGGTTCAGGGAAGGCAGCACTTCTGATGGGCTGGAGCAGAGCTTTGTGGAAAGGGGGAGAGAGAGGAGACTACGAAACTAGGGGTTTATCAGTTCCAGGTGAATCTTTGGATGCTCAGCCAAGCAGGGGGGCTACCTGGTTGAACAGAAATGATGCAGTTATTAAGATACTTTAAATAAAAATTGTACTGGTGCTTCTCTATGCTTAGTTGCTACGTCATGTCCAACTCATTGTGACGTCATGGACTGGAGCCTACCAGGCCCCTCTGTCTGTGGGGTTCTCCAGGCAAGAATCCTGAAGTGGGTTGCCATTTCCTCTTCCAAGGGATCTTCCTGATCCAGGGATCGAACCTGCGTCCCCTGTGTCTCCTGCATTACAGGCAGACTCTTTACCTGCTGAGCCATCAGGGAAGCTCACTGGTGCTTTGGGAAGAAACAATTTGAAGCTAAATACAAAGCTGATTTGAGGGAGAGTAGAGTGAAGCAGTGTGAGTGGTTCCAAAGCTCTGGAAGTAGTATAGAAGTATGGAATTAAGAATTCAATATGGTAATGATATTTGAAAAAAAATGGATAAATGTTAAAGGGATTAGTGGCTTATGTGTAATGAGAAAAAAAGCTTAGGAATGTTTTTATACTAGTTCTTAGTAGAACTGGAAAACATATACACAGACTCAATTGGATTATATAAATTCAGAGAAAAAGTTAAAGAAATGCTAACATCTAGACATTTAGGTATTTTACTTTATTTTCTACCAGTGGTTTTCTCTAAGGCATGGATATAACCATCTCATCCCAAATGTTTTACTTTGTAATCAAACCTCAGGAGAATATAGAAGGTCTTGGCACACTTCAGTGTTTCAGTGGCGTTTAGAAATGTTTGTCTTATTAGAATTCCCCAGATAGCCTAGACTTATGTCTGTACTTATCTTGGAGATAGATAGATTTGGAAGGGTACTGTCCCAGCTCCAAAGATGCCACTCAGCCCCTTCTGCACTAAAGAATGTGCTGTCGACTAAAAAGATGCTCAATGTGAGAGCCGCGAGCTAAGTTTTATTTGGGGCAAAATGAGAACTGCAGCCTGGGAGACAGCACCTCAGATAGCTCTGAGAGACTGCTCCACAGAGGCACGGGGAAAGGTCAGTATAGATGTGATTTTGGTGAAGGGGGAGTACATGCAATCAAGCACATATTTTCCAGAAGGTTCCTGTTAGTCTCATGAAGACTTTGCTCGTCACGAGGAGCAGTGTCACCATGAACGATTTCAGTGCTTTCCTAGATACGAGGAGAGACAAGAGCTGGGCTCATAAAACCAACTCCTGAGAACATCTAACTATCTGAAGACCTGTCCTGCCCATTTCCCCCCCGAGCACAGAATGCCTCTTTGCTGCTCTCCACCCTCAACTCCTTCTCAGCAGCTGCAGCAGCTCATGATTCAATCGTTATAGAAGTAGATGACAAGCACCCTTGGCAGGGCCAGTTTGTAGCTGACATTACAAATGCTCCGGGGATGCTCTTATCGAAGAACATACATCTGTTGGGTGGGAGACTTGCTTGTAATCTAGGTTAGATATTCATCTTGAGGTGTTACCGGTGGTTCAGCAGGACTGTATCCAAGAGGACTGTATCTTTGGTAGCAGATATAAAGGCACATCTGTATTTCAACATGGAGTATGTATATTTTGACATGTGGGCTGGGGCATAATTTGCCATTTCATTAAGCTGTAGCCCCCCAATCTCAAGCCTGAACACATGGGTAAGAGTTTGAAACACCGCTGTTAAACATGTTTAGGTTTTAAATTAGGATGAAAGCTGGTTTTCTATCAGTGGAAAACCATTCTTCTAGAAATTGAGTTCTGTTGACTGGGGAAAAAAATGCACCACCTAAACACTGAGAATTATGTTTTATTTGGTGGATTTTCTGAGGACTTCAGCCTCTAAGACAGCCTCTCAGATCACTCTGAGGAAGGGCTCCAAAGACATAAGGGAGGAGCCAGGATGGATAGGGGGTTTTGTAATAAAAACCAAGTAGTCAGAACATCAGAAGATTACCATTAAAGAAAACCAGGCATTTTATTTTATTTATTTTTAATTGGAGGATAATTGCTTTACCTGGTGGCTCAGATGATAAAGAAAATCTGACTGCAATGCAGGAGACCTGGGTTTGATCCCTGGGTCAGGAAGATCCCCTGGAGGAGGGCATGGCAACCCACTCCAGTATTCTTGCTTGGAGAATCCCATGGACAGGGGAGCCTGGCAGGTTACAGTCCATGGGGTCACAAAGAGTTGGATATGACTCAGTGACTAACACTCACTCAACTGCTTTACAATGTTATATTAGTTTCTGCTGTGGTGGGAATCAGCTCTTAAGTATACATATATCCCCTCCCTCTTGAGCCTCCCTCCCACTCCTACTCCCCATCGGGCATTTTAAGTTAATGAATTTAGGCTTTTCCATATATATGAGTTGGGAAGATCACCTGGAGGAGGGAATGGCAACCGACTCCACTATTCTTGCCCGGAGAACCCCATGGACAGAGGTGCCTGGCGGGCTACAGTCCATGGGGTCAGCGTCAGACGCGACTGAAGGGACTTAGCATGCGTGTATATGAAAGATGCAAGAGTCTGGGCTCAGTGATACTGCTCCTCTGACGTGCGCCTCAGCTGTCCGGGGCCAGCATCCTGCTCTTTTCCATCCTGAGTCCCCTCAGGGTGCACTGCTGGGCGTGGCTGATGGCTTAATGGCCACAGCATCTTTTGTTTGCTGATAAGGCAGGCAATAGTTTTTCATCCACAGCTCTGAGCTTCCAAATCTCTGCTTTATCTTCATTGTCGCCCCTGTTTCCCTTTGAGGGGCCCTCCTCACCTGTTACCTTTATTGTCGTCCCTGGGTCAGGAAGATCCCCTGGAGAAGGCAATGGCAACCCACTCCAGTACTCTTGCCTGGAAAATCCCATGGACAGAGAAGCCTGGTAGACTACAGTCCATGGGATCGCAGAGTCGGCCAGGACTGAGCGACTTCACTTCCACTTTCGTTTCTTCACCTGTTACAGTTTCTCCCGCAGCCTTGCCACTTCATTAGCATATGTGCATTCATTCTGTCCACTTTCCTGTGGGCTGCAACTTATTCTGACCTTTCTTTTCTCCAAGCGTTTTGCATCTCGCTTGATATTCAATGCCATGATTTAGGTTTGCATTCCTCCCCCCCCACCCCGCCCCCGCCTCTTAGCATAAGAGAGCCTTTCCTTTACCTCCTGTCCCTGGCAGAAAATAGATACATCATAACAAGACTATTTTTAAGTCAACAATATAGATATAATTAGATAAGTTTAGATGGAGACCTAGTTTTGGATCAGCCCTATCAGAGCTATGTTTTTGTCATCACAGTTGTTCCCTAATCAGCTCTCTTGCATGCATGCGTGCTAAGTGGCGTTAGATGTCTCCGACTCTGTGTGACCCCATGGACTGTAACCCACCAGGCTCCTCTGTCCATGGGGTTCTCCAGGCAAGAAGCCTGGAGTGGGTTGCTGGGCCCTCCTCCAGGGGATCCTCCTGATCCAGGGATCAAACCCTGGTCTCTTGCGTCTCTTGCACTGGCATGTGTGTTCTTTACCACTAGCGCCACTTGGGGAGCCCCCCACCAGTAGCCGTGAAATCCCTACTTTCTTGTTTTAACTTTGCTGATACTGCACTTCTGGGATGTCTGTGGTCCAGCAAGAAACTGGGACAAGATGGTTTTTCCCTATAACGTCATCAAGGAAAAGAATACGAATGGCACCAATGCTCAGTATTATGTAGGCATTGGTTCTTTATTTTTACAATCCTAATTAATTTTCATGGGGAATTTTTCCCATGACAGCAGTTAATTTTCATGGGAATCTTTTTTATGGTACCTACAAAGAAAAGTAAAAGTTAAACTTGGGAAAACATACTAATAATTTAGAGACAGGAAAGCTGAGGAGGAAGCACTCCTAAGATATAGAACTTTAGCTTCTGGCTGCCCTGATTCTAATTGTTTTATTACTCCCATAGGATTTGGCTGAATTACTTTTTACGTATCAGTTTGCCTAAGTACATCCATTCAAGGTTGACAGACAGTTGTTTACAAGGAGGTCTTATATTGAGTTGGCCAAAATGTTCCTTTGGTTAGTGGATTCGTTGTTCAATAAAGTTCTTGGTGAATATGAAAATTATCTTTCATTTTTGCTTAAAATAGAACAAACTTTTCGGCTAACCTAATATATACATAATTTGCAAGTACAGACCATAAAGGACCACTTGTCTGTTTATTGTGAGAGATTTCCTGAAGATCTCCTTTGCTGCTTTAGTTTCAGCTGTCACGTATTTGAAAACAATAGTTGCTATTCCTTGTAAGTATTCTGTTTGCTTATTCACTCATTATTTCATTAAACATTTGACTACCTACAAATAAATGTATTAATTTAGTGTTTCCTTATTAAGTAAAATTCTACAAGTTTTCATTTAAAAAAATGTAGTAAGGAGGTATACATTAATTACTTGTCAGGGATTAAGAATCAGGTTTCCAGGATTCTTGTCCTGAATGTACTATTTTAGCTGGGTGAATGTAAGCAACACACATAATTAGTCTCAGCTTTAGTTTACTTATTTGTAAAATGAGGTTATTGTCTGCTTGGCATCAGAGGATTTGGGTGAGGATAAAGGCAAATAATTTGTATAAAAATGTTTTGCTAAATTGTAAAATGTTACATAAGTGTAAAGGCATTGACGTTGACTTCTAGCGGCTAAGTCAGGTATATAAAGGTGTGCTTTCTTTGTAACTTCTATGACTTTAAGCCTATTTTTAGAACATTAAAAAGTTGAATCTGTCAGCAAAATTATCCATTTGTGTTTCAAAAACAGCACCTGGAAACATCTCTTAACCATCACGAGGCAAAGAGGCTCCCAGAAATTTCCTGTTGTGGACGTTTGCACATGCGTGTAGACCCAGGGCAAATGACTTCCTGGCCGGTTCAGTGTTCTGGTAGACCAGTGAGGCTCGTTGAACACAGTGGCAGAGAATGGGGAGTGATGGATCTGTTTTAGGTAGGGGGTTCGGGAAAGTTCTCTCTGCAAAGTACCGTTGAACAGAGAACTGCGTAAAGTCAGGGAGCAAGCCACGTGAGTATTTGACCCAAGAGCGTTCCAAGCAAACTGAATGAGTATCTCAGGGTAGAAGTATCTTGTACATGTATCTCAGTATATTTGAGCCAGCATCTCTGTAATATAGATCTAGAAGCTGAACTATATTTATGAATGTAATTTCATAATGAAAATTAGTTGGTTTATGCATGTGTCTGAAAAAAAATACATAAATTTGAAATAATTTATTCTATAACCTCCCAACACTTCATTAGGCAGGGATTTCAGCTTCCTTATATTTGTGATGTCCTATGAAGCCTGGAGCCATTCGCTTCAGGTCAGAATTATTTGTTCTTGCTTTTTGCCAAAACTGACGGAACCAGGCAGTTTGCCATCAAAATGGGAGCCATCCAGCTTCATAATTTCTGAATGAGGTTGAGAAGGGAAATACATTTGGAAAAGAAAATACATTTCATTCAGAAATAATTGAAATCACTTCTTGAATGATTGATAAAGAACTGACCTAAAGTTATTCAGGAAGACAACAGGAGCTTGGAAGAAAGAAACCAAATCAACACTGTGGCTTTTTGAAGTCAAAAGTCAAGAAAGGCCTGAGTTACATGCAACTCTGATTTATTCAAAACCTAAATTTAGGAGTGGTATTTGCCTACTAGAAGAAATCTTTACCCCAGAGAGGGGGATATGGATTTCTATGGAGAAGACAATGGCACCCCACTGCAGTACTCTCGCCTGGAAAATCCCAAGGATGGAGGAGCCTGGTAGGCTGCAATCCATGGGATCGCTAAGAGTCAGGCACAACTGAGCGACTTCACTTTCGCTTTTCACTTTCATGCATTGGAGAAGGAAATGGCAACCCACTCCAGTATTCTTGCCTGGAGAATCCCAGGGACGGGAGAGCCTGGTGGGCTGCCGTCTATGGGGTTGCACAGAGTCGGACACGACTGAAGTGACTTAGCAGCAGCAGCAGCAGCAGCATGGAATAGGGACCAGGGAACGGTCAGTTGTTACTGGCTTCTCTGGGGGCATAGAGCGATTCTTAGGGAGGGAAGCAGTGGTGACAGCAGGCCTTGGTGTTCCTAGCATTTTTGCTGCTTGAAATCTTGGTAGGGGCTTCCCTGGTGGTCTAGTGGTTAAGAATTCACCTGCTAATACAGAGGACACAGGCTCGATCCCTGACTTGGGAAGAGCCCACATGCTGCTGAACAACTAACCCTTGGGCCACAATTCCTGAGCCTGTAACTACCGAAGCCTGCATGCCTAGAGCCTGTTCATGTGCATGCATGCGTGTTAAACTCCTTCAGTGGTGTCTGATTCTTTGCTACCCTCTAGACTGTAGCCCGCCAGGCTCCTCTGTCCATGGGGATTCTCCAGGCAAGAATACTGGAGTGGGTTGCCATGCCCTCCTCCAGGGATCTTCCTGACCCAGGGACTGAACCCGAGTCTCTTGCATCCCTGCATTGGCAGGAGGGTTCTTCACCACTAGCACCAACTGGGAAGCCCCCAGGGCTTGTATTCTGCAACAAGAGAAGCAACTTCAATGAGAGCCCCAGGTACCGCAACGAAGAGTAGCCTCTGTTCACTGTGACTAGAGAAAGCACACACAATGAAGACCCAGTGCAGCCAAAAATAAATAAGTAAATAAATTTGAAATGATTACATAAAACACATTTTCATAGGTTGCCTTGAAACTTCTGTATGTGTGTGTGTTTCTAGCATTTAAGCAAACCATATAATACAGCAAATTTTTACCATCACAGCTTGTGCCAGTCTGTTTGTATTATTGACTTTCTGTGTAAATAATAGAGGTTTCCTATATTTCCTATACAAAATAGTCCTTTCCAAATTATAAAATATTTCTACGTGCTTTATCTCACTTGGTACACACAATCCCCTTTAGTTTCCATGTGATAATGAAACTAGGATTATTTATTGAATGCATGATTTCATTTTATTATTATTCCCATTTTATTGATGAAGAAGCAGAGTCTTTAGTAAAGTAATTCTTAGATAATTTTGGATAATTGAAGTAACAAAAAAAAACCCAGTGATGGTTTTACTGATGTAATTGGATGTAAGGCTATTTTTCCTCTCAGGTTCAGTTGTGATTTGTAAGTATCTCTAGAGGGAGACCTGGGTTTGATCCCTGGGTTGGGAAGATCCCCTGGAGAAGGGAGAAGCTACCCACTTCAGTATTCTGGCCTGGAGAATTCCATGGACTGTATAGTCCATGGGGTCGCAGAGTCAGACACAACTGAGTGGCTTTCACTGTCACTAAGTTAATTACCCCCTAAAGTAGGTCCAAAAAAACAAAACAGTCTGACACTGTTTCCACTGTTTCCCCATCTATTTCCCATGAAGTGATGGGACCAGATGCCATGATCTTCGTTTCCTGAATGTTGAGCTTTAAGCCAACTTTTTCACTCTCCTCTTTCACTTTCATCAAGAGGCTTTTTAGTTCCTCTTCACTTTCTGCCATAAGGGTGGTGTCATCTGCATATCTGAGGTGATTGATATTTCTCCTGGCAATCTTGATTCCAGCTTGTGCTTCTTCCAGCCCAGCGTTTCTCATGATGTACTCTGCATAGAAGTTAAATAAGCAAGGTGACAATATACAGCCTTGATGTACTCCTTTTCCTATTTGGAACCAGTCTGTTGTTCCATGTCCAGTTCTAACTGTTGCTTCCTGACCTGCATATAGGTTTCTCAAGAGGCAGGTCAGGTGGTCTGGTATTCCCATCTCTCAGAATTTTCCACAGTTTATTGTGATCCACATAGTCAAAGGCTTTGGCATAGTCAATAAAGCAGAAGTAGATGTTTTTCTGGAACTCTCTTGCTTTTTCCACGATCCAGCAGATGTTGGCACTTTGATCTCTGGTTCCTCTGCCTTTTCTAAAACCAGCTTGAACATCAGGAAGTTCACGGTTCACATATTGCTGAAGCCTGGCTTGGAGAATTTTGAGCATTATTTTACTAGCATGTGAGATGAGTGCAAGTGTGTGGTAGTTTGAGCATTCTTTGGCATTGCCTTTCTTTGGGATTGGAATGAAAACTGACCTTTTCCAGTCCTGTGACCACTGCAGAGTTTTCCAAATTTGCTGGCATATTGAGTGTAGCACTTTCACAGCATCATCTTTCAGGATTTGAAATAGCTCAACTGGAATTCCATCACCTCCACTAGCTTTGTTTGTAGTGATGCTTTCTAAGGCCTACTTGACTTCACATCCCAGGATGTCTGGCTCTAGGTGAGTGATCACACCACTGTGATTATCTGGGTCATGAAGATCTTTTTTGTATAGGTCTTCTGTGTATTCATGCCACCTCTTCTTAATATCTTCTGCTTCTGTTAGGTCCAGACCATTTTTGTCCTTTATCAAGCCCATCTTTGCATGAAATGTTCCCTTGGTATCTCTAATTTTCTTGAAGAGATCTCTAGTCTTTCCCATTCTGTTGTTTGCCTCTATTTCTTTGCATTGATCACTGAAGAAGGCTTTCTTATCTCTTCTTGCTATTCTTTGGAACTCTGCATTCAGATGCTTATATCTTTCCTTTTCTCCTTTGCTTTTTGTCTCTCTTCTTTTCACAGCTATTTGTAAGGCCTCCCCAGACAGCCATGTTGCTCTTTTGCATTTCTTTTCCATGGGGATGGTGTCGATCCCTGTCTCCTGTACAATGTCAAGAACCTCATTCCATAGTTCCTCAGGCACTCGTATCTATCAGATCTAGTCCCTTAAATCTATTTCTCATTCCCACTGTATAATCATAAGGGATTTGATTTAGGTCATACCTGAATGGCCTAGTGGTTTTCCCTACTTTCTTCAATTTCAGTTTGAATTTGGCAATAAGGAGTTCATGATCTGAGCCACAGTCAGCTCCCGGTCTTGTTTTTGTTAATCGTATAGAGCTTCTCCACCTTTGGCTGCAAAGAGTATAATCAATCTGATTTCGGTGTTGACCATCTGGTGATGTCCATGGGTAGAGTCTTCTCTTATGTTGTTGGAAGAGGGTGTTTGCTATGACCAGTGCATTTTTTTTTTTGGCAAAACTCTATTAGCCTTTGCCCAGCTTCATTCTGTATTCCAAGGCCAAATTTGCCTGTTACTCCAGGTGTTTCTTGACTTCCTACTTTTGCATTCCAGTCCCCTATAATGAAAAGGACATCTTTTTTGGGTGTTAGTTCTAAAACGTCTTGTAGGTCTTCATAGGACCATTCAACTTCAGCTTCTTCAGCGTTACTGCAGCCATGAAATTAAAAGACACTTACTCCTTGGAAGAAAAGTTATGACCAACCTAGATAGCATATTCAAAAGCAGAGACATTACTTTGCCAACAAAGTCCGTCTAGTCAAGGCTATGGTTTTTCCAGTAGTCATGTATGGATGTGAGAATTGGACTGTGAAGAAAGCTGAACACTGAAGAATTGATGCTTTTGAACTGTGGTGTTGGAGAAGACTCTTGAGAGTCCCTTGGACTGCAAGGAGATCCAACCAGTCCATTCTGAAGGAGATCAGCCCTGGGATATCTTTGGAAGGAATGATGCTGAAGCTGAAACTCTAGTACTTTGGCCACCTCATGGGAAGAGTTGACTCATTGGAAAAGACTCTGATGCTGGGAGGGATTGGGGGCAGGAGGAGAAGGGGATGACCGAGGATGAGATGGCTGGATGGCATCACTGACTCGGTGGACGTGAATCTGAGTGAACTCCAGGAGTTGGTGATGGACAGGGAGGCCTGGCGTGCTGCGATTCATGGGGTCGCAAAGAGTCGGACACGACTGAGCGACTGAACTGAACTGAACTGAACTGAAAGTAGGTCCAAATTTAAGACCAAGGAGACAGACTGAGATTGGTTAGCACTGTTGGTCATCCTTTTCCAGTAGAAACAATGTAGGCTCAAGACCCTGGCGGAGGAATCTCTCAGAAGAGAAAAGCAGGACAAAACTGTAGCATTTCCTGTGTTTGCTACAGAGCAGGAAATAGTTTCTCCTTATTTCAAGCCAAGTGTATGTGTCGGGGAGGCTTCAAGGGGATCACCCAGAATGTTTGATGTGTCTCCTGTAGTTTGCAGGTCACAGAAGAACTGGGATTTGATGTATGGCTTAAAAAATATCTAAACTCAGGTGGTTCTGATAACTGGCTAGAGAAGCAGAAAGAGCGAAAGATGGGCTTGTATTAGGAGCATCATATATGTGGCACCCTTGAACCAGGTATGACCAGCCTAGTCCTTTAAAAACCCTGTGCAAGAGGGCTGTCTGGAGGGCTGAAGGGACCAAGGGGAAGGTCAAGGGCTGAGGAGTCAAAAGCAGCCAGGTAGAGGAGGGGCATTGCCTGCATCTTGAGGGGTGGGGCTATCTCTGAGGATCTTGTGGCAGTGCCCCTGGGTGAGAAAGAATCAATGTCTGGAAATTGCCGCACCAGAGGACAATGCATGGTTGCAATCATTGCAGCTACCTACTGTTGGTATCAGTCATAGTAGAACTGATTATGCCGCAGTCATCAATTAACTGAAAATCACAACAGCTTAACACAGTGAAAGCTCTTTCTGTGCTTGTATAGAGATGGATGGGGTTTGGGTGCCTTGTTGCTATATCATCTAGTACATGTGGTCTCAAAGGCTGTTTGCAGCAGAGACCTTAGGATGAGTGGGCCAGGTATATAGGCTCCTGACTTGCTCTGGAAGTGACTTTTATTAGCCCAACTGACTGCAGAGGAAGCTGGGAAGTGCAGTTTGCCCATATATGAAGGAAGAGGATATGGTACAGTAAACACATAGAGCGTCTTTGCCAACTGTTCCTTTCCGCTCTTCCCAGTTCCTGTTCAGCACTGGGGGAGCTAAGGGCAGCCTAGGGAGTGAAAGCAGATGCAGAAAACCAGAGCAGTTTCTCAGAATGAGCCTTCAAGGTCAAATCACACCAAAGCTAGAGGAGAGGAATTGGTTTAAATTAATAAGGTTATTTAATGTCAGTTGGACATTTGATTGCTAAAATGAAATGGTTCTTCTTGTGGCTGAAAATGACCCAAAGAAATGTATTATTTGAATTTGGCCGTAACATTTATGGAAACCGCACAAGGTTAGTGTATGGAAACACATTAGATTTTTGTATAGTCATTTTGTAACCCAAAGCTATACTGAATGCATTTATTCTACAGTTTTTTTGTGTGTGCAATCTTTAGGATTTTCCATATGCAATTTCACATCATCTGCAAATAGTGACAGTTATACAATCTTTTCTGATATGTGAAAAGTGAAAGTGTTAATCGCATCATTGTGTCTGACTCTTTGTGACCCCACAGACTGTAGCCCACCAGACTCCTCTGTCCATGGAATTCTCTAGATGTGAGTACCATCTATTTTTTTCTTATTTAATTGTTCTGGTTGGAATATCCAATACTATGTTGAATAACAGTGGCAGAAGTGGGCATCCTTGTCTTAGTCTTAGAGGAAAAACGTCCAGCTTTTCACCATTGACTATGATGTCATACATGGCATATTATATGGATTTGTCATGTATGGCCTTTATTATGTTGAGATACATTCTCTCTGCATCCTCTTTGTTGAGAGTTTTATTATAAGATGGGTATTGAAATTTGTTGTATGCTTTTTCTGAATTTATTGATATCACATAATTTGTGTCTTTTTTTGGTTAATATGATGTATTACATTGATTACTGTGAATGTTGAACCATCCTTGTATCCCTGAAATAAATCCCACATGGTCACAGCATACGATCCTTTTAAGATATTGTTGAATTTCATTGGCTAGTATTTTGTCGAGTATTTCACGTCTTGTTCATCATGCATATGGGCCTATTATTTTCTTGCGGTGTTCTTCTCTGGTTTTGGTATCGGGGTAATGTAGGCCTCATAAATTGATTTAAAGTGATTACTCTTCCTTTTTTTTTTTTTCTTTGGGCTGTTCCTCTGTGTTTCCATTTTACTTGACTCTCTGTGTTTGTTTCTATGCATTAAGCAAAGGAGCCACCTCTCCTGGTCTTGAAGAAGTGGCCTTGTGTAGGAAATGAGCGTTAACTCTGCCCTTGCTCTTGATTGTCCTTAAACTTTTGTGATTGTCTAAGTGACTGTTTTAGTGGCTCCCAGTAGTTGAGGGTGTGCCAATACCTGTCAAGGTCCAAAGTGGAGAATCTTAGCGCTTAGATTCGGGCTGACGGGAAGCCGATTCCTCAGGCAGCAGCCTTTGCAGTGTTAGTCGCTCAGTCATGTCTGACTCTTTGTGACCCCATGGACTACACGTAGTCCACCAGGCTTGTCTGTCCATGGAATTTTCCAGGCAAGAATACTGTTGTGGATTGCCATCACCTTCTCCAGGGGATCTTCCCAACCTAGGGATCAAAGCTGCGTCTCCTGCATTGCAGATAGACTTCTTACCATCTGAGCAACCAGGGAAGCCCGCAGCCCCACGGGACTGCAGCAAAAGTCCCCTGGCCACAGAGCCAGGCCATCCAGAGGTGTCGCCTTGGTAGCAATCACAAAAGTCAGCGCCAGGTGAGTGTACAAGCTCCTTTCCAGAAGTGAGGCAGAGGGAGAGTGCAGAGATGGCCCCCACTGGTCTCCATCCCTGGATTGCACCTCGGTGCACCCCTAGGTGTGTGAGAACCTGAAGCCTGCCCCTCAGCCTGGAGCTCCAGGGTGAGACTTTCTCTTTCTCAGAGAGACTGGGGGTGTGTTCAGTCTGCTTTCTGTGCTGTGCCCTGCGTAGTAGCTGGCTAGAAACTTTGTCCCCATTTGTTACAATCCCGAGGGACACTGGCATGCAAGCCTTGCTGGCCACCAGAGCTAGGCAATGAAGGGACCTCCCTGGGCATCAGCCATGAAGTCCAGGGCACTAGATTCACGTACAAGCTCACTTCCAAGGGATGCTGACAAGCTGAAGCAAGGCAGTGAGAGAGCGCTAAGCCGATGCCCACTGGCCTTGGCCTCCTGGGAGATGTGGGCCACACGAGATGCCTGCCCTTGAGCTTAAGCTCCAGGACAAGCAAATAGGCCTCTTTCACAGAAAGCCTGGGAGCATTTCCGTCAGCTGTCTTTGTGGTGCCCTGGGGCTGGGAGCCTGCCAAGAACTGTCTCTGATTGTTACTGTCCCAAGGGACACAGGAACACAAGGCCCCCATGGCCACCTGAGCCAGGTAACCAAGAGGGATTACATCTCCCCCTGCCTCCGCCCCCCTCCCTCGGGCAGCAGCTGCAAAATCCAGGACACCAGCCACGTGTGAAAGCTGCCCTCTGGGATATACCAGCATTCTGTAGCACAGCCGTGAGGATGAGAACACGAAGAAGACAGGAGCGCTCCAGTGTCTCTGGATGGGATTGTATTAGGCCCTAGATAAGCTTGATTAGGAGCTGCCCCTCAGGCTGCAGCTGTGAGGTAAGTGACTGTGCCTCTTTGCAGAAAGACCGGGCTCCTCCAGTGTTTGTCTCTTGCTTTTCCTGGGGGCTGGTAACTGTTTGGGGACCCTGTCTCCAGTGGCTCTAGTCCTGTGGGACCACCAGCACAAGCCCCTGCCCGCCGCCAGAGCCAGGCAAGCTCTATAAGATTGGCAGCAGCCATAGAGACTGCGGGGCCAGAGGAGG
This sequence comes from Capra hircus, assembly GCF_001704415.2. Classification (NCBI taxonomy): domain Eukaryota; kingdom Metazoa; phylum Chordata; class Mammalia; order Artiodactyla; family Bovidae; genus Capra; species Capra hircus. The sequence continues at coordinate 39,039,051 of NC_030831.1, read as the reverse complement.
GTGAGGGCTCTCCTGGTGGTTCAGTGGTAAAGAAATCTGACTGCAGTGCAGGAGACCCAGGTTCACTCCCTAGGTGGGGAAGATCCCCTGGAGAAGGAAATGGAAACCCACTCCAGTATTCTTTCCTGGAAAATCCCAGAGACAGAGGAGCCTGGTGGGCTACAGTTCATGGAGTCACGAAGAGTTGGACATGATTGAGCAGTTAACACTTCCTGATGAGTAGAGTACAAGCTTCTTTCTGGGAGATGCCACTTAGAAGAGGGAGCAGAGGGAGAATGTTCTTGTTGTTAAGCATCTTCAACAGTTTACATTGGGATGCCTGTTTTTTATTACACTTGGGTCACTGGGTTTCATAGCTTTTCACTGCTTTTGGACTATGGAATGACTTTCATTTTCAGAAAATGTATTTCCACTCATGGGAAATGTTTATAGGAATCATTTTTGATTTTTTTGAGTTGTAGTTTGTGTCATGAATAATCAGTACATGTTTTAAAAAGAAAGACTCCAAGAAACAGGATACAAAATTGCATCCATGTGTAGAGCTAACTCTAAAGTGAATAGACCCGAAAGAGGGTGGTGGTATTGTAGAAAAACTGGTAAATTATCTGTGGTTAAGATGACAACTGAAGTGATCTATAGAGTCAGTCAAATTGTTCTTAAAGTCCCAATGGCTTTTTTTAAAAAATAGAAATGGAAGAGCCAATTCTACAATTCATAAGGAATTTCAAGGAGACCCAAATAGCCAAATGGTTTTAAAATGGGAGAGGAAAGACCCCAAGAACAAAGCAGGTGTTCAAACAAAAATTGTACAGGAATTTAAAGCAGCCTTATTCATAATAACCAATCAGTGAAAACTGCCAGTGGTCAAATGGTGGACAGATTAGAAGTAAATCGTCATCACAATCCGTAGTCCGTATGCAGCAATATAAAGTTTTAGTGAGAATAAATATATGAATTTTAAAGCAAACTACCAACAAATAACTGGAGAAACTTGCTCAGAGTAGAAGGCCAGTGAAAAACTCTTCCACTATTTGCAACTATCATGAGTATAATTGATTCTGGCAAATATCAATGGATACTAAAACTGAGTCAAAGCTTAGTGGGGAATAGATCATTCATACACCCTCAGTGTAGTAGTATGTCAGTGTTACATTTTCTGAATTTGATTGCTGTGGCTATGTAAGATAATAACCTTGCTCTTAGGAAGTATATGCTGAAACAGGCATTTATAGGGGTGAAAGGTCATACTGTCTGCAACATTTAATTAATTTTATAACAATAATTATTACAAATATTTATATGTGTGTGTCTGCCTGCCTATTTATCTATATGATGAAGCAAATGCAGCAAAATGTTAGCTATTGGTTCAGTTCAGTTCAGTTCAGTCGCTCAGTCGTGTCCGACTCTTTGCGACCCCATGAATCGCAGCATGCCAGGCCTCCCTGTCCATCACCAACTTCTGGAGTTCACCCAGACTCACATCCATCGAGTCAGTGATGCCATCCAGCCATCTCATCCTCTGTCGTCCCCTTCTCCTCCTGCCCCCAATCCCTCCCAGCATCAGAGTCTTTTCCAATGAGTCAACTCTTCGCATGAGGTGGCCAAAGTACTGGAAATGTAGGTAAAAGATACATAGCTGTACTTGCAACTGTCTTGTAAGTTTGAGGTTTTTCCAAAGAAAGTGACAAAATGAAACAAAGCCCACTCATTCCCAACATAAAAATCCCCCCTTCTAGAATCTGCTCCCTCCCTTGGGCTTCCCTTGTGGCTCAGCTGGTAAAGAATCCACCTGCAATGCAGGAGACCTGGGTTCGATCCCTGGGTTGGGAAGGTCCCCTGGAGAAGGGAAAGGCTACCCACTCCAGTATTCTGGCCTGGAGAATGCCATGGACTGTATAGTCCATGGGGTCGCAAAGAGTCAGATGTGACTTTCAGTTTCGGAATCCACTCCAGTAAAGACGTGGTAGGCTGGATATGTGGCAGGTTCAGTTTTAAAGCATTTTCCAGCCATATGACTTTTGGTGTCTATTCTCCTACGTTTCACCATGAAGATAACATGAGATCTGATGAATAAAACACACACACACCCCCCTCAAACCCCCATATATAAAGGAGGAGGAGACTCCCCCTTGCTTGGAGCGTTCAAGAAGATTGATAGGCTGGCTCAAAGACACAGTTCTGGGGGGACTGGTGTTGGTGAAAGCATTTCATTACCTTTAGTTCAAGGTGAAGACCCCGTTCAGGAGGGCTGCTCAGCTGAGCCCAGGACTACACAGCCTGGCGGGGTAGACGGTCCAGAGAGATGACACATGGGTGGCGGTTCCCACAGTGTGGCTGACACCCTACGACACACCTGTCACTAGCATTGTCAGATGCTGCCAACCAAATAAATAGGGAACAACTTCCCAGAGGAGCCAGCCTCTAAGGTTCTGGAAGGTGCCATCCGGAACAGCTTGTCCCCGAAGGTGTATTACTGGGAGCTTCAGTGAGGCTACAGGTTCAAACAGGAGATTGATGGGCTATGCCTGCCTGTCTGTGTTCTTTATCCACTGTCAGTCAGTTTTATTTCTGCTGCCTGCGTTTGTGTCAAGGAAAGCCAAATTCTATGAATATTTAGTATAGCTTTGCCATGAAAAATTAAAGCCTCAGTATTTTTCCAATGTGAGGTTTAGATGTTAGATGACTTCCTTTATTTCAGGAATTCATCCTTCCTTGACACATGAGGTTAAGAGGATGGAAAACAAGAGAATGATGCTGAGAGTGGGCGATTCAATAATTTATTTGACTGAACCGCTCAGACCTCCAAATTTGATAGCACTAGGTATCAGCATTGCCTTTTCTTTCAAAGTAATCTGGATTCGAAGTATAACCAGCAATTAAAATTTCTTTTAGAGCAATGATTTGCTCCTTGTGATCTGCTGTTTTTCCCAGCCCAAGATTGAAAAGACTCTTTTTAAGGTTCATTGGTTTCTGCTGAACCTGAGTTTATAGCAAATGTGTGTTAGTGTGTTTTTGGTAGCAGGGTCACACACACTCACACACACACACACACACACACACACACACACACTGATGCTCAGTTTAAAAATAGAAAAGTTAAGCTGAGTGATTTCTGTTATTCGTGGATGCTGAAGTCAATATTCAGATTTGATGCTGTACACTACAGTCAGCAGATCAAATTCAACATAACCAAGCATCAGACATGAAGAGAGTTGTGGTCATGCAGGCAAAGCCTATTCACTAACCATACTAAAATTTTTATGGAGCACAGTATTACAGTCAGATTCATGATGTGGTATTGGAAACATTTACTTTAAAAAAAAAAAAACCGCTGACCTGCTTTGAGAGGCTGATATGTAGGTTTTTTAATTCTTGGAGAGGCTTTGAATGATAGTATGTGTCTTTGAAAGCAAAGTTATACAGTAAGAAAACTAATACACTATTAATTTTATATATTGCCTTATGCCTGTATAAGGATAGATGAGTATTTACATATATTTTACTGCATCTTTTTAAAGAATTAACAATATATCTTGAATTATTTCTTTTTTAATGACTGCATTGCATTTCATTGTGTGGACATTACATAGACTATCCAACCAATTCCCTGTTAATCTAAATTTGGGTTGTTCACAATATTTTGCTCAATGCCTCAATGAATAACTTTGCACATATGTTTCATTCTTGTAGAAGTGCCTAAAAGTATAAATGCCCACAGTGTAGTTGCTGAGGCGAAGGGCAAATATGTATATTATATTGTTGTTGTTCAGTCGCCTAGTCATGTCCAGCTCTTTGCGACCCCCTGAGCCACAGCACTCCAGGCTTCCTTATCCTCCACTGTCTCCTGGTGTTTGCTCAAACTCACGTCTGTTGAGTCAGTGATGCCATTCTGCCATCTCATCCTCTGTCACTCCCTTCTCCTCCTGCCCTCAATCTTTCCCAGAATCAGGGTCTTTTCCAAAGAGCTGGCTCTTTGCATCAGGTCCCCAAAGATTTGGAGCTTCAACATCAGTCCTTACAATGAATATTCAGAGTTGATTTCCTTTAGGATGGACTGGTTTGATCTCCTTGCAGTCCAAGGGACTCTCAAGAATCTTCTCCAGCCCCACAGTTTGAAAGCATCAGTTCTTCGGTGCTCAGCCTTCTTTATGGTCCAACTCTCACATCCATACATGACTACTGGAAAAACCATAGCTTTGACTAGACGGACCTTTGTTGGCAAAGTAATGTCTCTGCCTTTTAATATGCTGTCTAGGTTTGTTGTAGCTTTTCTTCGAAGGAGCAAGTGTCTTTTAATTTCATGGCTGCAGTCATTGTCCACAGTGATTTCGGAGCTCAAGAACATACAGTCTATCACTGTTTCCATTGTTTCCTCAACTATTTGCCATGAAGTGATGGGACCGGATGCCATGATCTTCATTTTCTGAATGTGGAGTTTTAAGCCAGGCTTTTTACTCTTACAGGTCACACCATTTTAACCCACTCCTCCTCTCCTGAAAACGTGTGCATGTCAGTTTCTTCCTCATGGCCTGACCTACAGAGTGTGTTGTCAAGCCTTTGGACTTTTGCCAGAAACCTTCTCCCCCCCGCCCCCCATCTTTGCCCTGAGTCAGCAGGAGAAACCAGATGTCTGAGCTGATGAGTGTGCTGGAGCTGGCTTGGTGGGCTCACCAACGTCTATTGTGAAAAGTCCAGAGATTTTGTGCTTGTTGTTAAACATTACATTTAAACTATAAAATCAAACCATATAAGCATATAAATTAAATAAATATTAGGAAAAAATGGCAATAAGTTCTCAGAAACATGACTTTCTAATCACAACTTTTACTATTATTAATGGTGATGGTGGTTTAGTAGCTAAGTTGTGTCTGACTCTTGTGACCTCATGGACTGTAGCCCACCAGGCTCCTCCATCCATGGGGTTTTCTAGGCAAGAATACTGGAGTGGATTGCCATTTCCTTCTCCAGGGGATCTTCCTGACCCAGGGATTGAACCCGGGTCTCCTGCATTGCAGGCAGATTCTTTACCAACTGAGCTATGAGGGAAGCCCTTTATTGATGGTAATTTCCTCCTATTGTCTTTAAGGCTGAGACACAGGTGAATGCATCTCTGCTCAGTGACCCCACTTACACTGTAGCTTGAAGTCAGCATGGTGGAAGCAGTTACACTATGGAAATCAGTATACACTACAAACTGGGGCTTTTACCTCCCCAGAAGAATCAACTGTGTAACTTTTACAAGCACACCACTACCCACTAGGAGAGAAGTTCCCTGGTAGAAAACCTGGTTCTGAGTTTTTTACAAACCTTGGAGATATTGTGAGTTCAGTTTCACACCAGCACAAGATTGCAACATAGTGAGATACATGACCTTTTGGTTTTCCAGTGCATGTACAAGTTATGTTTATACTACAATAGTCTCTCAAGCATATAATGATAGCATTATATCTAAAAAAATATAAATACTTTAATGAGAAATACTTTATTGCTTGAAAAGTGCTAACCATCATCTGAGCCTTCAGCAAGTTGTGATCTTTTTGCTGCTGAAGGTTCCTGCCTTGATGCTGATGGCTGCTGACTAATCAGGGTGGTGGCTGCTAAAAGTTGGTGTGGCTGTGGCAGTTTCTTAAAATAAGACAACAGTGAAGTTTGTTGCATGAACTGATGCTTCCTTTCACCAACAATTTTTCTGTAGCTTACAGTGCTGTTTGATACCATTTTACTTCCAGTCAAAATTCTTTAAAAACTGGACTCAGTTCTCCCAAACCCCACAGCTGCTTAATCAACCAAATCTACCTAACATTCTAAATCCTTCCTTGTGATTTCAACAGTTTTCTCAGCATCTTCACCAGGAGTAGATTCCATCCCAAGAAACCACATTCTTTGCTCATCCATAAGAAGCATCGCCTCATCTGTTAAAGTTCTAATAGCATGAAAACAATGTTAATCTTTTTGTACATCTCTGTGAGAGCTCTTGGATGACCAACTGCATAGTCAATGAGTAGAAATATTTTTGAAAGGAATCTTTCTGTTTTTCTGAGCAGTGGGTCTGAACAATAGGCTTAAATTGCTCAGTAAACAGTGTTGTAAGCAGATGGGCTGTCATCTAGACTTTGTTTTTTCCATTTTTAGAGCACAGACAGAGTACAATTAACATCATTTTAAGAGCTCTAAGATTTTGAATGGTAAATGAGCGTTGGCTTCAACTACAAGTCACCACAGCTGCATTAGCTCCTAATAGGAAAGTCAGCCCAACCTTTGAAGCCAGGCATCGACTTCTCCTCTCTAGCTATGGAAGTCCCAGATGGCATCTTCTTGCAATAGAAGGATGTTTTGTTTACATTGACGATCTGTTGTTTAGTGTGGCCACCTCATTAATTATCTTAACTAGGGGATGGCAGAGGATGAGATAGTTAGAAAGCATCACCAACTCAATGGATATAAGTTTGAGTAAAATCAGGGAGATATTGGAGGACAGAGGAGTCTGGTGTGCTGCAGTCCATGGTGTCGTAAAGAGTCAGACATGACGTAGCCACCAAACGACAACAACAAAGATCTTCTGGATGGCTTGCTGTAGCTTCTACATTAGACCTGCTGCCTCCCTTGCACTTTCACATTACGAAGATGGATTCTTTCCTTAAACCTCATGAACCAACCTCTGCTAGCCTCAAGCTTTTCTTCTGCTGATTCCTCACCTGTTTCAGCCTTCATAGATTTGAACAGAGTTAGGGCCTGGCTCCAGACAAGATTTTGGCTTAAGGACATCTTGTGGCTGCATTGATCACCCAGACCATTGAAACTTTGTCCATATCAGTAACAATGCTATATCACTTTCCTATCATTCACATGTTCCCTGGAGTCAGCCTCTTTAATGCTCTTCAAGAACTTTTCCTTTGCATTCACAACTTGGTTTGGGGGGGCAAGAGGCCTGGCTTTTGTCTTCTTTTGGTTTTCAACATGCCTTCCTCACTAAACTGAATCATTTGTAACTTTTGATTTAAAGTGAGACATGCAACTCTTTCTTTCACTTGAGCACCTAGAAGCCATTGTAGGCTTATTAAGTGGCCTAAATACTATACTGCTGTGTCTCAGAGAATAGAGGGAGAGAAAGGGAGAGAAACAGGGGAGTGGCCAATCAGTGGAGCATTTGGAACATTCACCCATTTATCTGTTAAGCCTGCCCTCTAATATGAGGGTGGTTCATGGTGCCCCAACACAACGACAATGGCAACATCAAAGATCGCTAGATCACCATGAAAAATATAATAGCAAAGGAGTCTGAAATATGGTGTGAATTACCAAAATGCAGTGCAGGGATGTGCAGAGGAAATGCTGTTGAAAAAATGGTGCCTGCCAGAAGGCTTGCTCAACTCGAGGTTGCCAGAAACCTTCAGTTTGTTAAAAAGAAAAAAAAAAGGAACCTTTGCAAAACGCAGTAAAACGAGATATGCCCACATAAATGCCAAACCCAAACACATTTTCCTCCTATGTTCCTTCTCTTTAGTCTGCCTCATGCCTCCTTCAGGGTTAATCTTGCAGTAATATCTTCCCGCAGATGTTGGGTTCATAATGTATTTATCTTTTATTATCTTGTTGTTAAATATGGAGTTTGGGTTGGTGTTTTAGCCTGCCCTGTTTGGTACCCTGGCAATAACCATAATGCTAGTTATTTTTCCTCCAAGTTCATGTACTCCATGTTATGCTTATGTGTTTAAAACCACGTAAGAATGAGATAATTACATTTCACTGATGTCAGTTAGTATAAACTGACTGGCCTGTTTTCCACTGTTTGTGGATTTTTCCCCCCTCTGGCAGAGGTCTGCTTATCTTTACTTCTGTTTACATGTTTCTAGAGCACTCTGAGGCCAGTTTTAGATCTTAATTTATTTTTGAAAAGGGACGGAGATTAAATTTTCTCTCCTTTAGTTTTACGATATTAAATAAATGTTGAGCAAACACTTTCTGGGAGATTTAATCATAAGGAACTTTATTTTTGGTTCCCACTGGCTCTCCTTTCTCTCTTGCCCAGGATTAAATATATGTTATGTTTGTTGGGTTTTCTGGTCTCTGCCAGCAAATGTAAGTGTCTTCATTCCAGAGACTAACACATCCAGACCCCCATGATATTCACAACTGTGCCTACCATGTAAAGGTGGGTCTTCTCTCTCCCCAAACCTGGACCTATCTCTCTGCAATGGTTTGGGTTGGCGAAGGGGGCCTGATTCCCCTCCTTGTCTCTTTCCCCACTTCTGTTTCTATTACACAGGGTTGCTTGCAAGGAGAAAGTTAAAGAAAGGAGATCAAGAAAATTTTTATCTGATGGTTCTTCCCCGACCTGGCATTTGCACTTCCACACTTGTCTGTTGTTTAGTCACTAAGTAATGTCTGACTTTTTTGTGATGCCGTGGAAGCCAGATCAGCTTCTCTGTTCATGGGATTTCCCAGATAAGTATACTGGTGTGGGTTGCTGTTTCCTTCTCCAGGGCACCTTGTGCACTAGGCAGGGGTTTAAACCTCAATCAGCCAGCTCTTTCAGACAAGACTGAACTTTGGGTCTCCCATGAGTGTCCTCCCAAATCTGATCCTGCCCAAATGCACACATTCTTTGCTCCTAAAAACTCATTGCCTGTAAGGCATCTAAGATCTAGGAATTTTCCTTGGCTCTGCCGTCAAAGCTTCAGTCTTATACCTTTCATACTGTTCATACTGTTCATGGCTTTCTCAAGGCAAGAATACTGAGGTGGTTTGCCATTCCCTTCTCCAGTGGACCATGTTTTGTCAGAACTCTCCACCACGACCTGTCCATCTTGGGTGATGGTACACGGCATGGCTCATAGTTTCATTGAGTTAGACGAGGCTGTGGTCCATGTGATCAGATGCATTCAGTTCAGTAGTCACTCAGTTATGTCCGACTCTCTGTGACCCCATGAATTGCAGCACGCCAGACCTCCCTGTCCATCACCAACTCCCAGAGTTCACTCAAACTCATGTCCGTGGAGTTGGTGATGCCATCCAGCCATCTCATCCTCTAGTCATCCCCTTCTCCTGCTGCCCCCAATCCCTCCCAGCATCAGAGTCTTTTCCAATGAATCAGCTCTTCTCATGAGGTGGTCAAAGAATTGGAGTTTCAGCTTTAGCATCAGTCTTTCCAAAGAAAACCCAGGACTGATCTCCTTTGGAATGGACTGGTTGGATCTCCTTGCAGTCCAAGGGACTCTCAAGAGTCTTCTCTAACACCATAGTTTAAAAGCATCAATTCTTTGGTGCTCAGCTTTCTTCACAGTCCAACACAGTCCAACATAATCCAACACAGTCCAACATGACCACAGGAAAAACCACAGCCTTGACTAGATGGACCTTTGTTGGCAAAGTAATGTCTCTGCTTTTGAATATGCTATCTAGGTTGGTCATAACTTTCCTTCCAAGGAGTAAGCATCTTTTAATTTCATGGCTGCAGTCACCATCTGCAGTGATTTTGGAGCCCAAAAAAATAAAGTCTGACACTGTTTCCACTATTTCACCATCTATTTCCCATGAAGTGATGGGACCAGATGCCATGATCTTTGTTTTCTGAATGTTGAATGTTAAACCAACTTTTTCACTCTCCTCTTTCACTTTCATCAAGAGGCTTTTTAGTTCCTTTTCACTTTCTTCAATAAGGGTGGTGTCATCTGCATATCTGAGGTGATTGATATTTCTCCTGGCAATCTTGATTCCAGCCTGTGTTTCTTCCAGTCCAGCGTTTCTCATGATGTACTCTGCATAGAAGTTAAATAAGCAGGGTGACAATATACAGCCTTGACGTACTCCTTTTCCTATTTGGAACCAGTCTGTTATTCCACGTCCAGTTCTAGCTCTTTCTTCCTGACCTGTGTATAGGTTTCTCAAGAGGCAGGTCAGGTGGTCTGGTATTCCCATCTCTCTCAGAATTTTCCACAGTTTATTGTGATCCACACAGTCAAAGGGTTTGGCATAGTCAATAAAGCAGAAATAGATGATTTTCTTAAACTCTCTTCCTTTTTCATGATCCAGCGGATGACAGAATGTGGTCCACTGGAGAAGGGAATGGCAAACAACTTCATTATTCTTGCCTTGAGAACCCCATGAACAGTATGAAAAGGCAAAATGATAGGATACTGAAAGAGGAACTCCCCAGGTCAGTAGGTGTCCAATATGCTACTGGAGATCAGTGGAGAAATAACTCCAGAAAGAATGAAGGGATGGAGCCAAAGCAAAAACAATACCCAGCTGTGGATGTGACTGGTGATAGAAGCAAGGTCTGATGCTTTAAAGAGCAATATTGCATAGGAACCTGGAAGTGATCAAACAGGAGATGGCAAGAGTGAACGTTGACATTCTAGGAATCAGTGAACTAAAATGGACTGGAATGGGTGAATTTAACTCAGATGACCATTATATCTACTACTGTGGGCAGGAATCCCTCAGAAGAAATGGAGTAGCCATCATGGTCAACAAAAGAGTCTGAAATGCAGTACTTGGATGCAGTCTCAACAACGACAGAATGATCTCTGTTCGTCTCCAAGGCAAACCATTCAATACCACAGTAATCCAAGTCTATGCCCCAACCAGTAACCCTGAAGAAGCTAAAGTTGAACGGTTCTATGAAGACCTACAAGACCTTTTAGAACTAACACCCAAAACAGATGTCCTTTTCATTATAGGGGACTGGAATGCAAAAGTAGGAAATCAAGAAACACCTGGGGTAACAGGCAAATTTGGCCTTGGAATGCGGAATGAAGCAGGGCAAAGGCTAATAGAGTTTTGCCAAGAGAATGCACTGGTCATAGCAAACACCCTCTTCCAACAACACAAGAGAGACTCTACCCATGGACATCACCAGATGGTCAACACCGAAATCAGATTGATTATATTCTTTGCAGCCAAAGATGGAGAAGCTCTATATAGTCAGCAAAAATAAGACTGGGAGCTGTCTGTGGCTCGGATCATGAACTGCTTATTGCCAAATTCAGACTGAAATTGAAGAAAGTAGGGAAAACCACTAGGCCATTTAGGTATGACCTAAATCAAATCCCTTATGATTATACAGTGGAAGTGGGAAATAGATTTAAGGGCCTAGATCTGATAGATAGAGTGCCTGAGGAACTATAGAATGAGGTTCTTGACATTGTACAGGAGACAGGGATCAAGACCATCCCCATGGAAAAGAAATGCAAAAAAGCAAAATGGCTGTCTGGGGAGGACTTACAAATAGATGTGAAAGAAGAGAAACAAAAAGCAAAGGAGAAAAGGAAAGATATAAGCATCTGAATGCAGAGTTCCAAAGAATCGCAAGGAGAGATAAGAAAGTCTTTCTCAGTGATCAATGCAAAGAAATAGAGGCAAACAACAGAATGGGAAAGACTAGAGATCTCTTCAAGAAAATTAGAGATACCAAGGGAATATTTCATGCAAAGATGGGCTTGATAAAGGACAGAAATGGTCTGGACCTAACAGAAGCAGAAGATATTAAGAAGAGGTGGCAAGAATACACAGAAGACCTATACAAAAAAGATCTTCTTGACCCAGTTAATCACCGTGGTGTGATGACTCACCTAAAGCCAGACATCCCGGAATGTGAAGTCAAGTGGGCCTTAGGAAGCATCACTATGAACAAAGCTAGTGGAGGTGATGGAATTCCTGTTGAGCTATTTCAAATCCTGAAAGATGATGCTGTGAAAGTGCTGCACTCAACATGCCAGCAAATTTGGAAGACTCAGCAGTGGCCACAGGACTGAAAAAGGTCAGTTTTCATTCCAATCCCAAAGAAAGGCAATGCCAAAGAATGCTGAAACTACCGCACAATTGCACTCATCTCACATGCTAGTAAAGTAATGCTCAAAATTCTCCAAGCCAGGCGTCAACAGTATATGAACTTTGAACTTCCAGATGTTCAAGCTGATTTTAGAAAAGGCAGAGGAACCAGAGATCAAATTGCCGACTTCTGCTAGATCATTGAAAAAGCAAGAGAGTTCCAGAAAAACATCTATTTCTGCTTTATTGACTATGCCAAAGCCTTTGACTGTGTGGATCACAACAAACTCTGGAAAATTCTGAGAGTTGGACTGTGAAGAAAGCTGAGCGGTGAAGAATTGATGCTTTGAACTGCAGTGTTGGAGAAGACTCTTGAGAGTCCCTTGGACTGCAAGGAGATCCAACCAGTCCATTCTGAAGGAGATCAGCCCTGGGATTTCTTTGGAAGGAATGATGCTAAAGCTGAAACTCCAGTACTTTGGCCACCTCATGTGAAGAGTTGACTCATTGGAAAAGACTCTGATGCTGGGAGGGATTGGGAGCAGGAGGAGAAGGGGATGACAGAGGATGAGATGGCTGGATGGCATCACGGACTCAATGAACGTGAGTCTGAGTGAACCCCGGGAGTTGGTGATGGACAGGGAGACCTGGCGTGTTGCAATTCATGGGATCGCTAAGAGTCGGACACGACAGAGCGACTGCACTGAACTGAACTCACATATGCAGGTGACACCACCCTTATGGCACAAAGTGAAGATGACAAGGAGCCTCTTTATGAAAGTGAAAGAGCAGAGTGAAAAAGTTGGCTTAAAACTCAACATTCAGAAAACGAAGATCATAGCATGCAGTCCAATCACTTCATCACAAATAGACGGGGAAATAGTGGAAACAGTGAGAGACTTTACTTTTTTGCAGGCTCCAAAATCACTGCAGATGGTGACTGCAGCCATGAAATTAACAGACGGTTGCTCCTTGGAAGAAAAGTTATGACCGACCTAGACAGCGTATTAAAAGGCAGAAACATTATTGGCCAACAAAGTCCATCTAGTCAAAGCCATGGTTTTTCCAGTAGTCATGTATGGATGTGAGAGTTGGACTCTAAAGAAAGCTGAGCGCTGAAGAATTGATGCTTTTGAACTGTGCTGTTGGAGAAGACTCTTGAAAGTCCCTTGGACAGCAAGGAGATCAAACCAGTCCATCCAAAATGAAATCAGTCCTGGATATTCATTGGCAGGACTAATGCTGAAGCTGGAACTCCAATACTTTGGCCACCTGATGTGAAGAACTGATTCATTAGAAAAGATCCTGATGCTGGGAAAGATTGAAGGCGGGAGGAGAAGGGGATGACAGAGGATGAGATGGTTGGATGGCATCACCAATTCAATGGACATGAGTTTGAGTGGACTCCAGGAGTTGGCAATGGACAGGGAGGCCTGGCGTGCTGCAGTCCACAGGGTTGCAAAGAGTCGGACACAACTGAGCAACTGAACTGAAATGAACTGAACTTATACCTTGGGTCTCCTAGGTAAGAAGAAAATAGCACTTCACTACAAACTCTAACTTAGGGGAAACATAAAGCCTGTTTTTCTTGACTTGAAGAGGAAATACATCCATTGTCTTTATTTTTGCAGGGAGAACTGTCTCCAAAGATACTCCCTCAAGGTAATTCCTTCTTCCATATCCAAATTCAGTTTTCTCATTCACTTCATGTGTGTGGGGTTGGAGTGAGGTTTATGAACTGCTTCTGTCGTCTCCTTTATGAATTCTGCATGGGGTCTCTCTCTTCCTGTTGAAGGTGCCGTGTGATGTCCTCAAGTGTTCAGGTGAGACTTGCACTTAACTCCCCATTGCATGAAGAGGATGACAGACGCTGTTATCTTCACGTTGCGTACTATGAATAACTTTAATTTGCATATTTCAGTCTACACACACAAAAAAACTTGGCATGATCTGAGAATCAATGAATATTAGAGTGCTGCCAACTGTTCTTATTCTTCCATTTTATATGTGAATTCAACCTAAAATGCTTGGTCACTTCTATTCTAGGCATCCTGGTGGTGCTGACCAAACCTGTGTGTTCCAAATTTATGAGAACTACTTATTTTAGAATTTGAGTGCTTTTTGTGTGAATTGAAGTCATTGCTTCAATATTCAAAATTAGATTCCGTTCAACTGTATCAAAAGCCAGTTTCATGAGTCTGTGTACAGAGGGAACATTTGTATACAGTTTAATAGCTGTGCCATGCTGTCTGGATTGGGTGGGGGGACAGGATATTAGTCATTTCTACGATTAAATGCCATTCATGTAGGAATATGGACCTGGGAAACATGCTAGCTAATGCTTTAAAATTTTTTAAATTAAATGATGAATAGACCAGTGGACACTGTAGAAACAGTGAGATTTTTAGGAAGGAAGATGAAATGAAAGGAGAAGGAAGAGTATAAATATAAATTTAAAAGGTAGAAACAGAATAAAAGTTAATTTGAAGTCCTTTCCCTGGACTCCATGGAACACGTGAGGGTCAGTTTTAGGCTTTAGGGAGTCTGCAATCCTCCTGAAATTGTTGCAAATGTTACTGCGATAATGTGCATTTTTTTTAGAAGAGAGGGTTCTTCTCTTTCACTAGATTTTCGAAGGGATCCCCAGTGACTCCCACATAGAAAGAATCATGGTTTATTACCAGTCATCTTACACTTGGACTTCTGAAATCTGGACTGCATGAATCATTCTCTAACTAGATGGGCACACAGTTGGGCTAATCTTTTTAACCTCTTTGGGCACCAGAGTCTTTACCTGTGTCCTGCTGTGAGATGTGGGTCCCCTGCCAGGCATGGGAGTGGGGCTCAGGCACAGAGCTAAGTAACATTCTTCTTCCTCTCCAAAATCTGGAATCACATGAAAGTAAAATATGTTACTAAAACAGATGGAGACCACATTTCCATCTTATAAATTTTAATTTTGTAAAAGCTGGATTGGAAAATGTGGTTGAAATCGGCAGCCAATGTACCTCTTACATTTCATTCCGCTGCTTCTCTGCTTGGTACATGGATTTCTCGGAGCAGCAGATTTATGCCTCTATAAGGTTACTACCCGGAGAAGCAGAGGATGTGTGCTCCTGAGGGCACATTTTTCCAAAAAAGGTGTCTAGAGCTGAGTCAAGTGTTGTCAGTTCCTTTTCTCAACTGTACCAAAAAGGTTAGTGAGAGAGCACCCAGAGACCACTTTCTTTGAGGAGGGTAAACCGTCAGTTTCCTATTTTATGAGACAAGGTAGAAATGCTGGAAAGCCTAGACAATCACATCCTATAGAAAGATACAAAGCAGAAGGGCTGTTTAATCAAACAGCTTTGGAAAAGTCATCTGAGGTCCATGGACGTAGTACATCTTATGTAAATTTTTAAAAGTTTAATTTGAACAAATAAGCATGGTTATTCATTTTTTAAAACAAATGTGCTATAATCAGTGTTTTGAGAGATTAAAGGGTGACGGTTTGTTATTGTTGTTGTTTAGTCACTAAGTTGTGTCCACCTTTGCGATCCCAGGGGCGTTAGCCCACCAGGCTCCTCTGTCCATAGGGTTTTCCAGGCAAGAATACTGGAGTGACAGTTATCATACAGTATATAAATGGGAAGATAGAAACACGAACCAAAAACCTATTATAAAAATCATGCTGTTAAGAGCAAATTTTCTGAACTGTTAACAGTAAAAATGAAGATAAACAGCCACGGTGGGGATTCATGAAATGCTGGGAGCAGCATAAGGGCTGTGGAATCAGAAGAATCATGTACAACTTGAAAGCTTGGGTCTTTGGAGGATGAAGGTTGAATAACTGAAGAAGGAAGTTTTGGGGGTCATGACCAGTGGTGCGTTTTAACGGAGCCATTTTCATTTGCTGGATTCTATTAGTGAATTGGGTAAGTGATGCATGGTTTGCAATTAATACAACTAAAGCTAGTGACAAAGAAGCCAAGAATATCTTGTGAGGAAAGGGCCAGTCTCTTCAGTAAATGGTGAGGGAGAAACTGAACATCCACATAGAGAAGAAGGAAACTGGACCACTATTTTGTACCATACACAAAAATTAACTCAAAAGGCTTGACTGTAAGATCTGTAAGACCTGAAACCATAAAACTCCTAGAAAAAAACAGGTACTCATCTCCTTGACATCAGTCTTGGCAGTGTATTTTTGGACTTGACACCAAAATCAAAGGCAGCATAAACAAAATAAATTAGCAGGTCTACATCAAACTAAAAACCCTCTGCACAGTCATGGAAACTACCAACAAAATTAAAAGGCAACCCATCGAATGGAAGAAAATACTTGCA
The DNA here is from genome assembly GCF_001704415.2 of Capra hircus. Taxonomy (NCBI): domain Eukaryota; kingdom Metazoa; phylum Chordata; class Mammalia; order Artiodactyla; family Bovidae; genus Capra; species Capra hircus. Next base: position 39,022,953 of record NC_030831.1, on the reverse strand, counting down.
ATTGTATACCTGTTAAAAGGTTGGTATCCAAAGTATATAAAAACTCTTACAATTCAATAGCAAAAACCCAAACAATATGATTAAAAAGTGAGTCAAGGATCTGAATAGACATTTTTCCAGAGAAGACATACAAATGGTTAATAGGTACAAGAAAAAGTGTTCAACCTCACTAATCATCAGTTCAGTTCAATTCAGTTCAGTCGCGTCTGACTCTGCAATCCCATGAATTGCTGCACACCAGGCCTCCCTGTCCATCACCAACTCCCGGAGTTCATTCAAACTCATGTTCATTGAGTCAGTGATGCCATCCAGCCATCTCATCCTCTATCATCCCCTTCTCCTCCTGCCCCCAATCCCTCCCATCATCAGAGTCTTTTCCAATGAGTCAACTCTTCTCATGAGGTGGCCAAAGTACTGGAGTTTCAGCTTTAGCATCATTCCTTCCAAAGAACACCCAGGACTGATCTCCTTTAGGATGGACTGGTTGGATCTCCTTTCAGTCCCAAGGACTCTCAAGAGTCTTCTCCAACACCACAGTTCAAAAGCATCAATTCTTCGGCACTCAGCTTTATTCACAGTCCAACTCTCACATCCATACATGACCACAGGAAAAACCATAGCCTTGACTAGACAGACCTTTGTTGGCAAAGTAATGTCTCTGCTTTTAATATGCTATCTAGGTTGGTCATAACTTTCCTTCCAAGGAGTAAGCATCTTTTACTTTCATGGCTGGAATCACCATCTGCAGTGATTTTGGAGCCCCTCAAAATAAAGTCTGCCACTGTTTCCACTGTTTCCCCATCTATTCCCCATGAAGTGATGGGACCAGATGCCATGATCTTCGTTTTCTGAATGTTGAGCTTTAAGCCAACTTTTTCACTCTCCTCTTTCACTTTCATCAAGAGGCTTTTTAATTCCTCTTCACTTTCTGCCATAAGGGTGGTGTCATCTGCATATCTGAGGTGATTGATATTTCTCCCAGCAATCCTGATTCCAGCTTGTGCTTCTTCCAGTCCAGCGTTCCTCATGATGTACTCTGCATAGAAGTTAAATAAGCAGGGTGACAATAGGGGAATGCAAATCCAAACCGCAATGAGTTACTACCTTGCACCCATGAGAAGAGCTATCATCAAAAAGACAAGAAATAAAGTGTGTTGGCAAGGATGTGGAAAAAAGGGAAACCTCATGCAGCATTAGTAGGAACATAAATTCATGCAGCCACTATAGAAAATGTCATGGAGAGTCCTCAAAAAAATAAAAATTCAGCTACTCTATCATCCATCAGTTTCACATCTGTGTGTTTATTTTAAAAACAGCATTATTTATAACAGCCAAAATATAGCAGTAACCTAAGTGTCCAACAATGGATAAATGGATAAAGAAAACATGGTGTATATAAACAGTGGAATACTATTCAGCTATAAAAAAGAATGAAGTCTTCTGTGACAACACGGATGGATCTTGAGGGCAGTATGCTAAGTGAAACGAATTAGAGAAAAACAAATACTCTATGATCTCACTTACAGGTAGAATAAAAAAACTAAGCTCATAGATACAGAGAACAAGCTGGTGGTTGCCAGAGGTGAGCCATGTGGGGGTGTGAGAAAAAATGGATGAAGGCAATCGAAAGGTACCATCTTCCAGTTGTAAAATAAATAATTTAGGGGGGTGTGATTTACAACACAGAGCCTACATTTAACAATACTGTATTGAATATCCGGAAGTTGCCAAGAGAGTAAATCTTAAAAGTTCTCATCATGAGAAAAAAGTCATAATTCTATATGGTGATGGATGTTAACTAGACTTACCATGGTGACCATTCTGCAATATATACAAACATCAAATTATGTTGCACACCTGAAACTAATGTCATATGTCAATTATACCTCAATAAAAAGTAAACTAGATAATTGTTGTTGTTGCATTGCTAAGTCATATCTGACTCTTTTGTGACCCTGTGGACTGTAGCCTGCCAGGCTTCTCTGTCCATGGGATTTCCCAGGCAAGAATTCTGGAGTGGCTTACCATTTCCTTCTTCAGGGGATCTTGCCAGATCAGGAACTGAATCTATATCTCCTGCTTGGCAGGCAGATTCTTTACCACTGAGCCACCTGGGAAGCCCCAAGAGACTGTAATTAGTTATTACCTATCCAAGGCTATACCTTAATTGGGCTTTCCTAGTAATCTCATGGAGAAGGAAATGGCATCATGACTAACACAACACGAAGTTATCTCAGGGTGACATATGTAGTATTGGTGTTTATAGTTACACTGAATTGAGTTTTATAGTTCTTTGCTAGGCACAGTGACCATTGTCAATCTATTATTTCTCAGCTGCTATTCGCCCTTCACTACCTTCTCTGACACGCATATGTCAAGCTTTGCCAGTAGGGGGAGCTAGAGGGACATGGTAAATGTTCCCTCGCTCACTCGTGTCCGAGTCTTTGCGACCCCAGGGACTGCAGCAGGCCAGGCTTCCCTGTCTTTCATTATCTCCTGGAGTTTGCTCAAACTCAAGTCCATCGAGTCGGTGATGCCATTCAACCATCTCATCCTCTGTCGTCCCCTTCTCCTCCCGCCTTCGATCTTTCCCAGCATCAGGGTCTCTTCCAATGAGTCAGTTCTTCGCATCAGGTGGCCAAAGTATTGGAGCTTCAGCTTCAACATCAGTCCTTCCAATGAATACCAAGGACTGATCTCCTTTAGGATGAACTGGTTGGATCTCCTTGCAGTCCAAGGCACTCTCAAGAGTCTTCTCCAGCACCACAGTTCAAAAGCATCAATTCTGCCTCACTCAGTCTTCTTTATGGTCCAACTCTCACATCCATTGGTGACTCCTGGAAAAACCATAGCTTTCACTAGATGGACCTTTGTCAGCAAAGTGATGTCTCTGCTTTTTAATATGCTGTCTAGGTTTGTCATATCTTTCCTTCCAAGGAGCATGCGTCTTTTAATTTCATGGCTGCAGTCACCATCTGCAGTGATTTTGGAGCCCAAGAAAATAGTCTTTCACTGTTTCCATTGTTTCCCCATCTATTTGCTATGAAGTGATGGGACCACCAATGCCATGATCTTAGTTGTCTGAATGCTGAGCTTTAAGCCAGCTTTTTCCCTCTCCTCTTTCACTGTCATCAAGAGGCTCTTTAGTTCCTCTTCACTTTCTGCCATAGAATGGTATCATCTGCATATCTGAGGTTACTGATACTTCTCCCAGCAATCTTGATTCCAGCTTGTGCTTTATCTAGCCTGGCATTTCACACAAGGTACTCTGCATGTAAATTAAATAAGGAGGGTGGCAATAGAAGATGGGGCTTCCTAGTTCTGTAGCTGTGGGCTACTTCTCCGTGAATTTATCGTGTGTGTGTGTGTGTGTGTGTGTGTGTGTGTGTGTGTGTGAAGGTACCATCCAGTGGCACTCGACTCAAGCTCTGTGTCCCAGAGCACACCATCATTTTGAAAGACCCTGGCCCTAACTCTGGCCTGGCGACCACATGACATGGACATCCTGCACCTAAGACCCTGGCGCCCTGCTGATGAGTGTGCTACTGGCCACCACATGCTCAGTGCATTCGCCTCGGCTAGCATCTCCAGTGTCTCCAGTACTGCGCTCCTGGAGAGTGTGATTTCTGCAGCAAACTCATGTTCTCCATCCTGGCTCCTTCACGGTACACTTTGCTTGGTGCTCTGTGCTTGAAATGGCTTGGCTTCCTCTTGTTCTGGGAGCCCACAGAGTCCTGGTGTCTCTTGCAGTGGGCTCCTGCAATGGAGGCTTCCTGGGGCTCCCAGGTTCAGCATCTCCTCGAGGCCGCTAGTTTCCCGTAGTGCATGGAGGGCAGGTTTTCTGCAAATCCCACTAATGAGTCACCTTAGCCACTCCCCACCATCCAGAGGGGCGTGGTTTTGCCCTTCCCAGTGGGGACTGCCTTTCAACCCTTCTGGGGATACCCATTTCACCCTTAAGGATACCGGGTGTTCCATGTATTATATCTGCTCCTACTGGTTCTTAAGAATTCCCTTTAATTCTTATTAGCCAGCTCTCCACCATTCCAATTCCATGCCAGTAATCCTTTATGTTAAAATTTTCTCATTCACATTACTACGTGGTTTCTCTCTCCTTAGCGGATCCTAACTTAGGGATTGGCATTGGCCTTGCAGACTTTCTCACCTTCCCTTATGCCTCTACCCAGTGACCATTCTAAGACTGATTCTACTTTATAATGACTCCTCCCTGTGTCTAAATCAGTTCAGTTCAGTCGCTCAGTCGTGTCCCACTCTTTGCAACCCCATGAATCTCAGCACACCAGGCCTCCCTGTCCATCACCAACTCCCAGAGTTCACTCAGACTCATGTCCATCGAGTCAGTAATGCCATCCAGCTATCTCATCCTCTATCATCCCCTTCTCCTCCTGCTCCCAATCCCTCCCAGCATCAGAGTCTTTTCCAATGAATCAACTCTTCGCATGAGGTGGGCAAAGTACTGGAGTTTCAGCTTTAGCATCATTCCTTCCAAAGAAATCCCAGGGCTGATATCCTTCAGAACGGACTGGTTGGATCTCCTTGCAGTCCAAGGGACTCTCAAGAGTCTTCTCCAACACCACAGTTCAAAAGCATCAATTCTTCGGCGCTCGGCTTTATTCACAGTCCAACTCTCACATCCATACATAACCAATGGAAAAACCATAGCCTTGACTAGATGCACCTTAGTTGGCAAAGTAATGTCTCTGCTTTTCAATATGCTATCTAGGTTGGTCATAACTTTCCTTCCAAGGAGTAAGCGTCTTTTAATTTCATGGCTGCAATCACCATCTGCAGTGATTTTGGAGCCCAAAAAAAAGTCTGACACTGTTTCCACACTATTTCCACTGTTTCCCCATCTATTTCCCATGAAGTAATGGGATCAGATGCCATGATCTTAGTTTTCTGAATGTTGAGCTTTAAGCCAACTTTTTCACTCTCCTCTTTCACTTTCATCAAGAGGCTTTTTAGTTCCTCTTCACTTTCTGCCATAAGGGTGGTGTCATCTGCATATCTGAGGTGATTGATATTTCTCCCGGCAATCTTGATTCCAGCTTGTGTTTCTTCCAGTCCAGCGTTTCTCATGATATACTCTGCATAGAAGGTAAATAAGCAGGGTGACAATATACAGCCTTGACGTACTCCTTTTCCTATTTGGAACCAGTCTGTTGTTCCATGTCCAGTTCTAACTGTTGCTTCCTGACCTGCATATAGGTTTCTCAAGAGGCAGGTCAGGTGGTCTGGTATTCTCATCTCTCTCAGAATTTTGCACACTTTATTGTGATCCACACAGTCAAAGGCTTTGGAAGAGTCAATAAAGCAGAAGTAGATGTTTTTCTGGAACTCTCATGCTTTTTCCATGATCCAGCGGATGTTGGCAATTTGATCTCTGGTTCCTCTGCCTTTTCTAAAACCAGCTTGAACATCCAGAAGTTCACGGTTCACGTATTGCTAAAGCCTGGCTTGGAGAATTTTGAGCATTACTTTACTAGCATGTGAGATGAGTGCAAGTGTGTGGTAGTTTGAGCATTCTTTGGCATTGCCTTTCTTTGGGATTGGAATGAAAACTGCCCTTTTCCAGTCCTGTGGCCACTGCTGAGTTTTCCAAATTTGCTGGCATATTGAGTGTAGCACTTTCACAGCATCATCTTTCAGGACTTGAAATAGCTCAATAGGAATTCCATCACCTGCACTAGCTTTGTTTGTAGTGATGTTTCCTAAGGCCCACTTGACTTCACATTCCAGGATGTCTGGCTCTAGGTGAGTGATCACACCATCGTTGTTATCTTGGTCTTGAAGATCTTTTTTGTACAGTTCTTCTGTGTATTCTTGTCACTTCTTCTTAATATCTTTTGCTTCTGTTAGGTCCATACCATTTCTGTCCTTTATCAAGCCCATCTTTGCATGAAATGTTCCCTTGGTAACTCTAACTTTCTTGAAGAGATCTCTAGTCTTTCCCATTCTGTTGTTTGCCTCTATTTCTTTGCATTGATCGCTGAAGAAGGCTTTCTTATGTCTTCTTGCTATTCTTTGGAACTCTGCATTCAGATGCTTATATCTTTCCTTTTCTCCTTTGCTTTTTGCCTCTCTTCTTTTCACAGCTATTTGTAAGGCCTCCCTAGACAGCCATTTTGCTTTTTTGCATTTCTTTTCCATGGGGATGGTCTTGATCCCTGTCTCCTGTACAATGTCACAAACCTCATTCCATAGTTCCTCAGGCACTCTATCTATCAGATCTAGGCCCTTAAATCTATTTCTCACTTCCACTGTATAATCATAAGGGATTTGATTTAGGTCATACCTGAATGATCTAGCAGTTTTCCCTACTTTCTTCAATTTAAGTCTAAATTTGTTTCTAAATAGCCCTAACCAAAACAGTAAATAAATAAAAATAAAAAATTAAATCACCCTAACCACTTGAAAAAGACCTGCAGTAGGGCAGCTCTATTGTGGATTATGTCAGTCTTGGAGATCTAACTCATTTATGGAGAATAATTTCTAGTGGCTCACATGAGTAGGCGAAATCTTAATAGAATATTATGGGACATAGTTTTAGCTCCAGCGTCAGTCCTTTCAATGAATATGCAGGGTTGGTGCTGAAGCTGAAGCTCCAACACTTTGGCTACCTGATGCGAAAAGCCGACTCATTGGAAAAGACCCTGATGCTGGAAAAGATTTAGGGCAGAGGATGAGATGGTTGGATGGCATCACTGACTCAGAGGATGTGAATGTGAGCAAACTCTGGGAGATGAAAGATAGGGAAGCCTGGCATGAGGCCGCAAAGAGTCGGATACAACTTAGTGATTGAATAACAGCAACAATGGGACTGAGTGCGGGTCCTGGGAGCAGGAGCAACCTACCTTTTCCTGTGTCTGCAGGCAGCTGGCCTTCCCGCCTCTCTTTTCCATTTTCTTTCTCACTTTTATCCCCAAGGAGGCAGGAACTGGAATGATACGTGAGGACTGGGGAGTGGGGAATAAATCATGGCAAACAGATCGCAGTTTTCCGAGCAAATCTGCTGCATTACTCCAATCAAGACATTAGTCAGAGGAACCTCCAATAAGATTTCCCACAAATGTGTGTTGGGACACTTACTTGGCAAACCACGGCCACTTCTCTCCTTTTATCTTTACTTTCATACCCACCTCAACCTCCTGCTCTCAGTGCCCACTTGGTACTGACATGTTCTCAAGTTCTCAGTTCCCATGTGGTCTGCTCTACACCTCAGTCTTAAGTAATGCACTTCTCACGATTGCTTTTCTTCCGTTTCCTTTAATAAAAAATAACTCCCAATTATTGACCCTGAACTGACTTTGTGCTTTTTGACATTAAGGAGTAAATGACTACAGTATTTATACTATACTATATTTAATACCCAGTTGTAGCCCTAAAGTGAAGCTTTTTATCCAAATTAACTTGAATTGATGGAATGTGGTAAGAGAAAGAGTAGGTAGATAGTTTTGAGAAGGGCATCTAATTACACTTTTTTGGTCAATCTAAATGCCTCCTCTTTCCTGGTAATGTCCAAGCTGGGTTTCTGAGGGGAAAGTATTGTAATTGGGGCTGTATGCCAATCAAGCCTTAGTACTGCCTCTTGGCTACATGCCACTCAAGCCTTTATTTAATAGTGTGGTGGCTTAGGCAGTAAAGAGTCTGCCTGCAATGTGGGAGACCTGGGTTCAATCCCTGGGTGGGAAGATCCCCTGGAGGAGGGCATGGACAACCACTCTACTATTGTTGCCTGGAGAATCCTCATGGACAGAGGAGCCTGGCGGGCTACAGTCCATGGGGTCCCAGAGAGTTGGACACGACTGAGCGACTAAGCACATATTTCCATGGGGCTACAAAGATGCAAAGAATCATGCTCATGTTGGCAAAGTGGGGACATGATGGGTTTCTGGGTCATCTTTTGAGCTGTGCATTCACTTCTGGCAAACATTGCTCCTGACAATCTCATTTCTCCTGCAAACCTGGCAGATCCAAGCTCTTGCTTCTCTTGGTTTTATACAATGGAAGAGCCAAAGACTTAACTGAATTGCTCAATTCATGACCCATCTAGGCATCAAAACTGATTAGACTCTTGAGTTTTCTATGTCATCACATTGCTTTCTCTCAGGGGATTTGACTTTGAATTTTCCAAATCCCTGACCTATTTCTAAACTTGCAGGTTGGACGTGTGAACCAAGGAAAATGGTAATTGGCAGGAGAGAGATTTCAAATACCTACTGATAGGAAGAACTGGCTTAAAGTGGCATTAAAGACCTCAAGAGCTTTTCAAAATCAGTTCATAAGGCTTCTGAACATTGACTGATTCTCACATGAAGAACTTAACTTCTAATCTCAAGGTTAAAGAAAGGAGGGTGAAAAGCAAGGACTGTTGGCAAAGCCTGTTCCAAAAAAGGGGACGAACACACGGACAGAAGAAGGGATAAGAATACAATGTTTTATCTATATTTTAATATAATTATGAGGTGATTTCTCTCAATACATTGACTTGAAATATTCAAATTAGCTAGTAATTTCTTTTCAACTTTTATACTCGTGTGGCTTAGAAGAGTAGTATATATCAAAAAATTATAAGAAATTTTATAAGAAAAATTTTCTAGCACCTTTTACATTTAGATTTTCTAGATTAAACCTGGTACAGTTTTTTAAAATTTCCTGTTGTTGAGGCAGCATAAGTTTTCTTTATGTGCAGGTAATTAACAAGCAATCATTCACCCATTCAGTTATTTGTGTGTTGATTTTGGAAATACCCTGTGCACACAGAAGAAAAGGAAGCATAGAATTCAGTCCTTCAGGCTTATTTTATTTTTAGATTTATTTCTTTTCTTAATTATATATTTATTATATTTTGTTATATGTGTTTGTATGGTGTGTGTGTTTGGATTGTAAGAGTTTTAGAAGTCCCAGAAAATTTGAATTTTTAACCTTCCCACGTCTGTTGTGACAAAGTCAGGGCCCTGATTTGGCAAGAATAGAATATTTGTATGTGGGATCTAGACCTTTGTGTACACTCAAATATATTGAATTTCCCGGGCCTTCTAAACCTTCAGAAATAAGAGCTATGGCTTTTTCTAGTTGAAGGCAAATACCACTTGGCAAGACTACTCAAGTGGCTGCAGAATCTTCATAATCTACTCCACACGTTCCGTCCTCATGACCAATAGCAAATAAGGAACTCTCAGAAACGTTGAATCCTCAAGTTGCTGTGTGCTTTTCCTAGTTTAGATAAATGCTCTCACCTTGTTTAAAGGTGATGATAATTCTCAATCTCATTACATCATTTGTGTCATTTTCTTTCTAATGATATTTACTTAGATTGCGATTTTATTTTTCCTTGATCAGATCTGGCATGTTTGGTCTGTTTTGGGGTCTCCTACCCTACTTCTCGAGCTTCCCTGATGGCTTAGTGGTAAAGAATCTGCCTCCCAATGCAGGAGATGTGGGTTCAATCCCTGGGTTGGGAAGATCCTCTGGAGAATACCCATTCCAGTATTCTTGCCTGGAAAATCCCATGGACAGAGGAGCCTGGTGGGCTGCAGTCCATGGGGTTGCAGTAGAGTTGGACACCACTTAGCAACTAAGCAACAGCAACCCCACTTCTCCACACCCCACACAATTCCTTTCTAGACCCTGCTTTTGGATGAATTGCTGCTTTTTTTTTTCGCTTTTTAATTTATGAATTAACCTTTTATCTTTATTTGGCTAGAGGTGTAATTACTTACTCTGTGTCAGGCATTGTGATAAGAATTTTACCTTGATCACATGAATTCATTTCTTTTCTATCTATTGATGTCATTGCTCTTGCTTTGCTCTTCTCTTTTTAATTCTACAGTTGAATGCTTAATTGATTTAAAATGAACTGTCCCATAAAATAGTATTCTTTAATAAAATCACATTCTGTAAACATTGAGTGAATCACTGATAAAATCTATCTGTACACACTTTAGATGGGAAATATTGTTTATAGCATTTTTAAAAACATATGTAGGTCTGGGAATGCTTTAGATCCAGCAGGGAGTAAACTTGCTAATTTAATATTGAAAAAAAAAATGTAAGCCAGAGAATTCTTTTTTTAAAAAAGAATCCAAATGTAATGTTATCTTCAGTTAAGTAAGGTTCAGAGGGTATGTGTCTTTGATTGAAGTTAGGGTGAAGAATTGGAGCCCTTACAACTCGAAAGTGAAAGTCACTCAGTCATGTCCGACTCTTTGTGACCCCACGAACTATACAGTCCATGGAATTCTCCAGGCCAGAATACTGGAGTGGGTAGCATCTCCGTTCTCCAGGGTATCTTCCCAAGACAGGGATTGAACCCAGGTCTTCCACATTGCAGGCAGATTCTTTACCAGCTGAGCTACAAGGGAAGCCCAAGAACACTGGAGTGGGTAGCCTATCCCTTCTCCAGGAGATCTTCCTGACCCAGGAATCGAACCGAGGTCTCCTGCATTGCAGGTGGATTCTTTACCACCTGAGCCATCAGGGAAGCCCAAACATTTTCATCTCAAACGCAGCTCATGGGACCGTAATGGTTAGTAGGGCAGCATGATCTCTTTTACCCTTTTTGTCTTACAAATGTGGAAACTGAGAACCAAGAATTTCTTCTTGTCAATGCTGATTGCTATCTATTGTTGCTCAATCTGATTTTGTCTTCCTCTATTCTGTATTGCCCAGTATATTTTCTTATATGTCAGAATTTTTTAGGAGCCTCTGGCTAGCTTTTGTGGTCTGATTTGGGGGCTTTAGATAAATAATTGTGGCAAATATTTAGAAGTTTCTTAACATTTTGCTTAGAATTCTTCAAAGAAATAGCATCAGTTTCCCACGTGGGACCCAGAATGTTCCTTTCCACGCTCTCTTCTTTGAGTAAACTTTGACTTCAGAACAGTATCCCGTTTCCATGGAAGAGTAGTGACCATGGCTGCAGCACACATCTGCATACGAGAAGAGCGTCGTACAGTCATCATCGTCTTCATTGCCACCGCCGCGACTGTCACACACATAAGCTAGATTCCTATGTGTTCTAGGAATGTGCGGAGTCACAATCAAAGAAGCCCCTAGCAGAGACAGACAAATATTGTGTATCAGCGCCTATATGTGGAGTCTGAAAAAGACTGGTATAGATGATCCTATTTACAAAGCAGAAATACAGAGATGTAGAGCACAAACATTTGGATGCCAAGGGGGAAAGGGAGGGTGGGATGAACTGGGAGATTAGGATTGACTTATATTGATCCTATGTATAAAATATGTAACTACTGAGAACTTACTGTATAGCCCAGAGAACTCTTATTCAGTGCTCTGTGGTGACCTAAATGGGAAGGAAATCCAAAAAGAGAGGATATATGTTGGAAGGAATGATGCTAAAGCTGAAACTCCAGTACTTTGGCCACCTCATGCGAAGAGCTGACTCATTGGAAAAGACTCTGATGCTGGGAAGGATTGGGGACAGGAGGAGAAGGGGATGACCGAGGATGAGATGGCTGGATGGCATCACGGACTCGATGGACGTGAGTCTGAGTGAACTCTGGGAGTTGGTGATGGACAGGAAGGCCTGGTGTGCTGCAATTCATGGGGTTGCAAAGAGTCGGACTTGACTGAGCGACTGAACTGAACTGATGTATCCATATAACTGATTCACTTTGCTGTACAGCAGAAACTAACACAACAGTGAAAAGCAATTATACTCCAACAAAAAGTTTAAAAATAAAGGGGGAAAAAAACCCAAGCCCTAACAGCAACCCAAGGTAATAAAAGGAAATGTCATTATCATTAGAGGGTATTCAACATGTAAACCACAGCAGCACATATCTCAACACATCTCCAAGGACCCTTCCTCTCCTGAAGCATCCCGTATTCCGCTTGCTCCAGTGTGTCTCTCACAGCTGCCTCTCACTCTCCCTGAAGTCTGGGCAGGTTCATCTGTTTATTTCTCTCCCCCTTTTTCTCTACCTCTGTGACTTCCCCCTGCTCTTGAATCTTTATCTCAAAAATTTGGGAATGAAGTCAGCAAAGACAGAAGCCTTTCAAGGGTAAGTGAGGGAAGAAAAGGAGGGAAGAAGAAAGGAAAGAAAGCAAAGCAAAGAGAAGGAAAACCCTCTTCTTCTGAAGGATTTAGTGGAAGGAAACACGGGCACGCTTAGGCCGGAACACATTTGTCCTTGTCACTTAAGTGGCTATGTATGCATTAGCTCATTCAATCCTCCCTATAAGTGTATGAGGTAAATAATGTTATTACCATTTTATTTTGTTGGCAGGGTAACTGGGACTCAGGGAGATAAAGCAATGTCCTCAGGTCACCTAGCTAGTGAGTGAAAAAAGCCCTTATTTTTAAGCAATTCGCTATCCTATTATATGAAGTTTCCAGAGTTTCATAAAGCTCAATAATGGTGATTTTACAATTAGAATATATTTTTCCCCTATGTGGCCCAGTTTTCTTCTCCAAATCTAAGCCCTGAGAAGTGCATCTTTGTTTGAAATGAAACTTTATCAGATTACTTGTGCCTTCTCAATCTGCTGACTTCTTAGTTGTGGAACCGGGACTCTCTCAAAAATTCGCTTTAGTTATTCTAAACATTTAAAATGCAGAATGGTAGAGCTAATTCTTCCTGCAACCATGAGGATATTTTTTTTGTTGAAGCCAGTATATTAGAGTGGATTTCGTTTAGTGGGTAAGATTTGTATGGAGATATCTTGGAGGGTGTATCCAGCAACAGGAGAGTATGCACAGAGGCTTCTGTAATACTTGTGTTAATATTGGTGTCAACTGAAAAAATACAACCTAAAAGTTGAGAATTATGTTTTATTTGGTGGAATTTTTAAGGGATTCAAGTCCAGGAAATAACATCTCAAGTAGCCCTGAGAGAACCGCTCTGAGGCGCCGAAGGGAGGATCCGGGTTATAGAAATTTTGCAACAATTAGTTTGAATGTCAAAAGATTATTTTTAATTAAACAAAACCAGATATCCCAAGTTAACGAATTTAGCACTTTTCTATATATGGGAAGATGCAGGCGCCTGGGCTCACTGAAATCATTCCTTTGATAGGTGCCTCAGCTCTCTGAGGCTAGGATCCTGTGTTTTCACATCCTGAGTTCACTCAGGGCTCACCGGCTCATGCTTGGAAGGCTGCAATTGCTGATGACTATGACATCCTTATTTACTGACATGGCAGGAAATATCCCATTTCTCTTTGGAGTCTAGAGAGATAAAGGCAAGGCTTGGAAGAAGGCAACAGAGATGCTATCTTGCCTGGTGGGACATGAGAAAAGTTGTAATTTTCTAAAGGGAAAATATTTACAACTGTAATATCTGGTGTGAAGGAGGAAGAAATGTAACTGTTGTGGACATTGGAACCACTATATTGATTGTGTGATATGTGTTATATGTCATCACAATTCAGCATGTAATTTCCCCTTGGTTTGTGAGTTAGGGAAGTCCTGTGCAGAAGAGCATAAGAATGTTGAAGGCAGAGGAGTAAATAGGTGCTTGCCTCAGTCTGAGTCTCCAGGGACCCAGATATTCTTGATGAAATCAGCCTCGAAGGGTGGACAATTGCAAGCACTCACTATGCCAACCCACTATTGATCCAACTTTACAACAAAAATGAAGCAAAATACTCCTTGAATGTGGGCAAGAATGTTGGAAAATAATTTTTGAAAAGGTAAGTTCTAGGATGTCTTTACATCCAGGAAGGCTGAGAGCTTTTATAGTAGGTGCTTCTGCGAGTTCAGAGGTTCTCTGTTCTGAGCATAGTGAAGGTGCCTCATATTCTGTACACAGTCATTCCTGATCAATCAGACGCTTTCTGCTTATATAATCTATAATGCCACAGGATAAAGACCACGTGTGTTTTGGTTTGAGTTCAGTTCAGTCACTCAGTCGTGTCCGACTCTTTGTGACCTCATGAACCGCAGCAAGCCAGGCCTCCCTGTCCATCACCAACTCCCAGAGTCCACCCAAACCCATGTCCATTGAGTCAGTGATGCCATCCAACCATCTCATCCTCTGTTGTCCCCTTCTCCTCCTGCCCTCAATGTTTCCCAGCATCAGGGTCTTTTCAAATGAGTCAGCTCTTCCCATCAGGTGGCCAAAGTATTGGAGTTTCAGCTTCAGCATTAGTCCTTCCAGTGAAAACCCAGGACTGATCTCCTTTAGAGTGGACTGGTTGGATCTCCTTGCAGTCCAAGGGACTCTCAAGAGTCTTCTCCAACACCACAGTTCAAAAGCATCAATTCTTCAGTGCTCAGCTTTCTTTATAGTCCAACTCTCACATCCATACATGACCACTGGAAAAACCATAGCCTTGACTAGATGGACCTTTGTTGGCAAAGTAATGTCTCTGCTTTTCAATATGCTGTCTAGGTTGGTCATAACTTTCCTTCCAAGGAGTAAGCATCTTTTAATTTCATGGCTGCAGTCACCATTTGCAGTGATTTTGGAGCCCAGAAAATAAAGTCAGCCACTGTTTCCCTTGTTTCCCCATTGATTTCCTATGAAGTGATGGGATCAGATACCATGATCTTAGTTTTCTGAATGTTGAGCTTTAAGCCAACTTTTTCACTCTCCTCTTTCACTTTCATCAAGAGGCTTTTTAATTCCTCTTCACTTTCTGCCATAAGGGTGGTGTCATCTGCATATCTGAGGTTATTGATATTTCTCCCGGCAATCTTTATTCCATCTTATGCTTTATCCAGCCCAGTGTTTCTCATGGTATACTCTGCATGTAAGTTAAATAAGCAGGGTGACAATATACAGCCTTGACGTACTCCTTTTCCTATTTGGAACCAGTCTGTTGTTCCATGTCCAGTTCTAACTGTTGCTTCCTGACCTGCATATAGGTTTCTCAAGAGGCAGGTCAGGTGGTCTGGTATTCTCATCTCTCTCAGAATTTTGCACACTTTATTGTGATCCACACAGTCAAAGGTTTTGTCATAGTCAATAAAAGAGAAATAGATGTTTTTCTGGAACTCTCATGCTTTTTCCATGATCCAGCGGATGTTGGCAATTTGATCTCTGGTTCCTCTGCCTTTTCTAAAACCAACTTAAACATCTGGAAGTTTATGGTTCATGTATTGCTGAAGCCTGGCTTGGAGAATTTTGAGCATTACTTTACTAGCATGTGAGATGAGTGCAATTGTGTGGTAGTCTGAGCATTCTTCGGCATTGCCTTTCTTTGGGATTGGAATGAAAACTGCCCTTTTCCAGTCCTGTGGCCACTGCTGAGTTTTCCAAATTTGCTGGCATATTGAGTGTAGCACTTTCACAGCATCATCTTCCAGGATTTGAAATAGCTCAACTGGAATTCCATCACCTCCACTAGCTTTGTTCCTAGTGATGCTTTCTAAGGCCCACTTGACTTCACATTCCAGGATGTCTGGCTCTAGGTGAGTGATCACACCATTGTGATTAACTGGATCATGAAGATCTTTTGTTTATAGTTCTGTGTATTCTTGCCACCTCTTCTTAATATCTTCTGCTTTGTTAGGTCCATACCATTTCTGTCCTTTATCGAGCCCATCTTTGCAAGAAATGTTCCGTTGGTATCTCTAACTTTCTTGAAGAGATCTCTAGTCTTTCCTGTTCTATTGTTTTCCTCTATTTCTTTGCAATGATCGCTGAGGAAGGCTTTCCTATTTCTCCTTGCTATTCTTTGCAACTCTGTATTCATTGGTTTGAGTACATGTCTAAAATGAATTTGTGGTGTTAGTTCCTTATGTCCTGACCTTCTAAGAAGAAAGCAGGGAAAGAAGTTGATTTCTGAGGGCCTTCTGTGTTCCGGTACTACATGGGGCTTTATGTACACAATCTCATTGACCTGCATAGAGACACAGGATGTAGGTAACACTGTCCCCATTTCTCAGATGAAGAAACTACAGAATTGAGGTACCTCATCCAAGCTCACTCAGATGGCAGAGAGGCACAGTGGGGATCTGAATTCATATTTGCCTGTTTCCTTATGGTTCCACCCTAAGCTGTGATATTCCAAAGGATGGGGTGTGTGTGTGTATACACACACACACACACACACACACACACACACACTTTAGGATCCATTCATATATTAGGTGTTAAATCCTTATTAAATATTGGTGACTTTTCCAACACCATTTATTGAACAGACTAGTTCTTTCCCCACTGTATACTGTGGACTCCTTTGTCATAAATTAATTGGCCAGCAACCGAAGCAGGTTTAGGAGAACCCAAGCTGAAAAGATATGGTTTGGGGTCTGCTATACATATATTTAAATTCCTTAAAAATAAGGAATTTTTGATAATAATATAGACTTAGTTACCTTCTAAGGCCAAGCACAATTTTTTGTTGTTTTTTTTAGTGTATACGCTGCTTTATTTATTCTATTCTTTTATTCATCTGTTTTTGCCTGCGTGGGGTCTTTGTTGCTGCTCGTGGGCCTTCTCTAGTAGCAGAGAGTGGGGGCTGTTCTCTAGCTGGGGTGCGCGGGCTTGTCATTGTGGTGGCTTCTCACTGTTGCAGAGCACGAGCTCTAGGCACATAGGCTTCAGTAGCTGTGGCCTACCGGTACAGCTGCTCCACAGCATGTGGAATCTTCCTGGATCAGGGAGTGAACCTGTGTCCCCTGCAGGTGGATTCTTATCCACTGCACAACCAGGGAAGCCCAGCCAAGGACAGTTTTTAATGCAAAGGCATAATAACTGATTTAGAATTCAGGTCTATGTAGGCAGTTGTTGGCGTACTACTGATGGTGGGCCAGATGGCACCCCCTGCTGGTTTGCGCAAATAAAAGTTTTATTGTGACAAAATCCATCTTGTTTCCATATAGTCTGCTTTTGCACTACAATGGCAGAGTTGGATAGTTGTGACAGAGACTAGAAGGCCTGGAAAGTATAAAATGTTTACTCTCTGGCCCTTAAGGGGACAAGTTTGGGACTTCTTATATGGAGTGTAAATGGGAAGATTGTTAGCCAGGGAAGCTTTCTGTAGGTGAGGAACACTTGAGCCTTTGTCAAGATGCTCGCTGGTCTGTTGAATCATTGCTACTATGACACAGTTGGCAGAAAGAGTCCTACTGCCAGTTCGGGCAGCTTCCTCTGAAATGATGATGAATGAAAGATTTCTTGAGGTCCTTTCCAGTGTAAGTTCTGGTGTACAGTGATGGCAAAGCGAAATGACAGCAATTTAGGGAAGATTCGTTTCTAAAATACATATATACACTTCTTCATATGAGGCAGGCGCTCATTCTATTGGAAGGAAAAACACTCTTTATCCAGGTTGGATGTCATTTGAGAGATGAAGGATCTCTTTTGTTCCTAAGGAGATTTCAAAAGAACTTGTACAGCTAATAGATCACAATTTATGGGCAATTCCTCCAAGTATCACCAAAGGAGACAATTTCTAACACTTTACTACCGGTTTCCATTATCTTCAATTTGCTGGAGAGGCCAAAAGTGCTGTGCAAACATGTCAGAACATCCTTTTGCAAGGATGATACATTTATAGAAATGCTGAGTTATTGGGGAACTCCCACGGTAGTAGCTAAATTCATCCCATTCCAGCTGATGCACTGTAGAATCTATTAAACCCACATTTCCCAAATTAGGAAATATTCTGCTTCTTGAATTGCCAAAGCCAAAGCAGAGAGTTCAATCGTCAGCCACGTTATGGCAAGTAGAACTCATGGAGACTCTTCTGTGAAAAAATTTCTGACTCTTTGGAAGGACAGTACAAAAATACAGTCAGAGACGCAGGTGGATTAAAGGGATAGTCAGTAGTTCACTAAAGTAATGCGATTTTCAGGAGAAATTTTGACTGAGCCATCAACTTATGCAAAGAATGAAATTCCAGAGTGTGGGAGTCAGACCAAGAATTCTTAGAGGAAGTATTCGGAACTGTGTTTTATGATTCTTTGGCATTGTACGTATTACAACGGCATAGAAAGTTCAGCTGCTTTAATGTAGAGAGGAGATTTGGTGGTGACATTTAAGAGAAAGCTGTGGATACAGAAACAGAGAATAGAATGGTGCTTTCCAGGGATGGGAGAGAGGGTTGTGGGAGTTATTGTTTCGTGGGTATGGAGTTTCTCTTTGGGATGATGAAAAAGTTGTGGAAATTGAGAGTGATGATAGCTGAATAATGTTGCTAATGTGATTAATCCCACTGAATTGTATGCTTAAAAATGGTTAAAATAGCTTTGTGTTATATATTTTTTAAATTTTATTTTATCCTTTTAAAAGATTACTGTGATTTTTTTTCATACTTTATTTATTGGCTGCACTGCATTGCACGAGGGATCTTAGTTCCCCAATCAGGGATCAAACCTGTGCCCTCTGCTGTCTCTAGCGTCTTAACCACTGGACTGCCAGAGAAGTCCAATTTCACTGCAGTTTAGAAAAGAGAGATAGCTGTCGTCACGCTGTGAGTTCCACCCCTCCAAACAGAAGAATGGGGCTCTGTCTTCCCTGCTTCAAGCCCAGTGAGAATGTATTCAGAGAACCGTTTAAGCTTATTACATCTTCCGGTCGTGTCCCCACACACGAGGTCACTCCAGGACACTTTGCCTGACTTATGCCTGAGGAAAGGTTAGTAGGCTTTGGAAATAAGAAAGGGGTTTGCATGAGAATAAATACTGTCAACTACAATGAAGATAATCATTCATGAGTCTTTCAAGTAATGAAGAGCTAAAGCAACACTTGTAAACTAGTGTTTGAAGTATAAATTCACTCACTTTGAAAAATCCTCTAGCAGTGTGTAGTAAAACTAAACACACGCATAGCCAGTAATGCAGAAATTCCACTCCTGGTGTCTAACAGAACTGACTTTGTAAAGTGCACCAAAAGACATACACAAGAATCTTTATATAACAAATTTTATAGCTATGCCAATAGCTCCCAAATAGAGACAATAAAAAAGCCAATTTACAGTAAAATAAGTAAATAAATTATGGTGTATTCATAGAGAGACATACTATATATCACAATGAAATCAATTAACTTTTATACACAGCACCTCGAATGAATCTCTCCCCCTAAAAATGCTAAAGAAAAGGAGACAGTTATAAAGGAGTAATTACTGTAATTTTTCATTCTTTTAATGTCTGTAGGAACTATAGTGTTGGTCGCTTAGTTGTGTCTGACTCTTTGCATCCTCGCAGACTGTAGCCTGCCAGGCTCCTCTGTCCGCCGGACTCTCCAGGCAAGAATGTTGGAGTCGGTTGCCATTCCCTTCTCCATAGTAGGAACCATAGCTTTGTCTTTTCTTTTTATTCCTGATGTGGGCAATGTGGGCCTTCTTTCTCTTGTTGTGATCAGTCTGGCTGTAAAAATTGATCTTAAAAAGCCCACATTTTGATTCTTCGATTTTCTCCTTTTTTAGTTTACTTACAATTCCAGTGATTTCTGCTCTGCTCTTCATCATTCCCTCCCTTCTGATTTCTTTGGGTTTTGATTTCTTCTTTTTATTTGCCCATGGATATTTCATGGACAGAAGAACCTCGCAGTCTAGTCTGCGGCAGCGTCTTCTTTTCCATCTCTTTAAGGTAGAAGCTTAGATAATTGATTTTAGACTCTTCTGTAATATAAACACTTATTGAGATAAATTTCCTTCTAAACACTCCTTTAGCTGCATTTCATAGATATCGATACATTGCGTTTTAAATTTAATTCAATTAAAAATACTTTCTAATTTCCTTTGTGACTTTCCCTTCAGTTCAGTTCAGTCGCTTAGTCGTGTCTGACTCTTTGCGACCCCATGAATCACAGCACGCCAGGCCTCCCTGTCCATCACCAACTCCTGGAGTTCACTCAAACTCACGTACATCAAGTCAGTGATGCCACCCAGCCATCTCATCCTCTGTCGTCCCCTTCTCCTCCTGCCCCCAATCCCTCCCAGCATTAGGGTTTTTTCCAATGAATCAGCTCTTTACATGAGGTGGCCTGCGGGGGACTGCCCGTGAAGGGTTAAGTCTTGGGAGCTGCTCGGCGTTATGCAGAGCCCTAGGACATGTTCCTAAGCTCCCTGTCCCGCCCTCCTGAAGAATTTATTACCCTTAAGGCTCCAGGACGTTTGGTTCTTGCAACATTTCATAGAAGATAGATTAGCTTATTGATAGAAGATAGATTATCTATTTGTGATGTACACAACGGTAAGGGTCTTGTGATTGTATTTGGAGATTAAGAACAATCTTGTGAATGTCAGAAGTCACGTACTTTATCCTATATATACTGCAGCACAATAAAGGAAGGCATCAGCCATTTTGGTCTGATCCTCTCAACCCCATCTTTCGTCTCTCTCTCTTATTTTTCTTAGCGGGGACGCTCCGTTCTCTCCCTATGCAGGTGTGACTCTTGCTTGTGCTGGCCGCGGCAGTGGCCAAAGAACTGGAGTTTCAGCTTTAGCATCATTCCTTCCAAAGAACACCCAGGACTGATCTCCTTTAGAGTGGACTGGTTGGATCTCCTTGCAGTCCAAGGGACTCTCAAGAGTCTTCTCCAACACCACAGTTCAAAAGCATCAATTCTTCGGTGCTCAGCCTTTTTCACAGTCCAACTCTCACATCCATACATGACCACTGGAAAAACCATAGCCTTGACTAGACGCACCTTAGTCGGCAAAGTAATGTCTCTGCTTTTGAATATGCTATCTAGGTTGATCATAACTTTCCTTCCAAGGAGTAAGCATCTTTTAATTTCATGGCTGCAGTCACCATCTGTATTGATTTTGGAGCCCCCCAAAAATAAAGTCTGCCACTGTTTCCACTGTTTCCCCATCTATTTCCCATGAAGCGATGGGACCAGATGCCATGATCTTAGTTTTCTGAATGTTGAGCTTTAAGCCAACTTTTTCACTCTCCTCTTTCACTTTCATCAAGAGGCTTTTTAGTTCCTCTTCACTTTCTGCCATAAGGGTGGTGTCATCTGCATATCTGAGGTTATTGAGATTTATCCTGGCAATCTTGATTACAGCCTGTGCTTCTTCCAGCTCAGCGTTTCTCATGATGTACTCTGCATATAAGTTAAATAAGCAGGGAGACAATATACAGTCTTGACGTACTCTTTTTCCTATTTGGAACCAGTCTGTTGTTCCATGTCCAGTTCTAACTGTTGCTTCCTGACCTGCATATGGATTTCTCAAGAGGCAGGTCAGGTAGACACACTTACTTAGAAATGTGTTGCTTGGTTTCCAAGTATATGGCAAGTTTTCCAGTATCTTTCTTACTGATTTTTAGTTTGATTTCTTATAATCAGAAAATGTTTCCCTGATAGCTAGCATTAAAAATCTGCCTGTCAATTGAGGAGATGTGGGTTTGATCCCTGATCTGGGAAAATCCCCTGGAGAAGAAAATGGCAATCCACTCTGATATTCTTGCCTGAGAAATCCCATGGACAGAGGAACCTGGTGGGCTACAGTCCACAAGTCACAAAAGCGTCAACCACGACTTATCGAGTAAACAACAACAACAATCTGTATGATTTCAGCCAGCTTAGCTGGCTCAGTGGAAGACTCTCAAATGGTCCTCATGGGCATGTGCCCAGTAATGAGCTCAGAGACCCGAGCCAAGTAGTTAAAATAGTGGCTTCACAGGGTTGTCCACGTAATTATGAGAAGCTCTTCTATGTTCTTCTGGCATGGCCAGATCTTGTGTATCAGACAAGTGTGTTGAGTTCCTCTAAAGGATATGACTTGTGATGGGAGGAAACACAACAGACAATGATACATTTTGGACATTCTGAGCTGAAGTTTCCCTCTGCCTCCCTCGCTCCCTACTGCCTCCTCCTCTTCCTTCCTTCCTTCTCCCCCAACTCCTCTATTCCTCCCTGTCTCTCTTTCCCTCTCCGAAAGTATGTCATATTTCACAGTTAGGATATATAAGAAATAATGATGAATTCTATTAACAGACACTGATCTGCTACACATGCTTTGTCTATAAGCTTTTTCTTTTTTCAACTTGATGTTTTGGTCAGCTAATAAGTGTGAGTAAAATCTTGACGTCTGTAGTCCAGTTCTCTCAATTCAGTTTCCTTTCTGCGTTGTGTTTGTGTGGATTTTGCAATTAGTACTTGATCACAGTACAGAAGTTGAGGGTCTGTCTGATCTTGTGAGATCACAGACATCATTCCCCTGCCTTTCAGTCGCTTATATTGAAACCATTGCTAGGGCTTTCAGTCTGTGATGAGCTCATGCCACTTGTCTGGGTTTCCACAGAACTACCAGCTATATCTTCTTTGCTGTTTGTAAATATAAATAATATCATATTTAGGTAATATGCCAAATATTTTGACTTTTCTTTACATGTGTATTTAAACACAGCTTTTGTTCCAGATTTTGCCTCCTGCTCCCATGTGCTGGCAGTTGTGAGAAGCATATGGGATAAAGATAATAGTAATAAATAGGGAGTGAACATGTGGTCCCCATGATCTGAGTGACCAAAGGGACACAATGAAAATGTGTAGGAACTTCTGCTGACCTTGCCCTCCCCACACACCCATGCTTTTCTCCTGCTGCTTTCAGTGGCCTGAGTGGTCACTCCCAGAAGGAGCTACCCTAGACTCCAAGCTTCTGCAGATTCCTGTGGTGCAGGGAAAGGATACTGCCCAACAGAAAAGTCATCCATCTCAGCTCTGTCCACTGCAAATATTAAGTGAGCCATAATTAAGACAACTTCATAGTCTCATTAGAAACTTTGATAATAAGGAATAAGTGAAATAACTTTTAATCTATTTTTTACCCAGTAGATCCAAAAACATTATCATGAGAACATATAAGTATATTTAATGTACATAAAATTATTGATGAGATGTATGGTCTCAAGGAAATCAGCCCTGAACATTCATCAGAAGGACTGATGCTGAAGCTGAAGCTTCAATACTTTGGCCACCTGATGTGAAGAGCTGCCTCATTGGAAAAGACCCTGATGCTGGGAAAGATTGAAGTCAGGAGGAGAATGGGACAACAGAGGATGAGGTGGTTGGATGGCATCACCAACTCAATGGATGTGAATTTGAGCAAACTCCAGGCGATAGTGAAGGACAGGGAAGCCTGGCGTACTGCAGTCCATGGGATTGCAGAGAGTCGAACACGACTTAGTAACTGAAGAACAGCAACTGATGAGAGATTTTACTGTCCTTTTTGCTGTGCCCAGTCTTAGAAATCTGATATGTATCTGACATGTCTAGCACATTTCAGTTCAGACAAGCTACTTTTCAATTGCTGTTGCTGAAAACCTGAGGTGGGATAGAAACTCTGGGTGCTTGAGTGAGAGTCTGAATGTCTGGGTGAAGGCAATAGGTGGTGACAAGTGTCCTGTTTATTCTTTGCTTTCACTTTTCCACAGTTAATGCAGCCAAATTGAGCATGGCTTTTGCTGGCTACTTACCAACTCTCCAATTTTGAATTTTGACCCATCTGTCTTCAGCAAAGTCAAAGACACTGGAATTTGATTGAAGTGAAGTGGAGTGAAAGTTGCTCAGTCGTGTCTGACACTTTGCGACTCCATGGACTA
Source organism: Capra hircus (assembly GCF_001704415.2). Classification (NCBI taxonomy): domain Eukaryota; kingdom Metazoa; phylum Chordata; class Mammalia; order Artiodactyla; family Bovidae; genus Capra; species Capra hircus. The sequence continues at coordinate 38,999,459 of NC_030831.1, read as the reverse complement.
CTATACAGTCCATGGAATTCTCAAAGCCAGAATACTGGAGTGAGTACCCTTTCCCAAATTTGATTGACTTGGCTCAAATCACTTACAGTTGTGTGACCTCAGTCAGTTATTTGGCCTTTGTGCTGTGTGTATTTTCTGCCTGTAGAATAGAGCTCATAATAAATGCTACCTCCCTTGGTGAGCTGAGGGTTAGACATGATATATGGAAAATGTGTAGCACCGGGCCTGGTTCACCATAGGTGTTCAATTAATCAGAATTGTTGTTGTATTTGGTATAAGAAGGTTTTGTCACCAATAGGCTTTTTTGCTACTAGTGCAGTGCCGAGGTCCAGCCTCAGCAGAGTCCAGGGATATCCTCAGGATGGACGATGTCAGAGAATAAAGAGAGAGAGATGAAGTGATAAGGAAAGAGACACGAGGTGACCAAGCTTCTTCAGTGAGCAAGGCCCATTTACTTTATATTTTGGGGGGCTTTTAGACCCTGAGTTATATATACAGCAAGGTGAAAAATGCAGAGTCAACTCAACATTTCATCAGTAATAACTTTTATTGATATCAGGTTCCTTCCTGCAAGTCTTATTTTCTGTACATCATCTTCTATTCTGGAGGCCTGTTGATATTCCATGACCTTCTTTTGATAAAGGTTGGTCAGCCAGAACACCAGAACAATGATTTTCCCTTAAAGTGTTTTTTCTTTTTTTTAAATTTTTAGTCTGCGTTACCCTTAAAGTACAGAGTTACATTTTTATGGAGCAAAGATTCAGCGGGTTACAGCAAAGAAAGAACTTATTAACTCAAAGTCTAATGTTGCTAATGCTAAGGCTATTACTTGTTTCTTCTACATCCTGACTATATGCACTCCCAGGAACGCAATGGATAAGGGATGTGAGAAACTGGCAGCAAGCATTGCATAGGCTCAACAATGTTGCAAGAGTCTGGATAAAGCTGTCAAATAACCTAGAATGCTAACAGGGGGTTTGAAACACTCCTTTCATGCCCAGGAGATTTAGAAACTAAAGCCCTAAGTTAACTCTTTCCAGAGAAATGTGGTCGAGGCAGCCCCCTGTTAATGTCAGAGGAGTTGATGAAAGGCATAAAATAGTAAGACAGACAGATTCTGGTTTGGGGGTAGATGCTCAAGCAAGTTCAGGGGGTCCCTTGAGCCCAGATCTCGCCTTTGCCCGTCAGGCCTCTTCCTCATGACCTTTGCCATGGGCGGGATTCTCCACGCTGGCTCCCGACAGTGCAGAGTTTTTCCTGGTGGCTTAAATAGAAAAGAATTTGCCTGTAATGCAGGGAATCCAGGTTCAATCTCTGGGTCAGGAAGATCCCTTGGAGAAGGGAATGACAACCTGCTGCAGTATTCTTGCCTGGAGAATTCCATGAACAGAGAGAGGAACCTGGTGGGCTACAGTTTGTAGAGTCGCATGGAGTCAGATACGACTGAGCACCAAATGAGTGAGAGAATGAGTGTGGGGTAAGGAGGTGGCAGATTGGGCTTGTTTGAGTTTTATAAAGTCTGTTAGTAGGGAGTTTTGCATCTGGGGAAGACATTCCCAGTCTTACTGTACGAGGCCTCGTTTTTATAACACTCAGTGAAAGTGAAAGTTGCTCAGTTGTGTCTGACTCCTTGCGACTCTATGGGCTGTCGCCTGCCAGGCTCCTCTGCCCGTGGAGTTTTACAGGCAAGAATACTAGAGTGGGTAGCCATTCCCTTCTCCAGGGGATCTTCCCAACCCAGTCCGCATTGTCAGTCAGTCAGTTCAGTGGCTCAGTCGTGTCCGACTCTTTGCGACCCCATGAATCGCAGCACGCCAGGCCTCCCTGTCCATCACCAGCTCCCGGAGTTCACTCAGACTCACGTCCATCGAGTCCGTGATGCCATCCAGCCATCTCATCCTCTGTCGTCCCCTTCTCCTCCTACTCCCAATCCCTCCCAGCATCAGTCTTTTCCAATGAGTCAACTCTTCGCATGAGGTGGCCAAAGTATTGGTTTTCAGCTTTAGCTTCATTCCTTCCAAAGAACACCCAGGACTGATCTCCTTTAGGATGGACTGATTGGATCTCTTTGCAGTCCAAGGGACTCTCAAGAGTCTTCTCCAACACCACAGTTCAAAAACATCAATTCTTTGGCACTCAGCTTTCTTCACAGTCCATTTCTCACATCCATACATGACCAATGGAAAAACCATAGCCTTGACTAGACGGACCTTTGCATTGTAGGCAGACTCTTTACTCTCTAAGCCACCAGAGGTGGTGGTTTTTTATAACACTACCTTTTACTGAAATAAAATTCACATCTAATATAGCTTAACCACATGTAAAATATTTTTAAAAATCAGTATGATGTTCTAATGTAATATAAGGGGAAAATCTGAAGAAGACATTCACTATAAAATGTGTATTTCATATGCAAACACATAGGCACCACTGCTACAGAAAGCAGAGCGAAGTGGCCAGGTGATGCCGCGATGTCCCCAAACATAGAATCGCTGCTAGTGGACAGTTCTAAGGTGATGTTGAGAGAGCTTATTCAGATACCAGAAGTGGCACAATTACTGGTAACATGATTTCATGAGACAACCAAGAGCTCCTGGAGTTTCCAACAAATCAGAGGAGCACGTTTCCTTGTTTCACTTTGTATCATTGCATAATTCAATTTATATTTAAATTGTGCAAAACACTATATTTAAATGTAAAATAGACTTAGACTCTAGAATTGGAAGCTTACAAACAGATTTTTCACTTGTGCTAGCTATTCTGTGGGACATTTAAAAGTAGTACAGGACATGGAGCAACTTTTTATTGGGCAAGCGTATTCTTCACATTGCGGGTCATAAAGCATCTTTCCCCTACCCCCATCCTCACCACTAAATGCCAGTATTGCTGTCTGACTTTTGTCATAGTCAAAGGAGATGGCTGGCTTAAGAAGATACACACAGTGGAACATTACTCAGCCATAATAAAGAATAAAGTGAAAGTGAAAGTTGCTCAGTTGTGTCTGACTCCTTGCAGTTCCATGGAATTCTCCAGAATACTGGAGTGGGTGGCCGTTCGAAGGGATCGAACCCAGGTCTCCTGCATTGCGGGTGGATTCTTTACCAGCTGAGCCATCAGGGAAGCCCAATAAGATACTGCCATTTGCAGCAACAAGGATGGACCTAGAGATTATCATCCTGAGTGAAATAAATCAGAGAAAGACAAGTATTGCATGATGTCACTTGTATGTGGAATCTAAAAAACGAATACACGTGAATCTATATACAAGACAGAAACAGACTCACAGGTATAGAAAATGAATTTATGGTTATCAAAGAGAGAAGAGGGGGAGGAATAAATTAGGAGTATGGGATTAACAGAGATAGGTAGATAACACCACAGACTCTATGGACGAGAATTTAAGCAAACCCTGGGAGACAGTAGAAGACAGAGAAGCCTGGTGTGCAGCTCTCCATGGGCTCCCAGAGAGTCAAACATGACTTAGCAACTGAACATGGGATTAACAGACATAGACTGCTTTACATAAGCAACAATAGATAAGCAACAAGGGTTTACTTCTGTCTGCCTCCTGGTAGATGAGGATTAAGAGGCCTGTGCAAGCTTCCTGACGGATGGCTATGGGGAAAATTAGGTCTTGCTCTGGTGGGCAGGGCTGTGCTCAGCAAAACTTTAATCCAATTGTCTGTTTATGGTGAGGCTGTGTTCCCTTCCCTCAGTTGTTTGACCTGAGGCCACCAGTCCTGGAGTCTACAGGCGCTGTGGTAGGGCTATTGGTGACCTCCAAGAGGACTTGGAGGCCAGCATGTATCTCCCAGGACTGCTGTTGCCAGTGCCCTGTCCCTGAGGTGGGCCATTGCCCACCCACACCTCTGCAGGAGAGCCTCCCACACTCCTAGATAGGTCTGGCTCTGTCTCCTGTGGGATTGGTGTTTCTTTCCCTGGAGTCTTGGTGCACAGAGTTTTGTTTGTGCCTCCAAGAGTGGAGTCTCTGTTTCCCCCAGTCCTGTGAGGGTCTCGTAATCAAATCCCACTGGCCTTCAAAATCAGATTCCCTGGGCATTCCCAGTTCTTGGCCAGATCCCCAGACTGGGGAGCCTGATATGGGGCCTATAACCTTCACAACAGTGAGAGAACTTCTTTGATATTACTGTTCTCCTGCTCGTGGGTTGCCAACCCAGCAGGTATAGGATTTGATTTTATTGTGATTATGCCCCTCCTACCTACTGTTTCATTTCGGCTTCTCTTTTGTCCTTAGATGTAGGTATCTTTTTTTTGGTGGGTTCTAGTGTCTTCCTCGGAGAAGGCAATGGCACCCCAACCCAGTACTCTTGCCTGGAAAATCCCATGGACAGAGGAGCCTGGTGGGCTGCAGTCCATGGAGTTGCTAAGAGTCAGACACGACTGAGTGACTTTACTTTCATGCATTGGAGAAGGAAATGGCAACCTACTCCGGTGTTCTTGCCTGGAGAATCCCAGGGACAGGGGAGCCTGGTGGGCTACCGTCTATGGTGTCACACAGAGTTGGTCACGACTGAAGCAACTTAGCAGCAGCAGCAGCAGTGTCTTCCTGTTCAACAGCTAGTTGTGATTTTGGTGCTCTGGCAGGAGGAAATGAGTGCACATCCATTATCTTGAACCAATTTGCAATAAGGATTAACTGTAGAGCACAGGGAACTATGTTTAGTATAGTAACCTATCATGGAAAATAATCTGAAAATGTATGTATAATGGAATCACCTTGCTGCAGACCTGAAAGTGATACAATGCTGTAATTCAACTATACTTCAGTGAAAAAAACAAAAACACCCCTGCAAGCTTCCATAGTGTCCAGCAGAAGGTGGTATCAGGCTGGCCTAAAGGTTTGTAACATGTTATGGAAGGGAAAACTTGTGGAAAACTAACCTTTCGGCCAAACCAATATAACCGTGGTTGAAAACCACTACTCTGTGAGAAGGGTGCCTCGCCGTCTCCTGTTTCTAGGAAGATCTCCATGGTCTTGGGGCTTCCCAGGTTGCACAATGGTAAAAGAATCTGCCTGCCAATGCAGGAGATGCAAGAGACTCGGGTTTGATCCCTGTGTCAGGAAGATCCCCTGGAGGAGGGCATGGCGACCCACTCCAGTATTCTTGCCTGGAGAATCTCATGGACAGAGGGGCCTGGTGGGCTACAGTCCACGGAGTCGCAAACAGTTAGACGCGACTGCAGCAACTGAGCGTGTTTGTGTATACAGTTAATTTTAGTCCCTGTAGTTTCTTTGTATTTTGTTACTGGAGATGTTGGTCCAGGTGCAAACACTGCAGCAAAGGGTCCCAGGCCCCAGCCTGTCTCAGATCCACCCACTGGAGAAGCAGCTTATAAACTCTGCCAGTAGGAGAAGATGAAAAAACTTAGCCTGTTACAGACGCCACACAAAATCAGTTCTGACATTTCCTAAGAGAACCACACCCAAGTTGGTGAATGAGAGTAAGGGAGGAAAATGGAGACTTGTCCAGTCAGGTGGTTCTGACTCCTCTGATGTTTAGAAGTGATGCCGCCTTACTCCTGAGGGCATGGTGAGGATTCTGACTCAGGCTCAGAGAAACCGGTAAGTTGAGAGGTCATTATTTGGGTTCTGGGCTTCCCAGGTGGCGCGGGTAGTAAAGAACCCGCCTGCCAATACAAGAGATGTGAGAGACGCGTGTTCGATCCCTGTGTCGGAAAGGTCCCCTGGAGAAGGAAATGGCAACCTTCTCCCGTATTCTTGCCTGAAGAATTCCAAGGGAAATCTCTGACCTAATTCTTTCAACTTACCCAGCACTTGGATCCACCAAGGAGGCTGAAGGTAGGTTAGGCGGAGGCTGCTGAGTTTGTCAGGAGAGGAGGAAATGATAAACACAACTGGCCAGGTCAGCCACATGAGGCAAAACCCTATGTGGTGCTTCAGAATTAATTAGAGGAGCAAAAAAGTTATTAGCCTGAAGTAACCAAGGAGCATCAGGCTTAGCATGCATGTCCTGAAGAAGCGTGTAAAGGATGATCAAAGGAAACCACAAAACGAAGCAGCAGTGAGGCTGAGTGTTAGGTTAAAGGCCAATAGAAACCTAAATTTTTTGGTGCAACTCTGTATAGACCATGTGTAAAGGAGGAAATAAACTGACCAGCTTAGAAGAAGGATTTTTTTTGGGTCAAAATTAACTTTATTTCTCAGTTTTACTTCATCAGCATGTGGTAAGAAAATTGGCACACACAAAAAGTATACTGACATTGGGTCTAATTATGATGCCTCTGGCAAAGTGGTAGGAGGATGAAAGTAACAAAGATAAGTAGAGAAGCTCTCTTTCTTTTTCTTTTTGTTGCGAAAAGTTTTATTGTTTCCATTTGGTCCAAGGCTTGAGAGAGGGCTTCAGGATGTTAAAAAGCCACCAAGTGGCTGCACACAGGGGCTTCAGGTAGAAGCCTTGACATTAGGGCTGCTGCTGCTGCTGCCGACATTAGGGGGTGCTCCTCAAAAGGTGCTGGGCTCCAGAGGCTCATAGTTGTATTGGAGGGTGAACCTTTGGAAGTGCTACTCATCCAGCCTCGCTTGGGGGCCAGCCAGCCTGCAGAGGTTGTTCCAAGTGGCGCCCATCTTTAAGTTCTACTTGCTCATCTAGGGCGTGTCTCTCCAGGAAGTCACAGAGGTTGAGCCTGCACGGGGAGAACCCACGTCTTGAGGATCCAAAAGGGCTTGGTCCAGGTTCTTCTTCATGAGAAGGGTGGTCTCCATCATGTCCTGGGTTTTAACCCTAGTCATCTTGAGATAGCTTCTGCACGTCCTGGTAGAAGGCACGGCCACCGTGTTGGTTTTGCATTTTCAAGAGATGCTTGGTGCCCTGGTGCTTCTTCTTGGCCAATTCCTGGAAATAATGGCCCATGCTTCCAGAGCCACATTGTTGTGGTTGAAATAGAAGTCCAGAGAGAGGTAGGTGTAGGAGGCTTGCAGATGCAGGTCCACAAGGTGGTGGTTGACCATGACCTCCACCGGGTAGAATAATTCTGATGAATCTGGGAGCTTATGGTTGATCGGTAATGAGTTAAGCTCAAAAAATGGCATTGGCCGGTCTAAGTGTTCCAGGAGAGCTGAGTAGCTGATTCCAAAGGTTGCAACCAAATTAAAGGTTGAAGGGTGATGGGAGGCTGGAGTGAGGGGCATCCCTGGGTCTGTTTGCCCAAGCAGTGTTAAAGTAAGAGACAGTTAAGAGGGACTGCCAAACGCACAGCATAGAAGCTTCATAAAATTTAATTCCTTCTGTTGAAGTCTAGGTGATTTACAATGTTGAGTTAGTTTCAGGTATGCAGCAGATCGATCCAGTTTTATATGCATATGTTTTTCAGATTCTTTTCTATTTATATCATTACAAGATACTGAGTATAGTTCCCTGTTCTATACAAAAAGTCCTTGCTGTTCATCTGTTTTATGTATATCAGTTCAGCTCAGTTGCTCCGTCGCATCCAACTCTTTGCAACCCCATGAATCACAGGAGGCCAGGCCTCCCTGTCCATCACCAGCTCCCAGAATTCACTCATACTCATGTCCATTGAGTCGGTGATGCCATCCAGCCATCTCATCCTCTGTTGTCCCCTTCTCCTCCTGCCCCCAATCCCTCCCAGCATCAGGGTCTTTTCAAATGAGTCAACCCTTCACATGAAGTGGCCAAAAAATTGGCGTTTCAGCTTCAGCATCATTCCTTCCAATGAACACCTAGGACTGATCTCCTTTAGGATGGACTGGTTGGATCTCCTTGCAGCCCAAGGGACTCTCAAGAGTCTTCTCCAACACCACAGTTCAAAAGCATCAATTCTTCGGCGCTCAGCTTTCTTCACAGTCCAACTCTCACATCCATACATGACCACTGGAACAGCCATAGCTTTGACTAGATGGACCTTTGTTGGGAAAGTAATGTCTCTCCTTTTCAATATGCTATCTAGGTTGCTCATAACTTTCCTTCCAAGGAGTAAGTGTCTTTTAATTTCATGGCTGCAATCACCATCTGCAGTGATTTTGGAGCCCCCCCCACAAATAATGTCTGACACTGTTTCCACTGTTTCCCCATCTATTTGCCATGAAGTGATGGGACCAGATGTCATGATCTTAGTTTTCTGAATGTTGAGCTTTAAGCCAACTTTTTCACTCTCCTCTTTCACTTTCATCAAGAGGCTTTTTAGTTCCTCTTCACTTTCTGCCATAAGGGTGGTGTCATCTGCATATCTGAGGTTATTGATATTTCTCCCGGCAATCTTGATTCCAGCCTGTGCTTCTTCCAGCCCAGCGTTCCTCATGATGTGCTCTGCATAGAAGGTAATGGTATAGTAGTGTGTATGTGTCAATTCCCAAACTCTAATTTATCCACCCCACCCTATTTTCTCCTTTGGTAAACATACCTCAGTTCTGTATGTCTGTGAGTCTGTTTCTGTTTTGTGCATAAGTTCATTTGTTTCATATGTTAGATTTCACATGTAACTGATGCCATGTGATATTTGTCTTTCCCTGCATTGACTAGCTTTAAGAGAGGTTGCAGGTGACAAATACTGAACAGAAGGAAGATCAAAGGGACTATTTCAGTATCTGCGTTCTTATCCATAAATAACACTGATTCCCTTCCATGTTATGAAAAAAATTGTGAGAAAATTTTTTTTGACATTAAATTTTTCTTTATTGATATATAGTTGTTGGTTTCAGGTATACAGCAAAGTGATTCAATTATACATGTATACATTCTTTTTCAGATTCTTTTCCATTGTTCATTGTTAAAAGATATTCAGTATAGTTCCCTGTGTTACACAGTAGGTCCTTGTTGTTTGTCTATTTGTATATAGAAGTGTGTATCTGTTAACCCCAAACTCCTAATTTATCCCTCTCACCCTTTCCCCCTTTGGTAACCATAGGAAAACATATTATTTTAAAAATGAGTATTCATTGTACAGTTTTTTAATATGGAAAATTTATTTGGCATTTAAAGTAATTTTCTCAACTATTCTTAGGTAGATGTGGCTTAGATAAGGGTTTTTTAAAAATAACTTTTGTTTATTTATTTTATTTTATTTTGACTGTGCTGGGTCTTCTTTGCTGTGTGGGATCTTCTCTGGTTGAGGTGCTTGGGGGCTATTCTTCATTGCTATGTGCTGGCTTCTCATTGAGGCAGCTTTTCTTATTGTGGAGCAGGGGCTCAGTAGCTGTGGCCTATGGGCTTAGTTGCTCCACAGCACGTGGGATCTTCCCGGACCAGAGGCCGAACCCATGTCTCCTGCATTGGCAGGCAGGTTCTTTTCCACCCAGCCACCAGGGAAGCCCAGATCAGGGGTTTTTAAGCAGGGTTATGCCTCAGAGACATCTGGGGAGATTTTTTAAAAGAGTCTTGGCCTCAACTCTAGACCAGAATCAGAAACTTGAAGAAGTAAGGCATGGAAATCTGTGTTTTTAATGGCTCTAAAAACTTGCCAGGTTGTTCTAACATGGCCTTGGCTTTGGAAAGCATAATCTTGGATGACATTCCTACTAGAGCCTAGTACTGGGTTATTTCACATGGACAACTATTGGCTTCTGCAACTCTTGTCCTTTTGAGTACACTTTCAAATGAATAAAATTTTAAAAGCCAGGGTAATTTCTTTGGAAAAATAAAAATAGATCATGTTATACTTCTGCCTAAGATTTTTCTGGTGACCTCTCATGGGTCTTAGAAAAAAATTCCAGGTTGCCGGTGTTCTGACCTGGGACTAGCTCTCCAACGTCTTTACTGCTCTCTTGCTCCTCATTTAGTTGGCTTGTTTCCTATTCCTCGGCCACGCCAGTTATGTTCTTCCTGCTCTTTCTCCTCTTTCTGCCCAGATCCAGTTCCCTTAGACTTTTGCATGATTGGATCCTTGTTTGATTTTCAGCTCAAATGTCAGTTTCTCAGAAAGAACTTCTGTAACCAGTTTCTACCCAATCACTCACTAGCATGTCATTTCATTTGATACTTCTTCATTGCACCTTGTTTTTGTTCAGCTGCTAAGTCATGTCCAATTCTTTGTGACCTCATGGACTGCAGTATGCAAGGTTTCCCTGTGCCTCACTATCTCCTGGAGTTTGCTCAAACTCATGTCCCTTGAGTAGGGGATACCACCCAACCACCCCATCCTCTGTTGTCCCCTTCTCCTCCTGCCCTCAATCTTTCCCAGCATCAGGGCCTTTTCCAATGAGTCAGGTCTATGCATCAGGTGGCCAAAATTTTGGAGCTTCAGCATCAGTCCTTCCAATGAATATTTAGGGTTGATTTCCTCTAGGGATTGACTGGTTTGATCTCCTTGCTGTCCAAGGGACTCTCAAGAGTCTTCTCCAACACCACAAGTTGGACTTTTTTATGGTCCAACTCTCACATCTGGACTTGACTACTGGAAAAACCAGGGCTTTGACTATACAGACCTTTGTGGACAAAGTGATGTCTCTGTTTTTTAATACACTGTCTGCTGCTGCTGCTGCTGCTGAGTTGCTTCAGTCGTGTCCGACTCTGTGCAACCCCCATAGATGGCAGCCCAGCAGGCTCCCCCATCCCGGGGATTCTCCAGACAAGAACACTGGAGTGGGTTGCCATTTCCTTCTCCAGTGCATGACAGTGAAAGTGAAGTCGCTCAGTCGTGTCCGACTCTTAGTGACCCCATGGACTGCAGCCTACCAGGCTCCTCTGCCCATGGGATTTTCCAGGCAAGAGTACTGGAGTGGGTTGCCATTGTCTTCTCTGAATACGTTGTCTAGGTTTGTCTTAGCTTTTCTTCCAAGGAGCAAGCGTCTTTTAATTTCATTGCACTTATTGCTAGCCAAAATTATTTTATTTGTTTGTACATTATATAGCTCCCCCACAGAGGATGAGATGGTTGGATGGCATCACCGACTCAATGGACATGAGTTTGTGTAAGCTCCAGGAGTTGGTGATGGACAGGGAAGTCTGGTGTGCTGCATTCCTTGGGGTCGCAAAGAGTTGGACACAACTGAGTAACTGAACTGATATAGCTCGCCTCTTAGAATATTAAATATTACACTGCTTCTGAGTCAGGCTCCAATAACAGCACATGGTGGCTGTTGAGTACGTATTTAAAAGTTAGATGGAAGAGTGCAGCTCTTAAAATATCCCATGAACAAGAACAGCAAGTTTTAACCTTGAAAGAATAGCCACTTAACAGACTTGACACCCGGAAGTCTAGCATCCAGAGGTTCTCTTTGGAAATATCCATCCTGTACTTTGTTATTAGAGACATTAATGTTTTACTGGGTTGGAGAAGGCATAATTAAATAAAGTGAATTTAATAGTGTCTTGCCTTTTTAGGGAATAATGGCAGAGTTAAGACTTGGCGGTTAGTTTCCTCTTAAAAATTCTCATGCTGGAGAATGAGCTCTTGAATACAATTTGAATTTCATTATGAGCAGAATAGAACAAGAAGAGCTAGATAATATAGGAAACTGTGTGTACAGTTCTCTGCTGTGTGTGCATGTCAGAAAACAATGAAATAAAAAGAAAAAGTGTAACAGGAGACTTTCAAGCTTCTGCAATATGGTCACAGATTCGGAGTTAGAAAAGTAATGTTACCAAGTAAGTTACACCTTCCGCCAAACTTATGAACCAGCTCCCAGTGCTCAGAAAGCCCTGAGAGAATACTCTTACCTAAAAATTACAAGGCTGTTAATGATGATGATAAAGAAATGACATTTTTCAAGTTTCAAGGCTAAAAAAAAACTCTCCAGGCTAGTAACTCTTCAAACAACAGAGAAATAGGACACTAGAACATATATTCCAAGACAAATTCAGCAGGTAAACCTCAAGTATACATGCAAAACAACTGAGAGCTTTCCAAACTAATGATACTGGATTTAAAATCATATCTTTGAGTTTTTATAATAAGACCTTTTAAGTTCTTATAACAAAAATTTATTTAGTTGAAACTAAATCGTAGTATATAAAATACGAACAGAATTTTAGTTTATGTCACTCATTATATTGAGTTAAACATTTTGAAATGAAAGGATTAATTTGCTGAATTATCCCTTCAAACTTTTGCCTGTTTTCTCATTAACCATTTGATGTCCTGGTTTTTAGGGTCACGATGTGACATGAAGATAAACAGGTGGTGTTGTGTGAGTCCGTGGGAAGACTCTTCAGTCATGCCTGGCTTTTTGTGACCCTATGACTGTGGCGCACCAGTCCCCTCTGTCCATGTGATTCTCCAGGCGAGAATAGTGGAGTGTGTTGCCATGCCCTCCTCAGGGGATCTTCCTGACCCAGAGGATCTTCCCGACCCAGGGCATCTTCCAACCCAGGGACCAAACCCACGTCTCTTATGTCTCCTGCACTGACAGGTGTTTGTTTGTTTTTTCACCACTAGCGCCACCCAGGGAGCCCAAACAGGTGGTACAGTAGAGCTATTCTGAAGGAAGGACTGATGCTGAAGCTGAAGTGAAGTTGCTCAGTCATGTCCCACTCTCTGCGATCCATGGACTGTAACTTACCAGGCTCCATTCATGGACTTTTCCAGGCAAGAGTACTAGAACAGGTTGCCATTTCCTTCTCTTGTATAGACTATTATATTATTCATTATCTAGTGGTCAAAACTTCAGAGAGTATTTTAATTTTAGTTTTTTAAATCAGTTTCTTTATTCTGCAGTTTTTAGTGACTGTGTGTATGTGTGTGTCTTTGTGTGTGTAGATGGGAACCAGTTTTGGATTAAAATGGGCACATTAACATAGAGTCCTCATTAATTATTCTTTTACACTCTAGAACCTGCATCTCACCACTACCTTGAAATTAACGTCCAAACAATGGAATAGGCTTGCTACTCTCAGCATGTCCTCCCCTTCTCCTATTCCGCATGCTCATTTTGAATAAAAAACTTCATGTCTTTGGGTTACCTAACTATAGAGATGCTCTTCTACGTATCATCTTATGAGACATATACAAGAAGTCAGTGGCATTATTAGGCAGTATTAGAGAAAGACTTCAATGGCAAAGCCTCTTAACATTCCATAACTAACACAGGGTGCTATCATCTGCCTTGTAGAATGATTCCTTTAATTGTCATTAAACTACCAGTGTCAAAAGAGAGAAACGCGTAGCTTAGACATTATGGGACTGGGGGTTCTGCTTTAAAAAACCTGAACCAAGAGTCAAATTTCTTCAAAAATTTTCTATTTCTTCATAAAAATTAATGTGGCTTGTGAATCATAGCCCATAATATTTTCATGTCTTTTTAAAAATAATAAAATTGCTTTTAAGTGACCATGAAACATAGTTTACATTCTAAACATGTGTACCATATTTCTGTATCTTTAAGCTTTCTTAAAAGATAACGATAGCTATCATGGATAGCTGTGTGACTGGCAAAATCACTGATGTTCATCAGTGTGCGGAGGGCCAGGACAAGACATGTTTTGATGGGCATTGAGTCACAGAGGAAGCCCTCAGTGTTGGATGCTCTGGTTTCTCTCCCAGACTACCTGTACCACATGTCCGTTGGAGAGACTGGGCTACAGTATCTGTGTATGCACCTTGGGAATGAAACAGCACATTACATTTGTTGACTTCGTGGAATCTCTATGCTTTTAAATTAATTAGTTTATTTTAACTGGAGGATAATTACTTTATAATATTGTGATGATTTTTGCCATACATCAACATGAATTGGCCTTTAGGTATACATGTGTCTCCCCACCCCCCCATACTGAAGACCCCTCCCACCTTCGTCCCCATTCCATCCCTCTAGGTTGTTCCAGAGCAGCAGCTTTGGGTGCCCTGCTTCATGCAGCAAACTTGCGCTGCTCATCTATTTTACGTATGGTAATATACATGTTTCAATTCTATTCCCTCAAATCATCCCACCCTCACCTTCTCCCACTGAGTCCAAAAGTCTGTTCTTTCGGACAGACATGTCTGTGTCTCGTTTGCTGCCCGGTACCATGGCATTCCCGGGTGGTGCTAGTGGCAAAGAACCCACCTGCCAATGCAGGAGACATGGGTTTGATCCCTGGGTTGGGAAGATCTCCTGGAGGAGGAAACAGCAACCCACTCTAGTATTCTTGCCTGGAGAATCCCATGGACGGAGGATCCTGGTGGGCTATAGTCCACGGGGTTGCTGAGTTGGACACAACTGAAGTGACTTAGCACATGCTTTTAATCCATGTGAATTCACGATATTTTCCATCACTCCACTTCAATAAAAAATAGTAGATTTCATCCTACATCTTACCTACTAGGTATAATAAAACTGGATGAGAAACAAGAATATGTTGTAAAGAAGATGCCGGATTTCCTATAGTGTCATGAGCTGCTCCAGCCCCTGTTCTTCTGAGAAGAGCGTGGCTTTAGGGTAGGATACAACCCAACACACTGAGATTCTTCAGAGTGGGGTTCAAATTTTCCACCGGGCACATCCAAGGAAAGTTTGGTTTTTCACCTCTGGGGAACCTGTGAAACATAATTTTTTCTCTGGCCCTGGTTGAAATTTTCGTTTGGATGCACATTTGTTATGAAAGTTGAAGAATTAAAAATAGCCTCTTCTATGTGGACTTTATAGCTTTTTATTATAATGTGGAAGAAATGGATGTTTTGTTTTATTGTCTCGGAGACAACATTGAGAAACAGTAATTAAGATGTTAACTCTCTAATGAAAACAACTGCATTCGACAGATATTTCCAGAAACTTAAGAAAATGGTATTCTGTAAAGTTTACCAAACCAAGTACTTCACTTTCATTTTCTCATTTAATGCAGTTCATTACAACAGCATTGTATATTGTCGCTTTTATGATCTCTGTTTCCTGTATGTGGAAAAGGAGTCTGAAGAGGACACATGATTGGCCATTTAATCTTTGTTGTTGTTCAGTCGCTAAGTTATGTCTGAGTCGTTGAGACCCTACGGACTGCAGCATGCCAGGCTTCCTTGTCCTTCACTGTCTCCTGGAGTTTGCTCAGATTCATGTCCATTGAGTTGGTGATGCCATCCAGCCATCTCCTCCTCTGTCACCCCCCTTTCCTCCTGCTCTCAATCTTTCCTGGCAACAGGGTCTTTTCCAGCATCATCTTTAGCAAGGATTAATGGAGGACTCATCTCACCATCTACTTACTGGTTTATATCGAAGATCCATTATTCTATTCTACCCCAGCTCTAACACTTATTAATTCTGTGAATTTGGGTAATTTCTTAACCTGTGTGTTTTTTTTGTTTCCTCATTTGAAAATGGAAATAAAAATAGTGCCTGCTTTGAGAATTTGTTATTAGAGGACGTCATGCTCAATGAATCCATCTGGTGATACTGTTTTATAGGCCACCCCTGCCTGGAGATGACACATTGATTCACAAAGTGGTCCATGAGGCTGTTTGCATTCATGTCATGACCATTATAGACAGGGCCTGGCCTTGTTGCCAGCACTGCTGATGGTCTGTGATGTGTAAATCATGTGTAATATTGCTGCGGTGTAAGTCTCAGTTACAGGTATAGAGAGGTTAGCTTGTGGGAGTGCTTAGCTGCTCATCTCTCAACTCAACTTTATTATTTCTTTTTATTGCTCTGCTGTCGATAGTTCATACAAAGTGATAAAACAACAACGATAACGTCTTGGGGGCTGTGTGTGTGTGTGTGTGTGTGTGTGTGTGTTTGTGTATGTGAAATAGCTTTAAAACATATTGGTGGTTGACACAGGCAAGTCTGCTCACTGTTATGTGGCAGCTTGGATGTGGGGGTTTGGGGAAGAATGGATACACATATGTGTATGGTTGAGCCGCTTTGCTGTCCACCTAAGACTGTCACAACATTGTTAATTGGCTATACTACAATATAAACAAGAAGTTAAAGTATGCTGGTGATCGAAATTGAGAAGTCTTAAGAACTGAATGCTTAGTTCTTAGTCTTAAGAACTGGTGCTGAAGTCTTAAGAACTGGTGCTGAAGTCTTAAGAACTGAATGGACCTTAGGGAGAAGATGAAGCATTGGCTAAATTAAATCATGGCTTGTCAGATATAGTGCCAGTCAACACTTTTTTTGGTGAGTCCATCATACTCTCTTTAGGGAACCAAGACTAGACAACTCACAAATCTGTCCAGTGGGTGCTTACTTGAATCTCACCATGAACGAATTTGGTCTTTGTAAAAGTCAGGGTCTGAACAGGAAGAAGGTGGCATATTCAGATAAGATAATTGAGGGGACATGAAGAAAACCTGTTTGCAAAAAAAAAAAAAAAAGAAGATGGGTTTAAAGGAAACAGACAAGCAATTGTTCTGGATTCCAAAGGAAGCAGAAGTGAGGAGCTGTTAGCAGGTGTAAAGGGCCAAGGGATGGGGAGGGTACCTGAACCTGGAGAGGGTAGCGCCTGTCCTAAAGGGTGGAGGCCTTCAGAGGAGAGATGCAGCCAGCCTGCAACAACTTGGAAGAGCTGGAACCAGGGAAGTACCCATCCTTCCACTCCTCCTCCACCCCATCTCCTGGCACCTGTCATTGGTTGAACCTTCACTGAAGCCAAACAGTGAGGAAAACCTTCTGTATTCTTGATGCTCTAGCTTCTAGTGCCTTGATGATCAAGAAGAGATGGCCCTCCCAGGGCTGCTCAGTCCTTAGAGACCATCTGTGAGCATATCTTGCTTTATACAAACCAGCCAATGGTACCCACACTCCAGCCATCTACCTTTCCAGGCTGTCACATTCCAGGCCACTAGCCACTATCCTGATCAGCCCAAGGCCAGGAGCCAGACAACTCAGGACAGCCCTGCACCCCAAAGCCTGCCAGAATTATTAACGTAGCCAATGCTAGGCCTGCTTACCCTGCCTCGCCGGTTCTTTACCTAGGAAATCACAATCAGGGCTCTCGTCTGTGCTTCCCCTGAACTCCTTCTGCCTCTCGACTGGGACCCTTGGGTTTCCTCTGTGTGGTGTGGGGAACCCCTACCCCTTGGGAGCTGGGAGTAACCACTCTCTTGTTAATGGCAGTCTTCTGCTGCTTTTCTGGCCTCACGGTACTTGAATGAGGACCAAACCTACATTGTAAAACTCTCTCCTCCTCCCTCTCCCCCGCCCTTTCTCCTCTTCTTCCTCCTCTTCATGTCCCCCCACCCCACTCCTTTCCAGCCACACTGGTCTCCATATTGTTCCTCAATGATTTCATCACACTCCTGTTATGGGACCTTTGCTTTAGGGTTCTGTCCACCTGAAAAGTCCTGCCAGATTTTTCCTTTGTTAAATTTCTAATCTTCCTGTGTTTGCTCACAGCTCACCTTCTCAACAAGCCTAAATTTACAGACACTACACAGTCCTCCTCTTTTCTGCTTATTCCCTATCTCCTAATCATTTCCCCCTCTTTTCTATTTTTTCTCTTGTATCACCCGGAGTAGGCGTGAGGGCTTCCCTGGTGGCTCAGTGGTAAATGATTTTGCCTGCAATATGGGAGAATCAGGTTTGATCCCTGGATTGGGAAGATCCTCGGGAGAAGGAAATGACAACCTACTCCAGTATTGTTGCCTGGGAAATCCCATGGACAGAGGAGCCTGGCAGACTATGGTCCATGGGGTCTCAGAGAGTCAGACATGACTTAGCAACTAAACAACAAGAGTAGGATAGAATTTCCTTTTTCCTCTTGTAGACCTTATTTTTAAATCTATTTTTCTGTGTCTGGAAGCTAAGTTCCCTAAATGCAGGTATCTTTGGTTCTATACATAGACGTGTCCTAAGCATTAGGTCAGTCCCCAGCAAATAGTAGATATAATATAAACAACTATTGGATGAATGGACAAATTAATGAAGTCATTATATGCAGCCAGTATTGACTTCTTTGGAGAACTTCCTATTTCATGAAGAAAGTGGTTGGGGCATATTAAATTTAGGGTTGAGCTATATGTTTTAAAATTATATATGGTTTTAAATCAGATACATTAAAGTTTTCTTTACATACATTCCCAATAAAATTCACTCTGAAGTGTAAAGTTTGGTGAAATTTGACACACCTACAGAGTCACTTACGAAGTAGGAAACGGCAACTGTTTTCCTTCTCCATGGGGTCGATGCAGTTGCTAAGAGTCAGACATGACTGAAGCGACTTAGCATGCATGCACAGAGTCATAGAAACACAGTACAATGAGGATATAGAACATTTTCATCTCCTTAAAAGGATTCCTCCTGCTTCTTCATAGTGAGTTCTTTCCATCTACTCTTAGATCCTAGAATTGATTTCTCTCCTTTTAGTTTTGGCTTTTCAGAATATTAAATGAATAGAATTACATACAGTATAAGGTAGTATAGTATATCATGCTTCTTTCATTTAGCGTAATTGTTTTCAGAATCATCCATATTTTTGCACATATTAATAGTTTTTACTTTTTGTTGCTGTATTCCATTTAAAGAGACACATTCCATTCTAAGGAAGGACAACAATGTATCTATTCATCAGCTGATGCTTTGTTCCCAGAGTTTGGCATGGTGAATAAAGTTTGTGAACATTTGCCTCCAGATCTTTGTGTAGACATATGCTCTATTTCTCTTGGTGAAATGCCTGGAGGAGGAATTTCTGGATGTTAAGTACATGTTCAGCTTGATAGGAAACTGCCAAACTTTTCCAAAGTGTCTGTTACCCTTGTCTTTGTGCATCCCCACCAATTGCTCAACATCTACACCAACAGCTGGTACTTTTCATGTTAGTCATCCTAGTGGGTGTAGCTCATTGTGGTTTTAATGTGTATTTTTCTCATGATGGTGAACATCTTTTCCTATGCTTGTTTTTCACTTGCATATCTTCTTCTGTGAGGTGTCCAAATCTTTTGCCAGTGTTTTACTGGATTGCCCATCTTCTTTTAAAGGAGTAGTAAGAGTTCGTTCTATATTCTGAATAGAATCCTTTATCAGATATTTGTTTTGCCTGTCTGTGGCTTTTCATTTTTTTTATCAGTGCCTGTCAAAGAGTAAAACTAATTTTGATGATCAATTTGTCACCTTTTTACGCTATAATTTGTGCTTTGTACGTCCTAAGACATAACCCAAAGTCACACAGTTGTTTTCTTTCTTCCTCCTTGTCAAAAAGTGTGGTTTAGGATAGGTGTGTGGTCCACACATGAACAAAGCAGTTCTGTAGGATCTTTCCAAATGCAAGTTGGGTGAATGACAGCTCCTTCTTCTCTGACTTTAAGCCTGCAAGGCAGTGATTCTCAAGTGGGGACATTTTTTCCCCTCAGGGGACACTTGATGATGTTTGGTTTCTGGTTGTTACAGCTCAGGAGAGGGGAGACCAGTGGTCAGAGACGGGAGAGACTGCTAAACAGGCTACATTCCACAAAACAGATACCTCAAAGAAAGAATGATCCAGCTTTAAAATGTCATCAGTTTAAACTTGAGGAACCCTTATGGAAGGCTCAGAATTGTCTGTGGTCATGATTTCAGCCATGAAGAAATAGCAAATCTACACAGGAAAAAAAAAAAAAGCACATAAAAGGTTAAAAAAAAAAAAAGCAGATGAAAGAAGAATCAGTGAGTCCGAATGGTCCTAACATCCTCGATCCTGTCCTTTCAGAATATGGCTCCATCTACACTCATTTTTTGTTCTGCCATTGAGCCGTTTTGATGGTATAAAATTTTGTGCTGAGTTTCTGCCATGGATACCTCAACTGTTACATACAATGTGTAATTTTTGCAACAGCTGCTGCATTAGGTTAGAACTAGGAAGGTGAAGCAGCTGCTATTCTTACTGCCCCTTTTCAATTAGTGTTCATTTTCTAATAGGTAAACATGGAAAAATTCTAAGAGAAATGAATAGATAATCAATAGACATCAGTTTTGCATTATGTGTATAAACTTCTTTTAAGAGGAAGGAAAGTTTGCCTACTTCCAATTATTAGACCCATAAATTTAAGTTCCTGACTCATCTATGTTTTGAAGCTAGATTTCGTTAAACCTCATTAACAAATGACCTCTCAGACTACCTTTTAAGGGCGTGAGTCTTTGTAGGAGAAAATAGGAGATCCATACATAAAAAATGTCAATGTGGAGTTGATCTCAGAGAACATTCTTAAGCCTCTATTACCTTCCAAGTGCCTGTAAAACCTCAGAGAACATACTGGAGAGTTGCTTGTTATGGTTGGTTATTGGAACATTGAATTTGTTTTCAGGTCTTGATCTTCCCGACCTAAATTATATTTTAAATTATAAAGCACAGACTTTTTCCTAGAAGATAATACACCAGCTGCCAAATCATCAAGACACTCTGTTCATAAATTTATTTAGGACTTCCCCATTAAAGTCCAAACTTTTTAGAAATTTGAGTTAATTTCTGATGTATTTCGCTAGATTTCAATAATCTTTATCTATCTCTCTTTATCTTTCTCCGCTGACTCCTAGGTGCAAACAGCTTTAGACTTAGATGGGAACACCCACTATTTTCTCAATATTGTCTACACTTTTGGGTCTCTGACCTTAAACCACACTGTCATGGCAAACTGGATTATTCTTTCCTCCATCTCTCTCACCTCCTCTGTCTCCCTCCTTCTGTGGCATTAGTCACTGAGTTAGAAGCTATCCTGGGATGAGTTCCTTGTCTTGGAGTTGAGAAACAGAACATGAGGCTAAGGTTATTTAGCTTAAATAACATCTGAGACCGTATTTGAAATTCCAATATGGCATACAATGACTTCCCTGGTGGCTCAGACGGTAAAGCGTCTGTCTACAATGCGGGAAACCTGGGTTCGATCCCTGGGTCAGGAAGATCCCCTGGAGAAGGAAATGGCAATCCACTCCAGTACTATTGCCTAGAAAATCCCATGGACAGAGCAGCCTGGTAGTCTACAGTCCATGGGGTCGCAAAGAGTCGGACATGACTGATCGACTTCACTTTCACTTTCATGGTATACAATTCTTAGCCATTCCTTAGAATGGCCAAAAGCAAGTCTATGTCTGATAATTCCTATTTAGTATAGAAAATTAACCTGCATAAAATATCTAAAAATCATTAGTAATGATTTTAGTAAAGCGTAATTGCTCAGTTGTATCCGACTCTTTGCAACCCTTTGGACTATGGCCTGCCAGGCTTTTCTGTCCATAAGATTTTTCAGTCAAGAATACTGGAGTGGGTTGCCATTCCCTTCTCCAGGGGATCTTCTCAACCCAAGGATGGAACCCACGTCTCCTATGTCTCCTGCACTGCAGGTGGATTCTTTACCCACCAAGCCCCAATTATTTTAGAAAGGGTTATAATTAGTTACATGTCAAAAGTGGGAGAGTCATTTGCCTTGTGTCAGTGGCAAAGAAAACTCACTTTATTTTATTGTTAACATACTGACTGAGGGTCAGTGAGACAAGCCAAAAGCAAAATCTGTGTCTGATAACTCCACAACTGGAGTGTTTATTTGTAAATTTACAATTACATTGTTTATACTGACATTATTTAAAGCTTTAGCTGTTGAAAAGAATGGTTAAGAATTGTATGCCATACTGGAATTTAAAATATGGTCTCAAATGTTTCATATCCTCCCTTATTGGGGTAGAAGCTCCAATCCTCTGTGATTTATCTTGATATATACAGTTGTTGGTGGAGAAGGAAATGGCAACCCATACTATTCTTGCTTAGAGAATCCTGTGGACAGAGGAGCCTGGTGGGCTGCCATCTATGGGGTCACACAGAGTCGGACATGACTGAAATGACTTAGCAGCAGCATACAGTTGTTGGAGGCACATTCATAATTTTATGAATTATTTTGGCCTGTCAACTCAGCTCCAACCTCACAAACTATATACACCAGTTCCTCTTGAATTATATATATTTAAAGCCTCCCCCCAAGACTTTTGAACAACTTCCTTCTTCAAGTGCTATAGACACTTCTTAGATGTTGAATTTCACAAAGCAGGTTTAATTCAGATTCTAATCATTTAAATTACATTTATAATATACTCATTGTATAATTTGCAGCCAGTTTAAAGAATTTCTCATCTAATTGCTAGGCTGGGCTGTGGTCTCCTTCATGTGGGAAGGAAACAAATAAAAATAATTGGAACATGAAACAAATAGATCTCAGAAGTGCCCGCTTATTTATTATGTGCCCATTAGTATGTGCCCCACAAAGGAGGGGGTGAATTTGTCTGAAAGAAAAGACAAATCAAAGAGTGGCTTGTATATAAGGATGAAAGAATGATAGAATTTCACAGTTTCAAATTTCAAGCTGGGTCAGAGAGATGTTATAGGGAGGGAGGTGGGAGGGGGGTTCATGTTTGGGAACGCATGTAAGAATTAAAGATTTTAAAATTAAAAAAAAAATTAAAAAAAAATTTCAAGCTGGGTAAGGACAGATACAGAGATCCTAGGCTCTGTTTATACCCTTCTCTCAGGCTGAAATGCTTTCCCCAAAGTGTGTGTTTGTTTTTTGCCAGTTTAATTCTTTTTTTAAACTTCAAGTCCTGCTTCAGCTGTCACTTCTTTGGTACATTTCTTCCCTGAGACCTTCGCCACTAGTTTTTCATGCATCTGTAGTCCATTAAAGAGGTTTATTTTTTTCCTTTACTGCCTCCACCAAATCATCTGTACTTTCTCAGGGTTATCCCAGCTGCAGATAAATTTATTCCAGGTCAATGTGAAGAATACCTTTTTATGGTCATGAGCCAGAAATTCCAGGTTCTAAGGTCATTCTGGGGCTTCCCAGGTGGCTCAGTGGTAAAGAATCTGCCTGCCAATCCAAGAGACAAGGGTTTGATCCCTGGGTTGGGAAGATCTCCTGGAGAAGGGAATGGCAACCCACCCCAGTAGTCTTCCCTGGGAAATCCCATGGACAGAGGAGCCTAGTGGGCTACAGTCCATGCGGTTGCAAAGAGCTGGACAACACTGATTGACTAAACAACAAAGGTCATTCTAGGCAACACATCCATACAAGCCACATTAGCCACTGAAGACGCGAAGGTCCCGGACCCGATTAGCCATTGGAAGACACGAAGTTCCCGGACCCGATTAGCCATTGAAGACTTGAAGTTCCCGGACCCGCCCAGTTCTGCTAGGTGTTACCTTCGTGGCTCTTTAGTCAGCCTCCCTCATGACCACACCTAGGCTCCTCTCTGAACTAATAAACCTGGTCTCTTTGGCTGACCAAGATCTCCCTTCTTTTGGCTCTTTCCCTCCTTCATTTCCACCACATCTGTTCTTAGGCATCTTTAGAATTTCCAGTCATTGCTTACTCAGTTCATCATTTCTCACCTGGCTTTGTTAGGTGCATGACTAACCCCCGCACCTTTCTCTCTGATCCCCACAACTTCCATCCCTCCTTGCCTTTGATCCATATTCAGCAAGTTCACTTTTCAGCCAGTTGCTTACTGGTGGTTACACAAAAGTTGTATAATGATGGAGAAAATTCTCTGCAAATTAATGGGCCTTGAACCTGGTTGACCCCCAAGTTAGCAATTATTGAATGTATTCCTGTTTACTCTATTTCCTGTTGCCCATTGAGTCATTCCTCTCCTTCTTGACTTGTTCTGCTTTTGCTCAGCATAAGGCTCTTTCCTCTCCCTAGAAGATTTATTTTTCATGATACTGCAGAAGTAATATTAATGAAACATCTCATTGAGTAATTTTATTATTAGTTTTTTGATTGAAAAATTTGTAGTAGAATGTTAAATGGCACAAAGAATCTCATCTATCCCAGATGGGCACTGTTCTTTCCCCAGGCAAAGCAATGTGAAATTCTTTTTGGATCTTCTCAAGTATATTTTATACATATGTAAACATAATTGTTCATATAGTCCTTCTTTATCTCATGTCATTTTCTCCAGACATAGGGAACTGTTTGCAGCTCTCTACTTATGCTTTTGAATTGTGGTGCTGAAGAAGACTCTTGAGAGTCCCCTGGACTGCAAGGACATCAAACCAGTCAATCCTAAAGGAAACCAACTGTAAATATTCAGTAAAAGGACTGATACTGAAGCTGAAGCTCCAATACTTTGGCCACCTGATGCGAAGAGCTGACTCATTGGAAAAGACCCTGATGCTGGGAAGGACTGAGGGCGGGAGGAGAAGGGGATGACAGAGGATGAGATGGTTGGATGGCATCATTGACGCAATGGACATGAGTTTGAGCAAACTCTGGGAGATGGTGAAGGACAGGGAAGCCTGGCGTGCTGCAGTCCATGGGGTCACAAAGAGTCAGACACAACTTAGCAACTGAACAATAACAAGTGTGCATAGGAGCTAAAGCCTCCAAGACTTTACCCTTGATGTTCTCAATGGAAGGTCCTGCCTTGTCATTTTTGCCCACCACATCCTTTCCTTGGGAAATCCACTTTAATAATGATACCTTTACTGCTGTGCGCATTACTTAGCATATAGGAAGATGCAATAAATATTCAGTGTTATTACTTAGTGATTATTCATAGAAGAGTGGTATTTTCCACCTTCAGTTCATCATCAGTAAAATTTAAGCATTTTTTTTTTTCTTGATTAAGCAGCTGCTCTTGAGGCTGTAGAAAATAATTGTTAGGAATTTTCCAAAAGGTTTATATAAGGTATGGAAAAGTGCCAAGAGATTATTTTGCACAATTTACATGGAAAAAGAGTATGCAAAAAAAAAAAAAACCAAACAAATAAAGGAGGAGAATTCTGGGAAACAATGCATCAATATACCTCATCAGACTGAAAAGAGGTTCTAATTTAGGATATATTTCTGAACTCTGAGTTGATCAGATTGAAGCCCCAGCTGTGTTTGGCTGCTGAATTTTCTGTTGGGATTTCAAAATTCTTTCATCATACCCTCTTCTGTTTCCCTGTGTAATTGGTACTTTATAAATCCTTGACTGTGAACATGGTGCTAGAAAATGGGAAATTATGTTCCTGAGTTAGTGAGTTAGACATGGTAACATTGGTGTGACTTTTTAGAAGGCTGGGGGCAATTTGGTTGGAAGTGAAGGCAACAAGTCATGCTAGAGTTACATTTGGATAAGATACTGGTTTTACTTTTGAGGGGGTGGTTTTGGGAGCCTAATAAGTTCATACTCCTAGTCACCCTTTAGAACTATTCTGTTGACCAAAATTATTTCACAAAATCTATTCCTTAGGTCAGTTCTAATATTTTTGTGTGATCTATCAATATCTTCCTAAGATGTGTCTACTAAAATAGTAATTAAGCTCTGTAGGACAGAAAGAAAAGTTCTAGGGACATTATGACCTAGGAAAAAAGTTGTCCTCATTTGATTGCATTACCTTGTTTAAAAGACAGCTATGGCATAGGATACTTTCTTTCTTTCTGGCTTTTAAAAAAATTGGAGTATAATTGCTTTACAGCATTATGTTAGTTTCTGCTGTACAATGAAATGAATCAGCCGTATGTATACATATATCCCCATCCCCTTGGAACTCCCTCCCACCCCCAACCTCCTTCCCACCCTCCTAGGTCATCACAGAGCACTGAGTTGAGCTTCCTGTGCTATGTAGCAGCTTCCCACTATCTACTCCACACATGTTAGGGTATATATGTCAACGCTACTCTTCCAGTTGGTCTCACCCTCCCCTTCCACCACTGTGTGTACAAATCTGTTCCTTTTTTGTCTGTGTCTGTGTTCCTGCCCTGCAAATAAATAGATAGGATGGACGGATGGATAGAGATAGATAGG
Organism: Capra hircus; assembly: GCF_001704415.2. Classification (NCBI taxonomy): domain Eukaryota; kingdom Metazoa; phylum Chordata; class Mammalia; order Artiodactyla; family Bovidae; genus Capra; species Capra hircus. The sequence continues at coordinate 38,973,865 of NC_030831.1, read as the reverse complement.
AAAATAGAAAGGACACTTTCTATCTAATTTTTTTTTCATTATAACTAGAAAGAAATCTCCAGGAGACAGGCCTAATAAGTATGCCTCTCTCCTCACATAAGCACATGGAGTTTGCAAGATTCAGGATCTGGCCATTTAAAATTCATCTCTCTGATATGCATCTGTGCTATGACTAATGATTTGTTAAAGAATGAAAGCCAAGGGTCACTTTGGTGGCAAAGCAGATTAAAGAGCAGCGCACCTTTGGGACTTCTCTCCGTGAATGTCAAGGTCAGGACCAGCAGCTGCTACACTGAGATCCTTCCTTTATATGATGACATCCAGATACCTGGTTTACAGAAGTACTTTGTAATTCTGCTTCTGACACTGCATGACATGGCTTACTATAAGCACTTTGTTATTTAGATCAAGAAATATACTTACAAATTGAATATGGCAGTAATTAAAGACATGTCTGGCAACAGTAAATATACATCAGCTTGAATGTAAGAGCTTTGGTAGAAATGCAAAGGCAAAAAGACTGAGCCTCTCCTTCTTGGCTTATCATTCCCTTGCTATATGAGACTCGCCTTCAGTTTTCACTGTCGTCACATAAACAGACCTTTTGCCGTGGTCCTAATTAGGACACAGTTTGTTCCTCAGTACAAGTTGTGGGGCGGCAGACAATAGAGAATTTGGAATCAGATGATCTAAATTCAAATTCATCTCCTTCCATTTTAGTAATATGACTCTGGACAAGTTATTTTACATCTTGAAACCCCAGTTTACTTATGCAAGAGCGATGAGGTGAGGGCTGGAGGAGATAATGCTTATAAGATGTCTCGTGTGTGCTGGGTACCCAACATGTGGATCTTTCCACTGCATATAGTAATTTCACATTTCCAGGACTGTATTAGTGGCATTTGTTGGTAGTAAAACCATGGCAACTTTTAAATTGAGACGTAATGCATATAACCTGAAATCCCTTTTTAAAGAGTGTGATCCAAAAGTTTTAGGATACTCGCAAAGTTGTATGATCATTGGCACAAAAGCCTCTAGAACATTTAATCTTGGCCAAAGGCCCCATACCTTTTAAGCACTTGCTCTCTATTCCCCTGCTCCCATGCCCCAACCAGCCCCTGGCAACCACTAATCTGTTTTCTGTCCCTGTGGATTTCCATTTGATATAAATGGTCATACAGTATATGATCACTTGTGTCTGGTTTCTTTCACTTCATATAATGTTGTGTGTGTGCATGTTTATATTGAAAGTGAAAGTGTTAGTTGGTCAGTCGTGTCTGACTCTTTGCAAACCCATGGACTGTAGCCCGCCAGGCTCCTCTTTCCATGGAATTCTCCAGGCAAGAACACTGGGGTGGGTAGACATTCCCTTCTCCAGGGGATCTTCCTGATCCAGGAATTGAACCCAGGTCTCCTGTATTGCAGACAGATTCTTTACCATCTGAACCACCAGGGAAGCTTTTTTAAAAATATTATTTTTATTTTATTTTACACCCAAAACATTTTGTATTGGGGTAAAACCAATTAACAATGTTGTGATAGTTTCAGGTGGACAGCAAAGGGACTCAGCCACACATACACATGTATCCATTCTCCCCCAAACTCCCCTCCCATCCAGGTTGTCACGTAATATTGAGTAGAATTCCCTGAGGTATACAATAGGTCCTTGTTGGTAATCCATTAAAAAAACTTTTTTTTTAAACTTTGTATTGGGGTATAGCCGATTAACAATGTTGTGATAGCACCAAGCAGAGTTCCCTGTGCTATATACATAGGTCCTGACTGGTTGTCCATTTTAAATGTAGCAGAGTGTACATGTCTATCCCAAACTCCCTAACTATCCCTCTCTCCCATCCTTCCGCCTTGGAAATCATAAGTTTGTTCTCTACGTTTGCGAGTCTGTTTCTGTTTTGTAAGTTCACTTCTACCATTTCTTTTCAGATTCTGCATTTAAGAGATGTCATATGATATTTCTCCTTCTCTGTCTGACTTATTTCACTTAGTATGACACTCTCTATGTCCATCTGTGATGCTTCAAATGACATTATTTCTTTCTTTTTACTGGCTGAGTAATATTCCATTGTATAAATGTACCACATCTTATATATCTATTCCTCTGTTAACATAATGTTTTTAAGATTCATCCATGTTGAGGTGGCTCAGATGGTCAAGCATCTGCCTGCAATGCAGGAGACCCATGCTTGATCCCTGGGTTGGGAAGATCCCCTGGAGAAGGAAGTGGCTACCTACTCCAGTATTCTTGCCTGGAGAATTCCATGGACAGAGGAGCCTGGTGGGCTACAGCCCATGGGGTTGCAAAGAGTTGGACACGACTCAGTGACGTTTGAGTTTTCCGCTTTTTGATAACTATAAATAATGCTACAGTAAACCTTCATATACAAAGTTTTGTATGTAGATACATTTTCATTTCTTTTGAGTAAATACTTAGTAGAGTTGTTGGATCACATGTAACAGTATGCCTGACTTTTTTTGTGTGACTTAAAAACGACATTAATTCATTTTGCTTATGAATCTGGAATTCAGGCACACCTGAGCTGGGATGGTTTGTCTCTGCTCGACATGGTTTCAGCTGGGGCTGCTCAGGTGGGAGCTGGGGGGCCCACTTTTGAGATGGTTCACTCACGCTGCTGGCAAGCTGGAACCGGCTCTGGATGGGAGCCCAGCTGTTATGTGGGCTGGTCCTTCTCAACACGGCTCTCTCCGTAGGCTGCTCCAGGTCCCTCAAGTAAGCTTGACTTTTTTGAGAAACAGCTGAACTGTTTTCCACAGCTGCTGTTCCATTTTCATTCCCATCACTAAATTTATGAGCATTCAATCCATTTACACCTCATACCATGGTTTTTTGTGTGTGTGTGTGTGTGGTAGCCATTCTAGTGGGTGTGAAGTGGTATCTCTGTGATTTTGATTTGCATGTCTGTGGTGAGGGGTGATGTTGAGCTTCTCTTTAAGGGCTTATTGGATATTTGTATATCTTCCTTGGGAAAAAAAGTCTGTTCAAACCCTTAAGCTAGTTTTACACTTGGGTCTTTGCCTTTTTATTGTGGATTGCTGTTGAATTATAAGAGTTCCGTCCTGCACAGTGTTCCATGTGAACTTGAGGAGAAAGTGTTTTCTGCTCTTGCGAAGGTTTCTACTGATGTCTGATAGATCTAATTAGTTTTTAATGTTGAAATATTTTTCAGGTCTTTTTTTGGCTCATGGATCTGCTAGCTAGTTTTTCTGTTGTTGGAATTTAATTCATTCTGTCTCTGTAGTTCAAGTCCCCATTATTTTTGAATTGTCTCTTTTGGTGTATACGTGTTTATAATTGTCATTCCTAGAGAGGTTGACCCTTGCCTCATTTTTAAGTGTCCTTCTTTGTCTCCGTTAACAATTTAGTTTTAAATGCTATCATTTTGACTGATGTTAGGACAGTGACCGAAGCCCTCTTCCAATAATTTTACATGTTGAAATCTTTCCATCCTTTCACTTGAACCTACTTGTGCCTTTGGATCTGAAGTGTGTCTCTTGTAGGTAGCCTATATTGAAAAAAAATTCAGTCTGACAGTCTTTTCATTGTTGAGGAGTGATTAGTCCCTTTGCATTTAATTACTATTATAAGATAGGATTTTTGTCTGATATTTGCATCTTACATCTTATTTTTCATTCCTGCCTTTGTAATTGCCTTCTCTAAAAGAAATACTTTATATTGTATCATTTTAATTCCCTTGTTTCTTTTACTGAATTTTAAACAGTTATTTCCTCAGTGGCTGCCTTGGGCATTACAGTGAACACATTACCTTGTGTTCAGATTATTACTTATATTCAAGCAACATAGTATAACAGTATACAAAGCTCTTTTCATATGGCTTTGTTCCGTCCCCTCTTCTGTGCCACTGTCATCCACATTTCATCTTTATATATCATAAGCCCATCAGCATAGTTTTAGAATTATTGTTTCATGCAGCTGTCTTTTAGGTCAGATAGAAGAGGAGAAAGAGGTACAAATAAAAATACACATATGTGGCCTTTTATCTTTATCAATATTATCTTTACCAGGGCTCTTTTTTTCTCCCCCATGTGAATTGGAGTTACTGTCTAATATCCTTTTATTTCAGCCTAAAGGATTTTCTTTAGTATTTCTTTCAGGGTAGGCTTGCTAGTGACAAGTTCTGTTTTCCTTTTTTGTTGTTGTTGTTAAACCTGGGGATATCTTACTATCTCTCGTATGCTTTAAGAATAACTTTGCCGACGTAGAACTCTTGGTTTACGGTCTTTCTCTTTCAGCGCTGTGAATGTATCATCTCAATGCCCTCCGACCGCCATGGTTTGCGATGTGAAGTCAGCTGCTAATCACACTGGGGGTCCTTTTATACCCCTTGCCAAGTCTTTCCTTTCACTGCTTTCAGCATTCTCTTTGTCTGTCTGTATCTTTCAGCAGCTTACTTATGATATACATCATTTTGGGATCATACTACTTGTTGATTGAACTTCTTAGATATGTAAATGAATTTTTTTTAAACAAATTTGGGAAGTTTGGGGTCACTATCTCTTCAGATATTATTTCTGCCCCTTTATCTGTTTCCTTGCCAGCTGGAACACTCATTATACAGATACTGACATGCTTGCCAGTGTCTCAGTTTTCCCAGACTCTGGTCATATTTTCCTTCCTTTTCATCTGTTCCTCAGGTGGGACAATCTTAACTCATACTTTGTTGATTTTTAAAACTTTGACAGTACTTCTCTTCTCATATGAGCATTTCAGGTGTAATACCTCTCAGCCACTAATTTCTGTTGGAGTAAAATATTACTTTTTATTTCAAACCCTTCTGTATTGTTTTGATGCTATGACAGGTGTGTTTCATTGGCAGTTAAACAGTTAAAAAATAAACTGCAACAAATGGGTTGCAAACGTTGAATCTTTTTAGTAGAAAGGTACTCAAGCTGGTATGTAAGAATTAATTTTATTATGAATGATGTTGAATGTACTTTTGAAAATATCAGATGGCAAGGAGTGTTTGTTACTAAATTCAGAAACTGGGTTTTTGCTCACATGCCATGTGTTCATTCTAGATATAAAAATGTCATAAGCTCTAATTCCGGAGGAAGTGAGTGATGTAAGGCAATGTGAGTCTGATGGGCTCCCAGTAAATGCAAAGGAACATACTCCGCAGCAGCAGCGGTGGAAGAAGCATCATGGTGTTGTGTTCCTCTCATCCAAAGATGCTGAGTCTTTTCTCCATCAGCTTTATAATTCCTTGTGCTTTCTCTCTTCCATGATTGTCTCACTTTTTACATTGTATAGGTATTTGCCTGCATCTCTCACCTTCCAAGCTTGGAACTCACTGTGAGCTGAAATGATCTATTATTTATCTTTGTATCCTGATGCTTTGAATAGGGCCTGGTAGGTGAAAGAGGGCACCGGAAGATGGTGAATTTTATACAGAAAGGCGGTTGTCAGGGTTGCCTTTTGTTTGCTTATTTGATTGTGCCGATTTTGCCTTGGGGAGGAGGCTATCTCTCAAGGTAGAATAAATATTGCTTTGTTTTATTTAGAGGTTCTTCTGAATATTTATGATCTAATAGTAGAAGCTCTGGGCCATGGTTTAGTTTTTCAATTACTTTTTACTTGTTTCTGACAGAAGGTAAATTCGTTTCAACTTTTTGTCGGTTAAATAGTTTAAATTTGCTTTTAGAAAGCTTAAAGGTGACTATCAGCCCTCCATTCCCATTCTTTCTTCATTTTTGCCCCTTTTAGAAAATCATAATGTGTAGAAGTAAAATGATTTTCCTAAGCAGCAGTGTTAGTATGTCTGCTGTTTTAACCAACATTTTATAATTTTTTGTGGCAGAAAACCCAGTTAGCAAAATGAATTGTGCCTTGTTTTCCTATTGACTAATTTAGATGAAAAGAATTCAGACAGTAGATGAGATACTTTCCTCTTCCTTATGCTCCATTAGGAACCAGGCTTGGTATCACTGGCCTCAAGTTTACTGGATGTGGGGTCAAGGGGAACAGAGTCCTGCCCTCTCTTACCCCCAAAAGACCAGGTAATAACGGACTTAGTGATGACCAAATTGTAAAGCACACAGGAATTCTCAATTTGGGGGCTTCCCTGATGGCTCAGATGGTAAAGAATCTGCTTGCAGTGCAGAAGATGTGGATTCAATCCCTGGGTCAGGGAGATCCCCTGGAGAAGGGAATGTCTCCCCTCTCCAGTATGCTTGCCTGGAGAATCCCATGGACAGAGGACCCTGGCGAGCTACAGTCCACGGTGTTGCAAAGAGTTGGACACGACTGAGCAACTAACACTTTCACTTTCATTTTAGGACCCTTAGACACTCTTGTAACCAAAGGGAGGAGAGACTCTCTCCAGGTATCATGGATGCTGGATACATTGCCTTCTTTTATGAGTGGAAACATGGATCTAGATTTTTACTTGGTTTGGAAAAAACTAGTTTTGTCAAACTTAGTGTAAACATATACATCCTGCGAGCATAAATTATTTCCATCTGTAAGACTGTGGTGGTGTCATTCCTCCCACAGTCCAAGAGTGAGTGTGTTCAACCTGGCAAGCAAGGAGTGAAGGCCATCCTCAGTGTAACAGCAGTGGTACAGAGCAGGATGATGAGAAAAGCAAGGAGTTTCCAGGAGTCCAGTTCCGGAGCATCAAAGGGAAGAAATTGGGGGAAGAATTCAGTCTTTAATTCTTCGATTCACCTCACTGTGGTGTAGGCACTCTGCTCTGCCCATGGGGTCCACAAATACTGACTTTAGAGGGAGATAAGAGCAGAAAATGAGGGAACAGTAAGTTTACCAAAGGCAGGGAGAGAGAGGACTTTCAGGTAGAAGTTGTTCCTTAAAGTAAGTGTGAAAGCTCAGAAGGCCTTTGTCAAATAGAAAAGGTTGAAATGGACCTGCCAGGAAGAAGGCGCAACGTGAGAATATGAGTCATGTAGATTAACCACTGTAACAGACAACCCCCGCATTTCAGTGGGGTAAGGCAATGGAAGTTATTTCTCATTTATACATCAGTTCTACACAGTGCTCCTGGCCGAATGACTCTTTTGGTTCAGTCTCCTCCAGGGCCAATGATTCAGAGACCCAGGTTCCTTCCATAACTCAGCTCCATCCTCTGTGTTCTCCAGAACCCTCTGCAGGCATTCTGAAGCCTCATGCTGGTTGTTGTTAAGGCCCGGGCCTGGAAGAAACATAGTGTCACTCTCACCCACCCTCCGTTGGCCAGAAGTCAATCATGTAGCTTTAGGGGTTGTAAGGAGGGCTGGGAAAGATGGTGGCCTAGGCATGTGCCCAGGAGGAAGTAGGAAGAGGCTTTGGTGATTGTATATTAGGAGCTGCAGTGAACAAAGGAAGGGAATGTGAAAACGAGCAGAGCGGGGCTGACTCAAGGAGAGTGTTGTGACTGCCGCATAGCATTCAAGAGATGATGAGATCAGAGCTGGGATTTGAGAGGTGGGAAGGATCCATCCTCAGTGTGAGGAGGATGACTATGAATTGAAATATAGGCAGGCCTGAATTCCCAAGTATTGTGAATCACAAACTGAATGCTTACATTTCTTTTCTTTTTTTAAACATTAATTTAATTTTGGTTGCTCTGGGTCTTCGTGGCTGTGTGGGCTTATCTGTAGTTGTAGCAAGTGGGGGCTACTCTCTAGATGCAGGCTTCTCATTGCGGTGCCTTCTCTTCTTGCCGAGCACAGGCTCTAGGGTAGGTGAGCCTCAGTAATCGTGGCACGTGGGTTCAGTAGTTTTCGGGCTCTAGAGCACAGGCTTGGTTGCTCCACAGAATGTGGGATCCTCCTGGATCAGGGATCAATTCTGTGTCCCCTGCCTTGGCGGATTCTTTCCCACTGAGCCACCGGGGAAGTCCAAATGCTTACACCTTACATGAGATGAGTATGAATGAATGAATGATGCTTGTATACCTTCTCATGCCAGGTGTGTATCTTGGAAATGAAGAGTCTAAAGACATTTCCTCCTTTTAGAAAGCTCAGACTGGGTGTTCCTTTGAGTATTTAAGTCTCTGTTTTGTGACAATAACAAAACTCCCAATTCAGTCCTTATTCCATTCACTCAATATATATTTATCTTGAACAAAGTTAGGTATTCTGTGTGCCACGTTTCTTTAGAAAGCAGTAAATTGTTACAGAATAATTCATTTTCTTGCCAAAGACCTACTGCCTGATTCAGCTTTCAGAGACTCTCTAATGGGGCATGGGTTAAGGGGTAATGGGTTGTCTCATGATTTCAAGATGAAAACCTGGGAATTAGACCCAGTTGAGTTGCTTAAGAAAATATTATGAGAAAAGCACAAGCCCACATACAGCTGAAAGGCAAAGAAATATTATACAACATACTTACATAAAAGAGGCAATTCAACTTAGGTAAAATGGTTTAAAAGGAATTGATAATACTGAAGTGCCTTTTCCTCAGAATATTAGTCTTGAACATAAATGAACTCCCTTGATCTTTAAAATCACTCAATAATCATCTCTTGCCTCAGAACGGACTTTTTCTTCCTTTTCTGAAAGAACGAGTGTTTAGGAGTCATTGAAAGGTTAATTTGGGCAGTTTTTGTTTTTGTTTAATAGTGGGAGGAGGAGAGAAAGAGAGAGGGAGGGAGGGAGGCATTGAAATTGGTTATTTTGTTAACCTAGAATTTGTGGGAAATAAAAGATCAGTTGAGTAAGAATATAAGCAGAAGACTCTTGAGAGTCCCTTGGACAGCAAGGAAATCAAACCAGTCAATCCTAAAGAAAATCAACTCTGAATATTCATTGGAAGGACTGACGCTGAAGCTGAAGCTCCAGTACCATTTGATGTGAAGAACCTATTCATTGGCAGAGACCCTGATGCTGGGAAAGACTGAAGACAGGAGGAGAAGGGGGCAACAGATGATGAGATGGTTGGATGGCATCACCGACTCAATGGACATGAGTTTAAGCAAACTCCAGGTGATAATGGAGGACAGGGAAGCCTGGCGTGCTGCAGTTCATGGGGTCACAGACTTGGACATGACTAGGTGCCTGAACAACAACTCACATTATTACTTACATGATTTAAAATTCCTTATTTTATTCAAGTATAGTTGATTTAAAACTCATTAATTTCTGCTGTATAGCAGAGTGATTCAGTTATATGTATATATATACACACACTATTTTTCATAATCTTTTCCATCATGGTTTATCATAGGATATTGAATATAGTTCCCTGTGCTATACAGCAGGACCTTGTTTTTCCATCCTGTATGTAAGTTTGCATCTATTAACCCCAAGCTCTCACCCCAGTCCTCCTCCATCACACTCCCCTCCCCTTGGTAACCACAAGTCTGTTTTCTATAGTGACATGTAGTTTTGAAAACAGCTACGTGATCATGTGTGATAGTGGCAGTAGTGTGTGTGTGTGTGTGTGTGTGTGTGTGTGTGTGTGTGTGTGATTAAAGAGAGCCAGGGAGGGAAAGAGCAAAGCACACGCAGAGAGAAGAAAGATGAAGCAATGAGTTTTTCATTCTACTCTTCTGTGTGTGTGTGCTCAGTTGTGGCTGACTCTTTGCGACCCCATGGGCTGTAGCCTGCCAGTTCCTCTGTCCATGGAATTCTCCCAGCAAGAATACTGGAGTGGGTTGCTATGCCCTTCTCCAGGGGATCTTCCCAACCCAGGGATCGAACCCACACCTCCTGCATTGGCAGGTGGATTCTTTGCCACTTGCGTACCACCTGGGAAGCCCCCTACTTTCCTAATAGCCCTCTTATCTTGGGAGATGAAGGAGCTTGCCTGAAAGCTGGCCCTGACCTTGACAGTGCTCTCTGCCACCCACCCCTTCACGCCCTGCTCCTCTGCCCAAGCTTTCTTACATGTGAAATGCGTTAGCCTCATGGCTGAGCACCTGTAGGCCAGTATCAGTGCAAGTGGGGGTGTTTGAGTCCTTTCAGCCACCAATTTCTAATTAGATTCTGGTTGTCAGTCTGAAACAGGAGTGTCACTGTTTTGGCTTTTGTGCTGTCCAGGCTAATTAATGAACAGACTCTTTCATAAGTAGATTAATGAAAGTTGTCTCATTACCCAAAGTTATTTCAGGCATGACTGTATTGCACCTCATTAGACAAGCATGAATTGAGGCAGCTTTCAATTAGAGGACAAAGTGCATGTATAGGAAAAAAATTTTCACTATTTTTAGAAGAGTCTGTTTTGCTCACGTTTTCAGGAAGGACTCTTAGCTTTCATGCCTCTGCCTGTGTTCTAATCCAGGATAAAAGAGCATCTAAGTAAAATGAGCGCTGGTTTTCTACTAGATTTATAGTCAGAAGGTTTTGTGCAGCCCTGGACACAGGGGTGATGAATCCGTATGCCAGTGCAGGAGACACAAGAGATGGGGTTTCGATCCCTGGGTTGAGAAGATCCCATGGAATAGGAAATGGCAACCCGCTCCACTATTCTTGCCTGGAAAATTCCATGGACAGAAAAACCTGGCAGACTACAGTTCATGGGGTCACAGAGAGTTGGACATGACAGGGTGCCCACAGACATACACACACATACACACAGATTTGTGACTAAATAAATATGTGATCTTTGTGAATTTACTTGACATTTCTGAGTATGACTTTTTATTTGAAAAATTGTAAATTATTTTATTTAGCTTACCGCATTGGGAGGATGTGAACAAAAGTACTTAATAATCACCACGTCTTCCTCTTCCCCACATGCATATCCCTCCCTCCTTCTTTCCATGATATCGTTCAATTCCATTCCTACTATGTATTCTTTCTCAATTTCAGTATTGTAGTCAACAACCCATTCTTGACCTTCTCAGCTCCAGCCAGCTACCCCTCCAACTTCACTTCATGCTCTTGGAAATATCCTAATCTTTCATAATCCTGTCCAAATCCATTGTTACATTCCTAACTATTAATAGTTAGACTAATGATTCTATGAGATACAGGTTTAATTTTTTTAGGCTAAAATATCTCATAAATGGTGTTGGGTACTTTCTATTGCATTATGTTATAAAGCACATGATATTGGTTTTATTGATTTTTATTGATATTAATACTGGTCAAGAGATTTAAGTGGTGGTAGCCTGATCTTTCTGAAAGAATAATTTAAGTTTTAAAAAACATTAAAGAAAACAGTAATATACAGTTTTTGTGTTTCATATTACAGAAAATACATTTTCGTCCATAAAACTTTCTCTTTTTCATATTGTGTTAAATGCCAGTTAATCCATAAAACTATCCCTTAACTGGCATTTAACACAATAAAGATGCTTTTATCAAATGTTACTGTTACTCTTTACAAGATAATTTCCAAATTCATTCTCTGGATCATATCAACTCAGTGAATTGAAGATATAGTAACATATTTCATACATTTCAATATTATTCATTGTATATGTTATGTAACAATTTTCTGAAAAGCGTTCAATACTCAAAAATGACACAATCATAATGAAAAACTTTATTGAAGTTGTTTAAACTGCTTTATAGTGCAGTACCTGGCAACAAGGAAGGTGAAAGAATAAATGAAATTATTAGTAAAAGTTTTTGAATAATCTCTAAATGGATGATTTTTAATAGCCAAGGAAATTATATTTTAACTTATAATTAGAAGTTTTAAATATGTTTGAGGTTTCCCCAACTTAATTGTTAAAGATACTTGCAGCTAAGTTTTGTTACTGTAATATTCCATGGACATCCATCCCATCAAATCTACTTTAGGCTGCATAAAATTGTGCTGGTTACTGTTTCCTACTGAAGAGTGTGTCTCTTGGTAGTTGCACATTTTTTCCCCCTACCACTCATCTCTCTAGTTCTTACTGTAGCTATGATACTGAGCACCAAACTTGGAATCGTGCCCTCTGAACAGGAATTGCCCTGTTGCCTAGTTACTGTTGGATTTTGAAAAATCCTTTTAATCTCTGAGCTTCATTTATCTCATGTGTAAAACCACATTAGTGATCTCAGCCTCACAGGACTGTTGAGAAGATTAAGTGAGACTTTCCATATTAAATTCCCTACGACATTGCCTGGCATCTCATTGGTTTTCAAGAAATGCAGGTTTAATAGCTTTTAATCAAATATCCCCTCACTATCCATATTAAAGTCCTTTCTTTATATGCTCATTTGTCCTTTCCTTGGTTCAACTTTTAAAAACAATTTTGGATCATAGCCTCTTTTGAGAATCTATTTAAAGTTATAGGCTCTTTTTAAAGAAATATATTCTTATAACATATTTGATATAAATTCAGGAATTCATGAATACCCTTAGGGGATTCATTGACCCTAGGTTAATAATTCTTCCCTTGGGCTGATCATGTTCACTCTCATAAATGCCAAGTGTGATTTATGAATATATTGTTAACCCTTTAGCTCATAAACTTCTGTCCTCCATTCACAATTCCCACTGGACATCTTCCTCTAGGTAAATATCCACTTTACACTTTGAACTTCCCATACTTCAGATGACACTAATCTTCCCTATTCTAAATCAGTTGTCTCAATGACTTTCTTCTTTTCCTTAAGGTATCATTTTTTCAAACAACCAAGTTTGAATCATGGCAGTGTGAGGAGATAACCAATGCCATTGAGAGGGTAGTCAGTTTTGAAGAGCCAGTAGAGCCTGGATAAGAATCTGGATGAGGGATTAAATGGGCTTCCCTGGTGGCTCAACTACAAAGAATCCACCTGCCAGTGCAAGAGATGCGGGTTCAGTCCCTGGGTAGGGAAGATTCCCTGAAGAAGGGCATGGCACTCCAGTATTATTGCCTGGAGAATTCCATGGACAGAGGAGCCTGGTGCATTATAGTCTATGGAATTGCTAAGGGTCAGACATGATTTAGAGACTAAATAATAGCAACAACAAAGAGATTAAACACCATCAGTTCATTGAAATATTTTCCACAATCTTATCCTGTCTCCCCTATCAACATAGCAATAAACATTCCTCGAGAAGGGGCAAGAAGCTGTAACATGGACTGGCAAATGTCTCCAATTAAAAAGCATTTTCTTTAGAGGACTCAAGTATACACACACACTGGCTTTTTTTTTTTTTTTTTCAGTTCAGTTCAGTCACTCAGTCGTGTCCAAATCTTTGCAACCCCATGAACCGCAATACACCAGGCATCCCTGTCCATCACCAACTCCCAGAGTCCACCCAAACCCATGTCCATTGAGTCAGTGACACCATCCAACCATCTCATCCTCTGTCATCCCCTTCTCCTCCTGCCCTCAATATTTCCCAGCATCAGGGTCTTTTCAAATGAGTCAGCTCTTCGCATCAGGTGGCCAAAGTATTGGAGCTTCAGCTTCAACATCAGTCCTTTCAATGAACACCCAGGACTGATCTCCTTTAGGATGGACTTGTTGGATCTCCTTGCTGTCCAAGGGACTCTCAAGAGTCTTTTCCAGCACCACAGTTCAAAGGCATCAATTCTTCTGCACTCAGATTTCTTTAACATTGTACAAATACATGTTTATCACCTACTTTATGATTTGGAAAAGGATCCAGAATTCTCTAAGATATTTCTCTATATTGTAGCCCCCAAAATGTTGCTTTGAAAGTGAAGTCACTCAGTTGTGTCCTACTCTTCGCGAGCCCATGGACTGTAGCCTACCAGGCTCTTCCATCCATGGGAGTTTCCAGGCAAGAATACTGGAGTGGGTTGCCATTTCCTTCTCCAGGAGATCTTCCCAACCCAGGGATTAAACCCAGGTCTCCCACATTGTAGGCAGACACTTTACCATCTGAGCCACCGGGGAAGTCAATATGTTGCTTTACTTCCATGCATAACCTCTCTTGCACCTAATATACATGGTTAAATAGATGTTCACATTATACTAGTCATTCATAATAAATAATTGAAATGTGAAGGATTCCAGCTTTACTATTATACAGTTTCAAAGATGAACCAAATGTAAGTGACCACCAAATTGTTTCATCCTAATGAGCAAATAAATCTATAAGCATTCTTTATCTGGATCATCAAAGAAGATACTGAAAATATGCACTGATTTAAAATCTCTGCCCTTCACCTGCATATCCCACACAACTTAACTAAATTCTAAATTAGTAGTCTTCTTCTTAAACATTAAATTTCTCCCAAAATATGTTAATCACTTTATCATGTATAATATTAAGCTCTTTTGGGAAATGCTGTTGTTGAATCTTTATTATGATCTTCAAAACCTAGAATGGAATTCTGTGGATCATGATATAAAAATCCCATGTAGCCCATGACAGTTATAGGTTATGAACTCAACCCCTGTCTTAACTAAAAAATTCTGCATTCAGAATTCTTCAGAATATTTCAAATCACCACTCACGTGATCATGAGTTGAAATAATTGCTAACGTTAAATAATGTAGACTAGATCAAATGTCCCAGCTCTTAATCTTCTAGCCTCTCATAACTGCTTTCTTCTTAGTAGTCATTAAAATATTCTCTAACATCTCAAAAACCAAATGGGCTATGTACTCAGATTTTCACATACATAAATGACAGATATTACTAATGACTGCTAAGAAAGTGCTGCTGCTGCTAAGTCACTTCAGTCGTGTCCGACTCTGTGTGACCCCATAGACAGCAGCCCACCAGGCTCCCCCATCGCTGGGATTCTCTAGGCAAGAACACTGGAGTGGGTGGCCGTTTGCTTCTCCAATGCATGAAGGTGAAAAGAGAAAAGTGAAGTCGCTCAGTCGTATCTGACTCTTAGTGACCCCATGGACTGTAGCCTACCAGGCTCCTCCGTCCATGGGATTTTCCAGGCAAGAGCGCTGGAGTGGGGTGCCATTGCCTTCTCCGCTAAGAAAGTAACCATACTGAAATAGGCAGAGTCTATAATCTACAAATTATCATTAATGTGGCATTTTAAAAAAGCAGCTTTGGTCTCATAGCCCAAGACAATTAGCCAATAATCATCAGTTTTATCCCAACAGAAAGAGAGAAGATGAATGACTCAATCTGGATAAATAAGTTGAAAAAATATTTTACCATAACACTATTTCTGGAGCAATGACCATCTGTTTTTTTAAAGAGTTATGGATTTATTTGCTATGACTTTGAGATAAAGACAGCACAACAAAATGGAGTTGAGTGTCATTCTTTTAAGCTGTGATAGTAAATATCTAGGATAGTGGTATGATTAGTAAAACTTGTAGATTATTTATTGCCATACTACTATTAAATGTATTGTCACCTTGAGATTTTTAGAAAAACATCCTGAAGATTTGATTAAAAGATTAGATGAAGACCCTGAGTAGATAGTTGATGATCTAATAGGAAATGGAATTCTAAATTATTTTTTAATAAACAAGAATAAATCTGTGGAAATGGTTACATGGTAGATGTGAATCACCAAGCTAACTATTTTACAGATTGCAAAACATAACACAGTTTAGACTTTCAAAAATGTCAGAAAACTTTAATAAGGAAAATGATGCATGAAGAAATTAAAAGTGCTGAAAATGGAATTTCTTCCAAGAAAAGGGGTTCAGTTCAGTCGCTCAGTCATGTCCGACTCTCTGCGACCCCATGAGTTGCAGCACGTCAGGCCTCCCTGTTCATCACCATCTCCCGGAGTTCACTCAGACTCGCGTCCATCGAGTCCGTGATGTCATCCAGCCATCTCATCCTCGGTCGTCCCCTTCTCCTCCTGCCCCCAATCCCTCCCAGCATCAAAGTCTTTTCCAATGAGTCAACTCTTTGCATGAGGTGGCCAAAGTATTGGAGTTTCAGCTTTAGCGTTGGTCCTTCCAAAGAAATCCCAGGGCTGATCTCCTTCAGAATGGATTGGTTGGATCTCCTTGCAGTCCAAGGGACTCTCAAGAGTCTTCTCCAATACCACAGTTCAAAAGCATCAATACTTCGGCGCTCAGCCTCCTCACAGTCCAACTCCCACATCCATACATGACTACTGGAAAAACCATAGCCTTGACTAGACGGACCTTAGTCAGCAAACTAATGTCTCTGCTTTTGAATATGCTATCTAGGTTGATCATAACTTTTCTTCCAAGGAGTAAGCATCTTTTAATTTCATGGTGACAGTCACCATCTGCAGTGATTTTGGAGCCCCCAAAAATAAAGTCTGACACTGTTCCCACTGTTTCCCCATCTATTTCCCATGAAGTGATGGAACCGGATGCCATAATCTTCGTTTTCTGAATGTTGAGCTTTCAGCCAACTTTTTCACTCTCCTCTTTCACTTTCATCAAGAGGCTTTTTAGTTCCTCTTCACTTTCTGCCATAAAGGGTGGTGTCATCTGCATATCTGAGGTTATTGATATAGAAAAGGAGTAGAAGTCTTAAAAAGAGCTTCTCACGTTGACTTGATGTTCAGAACATCTACTCTGGGGAGCAGTCTCCACATTACACATAGTGGGGTCTCCGCAAGCACCCTTCTCTAGAGTAAGGATGTATCATCATAGAAATCTGTTATCACAGGAGTTACATTTTCCTTAGAGACCTTGATGGCAGGCAGCAGCCCTTAGTCTAGAAGTGAATCCAGACACACATCCATGCAAAATTGTGAATACAATTAACCCCCTTCGCCAGTCTGTCATCTCCCGTTGGGTCTGCAGTCAACAGGGACACCTCTGCTCTCAGGAACCTTGAATGATGCCTGTGAAAACAAGCATTTGGTGATTGCAAAGACATGAACTTAACCATTCACAAACATTCACAAACCAGATTTCTTTTCAATAAAGACATCAGAAACAACTGCCTGCCTGCACCAAATGTGTCATGGATTAATGAACCAACCTAAGGTTGCCAGCTGTGGTACTGCTGCCATAGGTAGGCCCCATAAATATTCGCTGATGATGATTAAACAAAGAACTGCTCCCCTGGGAAGTAGTGTTTAGACTTGATTTTGTAAGCAGTGGACAAGTCTGGTAGGAGGAGACCAAATTATCTCTAATTGACTCATCACTTTTGACCTCACAAGCTTTTCAAATGTACACCAATCCTCAGCACATTAATCAAATTTGAAACACTCATCTGCAAGAAACATTCATCAAAAGTCATTTCTTTAATGCTGCTAAATATTACATAAATTAAGTTAGGATGTTGAGATTCCTCGGTAATAATAATTTACATTCATTTGCATTCGTTAGCTTCACATTTTATAAAAATGTGTCCATCTTGCCTCCTTATATTCTAACATTGTGTTCTTTCCGTAATTCTGTAAATAGTGTACTGGAGGTCTCTTTATTTCTTGATCATAAGATCTGCTCAAGGTCATACAAATAAGTATGAGGCATAGCTGAGACAATCAGCTAGATTTTTCTTTTTTTTGTCTTAGATCTCAAGTTTATCGTGTCCATCAAGTTAAGGATCCACAATTATTACATTAGGCAACCAGAAAGCTCTCTTATTAATAGAAAATATTTATATTAGTGAAAGCAAGTTGGCATATTGTTGATATGGTTTCTCTCTAACGAGTTAAGGAATGCCTTCATTAAAATAAAACACATAATAATTATCTAAGACAATGTGAACTTATTTTTTCGAGTTGGCTTCTTATGGATGGTATCTAATTACAATGGAAAAGAGAAATAAATGATGATTTCACAAAAACATATCGTGTATGGTATCAGGCAAGAGTGTTTTACATTCATAGAAAAATATCCAAGAATCTCAATCCTTGTTGAAACCTTTATATTTGTTTCAAATTGTATTTGAGGTCTCTATGAGACTTTTCTATTGTGACCATAGCTTATCAGGTAATGCAACTGAAAATTCCATTCTGTAAATTGTATTTGCTTCCTCTAAGCTGGCTTCACCAAGTAGAATATGAGCTAGTTCAGGAAGCATAGAATCAGAATTCAGATATTTATGGAAACTAAATATTTTCCTCTATTTTAACTTTATGGATCTGTTCAAGCAGAACTATGACAATGATACAGGGCAAAAAAAAAAAAAATCACGCTGCCATTGTACAGTGTTTCTGAAAATGCTGTTTTGTTAAAATTTTTTGTTACATAACTTAGCAACAGTTTTAAAAATATAATTTCTTGTTTTCGGCTGTGCTCAGTCTTAGCTGCTGCACGGGCTTTTCCCTAGTTGTGCTGAGCAAGGGCTTCTTGTGGCGGGGGCTTCTCTTGCTGCAGACCACGGGCTCCAGGGTGTCAGGCTTCAGTCCCTGCAGCATGCAGGCTCAGTAGTGGCGGTTCGAGGGCTCTAGAGGGCAGACTCTGCAGCTGTGGCTCATGGGCTGTGTCGCTCCCTGACATGTGGGATCTTCCCAGATCAAGGATCAAACCCACGTCTGCTGCATTGGCAGGCAGATTCTTTACCACTGAGCCACCAGGGAAGCCCTGTTTTGTTTTGTTTTGTTTTGTTTTCCTTTTAAGTACTAAATGAACTTAGTACGCAGTCTATTGATGCCTCCATGTCTGGCATAATTTAGGTGAGATGGGAATTAGAGGACCAAGGCTGCTAAAACGAGTACTGAGTATAAACCATTCCTGAAGAATCATCTGAGTTTGTTTAGGAAAAAAGCAAGTTTACATGCAGTAATTAGAAAATGATAAGTTACATCACGTGTTCAGCCACTGTTATAAATGATGAGTTAAGAGAGAGGTGCCTTTCAAACGACAGGTCTGGAGGTAGCCCTCTAAGATGGGCAGCTTCTGATGCTGAAGACAAAGGAAGGACCATCCCGTGAAAGGCACACAGTGGATCACAATGAGATCAGTGGAGTGGCCGTGAATTAGGTCAGGCCAACCACAAGGAGAGGCCAGGTCATCTCTGATGCGGTGAGAGGATGGCTTGGTGAGAGGAACTGAAAGAATGACTCGGGTCTTAAGTTGGATTTAGCTTTGAAATGTGAAAACATCTGACAAAATTTAGAATCTACATTCTATCGTTTTAAAATTTGATATTGATTTTTATTGGAGTGTTATTGCTTTACAATGTTATGTAAGCTTCAGATATACAACGAAGTGAGTCAGTTATACATATATCCATTCTTGTCTTAGATTCTATTTCCATATAGGTCATTACAGAGTACTGAGTAGAGTTCCCTGTGCTATACAATAAGTCCTTATTAGATATATATTTTGTATATGAAGTGAAGTGAAAGTCGCTTAGTCAGCCTGCCAGGCTCCTCTGTCCATGGAATTCTCCAGGCCAGAATACTGGAGTGGGTAGCCTTTCCCTTCTTTAGGGGATCTTCCCAACCCAGGGACCAAACCCAGGTCTCTTGCACTGCAGGAAGATTCTTTACTATCTAAGCCACCAGGGAAGTGCAAGAATATTGGAGTAGGTAGCCTATCCCGTCTCCAGCAAATCTTCCCAAGCTGGGAATCAAACCAGGGTCTCCTGCATTGCAAGTGGATTCTTTACCTTCCCTGATAGCTCAGGTAAGAGGGAAGCCCATTTTATATATAATAGCATGTATATGTCAATCCCAATCTTCCAATTAACTTTCCCCTGCCCCCCCATTTCTTCCTTAGATTTCTACAACTGTGACTCTATTTATATTTTATAAATAGATTCATTTGTACCATTTTTTAAAAAAAATCCCACACATGAGTGATACATATATGTGTGCATGTGTTTGTCTCTCTGACTTACTTCACTCAGTATGACAATCCCTAGATACATCCATGTCGCTGTGTATTTCTCTTTTTAAAAGTCCTTTGCCCGAGGCAACCTGTGACTCAGTCCAGAGAAAGTTAGGTTTTATTACTTTACGCACAGTAGGTGTTGAGCACCTACTAAGTGGGGGCATTCCTGTAGTCCTTGCGGGTGGGTGAGACACAACAAAGAATGTCTGGTTCCTGTTCATCAGGAGGGCATGGTCTCGTGGCAGAGAGGTGTGTGCGCTTTAGTTACAGTACGACTTGGTAAGTGCCATAGGTAAGAGCCCTGCTGCTGAGTCGCTCAGTCGAGTCCGACTCTGCGCGGCCCCACAGACGGCAGCCCGCCAGGCTCCCCCGTCCCTGGGATTCTCCAGGCAAGAACGCTGGAGTGGGCTGCCATTTCCTTCTCCAGTGCAGGAAAGGGAAAAGTGAAAGGGAAGTCGCTCAGTCGTGTCCGACCCTCAGCGACCCCATGGACTGCAGCCCACCAGGCTCCCCCGTCCCTGGGATCCTCCAGGCAAGAGTACTGGAGTGGGCTGCCATTTCCTTCTCCAATGCATGAAAGGGAAAAGTGAAAGTGAAGTCACTCAGTCGTGTCCGACCCTCAGCGACCCCATGGACTGCAGCCCACCAGGCTCCCCCGTCCCTGGGATCCTCCAGGCAAGAACGCTGGAGTGGGCTGCCATTTCCTTCTCCAATGCATGAAAGGGAAAAGTGAAAGTGAAGTCGCTCAGTCGTGTCCGACTCTGTGCCGCCCCATAGACGGCAGCCCACCAGGCTCCCCCGTCCCTGGGATCCTCCAGGCAAGAACGCTGGAGTGGGCTGCCATTTCCTTCTCCAATGCATGAAAGGGAAAAGTGAAAGTGAAGTCACTCAGTCGTGTCCGACCCTCAGCGACCCCATGGACTGCAGCCCACCAGGCTCCTCCGTCCCTGGGATTTTCCAGGCAAGAGTACTGGAGTGGGGTGCCACTGCCTTCCCCCGGTAAGAGCACACTGGTCACAAAATGCTGAGGAGAAGTGTGTCAAGGGAAGCTTGGTTTTGTCAGCTGAGAAGATAAGGAAGGGTTCAGTGGGAGGAGGGAGGGACTGGCATATGAGAAGGCGCAGAGGGATGAGGACGCGTGCCATGTTGGGGGAGAAAGCCTGCCATATTGAGGGAAGGATACATTTCATAGTTGTGGATGGTGAAGTTTCTTGGGTGCAACAGCAGAATGTTTACCAAGTTAGCAGGGGAAAGATTATGAAGAGCCTGGTATGTCACACTGAGTTAGGGATTCGTCCCATAGGCAAAGGAGACTGAGGGAAGTTGATTCAGAAGCAAATGTTCCCATTCTGAGACTGGGGAAAAACAAAGAACTCTGCTACAGAGTAGAATGTTGGTTGGCATGGGAAAATCTGGAGACAAGTCATTTGGACAGGATGTGTTTGAATCATTCAGCCAAGATATGAGAGCTTTGTCAAAGATACCTCAATAGAGCTGTTAAAAAATCAGTAATTAATTAAAATGATTGATTAAAAAGACATGAGCAGTGGAGGATAGGAGGGGCATACAGAGAGATATCTTCACTGACTAGGCTCAGAAACTCAAAACACCCACAGACATTATATTGGAATTTTGTCACTGGTATGGCAGCTAGCAATAGCTATTCTCCTTTGAATTATTCAAAGAGACAAAACTTTTCATTTAAAACTAGCAGTAAAAGAATTATTATACCTGCCACTAACTACCATATAGACCATTAGCATGACTCAGATATAAAGTTAATTGAAGTCAGACTCTCTTGGTATTTTAAAATAGATGAAACCTGTTAGAATGATGTAAATGTTGTTGAGGTCACATATGGAAGTTGGTATCTTTGGAAGTTTCATTATTCAGAAATGGTTTATAATTTCTAACACCTTTTAAATTATTACCCTAGCATTTACAAATGTAAAAGGTTAATTATTTCATCATTGCCTCTGACAGTATTCAGCACATTTTAGGGAAGAAACTATGTGTCTCACCATCAATCCATGAGCAGTTTTAAATTCTTATGATGACTTTGCAAATGGTTCTTTTTTGTGCAGTTTGGGGATGATTATTTAGAATATTCATCCAACAAACACCCTGTAATATGAAACTCATTTATATGTATACTCCATAAAATTAGAATTTTTCTTGATAGAGGTCCAGTGTTATGGATTTATAGATTAGCTGTGATTTTATGAAAAGCAGTAGGCAAAATTATAATCATTTGAGGACCATTACTCATCCGAAAGGTGCTCACACTGTCCTACCGCTCGTATAATTATATGCTAATGGAAGATTATTAGCCACAGAAAACCCATGGTACATTATCACCACTGAAATCATGAGCAATGAAAGATGTATGAGAGAGATACAAATGCAGTGTTGGAAATGTAGTGGATGGCTTTTCTTTGGTAGTGATTTTTCAAAATGATGAGTGTATAAAATAATCAGTATCCTGTGGTATCCATTTATGACCATTGTTATATTATCCATACAATTTTCTGTATGATCACAAAAGACTTAGAATCTGGTTCAAAGTTATTCCGTCAAGTTGACATTTAACTTTCAAGACATTTTTCTTGTTGTGAATCAGTAGATGTATTAAAATTCTCTAGCTAAACAGAAGCAATAGAAGCAACTATATATATAGTTGTTGTTTTACAGCCACTAAGTTGTGTCCAACTCTTTGCAACACCACGGACTGTAACATGCCAGGCTTCTCTATCCTTTACTGTCTCCTAGAGTTTGCTCAAATTCATGTCTTGAGTTGGTGATGCTATCTGACCATCTCATCCTCTGCTGTCCCCTTCTCCTTTTGCCTTCAATCTTTCCCAGCATCAGGGTCTTTTCCAATGAGTTGGCTCTTCGCATTTGGTGGCCAAAGTATTGGAGCTTTTTGTTTGTAGGTACTTTATATATGCTGAGTCATTGAAATCTTAAATCTCATTACAACATACCCATCAGTAAGATAGATAAATGGAGACTCGGAGAGATTAAGCACAATTCATATCGTATGTCTACTAAGCTCGGATTCCAAACCTTTGCCTCTGTGACTGCTACACAAGACTGCCTCTCAAAGTATGAGTCCTAGGGCTACTTCTTAAAATATGAAATGAAAGCTGACATCTTTTCTATTTGCATATTCAGATATCTGAGGTTTTGGAATAATTTTCAGGGATGGGCATCTGAGAAAACTGAAAAGGATAAGTGGGAAGGGGAAAGGAAGACAGCTTCTTGACTGTTTGCTTCTTTCTACTCCTACAAAGTGAGTGCTACCCTCAGAGGGGGAGGAAGGATGTTCATATGAACCATATTAACATTTGAGTGACTAGATGGGGTCCTACACTGGAGCTGGGTAACTAAAGTAAAACTAACGGAAGCTGGCATCCAGAATCGATGCAACAAAAGTTAGTTCAGCTAAAAAAATATTTTCTGCCCAACAAATGCCCAACCAATTAGTCCCTGCCTGTTCATTGGAAGGACTGATGCTAAGCTGAAACTCCAATACCTCGGCCACATCAAGGGAAGAGTTGACTCATTGGAAAAGACTCTGATGCTGGGAGGGATTGGGGGCAGGAGGAGAAGGGGATGACTAGAGGATGAGATGGCTGGATGGCATCACTGACTTGATGGACGTGAGTCTGAGTGAACTCCGGGAGCTGGCGATGGACAGGGAGGCCTGGCGTGCTGCGATTCATGGGGTCGCAAAGAGTCGGACACGACTGAGTGACTGAACTGCACTGAACTGATCCAACTTACTTATTTTCAATTCCTTACTTAATCCTCCCCTTCTCCATGAAGTTCTTTTATCAGTCAGACTGATTTCAGTTGTAAATACAGAGACGTTGACTCAAGTTGCTTTTAAACTATAATGTTATCTCATCTATATGGAAATCTAGAGTCAGGGCTACTCCAATGTAGTCTTCAAGGTTATAGGTCCTTGCTCTTCACTGAGGCTTTCTAGACTGTCATTGGGACTTCCCTGGTGGTTCAGTGGTAAAGAACCTGACTGTCAATGCAGGAGATGTGGATTTGATCCTTGGGTTGGGAAGATCCCCTGAAGTAAGAAATGGAAACCCACTCCCGTATTCTTGCCTTGGAAATACCATGGACAGAGGAGCCTGGTGGGCTACAGTCCAAAAAAGCTGGACACAACTGAGTGACTAAATGACAACAAGCTTTCTTTAATCTATGTGTGGTTCCCCTTTGGTCACTAGATGGCTATTTATGGCTATGTGATTCCTTGTTTGTGTGTATTAGGAGAGGGAAGGGAACTTCTCCCCAACAATGGAATATAATTCCTTCCCTTCAGTTTGATTGGATAAAATTAATTGGACCAGTTTGTGTTGCTTATATCCTCCTGTTCAAATAACTATTACTGGAGTTTTTTCAAAATCCCTTTCTGCATCTGGACAATAACACAGGAAAAAAATCAGAGTTCTATTAGAAATGAGGCAGGAAGGAAGTGATGTTTTATAGATGACATGTAGTATTTACATCAGTCATCCATCTTTGACTTATGTACTGGTTTGGCCCTGGAAGAATTACTTGCATACAATAATAATTGCATATATCCACTTAAGCATTTTTGAGTTTTTCCTATTTCATACAATGATGTGTTAACATTATTTTTGTTTTGTTTTGTTTTCTAAATATATTATGAAATCTTTGTGTATACACTAGAAAGTGTTAGTCGCTCAGTCATGTCCAACTCTTGGCAACCCCATGGATTGTAGCCCACCAGGCTCCTCTGTCCCTAGGATTCTCCAGGTGAGAATACTGGAGTGGGTAGCCAGTTCCCTTCTCCAGGGGGTCTTTCCGACGCAGGGATTGAAACTGCGTCTCTTGCATTGCAGGCAGATTCTTTACCACTGAGCCCCCAGGGAAGCCCATACACTAGAAGGTGTATGATAAATATAGAAAATGTGAAGACAAATGCAATTCACATTTCTCAGTGCAAATGCATGCGTAGAAGTAGCAAAACATTACTTATGCCTTTGAAGGCTGCTATGTGTCCCTTCGCTATTTGAATATCCCTGCCTCCCTTCAGAGGTAATCACTGTCTTGAATTTTTATCATTCCTTTGATTGTATTTATAATTTTTCTCTATATTTAACTCATTATAAACAATGTAGAGATTAAAAAAAAACTTTATATATATATACTGTATGCATCATTTTGCATTGATTTTTCTTTCTTTATATTCTGCTGGTTATATTCATCAATGTTGATCCATGTAGCCCCTTTCATTCCTATTCACTGATATATAGTATTTCATTGTATGATGACACCATACTTTCGTGTGTGTGTGTGTGTCATTGTTCTGATAAGGGACATTTGTTTTGTTCTCCTGGTTTCCTTCTGTTTTACACAAAGCTTCCATAAATCTTGTATGCACTTTTTTTCTGGTACACTTGTACAAGACCTATTCTAGAATGTATAGATCCAAACGTTGAATTGCTGTAAACTGTGGAATATACATCATCATCTTTATTGATCGTTACTAAATTATCTTCCAAGTGGGTCTACTAGTCCACAATAGTGTATGTGTCCCCTTTGTTATATATTCATGTAACAATGATACTCTGAAACTTTCTCCAGTTTTACTCATGTGCATTTAAAATGATATTTCATACTGACTTTTTTGTAATTATGCATAAGAATAAGCACTTTGTTGTTTTGGGGGCATTTATGGATATATAAGGAGAAGGCAATGGCACCCCACTCCAGTACTCTTGCCTGGAAAATCTCATGGATGGAGGAGCCTGGTGGGCTGCAGTCCATGAGGTTGCAAAGAGTCAGACATGACTGAGCGACTTCACTTTCACTTTTCACTTTCTTGCATTGGAGAAGGAAATGGCAACCCACTCCAGTGTTCTTGCCTAGAGAATCCCAGGGACGGGGGAGCCTGGTGGGCTGCCGTCTATGGGGTCACACAGAGTTGGACACAACTGACGTGACTTAGCAGCAGCAGCAGGGATCTATAAAATACCTATTTATTCTTTTTGTCCATTCTATCATTGTCTTAAAACTAGGCATTATGAATAATTACCCTTTTCCTGGTTAATGGGAGTACAATACTTCTCCCAGTTTTTTTCATCTTGTTCTTGAGCCTTTTAAATCCTGAATTTTAATAGCTGAAAGTTTTTAAATGATTATTCAGCTGAATTAGATTGTTTCTTCACAGTTTGTGCTTTTTATATTTTGATTAAGAAATCCTTTACTAAAACCAATGTATATAAAATTCTCTTAGGTTTTTCCCTATGTACTTTAAACCCCGCTTTTCACAGAATGCAATCCACCCAAAATTTGTTTCCATGTACAATTTAGTATACAAATTTCCTTTTTTTCCCACTATTGCCTATTAGCATTTAAAATTTTCCTCCTTTTCCCATGATCCACCATGATAGCACTAAGATGGAATAGGTTTTAATTTATGCCTGGATAATTTTAGACTCTTCTCTGTACAGTGTGGTCCTTTGTCTATTTCTGTGCTTACACCACACTGTTATAAAAAAAAGCCTCAATCTGTTGTAGGGCAAGCATCTCCCTTCATTCTATCTCAGGAGTGCTTTCATACTTTTTAAAATTTCATGACCCTTTATGTTTTCATGTACTTCTTAGAGATAGCTTGTTAAATTGCATGAAATATACCGTTGGGGTTTTGTTTTCATTTGCTTTAAATTTACAGGTTATTTTAGAAAGCCTATGTTATTGTAATAGTCAATCTTCTTGTCCATGAAAATAGTGTATCTTACCGTTTCTCTGGGGATTTTGGGAAATTATGAGAAATTTAATAATTTTCTCAATAGTTTTCCTCTAGGGGTGGGTATCTTTATATCTTATCTGGCTTGGGTTCATGTTGGGATTCTTAATGTTATGTGATAGCTTGGTTTCTTCAGTCAGTTTTGAAAGATTCTGGGCAATTACCTCTTCAATCATTGCTTCTATTCTGTTTATTGTCTGTATCACTTCTGAAACTCCATATGCATGTATATTAGAATGTTTTCCTATGTCTTACCTGTATT
Source organism: Capra hircus (assembly GCF_001704415.2). Classification (NCBI taxonomy): domain Eukaryota; kingdom Metazoa; phylum Chordata; class Mammalia; order Artiodactyla; family Bovidae; genus Capra; species Capra hircus. The sequence continues at coordinate 38,947,220 of NC_030831.1, read as the reverse complement.
TTATACCCTTTTGTGTCCTTGCTAGGACAGGTCCTGGTCCCCAGATCTCTTCTCTTTGAGGCTGTCCGTGGACTGGGGTTCTTTCTATCTTGTTGCTTTACCTGTTTGAGCTGTTGCCCTTGTTGTCACTGTGGTCATGACTGAAGGCTCAGTAGTGTGCCCTCAGTCCAGTGAGTGGGAGGAGGAGACAAGCATGGAGAAATAGAACCTTACTTCTCACATCCTAGCACCCTGAACATCCTTGCATGGCTAGACCTGGCTGCAACAGAGATATGCTTTTTATCCTGGGTGGTCATATGTCTGGCAAAATTAAGACTCTGATAAAAGAAGGGACAATGGATGTTGGAGGAAAGTTAGTAATCTCTGCCACAGCTAGTTTCCAGCGTTCCCTCCTTGCATCTAAATTAACAAGGAGGAATTAAATGTGTACATGAAAGTAGTTTTTGAAATGTCTAGATGTACTCTAGGAGAAGGCAATGGCACCCCACTCCAGTACTCTTGCCTGGAAAATCCCATGGACGGAGAAGCCTGGTAGGCTGCAGTCCATGGGGTTGCTAAGAGTTGGACATGACTGAGTGACTTCACTTTGACTTTTCACTTTCATGCATTGGAGAAGGAAATGGCAACCCACTCCAGTGTTCTTGCCTGGAGAATCCCAGGGATGGGGGAGCCTGGTGGGCTGCCGTCTATGGGGTCACACAGAGTTGGACATAACTGAAGCGACTTAGCAGCAGCAGCAGCAGTAGATGTACTCTGGACAAGCACTACATTTATTTTAAATCAAAGTCTTATTTTGTATTGAAATATAGTTGATTTATAGTATTTCATTGGTTTCAGGTGTGCAACATAGTGATTCAATATTTTTATAGATTATATTTCATTTAAATTATAAAATATTGGCTATATCCCACATCATACAATATATCCTCATAACTTATTTATTTTATACATAGTGATTTGTACCTCTTAATCTCCTGCCCCATCACCTCCCTCCCCACCATTGGTAACCACTCGTTTGTTCTGTTTAAGTCTGTTTTTCTTTTGTTATATTCATTCATTTGTTTCATCTTTTAGATTCCACATGTAACTAATAACAAATCTAAAAATATATGGTTAATGTAAATATCTTATATTGCTTGTTAATATTAAAAGGATGTCAACATTAGATTGCAGATATGAGGGAGGGAGAGAGAGTCCTCTTTGTGTGATGGGACTGCCTTTCTTCCCAGATGGAATGTTCAGCTACCCTTGTTTTGGCTGAACGGGGAGGCTCACAGCTGCTCTAGGAAGGACAATGGATTAGTCCCAAACTTTATTTCTAATCTAGAGACTAAGGTTCTCCAATTCCAGGCTGTGCAGACAGCAGTACTTGAAATGGTAGAGAAGCCACTCTGGCCTTTGCATCAATTAACTGTAACCACAGTGATGATGTTTTATGAGCCACTTAACAACTTGATGGATCAAAACAACCACCACTTATTCATCTCACAGTTCTGTGGTTCACAAGTGTTGGCTGGGATCAGCTGGGCGTTCTCAGGCCTCAGCAGTTCCCTGTGGGTCCAGTAGGTTCTTGGCTAAAATTTGCTCCCAGACTTGGGCCTTGGCTGGGAGAACTGAGTGACTGGGTCTGCTCCCAAGGGCCCTCACCCTCCAGCAGACTCTCCAGGCCAGTCAAGGGACTGAGCAAGAGGAGAGGGGCATGCAAGGGGCTGAAACCGACACTCTGTACTTTCTGGAACATTCTATCAGCAGGAGAGAGTCGTTAAGACCAGTCAAGGCTTAACGTGTAGGAAGACAGACTCTACTTCTCAGCTGGAGGAGCCACAAGGTCATGTTAGAGGGATCTGGATGCTGAGAGGGGTGGGGTATTGTTACCTATCTACCACTCTCATTTAGTTTAATATTTTATAATTCTAGTTAACGTGTAATACCTTGAAAAGGTTAAAAGTCATTTTCCCTTAGAATGAGTCATTTTTCTAGTCCTTTCTGGAAAGTATGAGAACTCTTGGTGAGAAGGGATATTTACTGCTTCCTTTGCATCGGTTGAAATGTCGGAATAATTAATGGGGAAACTATTGTTACCTAAGAAATAATTTACAGCCTTCCAGTTTTTGTTCTAGATCCCCTCTGGTGAGAAATATGCAGTCTAGGTTGCCAGAGAAACCAATTGCTGCTAGCCTTATCGGTGATGTATGCATATCCCTTTAAGCTAAGATAAAAGCATTACATTGTTGTGGTTAAAGCTTAGGCACTGAAATCAAAGAACCTGGATCTCAGTCCTCTCTCTGCTCCTTGTGGAAATTTATGCAGTTAAAAGATTTATAATACTGGATACATGTTTAACCTCTAAGCCCAGTTTCCTTATCAGTAAAATGAGGATAGTAACTGTCCCAATCTCTCAGGATTGTTTGGAACCTAAATAAAATCATGTACCTGGCATATACTGCTGCTGCTAAGTCGCTTCAGTCGTGTCCGATTCTGTGCGACCCCATAGATGGCAGCCCACCAGGCTCCCCTGTCCCTGGGATTCTCCAGGCAAGAACACTGGAGTGGGTTGCCATTTCCTTCTCCAATGCGAGAAAGTGAAAAGTGAAAGTGAAATCACTCAGTCGTGTGACTCTTAGCGACCCCATGGACTGCAGCCTACCAGGCTTCTCCGTCCATGGGATTTTCCACGCAAGAGTACTGGAGTGGGTTGCCATTGCCTTCTCTGTGGCATATCCTAGTAGTGTTCAATGATAATAGCTCTTTATTCTAATCACTGAGTGCCTCCCAGGTGGCGCTAGTGGTTAAGAATCTTCTTGTGCCAATGCAGGAGACACGAGAAAGCGCTAGTTCGATCCCTGGGTTGGGAAGATCCCCTGGAGAAGGAAATAGTAACCCACTCCAGTATTCTTACCTGGAAAATTCCATGGACAGAGGAACCTGGCAGGCTACAGTCCATGGGGTTGCAAAAAGTCAGACACCACTGAGCACACGCTACACATTCTTATCACTAACCTCATGCAACTCATGTAGACTAGTTTGACTTCTCTGTAAATCCAGATACATGTGAAATAAAAAAACAATTTTCATCAGAGCAAGGCAGATTGAATGCACACGTGTATTGCCACTCTCCCCTTTCTAGTAAAGGGATAGCAACAGGAAAAAGAGAGGCATTATCTTGGAAACTAAGAAGCAGATGGAGAAGTGAAGGAAATAGTTTCATGACATTGGTGTTGGCAATGATTTCTTGGATATGACACCAAAAGCTCAGGCAACAAAAGCAAAAATAAACAAGTGGGACTACATCAAATTAAAAAGCTTCTGCATAGCAACAAACAATGAACTGAGTGAAAAGGCAGCCTACAAAATGGGAGAAAATGCTTGCAAACTACATAGCTGGTAAGGAGTTAATACCTAAGATATCTGAGGACCTCCTACAGCTCAATAGAAAAAATAAATAACCTGATTAAAAAATGTGCAAACGTGTTGAGCACACATTTTTTTTCAAAGAGAAAACACAAATGGATATATAAAAAGATTCTCAACGTAACTAATTATGATGGAAAGCAAAGAAATATGAAATATCAACTTATATTTGTTAGGATGGCCATTATAAAAACAAAAGATAAGTGTTGGATAGATTGTGGAGAAACTGAAACCATTGCATTCTGTTGGTAGAATGCAAAATGGTGCAGTTGCTATGAAAAACATGATGGTTCCTAAAAAAAAAAAAATACAACTACCGTATGATCCAACAATTGTGTTTCTGAGTATTTACCCAAAAGAACTGAAAGCAGAATCTTGAAAATATATCAGCAATCCCATATTTCCTGCAGCATTATTTACAATAACCAAGATGTAGGGTTAACCAAAATGCCCATTAATGGGTGAATGGCTAAAGAAGATGTGTGTATACATTCTGCAGTATGTTATATATAGCATGAATGAACCTGGAGGACATCATGAGAAGTTATATAAGCCAGTCACAGAAAGACAAATCCTGCATGATTCTACCAACATGATGTTATGATTAATTTATATCAACTTGACTGGGCTAAGGAATGCCCACATAGTTGGTAAAATACAATTTGAGTGTGTCAGTGAGGGCTGTTTTGGGAAGAGATTGTTGTTTAGTTGCTCAGTTGTATCTGGCTCTTTGCAACCCCATGAACTGCAGCACGCCGGGCTTCCCTGTCCTGTACCATCTCCTGGAGCTTACTCAGAGTCATGCCTATTGAGTCAGTAATGCCATCCAGCCATCTCATCCTGTCGGCCCTGTCTCCTCCTGCCATCCCCATCTCCTCTTGCCTTCAATCTTTCCTAGCATCAGGGTCTTTTCCAATGAGTCAGCTCTTCACACCAGGTGGTCAAAGTCTTGGAGCCTCACTGATTTCCTTTAGGATCTCCTTGCAGTCCAAGGGACTCTCAAGAGTCTTCTCCAACACCACAGTTCAAAAGCACCAATTCTTCAGCACTCAGCTCTCTTTATGGTCTGAAAAAAATCACAGCTTTGACTAGACAGGCTTTGGTCAGCAAAGTAATGTCTCTGCTTTTTAATGTGCTGTCTAGGTTTGTCATAGGTTTTCTTTCAAGGAGCAAGCATCTTTTAATTTCATGGCTGAGATTAACATTTGATTTATTAAGCTGAGTTAAAAAGATCCACCTTCACCATAGTGGATGGGCATCATCCAGTCCTTTGAGGCCCTGAATAGAACAAAAAGGCAAAGGAAGTGTGAATTTACTTTCTTCCTGAGCTGGGACATCCATCTTTTCATGCTTTTGGACATCAGCACTCCTGTACTGAGGCCTTTGATATTGGACTGATTTATACTACTGGCTTTCCTGGTTTTACATATTGCAAATAGTGGTACTTCTCAAACTTCATAACTGTGTGAGTCAATTTCTATAATAAATCTATTTCTTTCTATCAGTCTATCAATCTATCCCTTCACCTATCCATCCATCTCTCTCTCTATTTTTCTATCTATCTCTATCTCATTTCTTTATATATTTCCTGTTGGTTCTGTGCCTCTAAAGAATAGAGACACAGACTAATAGGTATGCGGTATCTAAAATAGCAGAGAAAAAGAAGGCTGAGCACTGAAAGCACCGATGCTTTCAAACTGTGGTGCTGGAGATGACTCTTGAGAGTCCCTTGGACAGCAAGGAGATCAAACCAGTCCCTCCTAAAGGAAATCAATCCTGAATATTCGTTGGAAGGACTGATGCTGAAGCTCCAATACTTTGGCCACTTGATGTGAAGAGCTGACTCATTGAAAAAGACTCTGATGCTGGGAAAGATTGAGGGCAGGAGGAGAAGGGGACAACAGAGGATGAGATGGTTGGATGGGATCACCAACTCAGTGAGCATGAGTTTGAGCAAGCTCTGGGAGATACTGGACAGAGAAGCCTGGTGTACTGCAGTCCATGAGGTCACAAAGAGTTGGACACAATTTAGCAACTAAAAGACAACCAGTATTCTTGCCTGGGAAATTCTATGGACAGGAAGCCAGGCTACAGTCCATGGGGCTGCAAAAGAGTTGGACATGATGTAGCAACTGAACAACAAAAACAGACATTCTCTTTCACGTTCTATATTCTAAGCAGCAGCAGAGCCCCTCAACGTTTGTTAGAGATGAACTGTCTGGAGTACATGTGAATTTCCATTTCTTTGCCTCAATGAATGATTCGGTGAGGATCATCTATGCACATAGTTCTTCCCTGTTTTATTAGTTTTCCCCCTAAGTATCCAATCTTCACGGTGGACTTGCTGGCACAGTGATGGTGATCACCATCAAATCCCTTGAAACACACGGCCATACTGCATTCCAAGGTGTCTGTGCTCTTGCTGAGACCAGTCGTGTATGAGAAAACGTGTGTGCCTGATCCTTGCTAGCATTGCTTATTATTTTTAAAGAATATTTGACAACATGACAGGTGAAAATTCTAAAAGATATAATTGTGTCAAAATTGAGGTTTCCTGTGAGGCTGAATATTTTACCAAACTTTTGTTTATTTCCTTTCTATGGATTTCTAGGGCTTAGTTTATCATCACTCTGTGCTTCGGTTGGTTTATTAATAATAAGCAGCAGGCATAGTAGGAAGCTGTCAGGAATTTCACCTTCAGAGAACTATGGTTTAAAGAAATAAACAAGAAGGGCATCACGTATCTAATTCATCTATAAGACTGTGTATCTTGTACCCTCTATGAACCTATGACATGGTTACTCCCAAGCTAGGCAGTGGCCAGGCTTGTGCACTGTGGATGCCCAAACCCTGGCTTTCTGCACATACGATTCTTTGCAAAGGACCCCAAGCTAGAACTGATTGCTAGATCATGTATGTCTACCTGGGGGGTTGGTTGCGCTACACTTAGTCGCTCAGTCGTGTCCGACTCTTTGCGACCCCATGGACTGTAGCCCGCCAGGCTCCTCTGTCCATGGGGATTCTCCAGGCAAGAATACTGGAGTGAGGGGTTGGTTAGCTCCAGTTTATATGGGATACAAGAAGCTACCTACTTCTTTCCTCTCTAAAATGGAAATCTGCTGAGTATCCTACCTGACTCTCTATGACTATAGACTCCACCTAGCAATGTTTTCAGCCTGTCCTGAGTTCCTTTATTTTTATGACAAGGCTAGGTTAGTTTGAAAAACTCTAAATCATGTTTTTAATGTCTTTTCTTTTAATGCTGATGGATAACCATGTGAACAAGATGCACAGAAAATTCTTGCAAGCAACACCTACATGGTATAAAATGTTCATTATGAAAAAAAAATGTTCATTATGATATTCAGAATAGTGCATTTGGATACCTTTTACTACAGTGTTTTTCCTCATTCTTCATATATGCCATGAGTGCTGAAATTGAGCCTAATAAAGGTTAAGAAGTCTGAGGAACAATCAAGAGAGCATTTTCATGTAAAAGATTATTATCATTATTTCATATTTGTGTCTTCTTTTGAAAAATTACTCTGATCTGAATTCATTTCTTCACTTTTTATATTTATGTTCACATTCTATTCACTTTTTATATTATATATGTCTCATGTGAAAAATGTTGCCATTAATAAAATAATACATATTATAATGTTCTACTATAAAATAATAGTTTTTAAAAGTAATTGTTGTTCAGTTGTTAAGTTGTGTCTGACTCTTTGTGACCCCATGGACTGCAACATGCCAGGCTTCCCTGTCCTTCACTAAAGTAATAATAAAGTAAAAAGAACAATAGTTTTATCATAATTGCAAAATTGCAATATATACATTTAGGTCCCATCAAGCATAGGAATACAAATTGGTAGAAAATCTGTTCTAGTCTTATTGTCTTTAAAAACAAGCACATTCAAAAAGTTTTAAAACAAAAGTTAACTTTTTTTGGATGAATACTCCTTTGATAACCTAAATCTTTCCCTTCTAAATTAAGAATCATTTTTACAAATATAACAGGAACTCAAGAATATTACATATTCCGTGTGGGTGATTTCATCTTACTTTTGCTTTTTTGCATTGAAATTATTAATGAAATGTTAAGCTAATGTTTTTGCATTCAAGTTCTTGAGAAGTTTATTTTTAAATTAGCAGGTGGGAGGAACAGAGTCTGTGCGTAGCTACCCAGCTCTGCAGCAAGACAGCAGCGTGAAACCACAGCTACACAACTATCAGGGGTACTCTTTTTAAAATCTGTAGTCAGTGGAATTATTATGTAACTCAAACTGTGCAGAAAATTCCCAAATTTTATGAAAAGTCCCATGTCCAAAACACTTGCATAATACAATTTTTTTCTTATGTCCCTTGAATTTATGTGATTTCCATCACCTATGGCATAGTCATGGGAACATAACTAAACTTCGAAGCAGAATCTCATTGCAAACCTGTCAGTGTTGGAGTTTTTCTAAGTGATTTTATTACCTCTAGTCAAGAGATATGAGCAGGAAAAGGGAGAAAAACTGCTAACAATGGGATAGTTATTCCTTAAGCATTTCATATCTAGAACACTGGAAACTGTAAAGTTAGGTGAAGATTTTTAAAGTTCATTCTTAGATTAAAAATTGTGTGACTGATCCATTGGGACCATCCGTGAAAATGCTGTAAACACCAGGCTTTGCAGGCTGCTTCTCCCTACACAAAACACATTAAGGGATGTAACTTATTACAACACTGTCAACTTTTATATTTCCGCAAAGGATGAGCCCACGTTTTGCTCAAAACAAAAGAAGAAAACCTTTGGGACTGAGATTCATTAAAGCAAAGAATCTTAAACAGAAGGTAGCTCTTTAATAATTTTTCATGAACTAACCTGGTTTCATGGGTCAGTATCACTTTGAGTAGGATTTGCTTCAGGACAAAGATGTTGTTCTTTGTTTTGTTTTAGGAACTCTGAACAGGGCTCTTCCACTTAGAGATTATAGCCAATACATTCGTATTCAATTGGTTTTGTTCAGTTGAAGATGTTGGCACCTTTGAAATGCTGACCATCTCTGTCACTATGGAGACCGCAGTGCCTCATCCACAGTGGGTAGCTATTGGCAAAGAAGAATGCTTTCTGATAGGCAGCAAAATGGACCTTATTAGTGAAGGTCTCAGTCTGCACAAAAGATTTATATGGAATGTCACCTTCCATTCAAATGCAGTTTTGGAATAATTATACATATAAGGTGAAGTGTCTCATCTCTTTTTGTAGTGTTCGATTTTTTGGCTATATGTCTGCATACAAAGGGCTCTCTGGTGTCTCAGTGGTAAAGAACCCTCCTGCCAATACAGGACACGTAGGCGATATGGGTTCAATCCCTGGGTCAGGAAAATCCCCTGGAGAAGGAAATAGCAACCAACTCCAGTATTCTTGCCTGGAGAGTCTCATGGATAGATAAGCCTGGTAAGCTACTATCCATGGGGTTGTAGAGTGTTGGACACGATTTAGTGACTAAACAGAACAAACTGCATACAGAACTCATCTTTACCAGTGATCTTTCACATAAAGAATAATGGCACAGAGAAGGGGGTGGTATTGCCTCATAGTCACTTATACCTTAGTCAGTACATTGGCACTCACCTTGAGCAGACTGTCCTTGACAAACTGAAATGAGGTAACTGCCTGCAGTCTATCTGTCTGGTATATATTTTGAATAAATCTATTTGGTTCCTTAAGAAAGGTGTATATTTTCTATTTCTTCCTGGTTAGGTCTTGGGAGGTTGTACTTTTCTAAAGTCAGAAGGAGAGAAATAAATATTGTATATTAACACATATTTCTGGAATCTATTAAAAGGGTACAGGTGAATGTATTTGCAGGGCAGGAATAGAGATACCAGGGCTTCCCTTGTGGCTCAGGTGGTAAAGAATCTGCCTGCAATGCGGGAGACCCGGGTTCAATCCCTGGGTTGGGAAGATGCCCTGGGGAAGGAAATGGCAACCCCCTCCAGTATTCTTGCCTGGAGAATTCTGTGGACCGAGTTGCCTGGTGGACTACAGTCCATGGGGTTGCAAAGAGTTGGACATGACTGAGGAACTAACACATACACACACAGCAGAAACACAACCAGAGAGAACGGACATGTAGACACAGGTAGGGGAACGGGAGGGCGGGACAAACTGGGAGAGTCCATTGACATATATACATATACATATATACACGACCATGTGTATAGTGGAAAGCTGTTGTATAGCCCTGGAAGCTCAGCTTGGTGCTCTGAGATGACTTAGAGGGGTGAGATGGGGGTGAGGATGGGAGGTAGGCTCAAGAGAGAGGGACTATATGTACACACATAGCTTGTTCACTTTGTTTTTGCAGCGGAAACTAACTCAACATTGTAAAGCAGTTATACTCCAATGATAAAAGAATTTTACACGGGTTCCCTGGTAGCTCAGTTGGTAAAGAATGTACCTACACTGCAGGAGACCTCGGTTTGATTTCTGGGTTGGGAAGATCCCCTGGAGAAGGGATTGGCTACCTACTCCTGTATTCTTGAACTTCTCTGGTGGTTCAGATGGTAAAGCATCTTCCTGCAATGTGGGAAACCTGGGTTCGATCCCTGGGTTGGGAAAATCCCCTGGAAAAGAGACTGGCTACCCTGTATAGTATTCTGGCCTGGAGAATTCCATGGGCAGAGGAGCCTGGCAGGCTTCAGTCCATGGGGTCGCTGAGAGTTGGACACCACTGAGCAACTTTCACATCATAGAGTTACAGCATAAAAAAGATGATGCATACCACCTATAAATTCAAAGAACTAGGTATTTACACACCTCTTTCTTAAAAAATAAAAACTTGTCTTAAAAAATAAATACTTGTCCCTCAGTTCTTGTTTTTGCTATACATATGATGCATAATACAAAAAATTGGTGGCATTGAGGCTAGAATGGGGAATGTGCAAACACGCGTGCAATTTCTGCCCTCCCTCCATCTCTGAGGGATCTCTCTTTTTTTTTTTTCTTCTGATGATAAAGCTAATGTCATATTGCTGTCTGAGTTCCATCTATGAGAAAGCAGAGGTTTTATCTTTGTTAAGTATTTGGCATGTGGTTTGCTGATGAGTGACCCAACTCAGGAGCTTATTTAATTAGAACCCTCCATCTATAGCCAAGCATGGAAAATGCACACCTCACTCAATGTCTTTGATTCTATGCGTTTCATGGTTACTGTTCTTATACATGGATCCCCATTATTCTGTTAGAAATGCAATCACAAGAAACTTCCAAAACCCCTAAGTAGTCAGAGGCAAACCACAGACAAAAATGGAAAACGAGAATGGCTTTGTGAAGATTGGGTTCATCGTTGTTCCTTCTTCCCTCTGCCTCCGGTAATCATATATGTGCCAGGTTCATGGAAGACTGTAGTAACGATGCTCAAGCTCCCAGTTCCTCATTTTTCCATGTTTATTACAGCAGAGGTGGGGAAGGGAAAACGGAGGAGGCAGAAGCTCCATGGGGCAAACTCTTATCTCCTTTTCAAGGCATAACTCACGACAACCATGTACCCACCTGGAAGTCACTTTAATTTCTCTGGACGCCCTTCTTCCCCAAAATGCGACCTTTCTTATGGTCCTTATCACGGGGTTTCGCATTATGGCAACCTGTAGTGCCGCTTAGAAAGCTGTTGTCTCTCAGCCCCAAATCCATGCTCCAGTTCCTGGCTTTGGGCTGCCGGCTGGGCTGCTGCTCTACGAGCCACATCCTTTCTTTGCCAGCTGCTCCCTGTTAGGCTGTCTAAATAGGGAACAATAGAGGGAGACAGGAAATCTAGAGGGGGAAGGAGAGCCTGTGCTGTGCTGTGCTTCCTGTTTTCCTGAGCTGTGAGCTGGAGACCGCAGAAAATTCTGTCCAGTGGCAGCATGGAATCCAGTTTGTAGTTATCTCCATATTTCCAGAACCAGATGTATGATGTCCACGTCAGAGACACCAGCCAAGAAGCGCTGTCATCTCCGAGATCCAACTTCTGGTTTCACAGGCCTCCTCCTCCAAGCGCGTACATTTTAATAATTCCATCCTCTTCACTCTTTGCCACAATTCTCACCCTACTTCCTACAACCGCTCACTCTGGGATCCTCTGGTGTCCTCTTTTTGCCTTTTCTGTTCTTACATACCTAGTGAGTAGTTCTTCATAGAACAGTTATTCCCATTAAAAGGAAACAGAAATGACATCAGTTATTTTAGGACACTGAGTGAATTACCCACGTTCATGTTTTCTCCCTGCGTATCTGTGAGCTCGTTAGCCATGCCAGATAGTAATGTAAATATACACTGCTTCTACTGCTGCTAAGTCACTTCAGTCGTGTCCAACTCTGTGCAACCCCATAGACAGCAGGCTACCAGGCTCCCCCGTCCCTGGGATTCTTCAGGCAAGAACACTGGAGTGGGTTGCCGTTTCCTTCTCCAATGCATGAAAGTGAAAAGTGAAAGTGAAGTCACTCAGTCGTGTCCAACTCTTCACGACCCCATGGACTGCAGCCTACCAGGCTCCTCTGTCCATGGGATTTTCCAGGCAAGAGTACTGGAGTGGGGTGCCATTGCCTTCTCCAAAATATACACTACCGTGCATAAAATAGACAGCTAGTGGGAAGCTGCTGTATAGCACAGGGGGCTCAGCTTGGCGCTCTGTGGTGACCTAGAGGGGTGGGATGGAGGAGTGGGAAGGAGGCTCAAAAGAAGGGAATATATGTACACATACGGCTGACTCACTTTGTCGCACAACATTGTAAAGCAATTATGAGTGAGTGAGTGAGTGAAGTCGCTCAATCGTGTCCGACTCTTTGCGACCCCATGGACTGTAGCCTATCAGGCTCCTCCGTCCATGGGATTTTCCAGGCAAGAGTGCTGGAGTGGATTGCCATTTCCTTCTCTATAAATATATATGCTTGATTAAAAAGTCAATAATAATACTGTTATCATTTACTGAGCAATTACCATGTATTTTGTTCTACACTATTTTTTTGCATGCGATCTCATTTAGTATCCACAACTTTATAAAACATGTTTTAGTAACTTTATGTCACAAGTCAACAAACCAAGGCTCAGAGAGTTCAGAATGAAGGGAGTTCAGTACCTGCCTGATGCCTCAAGCAGGTTTTGAACCTGACTCCAAAGTCTAACCTTTAAGGCACTCCATTAATTTGTCTACATCATGTTTGTACCCTAATTCTTTCTTCCCTGTTCCTATTAAATAACTTATTAAAGTAGCTGGGCTTATGTTCATCCAAGAAAATAAGAGCTTTCACCTCCTTTTACTGAATTAAATGTGTGCTCTAGAGGATATTTATGTTAAACCAGTCAGGAGAATGTAATGCAAGATCTGCCACTAACCCATTCATCTTTTTGGCCTTCGGTTGAGGTATAGGCTATAGAGTCTTTAAGGTCTCTGTAGATGTGTTATCTTATTTTTCTTAACCTAAGAGTGAAAAGAGGAGGAATTCTGTCATTTTGTCAACACAGACAAAAAATTGGAAAGAATGTCATTTCAAATGATGTGTTAGAAAAGAACCCATGAAACATTTCCATGGCGAAAATGAAACATCCGCATTCCACAGGTTTTCTGTTTTCAGCACCAGTGTTGCCCAGGTTCTAACGTGCACCCAGATCACCCAAGGATCTCGTGAGACTGAAGGTTCTGATTCAGAAGTTCTGGGGCATGGGCTAAAAGTCCGCCTTCCCACAGAGCTCCGCACCAGGATCACTCCAGCAGTAATAATCACAGCACCATCTATTGGGCACTTACTAGGTGCTAAGCATATTCTCTCTAATCTTCACGAGAATCTTATGAAGTTATTATTATTATTATTCCAAGTCTTCAGATAAGGAAACTTGAGTCTGGGAACAAATTCAATAACTTACTGGTGGCCTTAAGGTAGAAAGTGGAAGGACTGAAATTCAAAGCCTTGTCTTCTGACTCCATATCCTTTTGGTGTTTACTCATTAACAGTGTGTTACAACCAGCTATGGAGAAGAGAATGGCAACCCACTCCAGTGTTCTTGCCTGGAGAATCCCTTGAACAGAGGATGAGCCTGTTGAGCTATAGTCCATGGGATTACAAAGAATCGGACACAACTGAGCAGCTAACACACACAACCAGCAAAGTCATTAAAAGTAGGACATGAAGTGTGTGTCAGTAAGATCAGTACCTTAAGGTGTCAGAGTGGTGACTTTTATTAAATGCTTCGATACTTGGAAGTTAATCTGTTTTGGAGCGATTTGTGGAACATATTATTTCAATTTTGAACTCTTGCTTATACCTTGCTGCAAATATCACAACTATTTCAGAAGTGTTATATAGTTCAGGTATTATAATTGAGCAGTTCATTAGAACAAAAACTGTGATGGAGATAAGGGGGTTATGTATTTCTCTGTCAAACTTACGTAAAAGGAAATGCAGGAGGGAATTGAATGTGAGCATTAGGTTGCAGTGCTAACTAAAGTGTGAATCCATATCAGCACCAGTGACTTTAAACGGCTTCATCATTCAGGGGCGCACAGACTGAAGCCAGATTAAGGAGAAAAAAATTATTTTACCAGCAGCCCCCAAAGATTTCACCTATAGATGTAGATAATGAGCATTACCATGGATACAGGATAATTATATCACCTGAATAGAATCTAAGGGAATTGGGAAACAAGAGACAAAGAAATAAGCTTAATTATTCATTTTTTGGAAAAATCTCTGCAGACAACTTAACAGTAAAGTGGGGTGGCTAAGGAACACGTACATTTCATGCGCATATGTCATAGTAGTGTCTAATTAGGCCCAGTGTGCCAGTACCAGTTATAGGATGATTCTGGAAGAAGGAAGGCTGAATAGAGAGTAGCTGGCAACTTGGTGGTCCTCTTGCCATGTTGAGTGTGCTGAGTGTTGCAAGGCACTGATTGGTTGTTTTCTGTTTCTTTTTGCATGAAAATTAGATTGTAATTGACTTAATTTTTTCCCCAATAACTTCCTGGTTATAAATGAGGATGCTGAAGCCAGGGCAGCAGGTTAAGCCCTTAAAGATGGAAAGAAAGAGGAAAAATAACCTGACTTGGTAATTCTGACTCAGGGTGACTGATCCTCTGTATTCTCTTAGCTCAAGTGTAAGAACCCACATTCCCAGAAGTGTAGAGTGGTGTAAACAGTGGGGTCAATGGATACTCATAGCTCTACTCATCAACACACCTAACTTCAGATCTCTCCAAAAAATCAGGAAGATCCCCTGGAGATGAAAATGGCAAATCTCTCTACAATGTTGCCTGAAATTCCACCAGGAAATCATGTTAGCTTAATGAGTAGTTGTCCTTGAAAAACAAGGTTATCAGAAGAAGCTGTAGTATTCTCACTATTGTTCTGGATGGAATTAAATTGTAGTCTCTAACCTGGCTAAAAGAAATGAAACTCTTGTAAGAGTGAAGAGAGTATGGAGGTAGAATTCTGATATGGTCCCTGAGATTCCCTGATCCCATGGTGTACACACCCCACTTAGTCCCCAGGACTATGAATACAGTTTATTTTACTCGTGGGATTAGGTTCCACTCCATGACACAGTGGATCTTAAGGAGATCATTCAAGAAGGTCTGACCTAATCTCAGAGGTCCCTTAAATCTGGGTTCAGAGGTCAGAGGTAGAAGAAATCACAGATGGAAAGCCCAAGAAGGATTTGATGGATCCTCGTTGGCCTGAAGGTGGAGGGGCCATGTTTTGAGGATGCAGTTCATCTCCAGGAGCTGAGATTGGCTCCTGAATGATAGGTACCCAGGCAGTGGTGACCTTAGTCCTGTAACCACAAGGATCTGAATTCTCCCAATGATAGGGGTACACTTGGAAGTGGAATCTTCCTGAGAACCTTCAGACAAGCATTCAGCCAGGCTGACACCTTGATTTTGGCCTCATGATCCCTGAGCAGGGAACCCAGCCATGTTGTGCTGGACTTCTTTATTCTTAAAATTATTTCTAACATGATTTACTGACTCATTTTCCATTTTAATACATTCTTGTTATGATTTTAGCTTTCTTTTTTTTTCCATGACAGTTATACATGTGGCAGCATTTATTTTCAGTTTATTATGTATATGCAGTAAGGTATGTTGGATAGAGAAATGATACGACATTTACAAAGTTTAATATATTCAGTTCTTTGTATTTTTTAGGCTATAGTTACTGTTACAATTACCATTTTTAAAATTTATTTATTTCTAACTGGAGGGCAGCTGCTTTACAATGTTGTGTTGGTTTCTGCCATACATAACATGAAGCAGCCATATGTATACACATGTCCCCTTGTGCTGGACTTCTGACCAACAGAACTGTGAACCAAAAAAGCTAGCCTTGTTCTAAGGCACTCAGTGTGTGGTAATTTGTTACACAGCGTATACAAGAGTATGAAAGAGGGAGGGGCCGTAGGGACCTTTGAGTTGCAGACTGGGAAAGGACAGGTGGTTGAGCTGGTGAGCAGGGGAGGCTGGAGGAGAGACGTGCAGGTCTGGTGGTGGAGGCAAGGGTCCCCAGGTAGGCAGTAAGTCCAGGAAGGTAGGTGCATACTAAATCACTTCAGTCGTGTCCAACTGTTTTGCAATCCCATGGATTGTAGCCTGCCAGGCTCCTCTGTCCATGGGATTCTCCAGGCAAGAATACTGGAGTGGATTTCCATGCCCACCTCCAGGGGATCTTCCTGACCCGGGATTGAACCCATGTCTCTAATGTCTTCTGCATTGTCAGGCAAGTTCTTAAGGGCTCAAAACTTACAAGTTCCTTTGGATCTCTCCCTTTTTTGGAATTAGAGTCACAATTTGGGTTTTAGTTTGGATCTACCATTATTCATTCAGTGAACCTAGAGTATCACTGTATCTGTCTAGTCCTCAGGTTTTTAATTTGTAAAATAAACAGATGAACTAATAAGGATCTCTTAAGTCCTTTTCAGCAAGAACATGCTTTAGTCAGAGACTACCATCATTGCCCTAAAGCTGACCTTCCTGCCTCTAATCTCATTCAATTTATCCTATAGAGCTGATCACATCACCCTCTTATCGAAAAGCTTAAAGGTTTAAACTCTTTAGGAGACCATCCCAAATCCTTTGTGAAATGACATCTAGTGGAACCTTAGTATCACAGACCACCTCTAAGCACTCCAAGTTCTAGACCATCTGAACATTCCCCTTGTCTCAAATGTGATTCCAGGCTTCCTTCTTTCCTGCTTTGCTCATAGTTCTTTGGGGATGAAATATTTTTTTGTTTGAGTATGGTAATCAAGCTCAGCTAATTCATTAACATGCAGATTAGGTTATTTTTTGTGCTACTATCTTAGAGATTCCCCAGTTGTCTTAATTCACAGGAATTTTGTTTGGATTAATGTCAATTTAGTTTCAATTGCGGGTTTCCCAGGTGGCACAGTGGTAAAGAATTCTCCTGCCAATGCGGGAGACATGGGTTCAGTCCCTAGGTGGGGAAGATCCCCTGAAGTAGGAAATGACAACCTGCTCCAGGAGTCTTACTTGGAAAATTCCTTGGACAGAGGAGCCTGGTGGGCTACATTCTACGGGCTTCAAGAGTCAGCCATGACTGAGCAACTGAGCAAGCACAGTTTCAGTTGTATGCAAAATCTTCTTATACTTTTTATCAGATTTTAAAATGAAAGTTTTGCTGGTATTAGGGAATTCCCTGGCAGGGTCCAGTGGTTAGGACTCTGTGCTTTCATTGCCAGGGGCGCAGGTACAATTCCTAGTTGGGGAACTAAGATCCCCTGCAGCACGGCCAAAAAAAAAAAAAAAAAAAAGATGCCGTTTAAATACCTTTTCCAAGAAGCAGTTTCTCATCTCTCAAACTGGAAATAATTGCCGCCTTTTCTGAACCATAGATGTAATGATTCTCCAAATCATCTGACTTGGTTCATAACCTTTTTGTGTAGCATTCATCTTCTATATGTATTTAATAGTAAGTACGTGTATGTGTTTATATATAATGCATGTTGGTTTAGTCACGAAGTCGTGCCCAACTCTTGCGACCCCATGGACTATAGCCTGCCAGGTTCCTCTGTCCATGGGATTCTCCAGGCGAGAATACTGGAGTGGTTTGCCATTTTCTTCTCCAGGGGATCTTCCCAACCCAGGAACTGAATCTGGATATCCTGCATTGCAGGCAGATTCTTTAACAACTGAGTTACAAGAGAAGCCCCCCATTTCTATCTCATAGGTATATATTTATATCTGATCATCTCTATTGTTCATAAATTACTTAAGGACTGGAAACTTGTCTACCTGATCTCTATCTTTTCAGAAAGTGAGGAGGAAGTAAAGAGACCCTTGATGAAAGTTGAAAGAGGAGAGTGAAAAAGCTGGCTTAAAACTCAACATTCAAAAATCTAAGATCATGGCATCCAGTCCCATCACTCCATGGCAAATAGATGGAGAAACAATGGAAACAGTGACAAACTTTATTTTCTTGGGCTCCAAAATCACTGCAAATGGTAACTGCAGCCATGAAATTAAAAGACACTTGCTCCTTGGAAGAAAAGCTATGACCAACCTAGACAGCCTGTGCTATGTTGCCTCTCTTCTGATAGTCTACCTGTTATAGTGAACTTGAAGGGCCTTTTGTGAAAGAAATTTTTCCCAAATGGCTTGGGTTTCTCTTCTCTTAAAAAAATAAAATCACATATATGTATACATGTATATATGTATGCTGCTGCTGCTGCTAAGTCGCTTCAGTTGTACATATATGTTAATATGGGCTTCCTGGGTGGCTCAGACCAGGGAAGAATCTGCCGGCAATGCAGGAGACTTAGTTTTGACCCCTGGCTCTGGAAGACCCCTGGAGAAGGGAATGGCTCCCCACTCCAGTATTCTTGCCTGGAGAATTCCATGGACAGAGGAGCCTGGTGGGCTACAATCCTTGGGGTCATGAAGAGTCACACATGACTGAGTGACTAACACTTTCACTTCACTTTCATATATTAATATATATGTATTATTTGAAATTCATTTTCTAGCTTTTTAAAAAGATATTTTAGATGACAGAAATCTTAGCCTTATTACTATTATTCAAAGACAGACTATTTATGCTACATTTATCCATCCTTCTCTCCCCCCTTAACTAGCAGGGCCCAGAATCCCAGAACCGTTCTATCACACAGATCATTGTAATGGACATTTTAGTTGTCTCTTTGTCTCCACCACTGCACAGTCTTATTTTTAATTTTTAAAACATTTTGCCCATGTCATCTGGCATGTGGGATCTTAGTTCCCTGATCAGGGACCAAATTTGTACCCCTTGCATTGAGATCATGGAGTCTTAGCCACTGGACCACCAGAATATTCCCTCTACCACTGCACACTTGCATGCAGAATTTCTCATTTTGCTCACAGGGTGAGGCTTCTTCCCACTCGACCATTTCTTTTTGCTTTTTCTGTTTTTTTTTTTTTTTCCTAGTTCCCTCTGTAGCTTGCCTGAGAGTTAACACTGGTGTAATTTTTTTTTACAGTGTAACTTGTTCAGTGAGAGACTTTATTTTCTGGGCTTCAAAATCACTGCAGATGGTGACTGTAGCCATGAAATTAAAAGACACTTGCTCCTTGGGAGAAAAGCTATGACCAACCTAGACAGCATATTAAAAAACAGAGACCTTACTTTGCTGACAAAGGTCCATCTAGTCAAAGCCATGGTTTTTCTGGTACTAATGTATGGATGTGAGAGCTGGACTCTAAAGAAAGCTGAGCACTGAATAATTGATGCTTTTGAACTGTGATGTTGGAGAAGACTCTTGAGAGTCCCTTGGACTGCAAGGAGAGCCAACCGGTATATCCTAAAGAAAATCAGTCCCAAATATTCATCGGAAGGACTGATGCTGAAGCTGAAATTCCAATAATTTGGCCACCTCATGCGAAGAACTGACTCCTTGGAAAAGACCCTGATGCTGGGCAAGACTGAAGGCAAGAGGAGAAGGGGATGACAGAGGATGAAATGGTTGGATGGCATAAACGATTCAATGGACATGAGCTTGAGCAAGCTCCAGGAGTTGGTGATGGACAGGGAAGCCTGGTGTGCTGCAGTCCATGGGATCGCAAAGAGTTGGACATGACTGAGCGACTGAAGTGAACTGAACTGAGCTTGTTCACAATTATAAGTCTACCTTGTTGTCAGGGGTCAGCTGGAGTCATTCAGTAAGTGCTTGTTGGACATTCGGTAAGAATGATAAGACATTGAGAAAACATTTCAGAGAGAAACAAAAATGCTCAGTTTTCAGGAGATCCAGTCCATGCGACCATAACTTCTCTGTGTGATACACCAATAAACAGCTTGAAAGCTGGCAACACAGCTGGCTGGAGTGGGTGCCAAGGAAACAGATGGTGGTGATGCAGGAAGAATGCTCTCCATCGCTTGGCATTAGACTCTTTTGATATGTACCAAAAATGGAGATAGAATTGACAGGCACCAGGGTGACTAAAGCAGGCTGTATTGCCACCACTTGTCAGCTGGAATATTTTAAACACACATCAGTGATGAACTCTTTGGACTTACTTGACTTTCTCCCACATTCTCAAAGGACTTTTCTAGAAAAATACTGCCCTACTGATGGATGGAGAAATTGAGGTCTCAAAGTCAGTATTACTGAAGATGACTTCCCTGGTAGTTCAGACGGTAAAGAATCTGCCTGCAATGCAGGAGACCTGGGTTCAGTCCCTCAGTTGGGAAGATCCCCTGGAGAAGGAAACCAGCTACCCACTCCAGCATTCTTGCCTGGAGAATTCCATGGACAGAGGATCCTGGTGGGCTACAGTCCATGGGGTCACAAAGAGTCAGACATGACTGAGTGACTGACACACACACATACATACATATAGCTTAAATATTGAATCATTTCTAAGATCAGGCCTCTAGAAGATGAGCTTTTGGTGTCCTTCCTTTTTAAAACTTTCCTGAAGACAGTCACATCAGCAGGCTGTTGCAATAATGTGGTATATTCCCTCTGTACTTGGTATCAATTCTGTTTTTTTCTTTTAAGAGAGAAACTATACAGAAGGGTAAAGAGTAGACCTCACAGATGAGAGAGAGGCTTGTTCTTTAGGGTTTAACAGTCTGCCAAATTGTTTCAATGCATCTGAGCCAATCAGCTATCTCCTCAACTGGCTGAGTTGCAGAGGAAGCAGGTGACATTACAAGGAGAGTCCATAGTGAAATACCTGCTCGCAGCACCTGAGTTTTCTGCACCTCAGTACACCTCCTGTGTGGGATGTCGTGTGTGTATAAAATAGATCTTTGAGCCTTATGACTGGAGAACTGAGGGCAAAATGCACTTTCATTTTGCTTGCTTTTGTATCTTACGGTTCATAATCTGTCACCCCTCTATAATGATAATGAAAATAGCAGGGCTAAATTATTCCCAGTAATTCTGGAACAGTTTTAAGGAAGGCAGGAAGAATAGTGGGTGTGCTTATTTTTAATTTTGTATGTAATTTTTAAAAGCTACTTTCCATTTACAGTTATTACAAAATATTGGCTATGTTCCCCGTGTTGTACAGTGCGTCCTTGAGCCCATCTTACGCCTAATAGTTTGTACCTCCTACCCCCTCACCTCTACATTGCCCCTCCCCCTCACTGGCGACCAGCGGTTTGTTCTCTAGATCTGTGAGTCTGCTTCTTTTTTTTTTTAATTCACTAGTTTGTTGTACTTTTTAGATTTCACATATAAGTGGTATAACAGAGTATTTGTCTTTCTCTGTCTTATTTCACTTAGCATAATGCCCTCCAAGTCCATCCTTGTTGCTACAGATGACAAAATTCCATTATTTTTTATGGCCAAATAGTATTCCATTGTGTACATATATACTACAGCCTCTTTATCCATTCATCCCTTGATGGACACATGGCTTGCTTTCATGGCTGGCAATTGTAAATAATGCTACTATGGACTTGGGGTGCACGTATCTTTTAAAATTACTGTTTTTGATTTTTGTCAGATATGTACCCAGGCGTGGAATTGCTGGGTCCTGGGGTAGTTTCGTTTTTAGTTTTTTGAGAAACCTCCACTCTGTTTCCCACGGAGGCTGAAGCAACTTACATTCCTATCCATGGTATCCAAGGGTTCCCTCTTCTCTACTCCCTTTCCGACATTTACTGTAGAATGGGTATGCTTGTTTTTCACTGTTATCTCTTTTCACTGTTATCATCTTCTCTTCTCTGTGATGCTGAGGTTGGGCCTCTGTGAACCCTGTTTCCCAGACTTCCTTGCTGGTTGACTCACATCTTGGCCAACAGAAGGGAAATTGGAAGATGGCAGAAATGGAGAATGGGTTTCCCTCCTGGTTTTTCTGGTGGCTTTTGGCATCACTCCAACAGTACCAGTTGACTCTGGCAGCCATTTGGTTTTGACACCATCAGAAACAGCCTCACTCATTCCCCTGAGAGGTGCTGGTACAACTTCTGACAATCTTGTCTATGGTAAGCATGGCGCCTGTTCTCTGGGCTCCAAGGTTCATGACACCTCACTTGCTGCTTGTTATCCCAGCCCTCTTTAACATCATGGAACCAGTTATTGTTCAGTTGCTAAGTCATGTCTGACTCTCTGACCCCATGGACTGCACCACGCCAGGCTTCCCTGTCCTTCACCATCTCCTGGATTTTTCTCAAACTCATATCCATTGACTTGATGATGCCATCCAATCATTTCATCCTCTGTCACCTCCTTTTCCTCCTGCCTTCAACCTTTCCCAGCATCAGGGTCTTTTCCAATGAGTTGGCTCTTCACATCAGGTGGCCAAAGTATTGGAACTTCAGCATCAGTCTTTCCACTGAGTATTCAGTGTTGATTTCCTTTAGGATAGACTGGTTTCTCCTCTTTTAAGTTGAAGGAACTCTCAAGAGTCTTCTCCAACAACACAGTTCAAAAGCATCAATTCTATAGTACTCAGCCTTCTTCATGGTCCAACCCTCACATCAGTACATGACTACTGGAAAAACTATAGCTTTGACTATACGAACATTTGTCAGCAAAATAATGTCTCTGCTTTTTAATACACTGTCTAGATTTATCATATCTTCCCTTCTAAGGAGCAAACGTTCTTTAATTTCATGGGTGCAGTCACCATCCACAGTGATTTTGGAGCCCGAGAAAATAAAGTCTGTCACTGCTTCCATTTTTTCCCCTTCTATTTGCCATGGACCCCACACTGTGTATGAAAGAGCCACATCCCTGCAGGAATCCTGACTGTGAGAGTGAAAAAAGGACAAGTTGATTTAGAGTGGGATTTCACAGGGATGTCTGTCAGGCTGATTTTGGCTCACCATGAGCGGGGCTTGACTTTCCAACTGTGCTGTAGCAAAAACAATTAGAGATGCTTTGCCTATGAGACTGGCAAATCCTTAAAATATTGGTAATCACCACAGTGCAGAGATTAACACACACCCACTGCTGGGGTTTACATGGTGGAGCCTTCTTGAAGGGGAATCCGGCAAACTATGTTCAATCCCCATCTTATTTTATAAAAGGGGACAGGAAATAAACATGATATGAATATATTGTATGTCAGGAATATTAGTGACAAGAACTCATAAGAAAGACAAGTGGGGATGGACCTAGAGATTGTCATACGAAGTGAAGTCAGAAAGAGAAAAATATTGCATGTTAATGTATGTATATTGAATCTAGAAAAATGGTTTATATGATCTCATTTGCAAAGCATTGTTGACTCAATGGACATGAGTTTGGGCAAACTCCGTGAAACAGGCAAGCTTTGCATGCTGCAGTCTATGGGGTCCAAAGAGTCAGACACAACCGAGCAACTGAACAACAGCAAATTTTCAAAGCAGAAATAGAGACAGACTAACAGAACAAAGGCGTGGTTACCAAGGGGGAAGGCAGGGAGTGGGATGAATTAGGAGATTTGGGATTGGCATCTGTAAGTTATTGATAGTATGTATAAAATAGATAACTAATGAGAACCTACTGTTTAATACAGAGATCTTTACTCAGTCCTCTGCCGTGACCTAAAAGAAAGAAAGTAAAAGTGAAGTCGCTCAGTCATGCCCGACTCTTTGCAACCCCATGGACTATATATAGCCTACCAGGCTTCTCCGTCCATGGGATTTTCCAGGCAACAGTACTGGAGTGGGTTGCCATTTCCTTCTCCAGGGGATTTTCCCAACCCAGGGATCGAACCCAGGTCTCCCACATTGCAGGCAGATGCTTTACCCTCCGAGCCACCAGGGAATACACAGGAAATCCGCATATAGCTGATTCACTTTGCTATACAGAAGAAACTAACACAACATTGTAAAGCAACTATACTCCCATGAAAGTAACTTTTGAAAAGTGTGGAGATGGCCATGCAATGTGGAGGTTGCCATTTTAGGTGGGGTGGGCGAGCACGGCCGTTCTGGAGCAGCTGCTTTTGAGCGGAGGTGAATAGCAGGCCAGGCAGGATTCTGGGGGAGGAATATTCCAAGGAGAGAAGAGGGCAGGAGTTCTGGGGAGGAAAGGGAGGACTTTCCTAAAGGAAGTTCAGGCAGTGAGGGAGAACAGGAGGAGGTGACGTCACAGAGGTGTCAGCGGCCAGGCTGTGTGGGGAATCATTGACAAGGATGAGAAAATTCTACATCTTCTGAGTGATGTCAGAAGACACTGAACCTTTTTTTTTTTTAAGCAAAGAAGAGCCATGATCTCACATATGTTTCCTATTAAAATCTTAAAGATATATTCAGTCTTTGACCTAAAAACTTCACTTTCAAACATTTGCTTTAAAAAAAATTATCAGAAAAAAAAGTCTAAGGATGTATGTATCTACATGACTGTTCACTAAGAGCTGCTCACCTTTTAGAGTCCTTACTGGATACCAGATATTATTCCAATTACTTTACACATATGAATTCATTTTGCCAGCATAGCTTTTCCACAAGAGAGATATGGTCTCTCTTTTATAGGTGGGGAAACTGAGGCATAGAGCAATAAAGTGTCTTGCCCAAGACATTGAATGGCAGAGACTGGATTTTAATCCAGGAAGCCCGGCTCCAGAGTCCACACTTTGAATCATTTGGCTGCAAATGAAAATGGCTTCCCTAGTGGCTCAGAGGTAAAGAACCCACCTGCGACTTCACTTTTACTTTTCACTTTCATGCATTGGAGAAAGAAATGGCAACCCACTCCAGTGTTCTTGCCTGGAGAATCCCAGGGACAGAGGAGCCTGGTAGGAGGCCGTCATGGGGTCACACAGAGTCGGACACGACTGAAGCGACTTCGCAGCAGCAGCAGCAGTCAATGCAGGTAGACCTAAGAGACGCAGGTGTGATCCCTGGGTTGGGAAGACCCCTGGAGAAGGAAATGGAAACCCACTCCAGTATTCTTGCCTAGGAAATTCCATGGACAGAGGAGCCTGGTGGGCTACAGTCCACAGGTTTGCAGAAGGGTTGGATATGACTGAGCATGACATGCATGCTTCTTATAAATGAAAATAGGTTCACATTATAATACCCAGTGAAAAAAGGCAGGTTCTCCAACTGTGTAATTCTTTTGTTTTATATATATATATATATATATATATATATATATGTGTGTGTATATATATATATACACATCTTTAGAATTACATATACGTGTAACAAAATGAGGATTCTGAGTATTTCTTTTTTTATTCCCCAAGATTCCCTTTTCCACTAGGGAACATGCCCTGGGCTTCCCACCCGCCACTTTACCTTGCAGCTCTAAGCAGGGCGGTGGGGAGGCGCTGCAAACAGAATGCCCCACTGGTACTCTTGATCCACTGTCCCAGTGGTGGGTCTATGGCCCTGCCCCTGCCCTTGTCCTCCAGGACTTTTTATCACTCTGCTTTCCCAGCCTGAGCTGATTCACCCAGGGAAGAGCATGTGGCTGTACCGGGTGATCAAACTCTCTCTCCCAGAAACTGAAAGCCAGCCCGCAGCCCAGCAGTCACTGGAATTGAGTCACATCCACAGTGGCCCCTGGAGATTCCAAATTCTCTGCCGGGTGTTCTGTGCGGATTCCCACTTCCCTGAAGCCTGGCAACTCGGCATTTCCTTTGATTCTCTGAGTGATGCCAGCACCCATCTACTAGGTCCGGGGTTTTGTTTGTATCAGTGAGGATTGTGGTTGCTGCTACAAACAGAAGACCTTTATCTGATATTGTCTAGAGGGAAGCATAGCAAAATGCTAACAGTGGGTGAGGGAATTTTGCATGACTTTGCCTTTACAAATGACAAATACTCAAATGTGAGGTTAAAAATGCTTCAGTTGATTTTACTGCCTATTTATTAAAAGTGTGGCATAAAGTTCCCTGAGGTCCACTCATAGCCGACGGCACCTAGAGCACCCATGGGCCAGGCCTAAGTACAGAGACTAGGGTAGATTGCATGAAAAGATACTGATGGTGATGACATTCAAGTCACAGAAACATCTGACAGTGAGAGGAAAACTTGGAAAGTTTCAGACCAGAAGGTAGAACAGACAGTGGAGGCCAGAAGTGGGTGTAGGAAGGGGACTCATGACAAACGTATTTCAAAATCCCGGTGTTCCCGTTTGCGCTATGACTGTTGTAATAAGCTCTCATGGCACCTAAAACACATCATAAAACCGATTAGCTTTCATGATTTCTGTTGTGGGTAACACGGTGTACGTTACTCATGTTGGAACAACATTTTTCTCCAGGACGCCCAGATTCTAAAGGGTTTGCATATCAACGAAATAAACAGACCTCTAATGTAAATGGGTTACGAATAAAAGAAATGTTAGCTTGTGGAAATCAATGAGCAAAAAAATGTATTTCAGTCATTCCTAAGCAATGGCCTATCACGGTTTACTGCTTGTAACTAACTAATTAGTCCTTCAGCAAAATCCTAAAATCCATTCATTGCCTTCATTTCCGCTAAGTTGCCCCAGCTTTCATGAATCAGTTCCACGTGGCCCCAGGGAGAGGGGACACAGACTGTGAAACACTTTGTTTCCACCCCAGAAGCAGCCCAATGGGGCAGGAAGGACATGGCGGGAAAACTTCAATGCATGCCCTAAATTAAAAAAAAATAAAAATTATGTATCTGTTTTTGGCTGTGCGGGTTGTTTGGCTGCGCAGGCTTTTCTCCAGTTGCGGCGACCGGGGGTGACTCTCTAGTTGCAGTGTGTGGACTTCTCACTGCGTCGGCTTCTCTTGCTGCAAAGCACAGGCTCTAGGGTGAGTGGGTTTCAGTAGTTGCAGCTCCTGGGCTCTAGAGCACAGGTTCAGTATTTGTGGGGCACGGGTTTAGTTGTTCTGGGGTATGTGGGATCTTCCCAGATCAGGGGTGGAACCCACGTCTTCTGCATTGGCAGGTGGATTCTTTACCCCTGCGCCACCAGGGAAGCCCATGCCTTAAAATTTGAACACCCAAACGTAGGACACTATAACAGTCACAATTCTATTGATTTTTAAAATTTTTATTGAAATATAGTTGATTTACAATGCTGTGCCGGTTTCAGGTACATGGCAAAGTGAATCAGTTATACATATATATATATATATATATATATATATACACATACTTTTTTTCATTCTCTTCCATTACAGATTATTACAAGATACTGAGTATAGTTCCCTGTGCTATACAATAGGTCCTTATTGGTTATCTATTTTGCATGTAGTAGGGTGTATATCTCAATCTCAAACCCCTAATTTATCCCTCTTCCTTTTTTGTGTGACGCTGGGACCCTGTACCTAACACTTCACACATTCACAATGATCTTTTGTAGTGATGTTGTTATTGCCTTCCTCATTTTACTAATGAGGAAATTGGGCTCAGAGAGTTAAGTAACTGGCCCAAGATTATAACATTTAGACATGGTTGACTCAGCCTTATACACATGCACAGTGTGTACACACGCACGCACACACACACACACACACACATATGCACACATACACACACGGAGGATGTCTTAGAACTCTAGAACTGTGGCTTTAACCACTGCTTGTAATTCTTCCCAATGTACAGCTTGTTAGAGGACATGAAGTCAGTCTGAAGGTGTGGGAAGTCAGGATCTTCTATGGACTGAGTATTTGTGTCCCCCACAAATTCCTGTGTTGAAGTTCTAACCCCCAGTGGGGTGGTATTTGGAGATGAGACCTTTGGGAGGCAGTTAGGTGGAGATGACATCATGAAGGTGTGGCTGTCATGATGGAGTCACGTCCTTTTAGGAGAACCATCATACGGCTTACTGCGTCTACATGGTGGTTTAGTCGCTAAGCTGTGTCCAACTCTTTGCAATCCCCCACCCCATGGACTGCAGCCTGCCAGGCTCCTCTGTCCATGGGATTCTCCAGACAAGAATACTTGAGTGGGTTGCCATTTCCTTCTCCAGGGGATCTTTTCCAGCCAGGAAGGACATGGTAAGAAGGTGGCCCCCTGGCAAGCTTCTCACCAGAACCTGACCATTCTGGCCTCTCGGTTGAGGACTTCTAGCCTCTGGAACCTTGCTCAGTTGCCGAGTCTTTGTATTTTGTTATGGCAGCCTGAGCAGAGTAAAGTAGGATCACTTCCTGGGCAGAGATGCTAGAGCACAGATGTTCCCCCCGGGCCTGGAGCCCTTACCTGCAGAACTGCCTGCTCTCAAGGATGCACAGGTTTATCAGGGAGTGTCCTTGCCATCATCATGAATAGGGGAGGCTGGGAAGCAGGACTAGGCAAAGGAAGAGGCTAGGCTGAGATGTGGTTGCACCAAAGGTGTCAGTTGATCCTCTGCAGAGCTGTCAATGAGGTGAGGGAGGGAGGGATTCTTTACACCCTGAAATGGGCCAGTCCTTGGCAGCTGCCCATGGGAAGGTCCATGACCTTGATGGAGGTAGCTCCCATGGGCCAATCCTGGAGGGATATCATCTTGAGTGCTGCGTATGTCCCAATGTCAGTCCTAGAGCAGGTTTCAGATGCTTGTATCAAGATGGCCAGAAGCTGGAGGAATAAGGCTTGTATCTTAGAGGGGGATCTGGGTGGGATGTTCCTATGTCTTCAGATCCAAATATAACCTCAAATGGTTATCTGTGTGTGCTTTCATGAGTGATAGGAACTCTCAAGTTTTAGAGTAAAATCCAAAGTAATCTCACTGAGTGTTTAAACACTCACAGACACTAGTGCTGATTTTAGTTTTGTATTTTTACCACTGCTGCTTCAACTTCAACTTTCAGGAGGAAAAAGAAGATTGGATTCTCTGCACAGTCTTACATTGGCAGCCTACCACTATCATAGTAAGAACAATCTGTTACTTCCAAAATTCTGGTGAGCCTGATCCCTATAAACTCAAGGCAGGATTTTGGGACTTTATCTAATAAGTGGTGAATAAGTGGTGCCAATGTTCATTCATTTTCTACTACTGTACAAGCTACATCTCTGCCTTTTTGCTTTGTGATACTGTGATGTGTCTTCCTGACATTTTGCATGGGAGAAGCCTCCTGTGGCCAACTTTTCTGACATCATTGGAATTCATGATACTTGGAGAGAGTTTTTACAACCTCCTCCTCTGTTTTTTCTTTTTTTGGACCAGAGTCATTCAAAAAACATCCATCCCTAGCACCAAGAAATGTGATATGCTTATTTTAGATGCGGGATTAGAATTTAAATTTTGGAGACTACTCTCAAAAGAAATGCACGTAAAAAAAAACAACACTAAAGAACAAAATGAAAATCGAAGTTCAATAAGCTGTTTGATCATCCCATAGCAAGGCTGAAGTTAAGCAGGGGCAATATAGAGACAGACATCAGAATATCCAGGGAGGTCCTTCCAAAGGGATACACCCGTGTGGGGTCAGCATGGGGTCAGCGGAGGCACAGTCTATGCACATTATTTGACTGAGCAGTTGGGAGTGGCCTAGAACTCACCTACACTGAGTATCAGGGCTTCCCTGGTGCCTCAGTGGTAAAGAATCCGCCTGCAAAGCAGGAGATGCAAGAGACGTGGGTTCCATCCTGGGTTTGGGAAGATCCCTTGAAGGAGGAAATGGCAACCCACTCTAGTATGCTTGCCTGGGAAATCCCATGGACAGAGGAGGCTGGCAGGCTACAGTCCATGGGGTTGCAAGAGTTGGACAGGATTTAGCGACTAAACCACCACCACATTGCATATCAATACATGTCTCCTGTTAAGACTTTATTGAGTCTTCTCTTGCTAGGGGCATTAGAGTTCAAGTTCACATGTGAGTGTCGGTCATCATGGTTCAGAATCTGAAAATGGGAACATTCAGGCTTGTTTCTGATACAGCTGGCCAGACTCACTCTATCAAAACATACCGAGTCTGGAATAGAAAGAAGTACCTCAGTCTAATGAATTTAAAGTGAGAAATAGTACTGCCAGGTACATTAGAAGGTATGCTTGACTTTTCCCTGCATGCTCCTCTTTATAGGAGAATAGACCACTATAAACTAACATTGTTCTCAGTAGTGGGCTGATGTTAGAATTCAGTATCGTGGCCATCACCTTCTTAGGTTTAAACTTAACAAAGAGACTTGAAATCAAGATCTATGTCAGCCATCAGTGATGCTGGTGTCAAAGCATAAAGACTGGGTCTTGCTATTTGACTCATCTTGTTTAGTCTCCATTCAAAACACCCTTCCTTTTTCTAAGTACTTTGCAAAATAGATTAGAAAGCACTTACTATAGCTATTGTCTCTTTTTGCTTTCTGAACTATTGTTCTAAAACTGTGCCAAACACCAAACAACTAAGAGTCATCAAGAAATGCATTCAATCTATAGTATAATGGGTTATGTTTAACTATTGCTTTTTTGCCAGGAGAATAATAAGCGATGTGACCTTGGTACATTAGCTGTAGGAAGAAGTTTATTTGTTTGACATCTCTGTATCATTTAAAATGAAATGATGGCAGAAGAGTCCAAAATGGGCATTTGTGAATCTCTAAACCATAAAAGAAATTATAAAATAGTATCCTTATGCAATAATTTTACAGTGATAATCATGGTAATTAGTAGAAAGTGATCTTAAAACAGGATAAATAATGCTGTGTGTGTGTGTGTGTGTGTGTGTGTTAGCTGCTCAGTCATGTCCAACTCTTTGTGACTCTGTGGACTGTGGCCCGCAAGGCTCCCCTGTCCATGGAATTCTCCAGGCAAGAAAACTGGAGTGGGTTTGCCATGCCCTCCTCCAGGAGATCTTCCTGATCCAGTGGTCGAACCTAGGTCTCTTGCAGGCAAATTCTTCACCACCTGAGCTACCAGGGAAGCCCTATAAGTAATGCTAGCATGTAGTTATAGGAATGCTCATGGGGTGATTTTACGTGGTGTTTGACACACAATGCTGGGCCATGTGCTAGGGTCAGATGCGGTGCTCACTAAATGCCCTAATAGACTAAGGGAATAAATTAGGAGACTATTGCTTAAGGCCACACATCAGTCCTACTGCGATTTTCAGTCCAGGATGGGAATGCCCTGGTTTACATTGTCTTCTTGGGGTCTGAGGATTTTCTTGGATTTTCATCTTTTCTTGCATCCAGGACTGCGTCAGGGGCTTGAAGTATCTGGGAAGATGGACACAGTGAACTGCCCTTGGGATGAGGCATCTGGCTAACATGCTGATCTGCCCCATAGCTTCCGCCCAAGTGATGCTAGAAATATCACAGGAACAGAAGGGCAAGTTCTGCCTGTTGCCAAGTTTATTTTGTATTTTCTGCATGTTAAAAAGGAAAACCCACGCAACCAAGAGCACTCATTCTTTTGACAGGAAGTGATTAGGAAGGAAGGGGTTTGTGTCTGGGAATAAAGTTTCTTTAAGTCCTAAGAAGAGCCAAGATGACTGCACATTTTAGTGTCATCCTCAGACCTGGCGCAAGAGGCACCTTCTTTGAACTCTAGCTTTAGTGGACCCTGCTCTGGCTCATCATCAGGTACCACCCTCCTCATGGGGCAAGGAGTCCACAGGGTCAAGTCCACCTATAGTCTTCACTCCCTCCCTTGTACACCACATTATGGGTACCAGGAACCTGGTGTTTCCTGCTCGGACAGTCCCAAGCTCACTCCCCAGGTCTGAATAATATCTCCCTGGGGTCCATCCTCTTCAGGGATTTTGCTGTGTCCTAGTGAGGTAGGAGATAGCGGGCCTCTGGGCTCACACCTGGTATTTGTCAAGTGGAATAAAATTCAAGCTTTGTTCTCACCCAGACACTCAAGGACAAAGCTAGTGATAAAAGCAGAGCTCTGCGAGAGCAAAGAGATAAGGTGTCCACTCTTGAGGTCAAGGAAGACTTCTCTATCTGCATGTGCTCAGGAAGGCTCCTTGAGGGTCAAAAAGGGGCCCCACCCCAGAGTGAGTATGGACATGCATCCATAGTCCTCTGGGGTGGGATCCATCTTAGAAAAATTTACACATGCATCTTGGGGAGAGTCCATGGACCAGTCAGGTGTGAAGAAAGAAGGAAGATAACTGGCAAGCAGAACTGTCCTATACGGGTGATTTAGATCACTTCTCCTCATTTAGGATAGCCGCACTCCTCTCCAGGTGTGTGTCTCTGCCTAGCTTCTGACTAACTGTTCTCCTCACTCAGGATCCCCATACCCTTTCACTCTGGGTGTGGGGTGTGTAGTTCTGTCTTACTTCTGTCATAAATAAACTTTTTCTATGTACTCTCCCGTACATTGTGCTGTGTCTATAGTAATAAACTTTGTACCCGTTTTTGCCTCCTGGATCCCTCTTGCTTTCAAAGAGAGGAGAGAACCAGCACCACTCTGCTTCTTTCTTCTAGCCCCTGGTGGTCTAGAGACTAAGATTCTTGGTTTTCATTCAGGTTGCCCAGGTTCGATTCCTGGGCAAGGAACTTAAGATCTCTCTTCAGAACTGCTCACTGATTTCCCTCTATAGTCAACAGTGAGGACAACAATCTCAGAGACGGAATGTGTCCTGTGCGCCTCTGGCAATCCTACCCACCCATCCAGGCCCATTTCAAACACTGCATACATTTCAAACACTGATGTACACTTGACGGTCTCTCTCCCTCTCTAAATATCTACAAGTGTTTGCTTATCATTTCCCTCTTGTTATTGAGTCTAAGCTCATAGTGGTCACTGCACAACAGGTCAATACATCAAGAGCTGAGGTTTGGGGCAAGCGATACCAATGTTTCTGGATGTAAGTCCATGTGCTAGACACACAGTGAAGGTGAACATTACCAAAACATCAGAGTTTGGAGCAGAGAAAGGTTATTGCAGACCCATGTGAAGAGACAGGTGGCTTATGCCCAAGAAAAACTCCTGACTCCCTGAAGGCTTTCAGCAAAGCATTTTTCAAGGTACCATGAGGGAAGAGCTGGTTAGTTGTTGCAAACTTTTTGGTGATGTATTCTTTGTTCTAGCAGCTGTCCATGTAGGTCAGGTCACAATGTTCTTGTAAACTTCCACAGAACAAATGTTATTCTCTGTTCTGCACCTTGTAATCTTCTTATGAATGGAAAAGTATTATACCTTTAAAGGTGAGAGCCTTGAGAATGGGCTGTCCTGGATATTTCAGGCCATAGGCAACATTCTTTTACAAAAGGTGCAGACCCCAGGCTAGGTGAGATCAGGCTGCAGTCACAGGAATGGGCAGAGTCAGCATGACTAAGCACAGACAAAAAAGCATGAAGGTTAAAGATCTAACATGGAGTCAGATTTGTTCTTTCCTATTATAGTGGTTATTCAGAAAGCCAGGCTTCCCTGATAGCTCAGTTGGTAAAGAATCCACCTGCAATGCAGGAGACTCCGGTTCGATTCCTGGGTCGGGAAGATCTGCTGGAGAAGGCATAGGCTACCCACTCCAGTATTCTTGGGCTTCCCTTGTGGCTCAGCTGGTAAAGAATCCGCCCACAATGTGGAAGACCTGGGTTTGATCCCTGGGTTGGGAAGATCCCCTGGAGAAGGGAAAGGCTACCCACTCCAGTATTCTGGCCTGGAGAATTCCAGGGTCTGTATAGTCCATGGGGTCACAAAGAGTTGGACATGACTGAACGACTTTCACTTCATTCATTCACTCATTCAGAAAGCCAGCAGGCCGAGAAGATGGGACTAGTGTCCCAGAGAGCCATCTCACCAGAGTTTGAATCCAGGCTTCTTTTCTACTCAAAGAGGAAGAGGTGTGGCTGTTTATTACAGACTTCTTGGTGTAGGAATCCTTTGTTCTTGCAGTTGTCCAATATGTCCACAGGCCATGATATTCCTTTAAACCTCAAACAAGGCAAATGTTAGTCTCTGTTCTGAACTTCTTATCTCTGTATAAATGGAAAAGTGTTGTACCATTAAAGATCAGAAACCTGAAGAATGGGATACTTTGTATATTTCAGGCTCTAGGCAACATTCCTAACTCTTAGCAAAAGCAATACAGTACAAAGGTTAAAGTAAAAGAAACATATCCAATATGGAGTCAGATTTGTTCTCTAATCCACTTTCCACATCCTGCCTTGGATTTTAGCAAACTTTGTTACTTTTATTTGATCACTGCTTAGGTCATAAGGGTTTTGTTGTCACAATTCATGTCAAATTCTTTTTAATTTCCTCAAAAGAACCTTGATCAAGAACATTGTTAGCTCAAAACAAAAACAAAAACTCCTCTATTTGTTGCAAAAGAGAAGTAACAGCTGAAGAAATAATGAGTTTTGCTCTGGGCTCTTTGTCAAAAGGACAGGTATTTGCACTTATCTGGGCTGAAATGAGAAATCATTTCAGTTTCATCGCTTTTATATCTATGTTCCAAGGGCTGCTTAGCCTATTTTAGAAAGCATAAAAGAAGAGAAAACCACTAAGAGCATTGTTATTTCAGTGAAAATAGACTTGTGGCTTTCTCAGGTCCACAGAACCACCAGGAGTGTTTATAAGGCAGTGACAGTTTCTTGATAAATCTCAGGAAAGGAGAATTGCTGGGAAAGTGTATTTTCACTATTGTAAACTTAGAGCAGAGAACTGGGCTCACTTTTCCCTAAGCACTCAAAGAGTTTCTGACCTATTTTGAAAACAGTAAGGTGTGAATGCAAAAAATTTTATAGATTGGGAAGCTAAATCACCAGGAGACAAAATACATAATTACCGAGCTATTTCCAAATCCAGGAATCAAATTCAGGCTCCCCATCTTCCCATGAAATTCACAAACTACTGTCAATAACATGAAACAAATATTGCCTTCAAATTTTTATTAGTTACACCTCAGCAGAGCCTAATACCTAATGTAGCCAAAATTTAATGTTTTATATCTGTGCTTATACCATAATGTAGTCTTTTGTCTAGTGGGGAGCCTTTTAAATAAAAAGATTTTAATTATTACTCCCCATGAAAGAGTGTATCAGTCTCAGAGGTAAATCTCTGCTGGTACTTGCTAAATCTTTGGTCACCTGATGTGAACAGCCAGCTCACTGGAAAAGACCCTGGTGTGGGGAAAGATGGAGGGGAAGAGGAGAAGGGGACAACAGAGCATGAGATGGTTGGATGGCATCACCAACTCAATGGACATGAATTTGAGTAAACTCTGGGAGATAATGAAGGAGAGGGAAGCCTGGTGTGCTGCAGTTCATGGAGTCCCAATGAGTTGGACACGACTTAGCAACTGAACAACAACAACTTTGTATTAGTCTGAAAGCTGGATTTGTGGGTTTTTGGATGGATGACCAAGCATGAATATTGAACTGGCAATTAAATGGATTAAAAAAAAAATTCTTACTCACTTAGAGCTTCATTGTTTGGATTCATTTGTCTTTAAAGTGGCATCTATTTCTGAGATATTATATGAATAAACAGGAAAATACATTTTAAAATATATTCCAAAATCAAATAGAAATAGCTTTTTCCCCCTAATAGCACATATTTATTATTTCTGCTGATACTGGGATTGGATAGGAGATTTTCCAGGTACTGTATGGTTTAGTCACATGTCTATGTATGACCTAAGTCATGTGTCCAGGGATTCAGAGATGGCAGGGAGGGGAAGGAGGACCAGAACCTTCCCATGTGGTCTTGCATCCTCCAGGAATCTGTCTTGGGCTTTTTTCCATGTGGAATAAGGGATTCACTGACAAGAAAGGACAAGCTCCAACATGCAAGTGACTTTCATTTCTCTGATTGAGAGATATGGCTCCTTAGAGGCAACTGACATTTGGGGATATTAGGACAGTTTGGGAGAAAGAATAGAGGGCCTGGACAAGGAGAATAATAAAGAGGAGAAGGAGAGAAATCAGAAGGATACAGAAGAAATCAGGGAGGAGACCCACCTAGGTCTTGAAGGCAACTGGAAGACAAGAAGGCAGGAGGGATATTCACTAGGAAAATGAGTTTAGCTTATTCTTTGAGTTTGTCAGCTGGCTCATTGACTTTGGCTAAACAATCTTTTATTGAAATAGGGTTTGAGTCAGAATTACCTTTGGAGTCCTCTGCATGATATCAAGCGCACTCACTCGCCACATGAGAGGCCAGTGAATCTGAGAGATGAGGTGTTGAGGCGACGAATACAGCTATTCAGAAAGACAGCTGACCGAGAAGATGGCAGACTAACATCTCAAAATAACCATCTTGTCAATCTGGATGCCAGGTTCATTTATGGATCAGAGATGGGGGGAGGTGAGGAAACAAAGTAAAAAGACCATTTAATTTTTGCAAATATCTCCTAGAATGGCAAGCCTCAGGCCAGGGAGTGTATTAGTTTCATCTTTCTTATAGTCATTCATAGGTAGGCAGGGTCAGATTATCTCCCTGGGAGCTAAACAAAGGCACTTTAGTTTAAGGGTTGGGAGTGAGAGGGCAGGATTCTCAGAGACAGCCGTTATATATGATTAGAATAATAAAAGTGGCAAAAAAAGGGTTAAAGTAAAAGAAACAGATCTAACATGGAAAAGTCATAATAGACTCTTCCCTGTTGCATGCATACCCCTCAAATGCCATTTGGCTTTCACATACCATTTGGCTTGTGAAATCTTATGGCATTTCTTTCCTGTGGCACCTCTTAAATGAACCGTTTTGTTCAAATCAAATCTTCCCAAGCTGATCATTGAAGACCCCCAATCAAAAGGAAGGCCCAGGTGTGCCCTCATCATGTAACAGACAGCAACAAACCTCACTCCATGTTGGATCACTTCTGTTGGCTCTAACTTCTGTGCTCTGTTGCCTGAATTTAGTCATGCTGGTTCTGCACCTTTGGGAAAAGAATAGATTTCTCAAGATATTTTC
Source organism: Capra hircus (assembly GCF_001704415.2). Classification (NCBI taxonomy): domain Eukaryota; kingdom Metazoa; phylum Chordata; class Mammalia; order Artiodactyla; family Bovidae; genus Capra; species Capra hircus. The sequence goes on along the minus strand of NC_030831.1, from coordinate 38,910,637 downwards.
CCATTCTCAAGACTCTGACCTTTAAATGTATAACACTTTCCCATTCATATAGAGATAAAAAGTTGCATAACAGTGAATAACATTTGTCCTGTTGGAGATTTACAGGACGTTATGACCAGACCTACATGAACAGCTGCAAAAACAAAGGATCCTGGCACCAAGAAGTTTGTGACAACCACACACACCACCTCCTCTTTTAGAATAAAAGAAGCCTGACTTCTAAATCAGGTAAGATGGTTCTTTGAGACACTACTCTACCATCTTGTCAGTCTACTGTCTTTCTGAATAAAGTTGCTATTCTTTGTCCAAATAACTCATCTCTCAATTTAGTGGCCTATTGTCCAGCAGCAGTGTGAACTTGGACTCAGTAACAATCAGAGGTTTTTGGTTGGGAAAGCTGTGTGTGCGCTTATTTGCTCAGTTGTGTCTGACTCTTTACAATCCTATAGACTGCACTTTGCCAGGCTCCTCTGTCCATGGAATTCTCCAGGCAAGAATACAAGAGTGGGTTTCCATTTCCTTCTCCAGGGGATCTTCCTGACCCAGGCATCGAAACCCACAGCTGCCGTGTCTCTTTCATTGGCAGGCAGATTCTTTACCACTAGCGCCACCTGAGAAGCCCATGTGAGCTGAGGGTGTGCTAACTAGAAATGGGCCTCTTCTGCGAGTGGTTTGAAGTGTGTAGTTGCCTCTTTCTGGTTGGTTCTGAGTTGGATGCAGGGACATAACATAGGGAAGCTGTCAGTCTTTGATAAAGTACTGATTGTCTGGGCTTGTTGCTACAGGTGGTGGGTCTGAGTTCTATTGTCACGTGTGGGGCAGTCACTGTCCATTTGTGTATTCGCTCTCTTACAGTTATGTACAGAACTCTGAATATCATTTTACTTTTCTCCTTATGCTGTTGAGGTACATTTTCAGGGTCATGATTAAAATGATGAATGCAATGATAAGCTTGTTTGCTTCACAGAGATAACAAAGTATGAAAAACATTTCAGCTAAAAGTTCGTTCATTTAAAAAAATTAACAAAACAAAACCTCACCCTGTTCAGAATGGCCATAATTAAAAAGTCTACAAATATCAATAGTAAATGCTGGAGAGGATGTGGAGAAAAAAGAACCCCTCTACATTGTTGATGGGACTATAAATTGCTGAAGCCACTATGGAGAACAGTATGAAGGCTCCTCAAAAAACTAAAAATAGAGTTGTCATATGATTGAATGATCCCACTTCTGGGCATATATCCAGAAAAGACGGAAACTCGAACTCAAAAACATGCATGCACCCCAATGTTCATAGCAGTACTATTTACAATAGCCAAGACATGGAAGCATTCTAAATGTCTGAAGAAAATCTGAGAAAGCCAAATATCATATGATATCACTTATACGTAGAATCTTTAAAAATTCTATAAATGAGCTTATTTGCAAAACAAACTCAGACATTAAAAACAAATTTATGGTTACCAAAGGGAAAAAAAGGGAGAGATAAATTAGAACTATGGGATTAACAGATACACACTATATAAAATAGATAAGCAACAAGGTCTTATTATATTGCAGAGGGAACTAATTATTCAATATCTTATAATAACCTATAATGGAAAGAAATCTGAAAAAGAATATATATACATATAACTGAATTTCTTTGCTGTACATTTAAATTAACACCATTGTACATCAATTCTACTGTACATCTAAAATTAACACAGCATTGTACATCAATTCTATCTCATTATTTTTTTTAATTAAGAGAAAAAAATAATGCAATAAAAGGATCCCAAGGGACTTCACTGGCAGTCCAGTGATTAGGACTCAGTGCTTCGACTGCATGGGGCCTGGAGTTCAATCCCTGGTCAGGGAACTAAGATCCTGTGTGCCACATGGCGCTTCCAAAAAGTAAAAAAAAAAGAAAGAAAGAAAAGCAACCAAAACAAATATTTAGCCAGAAAATAATGATCTCAAAGAAGGTCTTAAAGGAAAACCCATTTTTATCTCCCTGAAATATCCTAGGACATCATCTCTTCAATGTCACGGCCATTTCTCCTTGAGGCTCTTCTAAAATGAGTGAGTAGTTTTTACCAGGTGTGAACTACCTCTTCACAGAGAGGAGGGTGACTTACTTGAGCCGTCTGCAGCCCTGACAAATGTTGTACTATGTGACTAAGAAGCAAGAAAACCTAGACGGCTCAAACTGGAAGAAACCTTTGGAACATTCCCTGCTTCCCTGTGGCCAGTAAATGGAATTTTAAAATTGCGGGAGATCTTAGCATCATCAGTATTGTGGCTGGGAGCATGTAGCCTCTTTAGCTCATCCCCAGAAGAAGCCTGCCTGCTGGAGTGAGAATGCAAAGAGGATGTCGCTGCGCCACTTTAGCTGTTACCTTCAGCGATCTCTGCCCTCCTTCCTCCACCTAGTGCCAAAGTCTCTCATACACACCTCCTCTAACACCTCCATTTTCATTTAAATTTCTCGAGGAGAATGCAAATCAAGCTTTTTATCCTCCCCTGAGTTTGACATAGAAAAAGATCCTGCATCTTATCTGGTTCAGAGCCTACGATGACTTGACTACTAGATTTAGATTTAGGTTTCAAAGCCTTTGAATTATTCAGAACCCTTTACATCTTAAAAAAAAAAAGAAAGGCTTCTCCCGTGAAAGTGCATTTTGAGCCCTAAGCAAGCACAAGGCATGATTAGTTTTGGAATCACTTGAATTTTTATATTTGACTTGGAAAGACGCTTCTTACCAAAGAAATATGGGGGTTTGAAACCCAGGGAGAGCAATGTGGTCTTCATATCATTTTCACAGATGATTATACACCTTCAAAAATCCCTAACCATGTGTAACTGGAAACATACTTGCCTCTTTACCAAAGAGAGGCCCTGCAGTTATTGTGCTCAGCTGCAGGTTTTAGGACCTCTGTGTCTGATGCTGAAGGCATGTAGCTTCTAACGTGGTTGCATGTGTACAATAAAAAGCTTATCACTGTAGGCAATTCAATATAATGGTAGACAGAGAAAGACGAACAGGAAGATCCCCTGGAGGAAACCATGGCAACCCACTCCAATAGTCTCGCCTGGAGAATCCCATGGACAGAGGAGCCTGGCAGGCTACAGTCCATGGGGTCGCAAAGAGTCGGACATGACTGAGCAACACACAGACACAGTAGAAAAAATTAGAAACTCCCACTTAATTTTTGCATGGTGTAGTATGATCACCAGTATTGGCTTTAAAATGCTGCAGAGAAGAAAATGGGAGATCAGAGATAGGAAAAGATTGTCAAACTGTTGGTGATTGTGTTCATTATATGATTTCTTCTACTTTGATATGTGTTTAAAATTTTTCACAATGAAGATGAAAACAAATCATCTCACACTGGCAAGGGAGAGTGTGGGCACAATACACTATCAACACACGGGACAAAATTAGAAAGGACTTCCGGCCTCGAAGAAGGATGGAGATTGCATCTTTTGACTAGGCAGTCAAATGCCTTGCTCTTCTCGGTGCTGAAGTCAGGAGAATCTGTCTTGTCTGTTACCCTCTACGGTCATCTGGGATGAATCAGCTAGAAGGTGACCCTTTTGGGAGCAGTGTTTTGAAGTGACTCACTTTGTGTTGACATGGGTTCAGAGTCTAGACATTGCTTTAGGGTGACAGGGAGCAAAACATGTGACACCAGAAGTTACCACTTTGGCTTGTGGATTATTCTGAGCAAAGTCAAAGTCCTATAGACTCAAGAAGAGGTTTTCACCTCCTTCTTACCTGCCTTTAAAATAATTTAGATGAAGGGCCTGTACCAGCAGAGAGCTTATACAAAAGTAACTTTTTATATCAGAGAAATTTCTCTGCACTGCCTGCCAAACATGTATCTACCAAACACTGGCGCTTATCTTCCTTCCGTTTGAGACCCCAGACCTATAGCCCCTTCTCCTTTGCTCAGTTGAAGCTCATGGTGTATAAGCTTCAATTACCTGACTGCCAGGAGACTTTTGTGTGTTTCTGGAAATTAAGTATGTATGAAATTAAATTTGTTTTTCTCCTATTAATCTGTCTTTTTTTAAAATTAACTTTTATTGGAGTGTAGTTGCTTTACAAAGTTGTATTGTTTTTGCTGTACATCAAAGTGATCAGTCACAAGTATACACATATTCCCTCTTTGTCACCACAGAGCACTGAGTAGAGTTCCCTGAGCTATACAGTTGTTGTTGTTCAGTCGCTAAGTTGTGTCTGACTCTTTGCAACCCCATGGACTGAAGCACACCAGCTTGCCTGTCCTTCACCGTGTCCAAGAGTTTGCCCAGACTCATGTCCGTTGAATCATTGATGCCATCCAACCATCTAATCCTCTACCACCTCCTTCTCCTCCTACCCTCCATCTTTCCCAGCATCAGGGTCTTTTCCAGTGAGTCAGATCTCATCAGGTGGCCAATTTCATTGGAGCTTCGGCATCAGTACTTCCAATGCATATTCAGGGTTGATTTCCTTTATGATTGACTGGTTTGATCTCCTTGCAGTCCAAGGGACTCCCAAGAGTCTTCTCCAGCACCACAGTTCAAAAGCATTAATTCTTTGGTGCTCAGCCTTCTTTATGGTCCAACTCTCATATCCCTACATGACTTCTGGAAAAATCATAGGTTCTCATTAGTTATCTATTTTATACATTGTATCAATAATGTATATGTGTCAATACCAAAACCCTTTCTCTTCTTGCTGTCCATACGTTTGTTCTCTGTGTCTGTCTTATGTCGATTTAATTATTAGATCCACCGCAGAACCTAGAAGAAGGGGAAGGAAAAGGGTTTTTTTCGTCTACAAGAGATTTAGAAAATGCATAGGATTGGTGGCCAGGCTTGGGATCTCTTGGGCAGTATGCTTCCATTAAAAAATTATGTTTTAATCTGCTTCTGCTGCTGCACTCCACAAGCTGGTAATAAGGTACAATATCTTGTTGGGTGGCTCTTTGTCTCTGAGTCTACAGTCCAGCCCAGGAAGAGTTCACTGGCTTCTCTCTCAAACTCTGCCTTAGGAAGTTCATTCAAAAGAATGACCTGAAGTGAGAAGGCACATTTAAACTGCTTCTTGTCATTTTTCCCCGTTTGTCCCCGAATGTTTTACATGTCCTCTCCTCTCCTCAATGTGAAGGGAGAAGTTTTCTGTGATAATCCAGTATTGCTCTGAAAATGATGGCATCTGAACCTACAGCAGGTGTGGGAGGTGACGTGGTTGATTTAGATTCTAACGCACACTCCCAGTCTTGCGGTCTGATAACAATCATTAGGAACCACAGTGCCGGGGTCCAGCCCCGGTGGATCCAGGGTGATTCGAAGGTGGGGATGGAGTCGGCGTCTTTGGAAAAATACATATTTAATCACAGATATAGAGAGATTAGAAACGGATAGTGTAGTAGGAAGATTAGTGGAGAAAAAGAGGCTGAGTAACTTGGATTACATGGAATAGCATCCATGCTCCAGATGGGAATTCAGCCAGAAAAACGGGAGCAAGAAAGAAGCGACATGGGGGAATCAGTCTTTCCAGAAACTGATCCGATTTCTTTATTTTTGGGTTTGCTTATAAACCTTTTGTTACACATAGGGATGAATATAGAGTCACGCGGGAGTCAGCAGTCCTGACCTTTATCAAAATCAGGTGCTTCACATAAACGTATAAAAAAGGTACATCATCTTCTGGCCATGAGTGAGACCTGCTGACATTTTATGATCCTTTCTTTCTGATAACCAAAAAACTTATTTCTTCCAAGGGTGTTTTTTCTTAAACCAGGCACCACCCTCCAAATAAAGTTACATTCCTATAGGGTGAGGCTGTAGTGAGTTACAATCAAGAAAGGAATTTATTTAACCCAAGGTTAACATGATTAGTCTTAAAGGTTAATACTTATTTCTCCTATATGCTTAAAGGTTAATACTTATTTCTTCCTATATGCTAGTTATATTCATTATAAGGGTAGGGAACATGGAGATTTAGCAGCAAACATCAGCCCAACAAATGAAAATCCTTTCACCAATACTCCCCTTAAGATCTATTTGGTCTTAAGATAGTGATAAAGTTACATTTTTATGTAGCAAGGACACAGTGATTTATAACAAAGTACAGTGATCTATTACAAAAGAGAAAATCCATTAACTCAAAAAGTCTAGTATTGCTAACATCAAAAACTACTATGTTTGCTTTGCTAGATTCCAAATACATTGATTAATATATTCCCAGGTGCCTAAGGATATGGAGGCCTGGCGGCAATCATTGACTCAACAAGAAGAAAAAGCCCTATGCTAATTAAGACTCTCAAAATACTCCAAAACTCCCTGTGCTGTTTATGGTTGAGGGGTAGTAAACAATCATGTGGTAGTGGCAGCAGTATGGATAATGCTGTCACACAAGCTAGTCTGTCAGCAGAGAGGTTTGACCTGAAACATCCTTGTCCCACCCAGAGCAGGGAATTAGCAGCGATTATTGACACAACAAATGAAAAACACTTCACCAATATAATTCCTAACCAACCCACTATACTAATAATTTCTAACTCCCCCAAAGAATTTGCCTTTAGTAAGTCTAAAACATCTCATGCCTCTCAGATTGGGAGGCTGTAAACAATCACATGTGGCCAGACGAACCTATACAAGTGGGCTAGATAACCTTCAGAGGAGTCCGTAAGCTGAAACACTCTTGTCACGCCCAGGAATTTTTATTGACTTGGAGCTGCAAGTTAACTCCTTCTCCGAGAGAAATGGTTATGGGGGAGAGCCCCCCGTAAAGTAAGAGGCATAGGTGAGCATAAAACAGACTCTGGTTTGGGGGTTAGATGCTCGGGAACAGGGGGTTTCCTGAGGCTTGATCATGCCTTTGCCTATGCCAAGCCTCCTTCCTCATGACCTTTGCCATGGGCGGAGTTCCTCACGCTGGCTCCCGGCACCACAGCAGCCTGTGATCCACTCTATGGAACTCTGCTCCAGTTTCATTTGCTGTAGCATGCTCCTCCTTCTCCTCATTGGCAGGCAGGTTCTTTACCACTAGCACCACCCGGGAAGCCTTGCTCCTCATTCTGATTTTGGCTAATTGTTTCCACTTAGTGTCTTTTAACTTCTTTCTTTAGTATTTCCTATAACCTGGAAGTTGAGTAGAAGGCAGCATTCTGCAAGAGAAATGTAATGAGAGCCCCAAAGGAGAACCACATTTGTGATTTTAAATTTCCTAGTTGCTGCATTAAATAGGTGAAAAGAAAAAGGCGAAGTTCATTTTAATAATATATTTTAGTTAATTGAATAGACCCCAAGTAGAATCACTTAAACATGCAATCAGTATAATAATTATTGATGAGCTATTTTACTTTTTATTTGTATTCTGTACTTGAACTCCAGTGTGTATTTTTTTTAAGTGGCGTATAATTGTGCACAATATTGTGATAGTTTCTGCTGTACAATGAAGTGAATCAGCTGTATGTATACATATATCCTCTCCCTCTTGGACCTCCTTCCTCCACTGACCCCCCACCCCTCTAGGTCACCACTGAGCACCAAGCTGGGCTCTCTGTGCTATGCAGCAGCTTCTTACTAGCTATATATTTTATACATGGTAGTATATATATGTCAATGCCACCCTCCCTATTCACTCCCCTTTGCCCTCATCCCCATGTCCACATGTCTCCTCACGGCTGCATCTCTATTCCTGCCCTGCAAATAGGTTCCTCTATACCATTTTTCTGAATTCCATGTATTTTATGTTTATACGTCTGACTTTGGATGGGTCACACCTGAGAGCTCCGTGGATGTGTGTAGCTGAGCTGCCTTCCTAGGCAGTGCAGGACTAAGATCTGATTGCCTTCAGCATGAATATTTTCAGAAACAATCATCCAGAGCTGGTTCTGGGCTTCTCACGTCACATCAGATGGTGCAGAACATCAGCTTCGTCACTGTCTAAGTTAACAGAAAGTAACACTTTCTTTACTTGTGAAAGAACTGCTTCCTTTCTAACTAATCTTTTAGATAAGACAGAATCCTATGTGCCAACTGGAAATACACGATTAGGAAAATACTTTAATTGTTTCCGTCAGTCCCGTGGAGAAAGAGCAGAAATCCAAGAGGACTGTCTTAGATGATGCAGATTGCTCTCCAGGCATTAGCAAGTTTGAGGAACTTTGAAGTATGATGACACAAGGAGTTCAAACATTCATGTCCCATGATTGTCTCATTATAAGTGTCTGTTGTATACACTTAGTGTGGAATAATGGGCTTCTATGCAGCAAGCAATCACGAGCCTAGCAATGTTACCAAGGTACAAAGCTCCAGCCAGAACAGATGCTAATTCTGTTCGACTTATATTGCAAAGACTGTAGCAGGTTTCTCGTGATCTGTATAAGAGAAAACACAAAACTTGTAATCTAATAGCTTGAAAGATTCTTCCAATAAAAGTAATGGATAAATTGTATATTACCCATTTAAAATTTTTTTAGGAAACAATTATTTTTGGCTGTGCTGAGTCTTCACTGCTGTGGGGGCTATCCTCTAGTTGTGGTGTTTGGGCCTCTAATTGCAGTGGCTTCTCTGGTTGAGGAGTATGGGCTGTAGGGAACTTGGGCTTCCATACTTGCAACACGTTGGCTCAGTAGTTGCGTCTCATGGACTCCAGAGCACAGGCTCAGTAGTTGTGGCTCATGGACTTAGTTGCTTTGCGGCATGTGGGATCTTTCTATATCAGGGATTGAACGTGTGTCTCCTGCATTGGTAGGCAGATTCTTTACCCCTGAGCCGCCAGGGAAGCCCTCCATATTGCCTTTTAAAATACATTTGACTCTGTTTTTTTTTTTTTTTTCAATGTATACATTCATCATTTACTGGTATAATAAACAGTTTGAGTGAACTCTGGGAGATGGTGATGGACAGGGAGGCCTGGTGTGCTGTGATTCATGGGGTCGCAAACAGTCAGACACGACTGAGCGACTGAACTGAACTGAAGCAGTTTCACAGCAGTTTTGAATTCTGTATTTGACATTTATCATGAGGCCAGACCAGAGGTAACTGAGTTCCTGCATAGTACTGCTTCCCAGTAGATCTGATGAGGGACTGAATGGAACAGAGCCCTTCCCATTTCTTGAGCCTCTCCTGACCTGGGTTGGCTTATCGGGCTCCATCAAGGCTGCCTTCCTTCTGGGTGTCCATGCCCCTGGGTGGGATGTACAGAACATCTTCAGGGCCTCTGACTGGCCATTCCTCTGCAAAGGTAGGAAGGAAGGTGAAGAAGAAGCACTAGGAAAAGGAGGTATCGGGGCTTCCCTGATAGCTCAGTTGGTAAAGAATCCATCTGCAATGCAAAAGACCCTGGTTCAATTCCTGGGTGAGGAAGATCCCTTGGAGAAGGGATAGGCTACCCACTCCAGCATTCTTGCCTGGAGAATTCCATAAACTGTATAGTCCATGCAGTTGCAAAGAGTAGGACATGACTGAACAACTTGCATTTCAACACAACTTTAGTGCTCAGGAAGGTACCAGCTTGCTACATCATTTCTCCTGAACCTCTAGAGATCAGGCCATATTTGGGGGCTCTGAAAAAGATAACCGTACATTCTCTTAACAAAATCAGTGCATTTATTGGACTCACATGTCCCCTCTCTCAAACAGTCCAGCCAGCAAAATGCATCAGTTCTGGGCTTCCCTGATGGCGCAGATGGTAAGGGATCAGTGCCTGCAGTGTGGGAGACCCAGGTTTGATCCCTGGGTCAGGAAGATCCCCTGGAGGAGGGAATGCCACCTCACTCCAGTATTCTTTCCTGGGAAATCCTGTGGATGGAGTAGCCTGGTGGGCTACAGTCCGTGCGGTCGCGAGGAGTCAGACAGGACTGAGCGCACAGCACTGTCTTTTCAGCTAGTTGAGCTCCCTGGGGGCAGCTGAGAATTTTACCCAGAGCCTCAGAACCCAAAGGCAAGGAGCTGTCTGTCTTTGTTGAGTTCCCTATTTATAAAGTGGGAATTGAAACAGCCTTGTTAAAACATTTCACATTCCTCAGCTACAATCACATACCTGATCATAAAATATGATCCCGTGTTTTTGAAAGTAGCTTCAGTCCAAGGTCATAAATCACCACGGATGGGATGAGGTAGTGAAGGCTAGGCTTGGATGAGTGTGTGACTTAGGTTTGCGTCTTTTGCCGTAAAGCCTTACAGGGCTCTCTCTGCAGGTCGTTTTTCTTCTTCCCAGCATAGAGCAGCTGCTGCTAAGGCAATTGAAAATCAGTTGGAACCAAAAAGAAAAACATAGATGGGGTTTATATTATCCTATGTCGTAAACGAGCTTATGACCATATGAACATTGCTCTGAGCAATTGGGGAGGCCATTTATCTGTCCTCTAAATTAGCAGAATGCTTTTCCTAGAGGGGCTAAAATGCCTTGTATGTACAACCTGGCTTTATGTTACAGAACAGAGGGAGGAGAATTGCCCTAGGATGGGAACAGAACAAGCGTGTCCCTCTCTTTTCTGTTGAGGTTAGTAACATGAAGCACACAGAGAGGCAGTGGGGTGCAGTGGAAGAGCAAAGACTTGATCCAAATGGCCCAGCTGACCCTCCACTCAGTCTGTGTAGCTGGTTGACACTGGGTGTGCATAACCCTCAACGAATGATAGTTCCATCCTCTGTAAAAATGAGGGTAAAGAGACCTTTTGCTATATTATTAATATTTTGAAATAAAAATGTGAGGAGGAGTCAATGAAACAAGGTACTATGTCATCTCTCTCTACTCTATACCCTTTCAATGCACCTGCTCATCAATGTCTGGTTTGAGGTCAGTCCAAAAATCTGATCTCTCACTGCCTCCACCTCACTGAGGAAACCCCCTAGAGAAGACTTGAAAACTCATATTTTGGTGCCTTTCTGTTTATGCTTTCATGCTCTTCAACCAAAGCTGGGACCTTTGAGCTGCCTGGCAAACCATCTTTTTTCTAATCCATTTTCTCCTTTATCTGTTCATGCTGCTTTTAATCGATTTTTTCCAAGCCCACTCTGCTATGACTGAATTTCAACTCTCAGCAAATGGTTTTGCCTCTTACTGTACTGAGGGCTTCCCTAGTGGCTCAGATGGTAAAGAATCCACCTGCAATGTGGGAGAGCTGGGTTTGATCCCTGGGTTGGGAAGATCCCCTGGAGGAGGGCGTGGCAACCCACCAGTGTTCTTGCCTGGAGAATCTCCATGGACAGAGGAGCCTGGTGGGCTATAGTCCATGGGGGTAGCAAAGAGTCAGACATGACTGAAGCAGCTTAGCACAAATACTGAGGAAGGAGAGAAAAGGGGAAGGGAACAGTATAATGTGGATTCTTTTATAGCCCTCTCCTTAAGCTTAAGCTTCCCTTGTGGCTCAGCTGGTAAAGAATACGCCTGAAATACGGGAGACCTGGGTTCGATCCCTGGGTTGAGAAGATCCCCTGGAGAAGGGAAAGGCTACCCATTCCAGTATTCTGGCTGAGAATTCCATGGGCTCCAGTCCATGGGGGTCACAAAGAGTCAGACGCGACTGAGTGACTTTCCCTAAGCTTAAATTTATCAGCATTTCCATACATCCTTCCACCTTTGTTCTCGCTGTGAGATAAGGACTCTCCACAACCCCTTCAAGCTTAATCCTCCTTTTGTCATTCTGAATCCCATCCACTTTCACCCCCTTAATACTTACTTAGTCCAGTAACCATCCACTCTCTTCATTCTATGTTATGATTTCCCTTTTTATGGCACCTTTGTTGTGACACTCAATTGCGTTTGATTTTCCCTCATAACAAAGCAACCCTCCCTAGATCAGTGTTCTGGGTGGACATGACTGGCAGGCCACGGTCTTCTCTCCCCTTCAGCATCAAGCTCATCAGAAGAATCCTGTTTCTTGCTTTACTTTAAATCAACTCTTCAACCCACTGTCATCTGATGGCTGAGCTACAGTCTGTATGGAAGCAATTTTTGTCAAGATCATCTAAGACACTTCCAAGTCTTTACTTTGTTAAACTTCTTTGAAACATGTGTCTTCATAAGCAGCCCCTCCTATTTAAAGCACTTTCTCCCTCAGTGTTCAAGATTTCATTATCCTCTTTGAAGTTCTCTCCCTGTTTAAAGGTTTTAAATTATTCTGTATTTCTTTACTGATCTATTCAAGGCCCTTCATAATCTTGCCTCTGCTTCATTTTCTGGGTTAAAAAGTTTTTATTCCCTTATCCTAAAATTCTGTGATTCAGACAAACTGAATGATGGAAAACCCTATAAATGCATCAGATGGACTGGCACATACTTTCGCATTTGCATCTTTCTTCCAGGAACATCTTTCCCTTTTCCCTCTTAAGTTCATCTCACTAACTCTTACTTACCAGATGTCAATTTCTACTGGAACTCTTCTAAGAAGTCTTCACTGGCCCCTTCTCTCTCATCCCCACTGACCAGCTGTCCCCCACGTGGCCTCTTGATAGCGTCTGCTATAAATTTGGTGTTTGATAATGGCTCAGTGGGTAAAGAGTCTCCCTGAAATGCGGAAGACACAGGAGAGGTAGGTTCCATTCCTGGATCGGGAAGATCTGGAGAAGGGAATGGCTACCCCGCTCCAGTATTCTTGCCTAGAGAATCCTATGGAGAGAGGAGCCTGGCAGGCTTAACAGTCCATTATGTTGCAAAGAGTTAGACATGACTGAAGCGACTGAGCACAATAGCTCTTATTATTATTATTGCTGTTATTGTTATTATTACTATTATCATCATACCTAGACCTACAGCTTAAGGGTTTTGAATTTCAAGTCCAGTATTATTTTCATAACAGACTATATCATTGCTATGCTTACCTATCCTCTTCTCATGAAAAGCCTTAGTTGCTATGAATGATAATTATCGGCCTTATGAGGTCCCCAGTTAGGTAGACTTTTAAAATCCCTCAGGTCCTGAGCATGGATCTTAGTTCTACAGGGAGAGCATGAAGACACTGCCTTTGCAATATGAACACTGATCAGAATGGGGTAATATCCACCTTAATTGTTGCTCCTTGGAGATTGCAGATGTGTGTTCTGCTGGTCCTAACAGTAGTGTTGGTGTCGTAATCTAGGGAGACCCCATGAGTGGAGGAAACTCCTCTTCAATGACTGCAAGGAATGCTATTTGAAGGGAAAGAAGAAAACAAAACCTCAGTTAGAGACCACCTAAATAGAGCCTACAAACTATTGGAATTGCTCTGGCTTCTTCTAAGACTTAATATTCATAAAAAATAAAGGATTCAACAAATTTGTGCTGTGTGTTAGCTCCCATATTCAGGTGTCCTTAATTTCAGTGGGATTATTTTTTCTGTTTTTAAGGTCAAATGTTTGTAGATTCTAATTTTTACCTAAAAAGTGTATCCTTTGCTTGTGAGAAGAATGGAAAACTCTTCCTTTGATTAATGCTACATAATATTCTTTTCAAGTTGGCAGAACTGTAAATATTCAAATGAGAGAAGTCATTGTGCCTTAGTACCATGTACACCCTTTGTTCTGGATAATGAGCCCAAATATAAAAGCCTAATTATCACTGCTATTTTACACTCTGTAGGAGTGTTGACAGTGTGTAAGGCACCTTATAGACTGTAGGAAAAATACAGTCTCTGACCTGAATAGAGATAGTCCGCAAAAAGAAATGATTTTTAACTGATCACCAGTACATCCTTATATTTGCTAAACTTATCTTAAGGAATAATTCTTGGCATTATTTTTACTATTATTAGTAACAAGGAATAAATAAAATAGCTTGTATGATGTCAGGTTCAGTTCAGTTCAGTTCATTCGCTCAGTTGTGTCCGACTCTTTGTGACCCCATGAATGGCTGCATGCCAGGCCTCCCTGTCCATCACCAACTCCTGGAGTTCACCCAAACTCATGTGCATCAAGTTGGTGATGTCATCCAGCCATCTCATCCTCTGTCGTCCCCTTCTCCTCTTGCCCCCAATCCTTCCCAGCATCAGAGTCTTTTCCAATGAGACAACTCTTCGCATGAGGTAGCCAAAGTACTGGAGTTTCAGCTTTAGCATCGGTCCTTCCAAAGAAATCCCAGGGCTGATCTCCTTTGGAATGGACTGGTTGGATCTCCTTGCAGTCCAGGGGATTCTCAAGAGTCTTCTCCAACACCACAGTTCAAAAGCATCAATTCTTCAGTGCTCAGCTTTCTTCACAGTCCAACTCTCACATCCGTACATGACCACTGGAAAAATCATAGCCTTGACTAGATGGACCCTTGTTGGCAAAGTAATGTCTCTCCTTTTCAATATGCTATCTAGGTTGGTCATAATTTCCTTCCAAGGAGTAAGCATCTTTTAATTTCATGGCTGAAATCACAATCTGCAGTGATTTTGGAGCCCCCCCAAAATAAAGTCTGACCCTGTTTCCACTGTTTCCCCATCTATTTGCCATGAAGTGATGGGACCAGATGCCATGATCTTCGTTTTCTGAATGTTGAGCTTTCAGCCAACTTTTTCACTCTCCTCTTTCACTTTCATCAAGAGGCTTTTTAGTTCCTCTTCACTTTCTGCCATAAGGGTGGTGTCATCTGCATATCTGAGGTTATTGATATTTCTCCTGGCCATCTTGATTCCAGCTTGTGCTTCTTCCAGCCCAGCGTTTCTCATGATGTACTCTGCATAGAAGTTAAAAAAGCAGGGTGACAATATACAGCCTTGATGTACTCCTTTTCCTGTTTGGAACCAGTCTGTTGTTTCATGTCCGGTTCTAACTGTTGGTTCCTGACCTGCATACAGGTTTCTCAAGAGGCAGGTCAGGTGGTCTGGTATTCCCATCTCTTTCAGAATTTTCCACAGTTTCTTGTGATCCACAGTCAAAGGCTTTGGCATAGTCAATAAAGCAGAAATAGATGTTTTTCTGGAACTCTTGCTTTTTTGATGATCCAGCAGATGTTGGCAATTTGATCTCTGGTTCCTCTGCCTTTTCTAAAACCAGCTTAAACATCTGAAAGTTCATGGTTCATGTATTACTAAAGAAAAATTGCTTGAAGAATTTTGAGCATTACTTTACTAGCATGTGAGATGAGTGCAATTGTGTGGTAGTTTGAGCATTCTTTGGCATTTCCCTTCTTTGAGATTGGAATGAAAACTGACCTTTTCCAGTCCTGTGGCCACTGCTGAGTTTTCCAAATTTGCTGGCATATTGAGTGCAGCACTTTCACAGCATCATCTTTCAAGATTTGAAATAGCTCAACTGGAATTTCATCACTTCCACTAGCTTTGTTCCTAGTGATGCTTTCTAAGGCCCACTTGACTTCACATTCCAGGATGTCTGGCTCTAGGTGAGTGATCACACCATCATGATTATCTTGGTTGTGAAACTCTCTTTTGTACAGTTCTTCTGTGTATTCTTGCCACCTCTTCTTAATATCTTCTGTTTCTGTTAGGTCCATACCATTTCTTTCCTTTATCAAGTCCATCTTTGCATGAAATGTTCCTGTGGTATTTCTCCTTTTCTTGATGAGATCTCTAGTCTTTCCCATTCTGTTGTTTTCCTCTATTTCTTTGCACTGATTGCTGAGGAAGGTTTCCTTATGTCTTCTTACTATTCTTTGGGACTCTGCATTCAGATGCTTATATCTTTTCTTTTCACTTCTCTTCTTTTCACAGCTATTTGTAAGGCCTCCTCAGACAGCCATTTTGCTTTTTTGCATTTCTTTTCCATGGGGATGGTCTTGATCCCTGTCTCCTGTACAATGTCACGAACCTCCATCCATAGATCATCAGGCACTCCATCAATCAGATCTAGTCCCTTAAATCTTTCTCACTTCCACTTTATAATCATAAGGAATTTGATTTAGGTCAGACCTGAATGGTCTAGTGGTTTTCCCTACTTTCTTCAATTTCAGTCTGAATTTGGTAATAAGGAGTTCATGACTGAGCCACAGTCAGCTCCCGGTCTTGTTTTTGTTGACTGTATAGAGCTTCTCCATCTTTGGCTTCAAAGAATATAATCAGTCTGATTTTGGTGTTGGCCATCTGGTGATGTCCATGTGTAGAGTCTTCTCTTGTGTTGTTGGAAGAGAGTGTGCTAAGACCAGTGTGTTCTCTTGGCAAAACTCTATCAGTCTTTGCCCTGCTTCATTCCGTATTCCAAGGCCAAATTTGCCTGTTACCCCAGGTGTTTTTTGACTTCCTACTTTTGTATTCCAGTCCCCTATAATGAAAAGGACATCTTTTTTGGGTGTTAGTTCTAAAAGGTCTTGTAGGTCTTCATAGAACCGTTCAATTTCAGCTTCTTCAGCATTACTGGTTGGGGCATAGACTTGGATTACTGTGATATTGAATGGTTTGCCTTGGAAATGAACAGAGATCATTCTGTTGTTTTTGACATTGCATCCAACTACTGCATTTTGGGCTTTTTTGTTGACCATGATGGCTACTCCATTTCTTCTGAGGTTAGGTTAGTCTTCTAAGGTTAGATGTCAGGTTAGTTGTAAGTGTTAAAACATTGAAAAACATAGGAGGTTTTTGTAAAGCATATTTTAATCATTTATTTTGTACATAGATCTTGGTGACTGATTTGATGTTGGGAAATATGGTGTTTTCAACTGCTGCCAAACCAGTGTTCCATCTGTCTCTATAGATGCACTGGCATGCCTGATCCTTTACTGGGTTCTAGTGTTGCAGAAATAACTGGTTGGTCTCTGTCTACCTCCTATCATAAGGTATGCAAGATATCCATGTATAATAACAGAACCATGGGGTAGGTTAGAAGAAGCTCTGACTTTGGGTGAGCAGCTGTCAGAGAATAGGTAGTTATAGTGAAACAAGTGACTTAGGATGAAAAGCAATCCACTAATCAGATAGCCAAAAAGTGGGTGGAGACTAGATCATGAAGAACATCCTTTAGCTGCTTAATCATGTATTGTTCAGATAGGGGAACTTTTGATATTGCAAGAGAGTTATTTAATAATGATGCTGGGAAATTTCCCTGGTGGTCCAGTGGATAAGAATCCACCTGCAAGTGCAGGGAACATAGGTTTGATATCTGGTCCAGGAAGATCCCACACACCAGGAGGCAGCTAAGCTTGGGTGCCACAACTATTGAGCCTGTGCTGTAAAAAGCCACAACTACTGAGCCCATGAGTGGCAACTACGGAAGCTCACCTACTGCAGAGCCCATGCTCTGAAACAAGAGAAGCCCCCGCAATGAGGACCTGAGCACTGCAACGACAGAGTAGCCCCCACTCGCAGCAACTAGAGAAAGCCCATGCCACAGTGAAGACCCAGCACAGCCAAAACCAAATAAATAAATGACAGATGTTGCAACAATGGTCAACACTGAACAAACGGTGAGATAGTCACCCTGCTTCTATACCAGGCTCATGTGATGGAGAATTGCTCAATGATTTTAAGATTGGACAGTGATAACAAGTGGTGCTGGGAAAACTGGTCAACCACTTGTAAAAGAATGAAACTAGATCACTTTCTAACACCGCACAAAAAATAAACTCAAAATGGATTAAAGATCTAAATGTAAGATCAGAAACTATAAAACTCCTAGAGGAGAACATAGGCAAAACACTCTCAGACATAAATCACAGCAGGATCCTCTATGATCCACCTCCCAGAATTCTGGAAATAAAAGCAAAAATAAACAAATGGGATCTAATTAAAATTAAAAGCTTCTGCACAACAAAGGAAAATATAAGCAAGGTGAAAAGACAGCCTTCTGAATGGGAGAAAATAATAGCAAATGAAGCAACTGACAAACAACTAATCTCAAAAATAGACAAGCAACTTCTGCAGCTCAATTCCAGAAAAATAAACAACCCAATCAAAAAATGGGCCAAAGAACTAAATAGACATTTCTCCAAAGAAGACATGTGGATGGCTAACAAACACATGAAAAGATGCTCAACATCACTCATTATTAGAGAAATGCAAATCAAAACCACAATGAGGTACCACTTCACACCAGTCAGAATGGCTGCGATCCAAAAATCTGCAAGCAATAAATGCTGGAGAGGGTGTGGAGAAAAGGGAACCCTCCTACACTGTTGGTGGGAATGCAAACCAGTACAGCCACTGTGGAGAACAGTGTGGAGATTCCTTAGAAAATTGCAAATAGAACTACCTTATGACCCAGCAATCCCACTGCTGGGCATACACACCGAGGAAACCAGAATTGAAAGAGACACATGTACCCCAATGTTCATCGCAGCACTGTTTATAATAGCTAGGACATGGAAACAACCTAGATGTCCATCAGCAGATGAATGGATAAGAAAGCTGTGGTACATATACACAATGGAGTATTACTCAGCCGTTAAAAAGAATTCATTTGAATCAGTTCTGATGAGATGGATGAAACTGGAGCCAATTATACAGAGTGAAGTAAGCCAGAAAGAAAAACACCAATACAGTATACTAACACATATATATGGAATTTAGGAAGATGGCAATGACGACCCTGTATGCAAGACAGGAAAAAGGACACAGATGTGTATAACGGACTTTTGGACTCAGAGGGAGAGGGAGAGGGTGGGATGATTTGGGAGAATGGCATTCTAACATGTATACTATCATGTAAGAATTGAATCGCCAGTCTATGTCTGATGCAGGGTGCAGCATGCTTGGGGCTGGTGCATGGG
Organism: Capra hircus; assembly: GCF_001704415.2. Classification (NCBI taxonomy): domain Eukaryota; kingdom Metazoa; phylum Chordata; class Mammalia; order Artiodactyla; family Bovidae; genus Capra; species Capra hircus. The sequence continues at coordinate 38,892,032 of NC_030831.1, read as the reverse complement.
GATGACCCAGAGAGATGTTGTGGGGAGGGAGGTGGGAGGGGGGTTCATGTTTGGGAACGCATGTAAGAATTAAAGATTTTAAAATTTAAAAACTAAAAAACTAAAATAAATAAATAAATAAATAAAATAAATAAATTTCAAAAAAAAAAGATTGGACAGTGATATATACATACTTTCATTTTTAAAGGTCATTTTTGGTGGCAGTGTGGCAGATAATGAGGAAGGGACAGACCGTGGAGGCAGAGAGATCCCTTAATTGACTAAGGCAGTTAGTTCCCTAGGTGAGAGTTGCTAAGGACCTCATCTGAGGCAGGGACTACAAGAAAACAGAAGAAGCAAAAAAATTTGAAAACTGCTTAGAAATCAGAATCTTATGGACTGGTGACGAGTTTTGAGTATCAAGAGGAGAAAAGAGTTTAGCTACAGAGTTTCTGGATTGGATGACTGGTTGATGGTGACCAAGTGAAAGGAAGATCATAGGAAGATCTGTAGGTATTGGTGGAGGGAAAGCAAAAGATCCGTGCAGCCATGTTGGGTATAGCATGATAGAACTGTCTCATGGCTGTTGGGGAAGATGGACAGGTACTCAAAGTCACGGCTCTGGAGGAACACACGGAGCTATTGTAATTACAGAACGACTTGGCTTCAGTGGGATGTTTCTTGCTGTCTGTACTTGCTGGAATTCCTGGAAGGGCCTCTTTGGCTTTTCAAGATTAATTCTTTTAATGTGAATGTGTCTTCTAGAAATACAACTCTAATAATGCTTTCTATTGCATTCTTGTTTTGTAGCAAATGTTTTCTCTATCTCTTTGGAGAGTATTTCTTTGGTTGTTTTCTATTTCAAAACATTTTGCACAAGTTGTTCCCCAAATATTCACCTATGAATTTGTGGGATTGTGGCAGCCAGACATTGAATAATGCCAGTTAGCAACAGGATGCTCTGCTGCCCACATCCCACAATCCAGCCTATTGTTTCATCTGTCATTGTCACTGAGGCGCATTTAGGAATATTGTAATGAAACAATCCAGCTAGAAACACTACGATAAGCTCAAACAGATACTCATTCATCTACTGTTCAAGAAGTTATTAAAACCCTACTATATCCTGCTGCTGCTGCTGCTGCTGCTGCTGCTAAGTCGCCTCAGTCATGTCTGACCCGTCCCTGGGACTCTCCAGGCAAGAACACTGGAGTGGGTTGCCATTTCCTTCTCCAACGCATGAAAGTGAAAAGTGAAAGTGAAGTTGCTCAGTCGTGTTCGACTCCTAGCAACCCCATGGACTGCAGCCTACCAGGCTCCTTCGTCCATGGGATTTTCCAGGCAAGAGTACTGGAGTTGGGTGCTTTTAAAGGTGGGAAAGTTCAGTAGGCAGATGGTTCCCCAAGCCTAAGTGTAACTGCAGTTACTATATTCATTTTGGTTGGGCTGATGTAAGGTTATCCTGTATGACTATGAGTTTCCACCTCTGAGTTCACTATGAACCCATTTTTCCATTTTTTTCCTAGGTCACAGCCCTCCCCACTGTGAGTAGTATAAAGGTTGATTAGTGGACAGAATCTTTAAGTATAAAATAATTTAATTATGTCTCTTTTTAGAACAGATTTTGTTTCTCACTTTCCCAGCCAGATTGAATATTTGGGAATATAAGCAGTTGATACAGAAATCTGAAGCTGTTGTAATAAGAACTTACCCCATTTGTATTTTTATACTGAAATATACCAACTTATGATTCCAAATCTATTTTTTCAAAGTTCCTAACATTCCAGAGCTTGTACCAGTCATTTTTCCATAAGGTTGATAGGAGGATATATCAGTTTTGTTTTTTAAAATTATGTTCTATAACTTTTATTGATTGTTTTTATAGTTTTTAGAGTTAGAGATATACTTAGGAAAAACGTTTTAATTAGATAATTCAACTTTTATGTGTCTTTAGTAATGTACTGTAATATAAAAGCAAAATATAAAGCGTTATTAAATATTTATAATAGTTTTTAATTTTACCTACATTATAAATTTAAAGTGTGATTTAGATATTTTTTAATTGGGTTGTTTAATAAATGTAAGCATCTTGGAACATAATATTGATTTTTGAGCTATTTAAACTCAAACCGAGTATGATTTGAAAATAAATTATGAAAACATAGTTTAAAAAAAGAATTAATTTGTAAGAAATTTGATTATGACAGTATCCCACTTAGATTTTTTTCAGTGATTCCCAGTGCCTGTAGGATAAAATCTGACCTCCTCTGTGTATCATATAGGGTCATTCACGATGTCTCATGGACCCATCTCTCCCAACTTGTTTGATCGTCACCTTCTCTTACACATCCTTCTGTCTCGTCATATGCCTGTCTTTACTTGCATTATCCACAAATGACCCTTTCATCTCTCATTGCGTGTTACATTTTTATTCTTTGTGCATTCTTCCTAGTTCACTTTTACCTGCTTCCTTCCCTAGGTAATTCTTACTTGTCCTTCAAGATTCCTCCTAAGTATCACTTCCTCTGAGAAACATTCTTTGTTTCCCAAACTGAGTTAAAGGACCCTCCTCCATGCCCTGATAGCTGTCTGTGTATTTCTACCCCAGCACCTCCTATGCTCTATACTAAATATGTGAAATGAATCTGTCTCCTTACAGTAGAAACTTCCCTGAGGCTAGAAACCATATTTTCATCTTTCTATTCCCAGCAGCTCACTCAATCCCTGGTACATGGTAACTGTTCAGTCAGTGTTTGTCGAGTGAATAAGTGAGTGGATGGGTGAGTGGATGAGTGAAGGGATGCACAAGCTCCCAGCGGCATCCCATTCCCCAGCATTCCGCTGCTCCATCCTTCCCTGAGCTTTCTTCCCAAGGCCATGAACACTGCACCCCCTCTGTCCTCCCAAAGCCACACTCTTACTCAAGGGCAGAGCAGCTCTGGGCTCCTATGACCATTTTTTTCCATGCACTTGTCTCTGGACTATAAAATATTCTCTTAGGATTTCATTCTCCAGGGCTGCTGCTGCTGCTGAGTCACTTCAGTCGTGTCCGACTTTGTGCGACCCCCACAGACGGCAGCCCACCAGGCTCCCCTGTCCCTGGGATTCTCTAGGCAAGAACACTGGAGTGGGTTGCCATTTCCTTCCCTAATGCATGAAAGTGAAAAGTGAAAGTGAAGTCACTCAGTCGTGTCCGACTCCTAGCGACCCCATGGACTGCAGCCCACGAGGCTCCTCCATCCATGGGATTTTCCAGGCAAGAGTACTGGAGTGGGTTGCCATTGCCTTCTCCATCTCCAGGGCTAGCCACACACAAAGAATCTCCCTAAGTAATATTTGCACATTTCCAGAGTTATGTATTTTCAGTCAACCCAGAAACTGAAAAAAATGCACCTTGTTTATGTCTCAGCTCTGGCAGGTTCCCCTGGAAAAATAGACATGTCCCTGCCACATGTGGATGGTAGTCCACTTTTTTTTTTTAATAGGATCCACGTTAGTTTTTCCTCACAGTTTTTCACTCCCATTAGGTAGATTGGGCAAATTCCAGTTTTCCGTATGTTAAAGATGGAAAAAATAAGGCTGCAGGCAGGAAGGAACATAAAATGATTGGCTGATAAATAGCAGCTGACCCGTAAACCCATGCCTTTGACTCTAGATTCATTGACTCATCATTAAACCAAACTGACGAACGTCTTCCCTTATCCCAAGGGAAGCTTTCAGCTTCCCTGAAAGCTCAGGGAAGGATGGAGCAGCGGAATGCTGGGGAATGGGATGCCTCTGGGAGCTTGTACATCCCTTCACTCATCCACTCACCCATCCACTCACTTATTCACTCGACAAACACTGACTGAACAGTTACCATGTGCCCAATGTGGTCCAGTCATCCTTACAGGGCAAAGTTTAAGAGATGCTTGTGTGCTTTGGCATCCACCTCCCGCCAGCTCACCTCTCTCTAAGTCCTTCGTAGAAGAAAATTCTTTATTTCATCACCATGTTCCAAACCAAGAAGAAAAAAGGGAGTTTCAGTTCTGATATGAATTTCTGCATTGTTTTGGAGGTGATGGTGGAGTTAGACAACCTACATCACCAGACATCTGCTAAGGCTTTCTCAGTCATAGATGACTTTGTCACCGGCCCAGCTTGCTGACAGTCACATCTCCCAACAGATGAAGGAGACAATGAAGACATGACTTGGGGCATACTTTTGATCCCAAGAAGGAACTGACTTGAGAAGGAGAAAGATAAGATGGAAACATGAGGACTGCCCTGGTGGTCCAGTGGTTTAGAATCTGCCTGCCAATGAAGGGGGACTTGGGTTAGATCCCTGATCTGGGAAGATCCCACATGCGACAGGGCCACTAAGCCCATGTACCGCAACTACTGAAGCCTGTGCTCCATAACAAGGGAAGTCACTGCAGTGAGAAGCCCATGCTCTACAGTAAAGAGTAGCCTCTGCGCTCTGCAACTAGAGAAAAAAACCAGTGCAAGCAATAATAAATAAATAAATAAATATTTTAAAAAGATGAAAACCTGAGGAAACATAGCCATTATCTTAGAGCAGCGAGGCGCCATCTTTAGGAGCAGAGAAGAGGGAATTTGGTAGGATGCACATTACTGATTTACACCTCCCAGGGATCCCTGGGGTCTGAAATCCCTCAGATTCTGCAACACCAAGCGCACCAGGCTGGTGATCAGAAGGGTCCACTTTGACCTTGAGTATGTAGTATAAGAGGGCTTCCCAGGTGGCTTAGTGGTAAAGAATCCACCTGCAAGAGACTCAGGTTAGATCTCTGGGTTGAGAAGATCCCCTGGAGAAGGAAATGGCAACCCACTCTAGTATTCTTGCCTGGAAAATTCCATGGGCAGAGGAGGAGCCTGGTGGGCTACAGTCCATGGGGTTGCAAAAAAATTGGACATGCCTGAGCGACTGAGTGCTTGTATGAGAATCCCTTGCTAGAGTCTGGAAGGAGGGCAAAGAAGATGATGTTTGGGGTTGGCTCTCTTGGGCTCATCAACCTGTTACTAGCTGCTATTCATGAAATTAAAATATGCTTACTCCTTGGAAGGAAAGTTATGACCAACCTAGATAGCATATTAAAAAGCAGAGATATTACTTTGCCAACAAAGGTCCATCTAGTTAAGGCTATGGTTTTTCCAGTGGTCATGTACAGATGTGAGAGTTGGACTGTGAAGATAGCTGAGTGCTGAAGAATTGATGCTTTTGAATTGTGGTGTTGGAGAAGACTCTCAAGAGTCCCTTGGACTGCAAGGCGATCCAACCAGTCCATCCTAAAGGAGACCAGTCCTGGGTGTTCATTGGAAGGACTAATGCTGAGGCTGAAACTCCAGTACTTTGGCTACCTCATGCAAAGAGTTGACTCATTGGAAAGGACTCTGATGCTGGGAGGGATTGGGGGCAGGAGGAGAAGGTGACGACTGAGGATGAGATGGCTGGATGGCATCACCAACTCAATGGACGTGAGTTTCGGTGAACTCCAGGAGTTGTTGATGGACAGGGAGGCCTGGCGTGCTGCGATTCATGGGGTCACAAAGAGCCAGACACACCTGAGCAACTGAACTGAACTGAACTGATTCTTTAGTCGCTAAGCTGTGCTGCCTTGGAAATCATCCTTAACCCGTAAGGGTTCTATTTCTTCATCTATAAATCAAAGACTTCTTCAGAAACAGCCCCAGGATACTTAATCTTCCCACCTCATGGGATCATTTAGAGGCTCTAATTCTATTTTCAAAGGAGCTTTATAAAATGTGAAACTCAGCAAAGTGATAGCAGGCATTCTGATACTCTATATTTTGGTTTGCCGTCACAACAACCCTATGTGATAGGTTTTTCAAAGTTTCAAAGGCTCCTTGAATTTATGCCACAAAATTCCCGAGGGAGAAGAGAGCTGAAGAGAATCATCTTTCAGAAATGAAATTCTGCTTGTGTCCCTGTTTTTGACTTCAACAAGGAAGAAAGCCCCAGGTCCTAAAGAATCTACCTGGCCTGGTGAAGCCAGGGAGTTCCCCAAGGAACACAATTTTTAAAATTATATGTATAATAGGAAAAAGGAAGCAAAATAACCTGACAGAACTTTCAAAAATTATGTCAGGAAGAATCTGTAGCAAAACAGTTAAGGTTTGCAAAGAAGTCCAGTGACAACCACAAAGGGCAATTTTATTTGTGTTTATTGTATTTGTTTTCTATGATTACATAAAAATGCACTTCAAACCCTCGTTTATAATCTCACAGTTTCCATGGGTTAGGGTCTTGGCACAGCCTAGCTGGGTCCTGCACTCAGGGTCTCACAAAGCAGCAATCAGCATGTTGTCTGGGTTGTGATCTCATGGGAGGCTGGGGTTCTCTTTGAAACTCATGTGGTTGTTGGCAGAGTCCACTTCCTTGCAGCTGTGGACCCCGTGATGACTTGCTTGTTCAGGGCCAGTGAGAGAAAAAGAGAGAGAGGGGAAGGGAAGAGAGAGAGAGTCTGCTGTTTGAATCTCTGAGCTTAAGGAAGACCCTCTTATAAACCTTCTCATAAAGGACTCCATGGATTAGGTCACACCCTTCCTGGGTAATCTTTCTTTTGATGAACTCAAAGTCAACTGATTAGGGACCTTAATTACATCTGAAATGTCCGTTATGTTTTGCCACAGGAGGTAACACAGCACATGAGCAATACCCCATCATTTCTGGCGTATTCTGTTGTTTAGAAGTGGGTCAGTTTCCATTGACTCTCAGGAGATAGGATTCCACAAGGATGTGACATACTGGGGGGTCACCCGGGATGTGTTTGCCACGTGGGGAGACAGAGACCTGGTTCTGTTTAGAGAACATTTACCAAGCACACAGGATGCCCCAGGTACAGTGTCGGACCCCAGACAAGAAGGTCACTTTCCCTGCCTGCTTCTAGGTGGGTTACAGCCTAGTGCCAGGGACAGGCCAGAGGTTTGGAGCCAATGAAGAGAAACAGAAATCTCTCTTATTTTGTTTCTCTCCTTACGGAAACACTGCGAAGGGCAAAGATCTTCAAACTGAAATGGGGCAGACGTGGAGGGGACCGGTGGAGAACCCAGGTGGGTGAAGAAATAGCACAGCAGCTCTCACTTAACTATTCTGAATGCATCCATGACTGTTTGCCTGACTAATATCACTGATGTTAGGAGAAAACGAATAAGTCAGGATGCTGAAGTGATGTCAGAAATCTCTGAGCAATCAAGGGCAGAAGGGCTAGAACGTGACATGGGAAAACATTCTCATGAAAGTGGAAGCAGTACTTAATGTTTGCAAGGACTCTATGAACAGACATCAGGCGCCCAGCTCTCTAATTTTCCAGTTATTTCCAGGGCTTCTGTCTCAGACCAGCTTTGCAGACCTGGACAGCTGTGTAAGTTTTGATCCCGTTGTCTCTCAAACCCCAGGGAGATGCAAACAGCACATGGAAGCAGGGGGTTCTACTCTTCACTGTTCAAAGCACAGAGCACAATCCAGAATGAAGTTAGGTTCCAAAAAATCTGACTCCCTTAGTTCTAATGAAGTGGATGAACCTAGAGCCTGTTATAGAGAGCGAACTAACTCAGAAAGAGAAAAACAAATATCATATATTAACACACATATATGGATAGAAAAGTAATACCGATGAACCCGTTTTCAGGGAGGGAATGGAGGCTCAGATATGGAGATGGACTTGTGGATACAGTGGGGGCAGGAGGAAATGGGCCTAATGGAGAAAGTAGCGTTGACATAGATACATTACCATGTGTAAAACAGATAGCTGGAGAGAAGTTGCTGTAGAGCACAGGGAGCCCAGGCTGGTGCTCTGTGATGACCTGGAGGAGTGGGAAGGGGGAGGGAGGAAGCCGTGCTTAATTGCTCAGTTGTGTCCAACTCTTTGCAACCCCGTGGACTGTAGCCCACCAGATTACTCTGTCCATGGGCTTCTCCAGGCAAGAATACTGGAATGCATTGTCATTCCCTTCTCCAGGGCATCTTCCCAACCTAGGGATCAACCCCAAGTCTCTTGCATTGCAGGCAGATTCTTGCCCATCAGAGCTGCCCAGGAAGCCCCTCAAGAGGGAGGGGGTATGTATAATTATGGCTAATTTACACTGTTGTATGGCAGAAACCAACGTAACATTGTAAAGAATTTTCCCCCACTTCAAAATAATTTTTAAAAATCTAACTCACTTTATTGAAGCTTATCCTATTAAGGAAGGCACTTTTCTTCTTTCTCACCTCTTCCTTCTCCCTAGTTTTGATGCTACAAAAGAAAAAGGTGGGAGAGGGCTGGAGGAGAAAGAAAGACCTAAAAATCCAAGGAGCTACTGTCCAGAACAAGTCTTTGGACCCTATCTACGCACCGCCCCCCCCACCCTTCCCGTCCTTCTAAGTGAGGGGCATATTCAGCTCCTAGGATGCAAGCTTAGCTTTCCCCAAGAATAACCTAGCAGAGCACAGGATAATTCCTCAAAGGCCAAGGGCCTAAAATATCCACGGCGTGTTCTTCTGTCTCTGTTCCTCAAGCAATCAGGGATCATTCTCAGCGTCAGGAAGAACGCTGGCTCTGTCGCTGCTTTGCTGGCAATACAAGTGTTCACAGCTGTGTCCGTCCTCACGTGGCCTCTGCAAGTATTCTCCAAACTTCCTGCCTGGCAGACAGCTCCACCCCATTGCTCTAGAGTCTGTTCCAGGGGGTGAAGTCTGAAGCAACATGTCCTGTGAGTGTCCTTGTCCAGGATGACTTTTCTCCTCATATAGTCTCACTGAGTCAAGTCCCTTTGGCCTTGAAACAGAAGATGCTTCCCTTAGAAGTGGGGGCCAGCACGGAAACTATGTTAAGCTAGGTGTTGACCTCCTGGAATTCAGAATATCCAGGTTCCATCCCAAGCTGTGCATCCCCTTCCCCATCAAAAACCATCATTTCAAGTAAAAAAAAAAAGAAACAGAAAAAGATCATGTTGCAAATTCCTCTTCCTCTGGATGGGTGCTATTCCTTAGAAGGCAGAGGAGAACTCAGATAAAGTCTGAACTCTTTAGCACAGCACGCAGGACCCTGAAGCTTCTCTCCCAGCCTCATCTTCTGTTACCTCCTCCAACAGAGCTGGAACTGCTCTGGACTCATTGTTGATCCGATGGATTCTGTGCTTTTAAGTTGGTGGAGGAGTTCCGATTTTCTCGGGGTGGAGGGGTGGGGGGACCCTGGTTTCCCAGGTGATGCTAGTGGTAAAGAACCTGCCTGCCAATGCAGGAGATGCAGGTTCCATCCCTGGTTTGGGAAGATCCCCTGGAGTAGGAAATGGCAACCCACTCCAGTATTCTGGCCTGGAAAATTCCATGCACAGAGAAGCCTGGCGGGCTACAGTCCATGGCATTGCAGAGTTGGACACTACTTGAGCACAGGGGGAACATTTTTCTCTATCTGCTGTTTCTGTGCTTCTATTCTTATCTCCAAACTGAGTTGGCCTTTTCCATGATTGCTGGCCCCTTCCCTTCCCTTCTCAGCTCCCCTGGGCCTCAGGCGTCTTATCGTCCAGCATTTACGTTGCACTGTAAGAACTTACTGTACTGTGTGTCTTTTCCACTCTGTCTAAACACAATGAGAAATGGAATCATGTACTATTTTTAGACCCCAATCTTGCATCATGGTACCTTTTTGGAACAATAAATATTTGTTATTTGATGAACGATGCTGACCCCGTTTAAAAAGACACAATGAGGGTGGGATATGGGAGATGGAAAGTCCACAATCTTAGCACAAGATATTGTCTTTTATAGTATAGCTACAATAAAGTGAGGGCTTCCCGAGTAGCTCAGCGGTAAAGAATCCGCCTGCCAGTGTGGGAGATGTGGGCTCAATTCCTGGCTCAGGAAGATCCCCTGGAGAAGGAAATGGCAACCTGCGCCAGTATTCGTGGCCAGGAAATCTCATGGACAGAGGAGCCTGGTGGACTGCAATCCATGGGGTCGCAAAGAGTCAGTCACAACTTCAGTTCAGTTCAGTCGCTCAGTCATGTCTGACTCTTTGCAACCCCATGAACCACAGCAGGCCAGGCCTCCCTGTCCATCACCAACTCCTGGAGGTTACCCAAACTCATGCCCATTGAGTGACTAAATAACAACAATCTGTCTATGGATGAATGAATGAGTGAACAGAAGATCAAAGTGTGAAAGATCAACTGGAGGAGGAAATGGTGAAAATGATACCAGTTTTGTTGCTCTTGGAGATAATTTCTCTCTCCCATTTATAATAACACTGTACACTTGCATCTGTCATTCACATCTTTTCACAGCTACTCCATGGTAATGAGATTTTCTTAGAGGCCATAACGCAGTCCTAATCTGCAGTTTCATTAGGCATTCAACTTCCGCCATAAAACTTAATGACAAGGCAGATGAACGTGGAGATGATTTTGTAGGAAGAAAGCACATTGGCCCATACATCGTAATTGCAAGGCTACTGTACAGCACAAGCAATTCAGACAAGCCAGCTGCTCCCAAAGAAGCAAGGCTGCCTTCCTGGCAGCCTTCATCAGCGGAATTATGCTCAGAATTGTCTTTCAATGCACACTTGATTTTGATTGGGATATTCTGAACATACCATGTGGTAAAATCACATGCCCTGAATACCCTATCTTTGCAAAAGCACTGTGCTTCTTGATTAGACCAATTATATATCTCCCTTTCCAACCACAAACTTGTCCCCATTTCACAGATGGAGAAGCTGAGGCAAAGTTAGATTAAGTCATATGACAAGTTGGCATCATAACTAGGATTATATCTAAGTAGTTCAGTTGCTCAGTCATGTTCAACTCTTTAAGACCCCATGGACTCTGCCTGCCAGGCTCCTCTGTCCATAGAATTTTCCAGGCAAGAATGCTGGAGTGAGTTGCCATTCCCTTCTCCAGGGGATCTTCCTGACCCAGGGATTGAACCTGGGTACCCTGCATGGCAGGCGGATTCTTTACCATCTGAGTCACCAGGGAAGCCCATAACTAGGATTACGTTTGATAAAAGAAGTGTGTGTTTATATTAAGCTGCTAATTAAATTTATATGAAGAGGTAATAGTTCTTATAGCAGGTACTCACATAAATTGGCAGAAGGATGAATAGGTACAATCTTTCTGAAAAGTCCCTTGTCAATGTCTATTGAGAGCAAGGAAAGTGTTCCTATACACTGACAGTGTAATTAGACTCTAGGAATTCACAGCAAGGTAAGAATCGGGAATGTGCTGAAGGATTCAGGCACAAGATAGAGTTAACAGTGATGTTGGAAGGATGGTGAGTTCGCTACACTGTTCTGCATAGTCTGTGGTCCTCCCGCATGAGAGAGGTCAGGTCCTCCCCATCATACAGATAAAGCTTCTGAGGCTTAAGAAGAGATGAAATAATAAAAGTTAGAAGATTAGTAAGTCCTTGGCCACCTGGTTCATAGAATTGGAGTCCAATATTATTTATTGTAGAAAATTTAGAAACTGTATAAATCCCCCAATTAAGAATGGACGTGAAAATGGTAGAGTTACACACAGCAGAAAAATTACGCATTAAATAATTTCAGTGGTGTTTATTTGTGATTTATATCTAAAACAAAGATCAATCATTGGATGTTCATTTTCAGATTCATATGTGAATCTGGAGCTTAGGCACGAGTTCAGAATTAAAGATCAAATACGTAGGAGCCATCAAAAGGGTATATACATCCTGAGGCATTGAATACAGTGAGGCAGAGAGTGAGAGAGATAAAGAAGAGGTTCAAAGCTGACCCCTGGGAACTTCAGTGTAAGGAAGCCAGGGTGATGACAGAAATCAGAAAAAGTCAGGGAAGTTGCAGCTGTGGAGGTGAGAGGTCAGAGTGGAGTCCAAGAAGTCAGGCAAAGAAAATATTTCAAGGAGGAGTGTGTGACCAACCAGTCAAATGTTGTTGAGAAGTTCAGTAAAATATAGATTAAGTCTTGAACTTGGTGATATAAAGGTCTGGTTCATTGAGAATGTTGATTACAAAACCTGCTTGGAGTGGTTTGGGGAAGAAAGACAGGTTGAGAAATTGGAGAAAACAAATTTAAATGACTCTCTGAGTTTTGTTATAAGGGAGCACTGGATGGAAGGTAATGATAAGTCAAATATGAGTTTTTGTCCATTTGTTTAAAAAAAAGACATTGCGGTATGTTCATTAATGGGATTGCTGTAGGGAGGCATTGATATTTTTAGAAAGAGAGGTTAATTGCAATAGTGATGTCCTTGAGTAGGTGAAAAGAGATGGGCCTGGCCTAGGGGTTGACCTTAGATTGGCTCCTGGACAGTTAACCTATTATAATAGAAGGAAAGGCACCCAAATGCTTGGTAAATTTTATTATGGAAAAAGGGTATCTATTTCCTGTGATTGTTTCTCTTTCCTTACGAGAAAAATAAGAAATGAGGTTGTCAGCTTAGCATCTGGAGAGGGAAGTGGTGCTGTAGATTTTCGCTCAGTCTTTTCTGACTCTTTGCGACCCCATGGACTGTAGCTTCCCAGGCTCCTCTGTCCATGGAATTTTCCAGGTAAGAGTACTGGAGTGGGTTGCCATTCCCTTCTCCAGGGGATCTTCCTGACCCAGGGATTGAACCTGGGTCCCCTGGCATTCCAGGCAGACGCTTTACCGTCTGAGCCACCAGGGAAGCCCAACAGATTTGGGAAGAGGTGTTAAATAGGTGTTTTGGAGAGTAGCAACGTAACAGTGACTTTCCTTGTGTCTGAAATGCAGGAGACCTAGGTTTGACCCCTGGGTTGGAAAGATCCCCTGGAGAAGGGAAATGCTACCCACTCCAGAATTCTGGCCTGGAGAATTCCATGAACCATATAGTCCATGGGCGCCAAGAGTTGGGCACAACTGAGCGACTTTCACTTTCACTTTCAATGTACATTGACAGTTGAAGAACAGATACAATGCCCAGGCTCCGTGTTGTCGTTGTTCAGTCGCTCAGTTGTGTCCGACTCTGTGACCCCATGGACTGCAGCAAACCAGGCTTCCCTGTCCTTCACTATATCCTGGAGTTCACTCAAATCCATTGAGTTGATGATGCAATCCAACTATCTCATCCTCTGTCGCCCCCTTCTCCTGCCCTCAATCTTTCCCAGATTATCAGGGTCTTTTCCAATGAGTTGGCTGGTTCGCATCAGGTGGCCAAAGTATTGGAGCGTCAACTTCAACATCAGTCCTTCCAATGAATATTCAGAGTTGATTTCCTTTAGGATTGACTAGTTTGATCTCCTTGCTGTCCAAGGGACTCTCAAGAGTCTTATCCAGAACCACAGTTTGAAAGCATCATTTTTTTTGGCACTCAGCCTTCTTTATAGCTCAGTTGGTGAAGAGTCCACCTGCAATGCAGGAGACCCTGGTTCGATTCCTGGGTCAGGAATATCTGCTAGAGAAGGGATAGTCTACCCACTCCAGTATTCTTGGGCTTCCCTTGTGGCTCAGCTGGTAAAGAATCCTCCTGCAATGTGGGAGACCTGGGTTCGATCCCTGGGTTGGGAAGATCCCCTGGAGAAGGGAAAGGCTACTCCAGGATTCTGGCTTCTGGCCTGGAGAATTCCATGGACTGTGTAGTCCATGGGGTCCCAAAGAATTGGACATGACTGAGCAACTTTCGCTTCACTTCACCTCTTTATTATAGTATGTGGGGTCTCTTGGTCAGTACGGAGGGGTGGAGGGCTAGGACTTCTTGGCCCAAGCCTCCAAGGAGATGGTATTTTCTTTTCACAGAACAAAGAGGGAAAAATGGTCTAGATGGGACTATGAACCCAAACCCTGGGAACCATGGGTACTGGTACCATGTGGGATAGGGCAGGAAAAAAATAGCCCCAGTTGGAAAGTGATACAGAAAAGTCAAGTCTTCAGATGTGAATGTAGGCTGAGTTAAAGCAGAAGATCTGGAGAAGATCCAGAGAAGAGGAGGAGGAGATGGAGGGATTTGGTGATATTAAACTACGAGTGCCAGAAGTAACTGGAAAGAGTTTCCTGTTGGCTGGGAAAGTGTCCAGAAGTGAGGAATGGTCATCTTGCCTCCTAAGGGGTACAGGGCGTGTGCTGGGATGCCCAGAGGCTTTCTCATAGAAAGGTATTATTCTGTTTGTAGTCCATTTCCTGGGCTGGATTGGTTTTAGTGAGTTGGAGAGTGTGTGTGGGGAATGGAGTGATAATTTCACTAGAATTGTATGAGACATTAGAACACCTCCTTACTATTGCTTTTGCCAGTGTCTAGATGAAGAAAGGGTGGTACATGGATAAAGGAAATACTTAAGAGATTATTTTAATTCTTTTAATTCAATAGTAAATACAATAGCAGAAATAAAAATTGAATAAGAATGAATCATGTAAAATGCAAATAAGAACAGTTTCTTTTAGATGTGATATTGTGCTGATAATGCATGGTTCTTATTTCATTATTTTTTTCTACAATGAGTATGGATGTATTTAGAATATGTAAAATCATTTCTCAATTTTTCTGTGTATAATTACATACCCATTTATTTCTTCTGATTATGGAACTCATATACAAGCCTGTAAAAAAGCAATATAGACAAAAAGCAGAATGAAAGGGAATAGACTGAGTATCATAAAAGGGAATAAAGGGTTGAAAATATTCTATTGTATGGATATGCAGTGATTTGTTTATTCATTTCCTGAAAGACATTTGGATTGTTTCCAGTTTGGGGCTATTACAAGTGAAACTGAGTAGTCATTTTCAGATCCTTGTGTGGACATATGTTTTTATTACTCTGGCTAAGTATCTAAGAGTGGAATATCTGGGTCATTTACTAGGAGTATGTTCAACTTTTTAGAAAACTGCCGAAGTCTTGAAAATTAGTTGTAACAATATACACCACAAATGGCAGTGTGTGATCCTGTTATTTCAGTTTAGTCGCTCAGTCGTGTCCAACTCTTTGTGACCCCATGAACTGCAGCACGCCAGGCCTCCCTGTCCATCACCAACTCCTGGAGTTTACCCAAACTCCTGTCTATTGAGTCAATGATGCCATCTAACCATCTCATCCTCTGTCGTCCCCTTCTCCTCCTGCCTTCAATCTTTCCCAACATCAGGGTCTTTTCAAGTGAGTCAGCTCTTTGCATCAGGGGGCCAAAATATTGTTACTTCACTGTCTCACAAAACACTTGGTGTTTGGCTGTAGGCTTTTGACCGGATGTGTAGCGGTATCATATTATGGTTTTCATTTGCATTTCCCTAATGACTACTGAGGTTGAATTTATATTTATGTGCTTATTGGCTACCTGTATCTCTTTTTTGATAAAGTGTCTGTTCTCATCTTTAGACCATTCTTGAGTTGTTTCTTATTATTGACCTATTTTTTTTTATATATTCTAGACGCAGTTCTTTGTTGGATGTATTGTAAATATCTCCCTCCATCTGTGGTTTGCCTTTTCATTTTCTTAATAGCGCTTTTAAAACACAATTTTTTTTTTTACACTCAATGAGATATAATTTACAGATATTTTTCCTTTAGAGTTTATGTTTCTTGTATCTTAGCTAAGAAATTTTGCCAACCCTAAGGTCACTAAGATGTTTTTCTATGTTTTCCTCTAATAGTTTTATAGTTTTATCCCTTACCTTCCCATCTATGATGTATTTTGATTTATTATTTGTATGTGGTGTTAGATGAGAGTCAAGGGGTTTCCCTGGTACCTCAGACAGTAAAGAGACTGCCTGCAATGGACAAGACTGGGGTTTGATCCCTGGGAAGGGAAGATCCCGTGGAGAAGGAAACAGCTGCCCACTTCAGTATTCTGTAGTGAAGGACAGGGAAGCCTGTCGTGCTGTATAGCTCATGGGCTCACAGAGAGTCGGACGTGACTGAGCGACTGACGCACACAAGGTTCATTTTTATCTTTATGTGACAATCCAGTTGTTCTAGCACCATTTGTTGAAAGATCATAATCTTTTTCTATTCAATTTCATTTGCATCTTTGTCAAAACTCCAGTTGACTATGTCTGTGTCAGTCTGTTTCTAAGCTGTTTTGTTCCATTGTCTTGATTACAATAGCTTTAGAGTAAGTCTCATAATAATATAGTATAAATCATCTAACTTTATTCTTACATATCAATTTTAGAACTATATAATCAATTTCTACTAAAAAATGCCTGCTGGGATTATGTTTTCCTTTAGGATTTTAATACATCTATAGATCATTTGAAGGAGAAGTGACATCTTAAAATACTATTTTCATACATAAAGAGATATATGAGTGTGATGTGTCTCTCCATTTATTTGGGCCTTCCTTCACTTCACCCAGTAGAGTTTCACAGTTTTCAGTGTGTTAGGGTATTAGATTTGTCTCTAAGTATTTTATATTTTTGATACTACTAGAATTGACATTGTTTTAAAATATCCTCAGCCTTGTGGAAGTTCTGGAGTTTGTTCTCTCTAATCCTTTTGAGTGGATCCTTCCTTGATCTCAGGTGATCTCCACACATGCTATGCTGATCAGTGCTCAGTTGGTGACTTCTGGAGATGCTGTGGGTCTCTGAGTTCTCTCTATGTAGCTCTCTGCTTTCTGATAATCTTCTCTGTGATGTACGGTAGCCCTGGCTTCTCCACTTCCATCTCTTTTTCTTCCACTATGGAAGATCTCTGGACTTCTCCTTGAGCTACAACCTAGAATCTCTCTTAAAGGCACCAAGCTGAAGCAATCTAAAGTTCATCGTATCTCCTTGCTCTGAGATCACGGCCCTGTGAAGTTGGATATTAAATGCCTGAAAGCAATATATTTTGTCTTTTGTTGTTGCTGTTACCAAAAGGGTAAATTCAGTCTCTCCATCATGTTGAGAAGCAGAGCTACTTTTTATCCATTTTTCAGTACCTCAGTTGAGCATCATGCCTGTCTATGAAGCATACTTTGATAACCATTGCTGTAGGCAAAAATAATGTCCCCCAACAATGACCATGCCCCACTTCTCAGAACCTGTAAATATGTTATTTTACATAGGAAAAGGGACTTTGCCGATGTGACGAAGGTGAGGAATCTTGAAAAGAGGAGATTATTCTGGATACCTCGGGTGAGCTCAACCAAATCACAAACTCTTAAAAGTGAAGGGCTTTCCTAGTGCAAAAATGAAAGAGATGGCTAAGTAAGAAGGAGTTGATCTTTAGTTTTTGGCTCTGGCTTTGTAAGTGAAAGAGGGGTGTCACCCATCAGAGAATCCATGTGACCACTAGAATCTAGAAAAAAACACGGATATCAGTTCTCCTCTAGAAATGCCAGCAATCAACCAGCCCGTGACGTCTTGACTCAGTCCAGTGAGCCTAACAGAATGGTAAGATGTTAAGTTTCTGGTGTGTTACGGCTCTACATCTGGGATCACGTGTCAACAGCAATAGAGAAAGAACGTAGCTGCAGGAAAATTTAAAATTTTAAATGGCTAAACTTTAAAATATATATATAATAAACAAGCTTTATCTTTCTTTGTAATCTGTAGCTTGTACTGCCACAATTTCAGTATCCATTTGTTAAAATATTCTCCAAAGTATTTTTCCAGTGGAGGCTTCATGAACTCTAGTTCCATGGTTGATGTTTTGTGGATAGTGTTCTAGTCTTATTAGCTTCTCAGCCATCTGTCATTTATTTGCTAGTCACTAGTCATCCTTTCCTCTGGGTGACAACTTCAGTATTTGATCTCACTCTGTCCCTTCTACTTTATCATCACGATAATAGTTTTCATGTAGCGGGATAGCTTGTGTCAAAAAGATCGAGATGGATTTAAGAATCAGAATGTGAGGAGTACAGTCCAGGTTTTGTTCTTGTATCACTTTGGGCAGTTTCACCCTGTTAAATAGAATTCATGTTGATGTGTCTTAGGGGAAACTGCACTTACTCTTGCACAGCAGCCCCATGGGATGTGGAAGGAAGAAGAGAAAGGATTCAAAATCCTTTTGTGGTTGAATTTTATTTTCATTTGGAGAATGAAAAATTAAGAGAGAGGATTGTACTCAGAGACTTAGAATTTTAATGTCAGTCAGCATACAAAGAAAGAATATGTGTATAAAGAATACTTTTTAAAAATGGAGGAAATTTTTATAAATAGTGAAATGCCAGATTTCAGTATACATTGTTTTGAGTTTTGTGTACATATGTGTAACTACCACTTGAATCAAGAAATAGGCCTGTGGTGAGTTGTGTCTATTTGGCCTGGATTTGTGTAGCTTGACTCCCCCCTTGGACATGGTTCTTTTAAGTGACCAACGTGTTTGCTTCCAAAGCCTGGCTGTGATGGAGGCTTTGTTTCCTTTTGCTTGACTTTATATATGTGAATAAACATTGAGGAACTTCTCATAGACTGGCAATCAATCATCATTACTCCTTCTAATATGACAAAACTGTCTCATCATTTTTGTGCAACAGCTTCTGTTCTTTGTCAAAATATGTTCACATTTCATGTAAATAGTGCATATGTAAAATTTATTTGCTGATTTTTAAATTCAGCACATTACATACATTTTTCTTAAATACTATATCAGCTTTACAGTGAACAGTTTATACAACTACACAGTTAGTATTTCCAAAATACTTCTTTGGAGGGAGTATATTGTGCCAAGTACCGTGGAAGCACCAGAGAAGCAAAGATTCATACAATTTATATGGAAATAAAATTGAACAAAGAGGGAGGGATAGAAATAGATGAAATAGGATTTATAGGAGTTATTTAGGTTTTATTTTTTAATTCCAAGGAAAAAATACATGTGTTTGCTGATGACAATGATGTAGGAGAAACAGGAACATGAGTGATGTAGGAGATAGATTTGCTGGAAGATGTCCCAGAGAAAACGAGATATGGAATTTAAGGTAGAGTGTACGGGACAGACTGGGAAGGTGAGGAGCTGTGATGGTGAGAGAGTTGGGGAGATTTCCTCTGACTGCTTCAGTATGCTTAATAACTGTAAAAAAGTAAAAGGCAAAGTGATCAGCAAAGAAGTGGGGATGTTGGAGAAGGTGCTGAAGTTTTGAGAAAAGAGAAATACAAAAGGGTGGCCCAGGCCAGTTGACAGTTCAGATATTGATTGCTGGGAGGATGAAAGTCAAATTAGGGGGTTGTGACCATTCCATGAAAAGTGATGCCAGTCAGTGTGGGTGTGGCCAACAAAGGAATGAGTTAAATAATTCAGGCTTATTTCTAGGATGTGTTGTATATCCCAAAATAGTTGTGAGCAGAGCAGAAAACTCTCTGCAGAGTGAAATTGTCAGTTTCTTTTAAAAAAGTAAATAATTAATTTGTCCTTAAGTTGCTAAGCATGTACACTGGAATTCTTTATCTTCAAATTAGTTAAAGTTTCTATGCAGCTGGGTTCCTTTTGACAAGTAAACCTCTAAGGAGATGACACTTGAAAGTTCCTTGAAACTTGGGGGCTTTGGAGCCTTCTTTGAGTTGGGTAAAATGTTGTTTAAAGAAAATATTTTGCAGCTAGAAAATTACTAGAGCTAATCAATGAATATAGTAAAGTTGCAGGATATAAAATCAACACACAGAAATCCCTTGCATTCCTATACACAAATAATGAGAAAGTAGAAAAAGAAATTAAGGAAACAATTCCATTCACCATTGCAACGAAAAGAATAAAATACTTAGGAATATATCTACCTAAAGAAACTAAAGACCTATATATAGAAAACTATAAAACACTGATGAAAGAAATCAAAGAGGACACTAATAGATGGAGAAATATACCATGTTCATGGATCGGAAGAATCAATATAGTGAAAATGAGTATACTACCCAAAGCAATTTACAAATTCAATGCAATCCCTATCAAGCTGCCAGCCACATTTTTCACAGAACTAGAACAAATAATTTCAAGATTTGTATGGAAATACAAAAAACCTCAAATAGCCAAAGCAATCTTGAGAAAGAAGAATGGAACTGGAGGAATCAACTTGCCTGACTTCAGGCTCTACTACAAAGCCACAGTCATCAAGACAGTATGGTAGTGGCACAAAGACAGACATATAGATCAATGGAACAAAATAGAAAGCCCAGAGATAAATCCACACACATATGGACACCTTATCTTTGACAAAGGAGGCAAGAATATACAATGGAGTAAAGACAATCTCTTTAACAAGTGGTGCTGGGAAAACTGGTCAACCACTTGTAAAAGAATGAAACTAGATCACTTTCTAACACCGCACACAAAAATAAACTCAAAATGGATTAAAGATCTAAATGTAAGATCAGAAACTATAAAACTCCTAGAGGAGAACATAGGCAAAACACTCTCAGACATAAATCACAGCAGGATCCTCTATGATCCACCTCCCAGAATTCTGGAAATAAAAGCAAAAATAAACAAATGGGATCTAATTAAAATTAAAAGCTTCTGCACAACAAAGGAAAATATAAGCAAGGTGAAAAGACAGCCTTCTGAATGGGAGAAAATAATAGCAAATGAAGCAACTGACAAACAACTAATCTCAAAAATATACAAGCAACTTATGCAGCTCAATTCCAGAAAAATAAATGACCCAATCAAAAAATGGGCCAAAGAACTAAATAGACATTTCTCCAAAGAAGACATACGGATGGCTAACAAACACATGAAAAGATACTCAACATCACTCATTATTAGAGAAATGCAAATCAAAACCACAATGAGGTACCACTTCACACCAGTCAGAATGGCTGCGATCCAAAAATCTGCAAGCAATAAATGCTGGAGAGGGTGTGGAGAAAAGGGAACCCTCCTACACTGTTGGTGGGAATGCAAACTAGTACAGCCACTGTGGAGAACAGTGTGGAGATTCCTTAGAAAATTGCAAATAGAACTACCTTATGACCCAGCAATCCCACTGCTGGGCATACACACCGAGGAAACCAGAATTGAAAGAGACACATGTACCCCAACGTTCATCGCAGCACTGTTTATAATAGCCAGGACATGGAAACAACCTAGATGTCCATCAGCAGATGAATGGATAAGAAAGCTGTGGTACATATACACAATGGAGTATTACTCAGCCGTTAAAAAGAATTCATTTGAATCAGTTCTGATAAGATGGATGAAACTGGAGCCAATTATACAGAGTGAAGTAAGCCAGAAAGAAAAACACCAATACAGTATACTAACACATATATATGGAATTTAGGAAGATGGCAATGACGACCCTGTATGCAAGACAGGAAAAAGGACACAGATGTGTATAACGGACTTTTGGACTCAGAGGGAGAGGGAGAGGGTGGGATGATTTGGGAGAATGGCATTCTAACATGTATACTATCATGTAAGAATTGAATCGCTAGTCTATGTCTGACGCAGGGTGCAGCATGCTTGGGGCTGGTGCATGGGGATGACCCAGAGAGATGTTGTGGGGAGGGAGGTGGGAGGGGGGTTCATGTTTGGGAATGCATGTAAGAATTAAAGATTTTAAAATTTAAAAAATAAAAAACAAACAAAAAAAAAAGATGAAAAACTCCCAACTTAAACAGAACATAGGAATTATTGGAAGGATTTCAAAAATATCTTGAGGTAGATTGGACTTGCTTTCCAACAACATCTGTGTGGTTAAAAAATGAAGAGCTGATGATCATTGGGTGATTCCTTAGAAGTGATTGCATGAACCAAGGTAGCTACCACTCCAAAGGGAGGAAATTCTCATTAACTCATCCGTCCTGTATGAGGTTCCTCCAGGCAAGGATCTGCCTAAGAGGTAATTAAAGACTGGGATCTGGGGCTCAGGTGTAAGTTCAGATATAAGCATTAAGGAGCTTCTCAGGTGGTGCTGGTGGTAAAGAATCTGCCTGCCAGCGCAGGAGATACAAGAGACTTGGGTTTGATCCCTGGGTGGGAAAGACACTCTAGAGAAGGAAATGGCAACCCACTCCAGTATTCTTTCCTGGGAAATCCCATGGACAGAGGGGCCTGGAAGGCTACAGTCCATGGGCTCGCAGAGTCGGATATGACTGAAGCAACTTAGCACATAAGCAAGGAGCATAAGCGTTAGATGGACTTTGAGGTCAAGGAGGTAGATGAGGTCATTGCAAGGAAAGCAGAGACCAGAACAACTGTGGTACAAACTGAAGACCAGCTGGCATTTAGACCTTGAATATTAGCCACATGAATTCTTCCATCTTTCCAGTGTTTTATGATGGATTTTTAAATCTAATGTCAAATTTTATAACGTATTATTTCTGTTCTCTCTGGGTAAATTACGGAGTCTGATGATCCTGGACTACCATTTCCTCAGGGCCGCCGCAGCCACGGGGTGGTGGTGAGTGGCGCCCCCTGCAGACGGGCATGTGCTGTGCAGGCGAGCCCTCCCATACCTCCAGGCTGAGCCCACAGTTCAGAGTTGGTTCTATACCTCCAGGCAGTTGAGTCTTCAGCCCCTGAGGGAGAAGGACACTGACACGGGGGCCCCAGGACCCTGGCATTTATTATGAAGTAAGAGCAGCAAATGGGTTTGTTGGTGTTTGGATTATTTTTTATTTTATGTATTAATTAATTTTAAGGTATTAGCCCAATAGATCAACTAAAGTTATAAGTTAGAGAAGACAGTAGGGGTTCCTCAGCCTAGTAAACCTGAATTGGAATAACTGTTTCTAAACCTTACTACCACCATCATAGAAAATGTAATATTGCATAATATAGTATGATGTCATCATAAATTCTTAATACAGGGGTAGAATGTGACATTATGATATGCGTGCATGCATATGGGCACAGTCGTGTCCAACTCTGCAACCCCGTGGACTGTAGCAGCCGGGTTCTTCTGTCCGTGGGATTTCCTAGACAAGAATACTACAGCTGGAGTGGGTTGCCTTTTCCTACTCCGGGGCTCTTCCTGACTCAGAGATTGAACCTACGTCTCTTACATCTCTTGCATTGGCAGGCAGATTCTTTACTACTGTATCACCTGGGAAGCCTATGTTATAATATAACCCAGCCTCATCTAATTAAGTGTATGTTCGATTTGGAGCCTGGTGGGCTGCCGTCTATGGGGTCGCACAGAGTTGGACACGACTGAAGCGACTTAGCAGCAGCAGCAGCAGATCAAGTTTAAAGTCAAGGTCAAGATTAAGGACATGGACTCTGAGGTCAGGCAGTCTGGGTTCAAATGGTCACTCTGTTGGTTACCACCTGTATGATCTTTCCATACCTGAATGTCCTCATCTGTAAAGGACAGTTGTGAAGATGAAATGTACCACCACAAGGAAGGCTCTTAAGACACCTTTGGTGCATCCTGAGTAATTGGTAAAGGTCAACTGTTGCTGTGACTTTATCCAAAGTGGGTCATCCTTTCTCATCCACAGAGCAGGTCAATCTATTGAGGTTTTGTACATCCATAGCTAAGAGAGAGGAAACTGATGAGAAGTCAGTAGCTAACATGTAATCATGATCTATTGTTATCACAGTCATCAATCTTCAGTCTCTCTCAGAAATGGCTGGACACCTTGAGGGTTAAATGTCTGTTGTTCTGATCAGATAGACATTGACATATGTTTCTATTTTCTGAGATGAAGTGCTTTTATTTCTGTTCAAGAGCTGGTAATGCATTCTCTAAAGAACTCATTCTTCTGAAAATTTGTAATTTTGTGTGATTAACTAAGGATGAAGCAGTGTATCAGAATTTAAATTTCCAACTCCATCAAGATTTATAGTCAGAAAATCACATGGCACTTACAGGAAAAGGAATATTTGTAGAAAGGGTTTTCTCCTCCTTACGGAGTGCTAAGTGATTCCATTACACACTCCCGTAGATTTTTCTTTAGAAGCTGAATTGCTGTCCAGCTTTATTTAAAAATCAACCTCAAAATCCCAGAGTAAAATTTTGGGGTCCAAACCTCATGCATATTTATCTTTAGGAAATTGATAGGGATGTTAGAAATTTGCAATGAGATAAATAATTGAGTTGAAAGGAGGCTTGGGATTAAAAATTTAAAGAGCTTGCTTAAAACCATTTGACCAGATAGTCCTTGAACTTCTGAGAGCCTGAGTTTTGTTGAGATGAAATGAACCGAATCTGGGAGGCCTTTTGGGTCAAGTCTCTGCTCCAGATGGATGCTCGTAATTGAAGTCTTGCGGAGAACACATAAAATCTTGTTTCCCTGGTTTTCAATCTTTAATCACAAACGTTTCCATCTGAGCAATCCTCAAATTAGAATCATAGGCTTTTAGAGCTGGAAGGGGGCATCGAAATGATTTAGAGCAAGGCTTCATTATATGGAAACTGAGGCATGACATTTTGGTTAATGTAAGGCCAATCATTTTTTAAAATTTATTTATTTATTTATTTTTGATGGCTTTGCTGCTGGTCTTTGCTGCTGCACTGGCTTTCTCTAGTTGCGGTGTGTGGGCTTCTCATTGTTAGCTTAGCTTCTGTTGTTGCGGGACATGGACCCCAGAGTGCTCAGGCGTCAGTGGTTGTAGCTCATGGGCTCTAGAGCACAGACTCAGTAGCTGTGATGCACAGGCTTAGTTGCTCTGCAGCACATGGAATCTTCCTGGACCAGGGATTGAACCTGTGTCCTCTACATTGGCGGGCAGATTCCTCTCTGCCTGTACCACCAGGAAAGTCCAGGACAATAGTTTGTATGTCATCACTCATACATTTTCTTTGACATTAGCTTCTCAAACAAAAGCAAAGCATAGTATAGTTAGAATCTGCCAGAAAGACATACTTTGTATTGACCAGTTCTGTACAAATTGGCTATTCATTCAGATATTGGCCCCAAACCTTCAAACTGTTTGGAGTGCAGGGGAAAGCTATTAAGTAATAACATCATTTTTATACTCATTAAACAAGTTTATATCAATTTCGTTGGCCTAAACGGAGCTGGGGTGGGATGCTTGCATAGTGATGTATGGGTGTGTCTATTCCCTCTTCCTTAAGCAAAGGCATTCAGTAAAAATGCAAATGAGGAAAGAACACTTACATATCAGAAACATGAAAAATTATAACTAGAGAAATACAAGGTGGGGGGAAAACAAAGACCTGAAATAAGAGAAAGGACAGATAGTACCTCCATCCAACAGATGAGGACGTCAAATTTCAAGGATACTAAGCAATTTGTCATCCGGTAAGTGAGGGCCTTGTTAAAATGCAGGTTCTGACTCCATAGGTGTGAGGTAGGGCTGAGGATTCTCATTTCTGACAGCCCTGAAGGATGAATGATGCTGCTGATGTGGGTCTCTTAGCCACAAGGCACCTATTTTATATCCTTCATGCGATCAAAACCAAAAATCAGAACAACATGTCTAAGCAAATGATTTTGTTCTTAAGAATGCTCACCTGTGGCTCTCAGGAAAAGACCCCAATTTGGACAGTGTTGTGAGACAGGACAGGTTTAACCTCAACGTCTTAAACTTCATTTTGTGTTTTGATTGACTTAAGGCTCAGCATGACCCTGAGGGAGCCACTTCTGGGTTTGCTTTTTCTCTGCTAAGACCCAACTCTTAGGAAAAATTATTTTACACTCATGAATGTATGCCCAAGGCCAACTGTGAATACGTTTCTTGGACTATTTGAATGTCATCAATACTCAAATTCCCTAGTTCTAGCACATCGTTTCTCCAAGAGCTGTGTCCATTCTGGATGCCGAGGGATGCTGTCTATCCACAGGTGACCTTGAAGTCCTATCACAGTGGGGGTATTTTACATGTTTAGCTTCCATGAGTTTCCTCTTGAGCATCATCACCCTCAACATCCATTCCCACTGAATTGTGGCTACATGCAATTCATGGCTGCAGTCCTTGCAAGAGAGAATCTCTTTCCTGCTTTATCAGTGTCCATGTATTCCCAGCTGAGTGATGCTAGGACTTAACTCTAGAAATCAGCCTGCTTTCCTGGTGGCTCAGATGGTAGAGAATCTGCCTGCAACATGGGATACCTGGGTTCGATCCCTGGGTTGGGAAGATTGAGTGACTAAAACTTTCATCAACCTGGTACCTAGGAGAGGAGGTGGGAGCATATCTCGAAGGAGGTAGGTATCTTTCTGGGGAGAGGGCTCAGCAATACCTCCCAGCATGAAGGAAGTGCTGGCTTTGTGGGGAATGTTGTCACATCCTGGAGTTCTAGGGGTCAGGGTCTACAGAGCCAAACTCTACTGGAACATCCATCCAGCTGTCCTATCTCATGCTTCAAGGTCTAATGTCCTCTTCCAGGCCTCTAGACTGTCTTGGCTGACTGTTCAGCTCCTCTGGAGCTCTGTGCTTCTAGTGAGTGAGTCTGTTCCTCATCTGAGTCAGATCTTTGATGACAGGCAAGAGGGGCCATTTTGAAAGCATCCAAAAAGGCTTCTGGTTCTGACTGTTACCTTTTTGCTGTTGTTGTTGTTCAGTTGCCAAATCGTGTCCGACTCTTTGTGACCCCATGGACTGCAACCCTTCAGACTCCCCTGTCCTTCACTATCTCCCAGAGTTTGCCCAAATTCATGTCCATTTGGTGATGATGGAGTGGGTGATACCATCCAATCATCTCATCCTCTGCTGCCTTCTTCTCCTTCTGCCTTCAGTCTTCCCAGCATCAGGTTTTTAATTACCACTGGGTTTTTATTTATTTATTTTATTGAAGTATAGTTGATTTACAATGTTATGCAAGTTTAGGTGTATAGCACAGTGATTCAGTTATACATATACATATTATTCTTCAGATTCTTTTCCCTTATGTGTGTGCATGCTAAGTCGCTTCAGTTGTGTCCAACTCTATGAGACCCTATGGACCATAGCCCGCCAGGTTCCTCTGTCCATGGGATTCTCTGGGCAAGAATACTGGAGTGGGTTGCCATGCCCTCCTTCAGGGGATCTTCCTGGCCCAGAGATCAAACCTGAGTCTCCAGTGTCTCTTGCACTGGGAGGCGGATTCTTACCACTGAGCCACCTGGGAAGCCTCTTCTCCCTTATAGGTTATTACAAAGTATTGAGTACAGTTCCCTGTGCTACCTCTAATTGTTTGTTCATGGCCCTTGGCTTCTCATTTTGCTTCTGTGGCGTCTCAATGCAATTTAGCAATATCCAGCCAACTCTACTGTCCTTGTGGCAATTACTCCCTCATATCTTTCCAGCGCCTGGATTGCTGCCCTTGGAGGGGCTTTCCCTATGCCAGGATGTCTTTCTAGGTCACCAACAAAGAACTCTGCAGCAACGGGGTTATTGCTTACATCTCAGTCTAAGTGTGGCAGGCACTGCTCAGGATGGTGTCCTCCTTGGCACCTCCTTGGTCAGTGAAGCAGCCTGGCCCAGGTTTCTTCAGCCCCTGTCTCCTTGAACCAAGCTTCTATCACGTGTGTTAGTTGCAATCCTTTGGACAGCAGACACCAGGAAGGGATCAGACATGCAGGGCAGTGATTAAAGGAGTGCCCAGGGAGGATCATGGGAAGACTCATGAAAGACAGCGAGACACTTGGCCTGGCATATGTGGTGAAAGCAGATGGAAACAGGGGTGGTAGAGGATGGGGCAGAAAGAGAATCAAACCTCAGAGCAGTGCTAGTACCTGGAGCAGCATCCTGGTGGCAAAGTGGACTAAGAGAAGTCCCCAGTCTAGAGGCATGGCCATGCCACCCCCCTGCCCCACTGCCCAATCATTGGCTGGAAGCAGTCCCAGGGGAGCATGAGCCTTGATATTCACATGGTGGGGTCCAAGGGGGGCACCAGTCATGGAGGTCAACTCTGCTTCCCACTGCCACCATCAAGGACTGTAATTGCTTCCTGACTAATAATGAACACTTCTTGAGCATTTATTATAAGCCAGGCACCATGTAAGGAGAAAAATTTCAATTTATCATTCCCTTTCATCTTCCCAATGAGTATAAAGATGATTCCCTGGTTTCAAAATTGAACTGAGACTTGTTCAGTTGCTCAGTCATGTCTGACTCTTTGCAACCCCACAGTTGCAACCCCACTGCAGCATGCCAGGCTTCCCTGTCCTTCACCTTCGTGTCTGACTCTTTGCAACCCCATGGACTGCAGCACGCCAGGCTTCCCTGTCCTTCACCATCTCCCAGAGCTTGCGCAAACTCTTCTTCATTGAGTCGGTGATGCCATCCATCCATCCATCTCATCCTCTGTTGGCCCCTCCTCCTCTTGCCTTCTATTTTTCCCAGCGTCAGGGTCTTTTCCAATGAGTTGGCTCTTCACTTCAGGTGATCAAATTATTGGAGCTTCAGCATCAGTCCTTCCAATGAATATTCAGGGTTGATTTCCTTTAGGATTGACTGATTTGATCCCCTTGCTGTCCAAGGGACTCTCAAGAGTCTTGTCCAGCACCACAGTTCAAGAGCATCAATTCTTTGGTGCTTAGCCTTCTTTATGGACCAACTCTCACATCCATACATGACTACTGGAAAAACCATAGCTTTGACTATATGGATCTTTATTGACAAATTAATGTCTCTGCTTTTTAATATGCTATCTAGGTTTGTCATAGCTTTTCTTCCAAGGAGAACACATCTTTTAATTTCATGGCTGCAGTCACCGACCAAAGTGATTTTGGAGCCCAAGAAAATTAAGTCTTTCACTGTGTCCATTGTTTCCCCATCTATATGCCATGAAGTGATGGGACCAGATGCCATGATCTTTGTTTTTCTTTTATATCTCAATAGAGATGTTAAATTTCTTCCAAATCTTACTCTATTGCAAACATATTTGCTGATATTGTCCTTAGTCATGTTTGAACAGAGCCCTGGCCCTCCATGGACATCCACTTCTCTCCTATGACTGCAGCTGCAAAGCCTTCGGGCAGGGCCACCCAGCCAGGGGTCTGCTATGCACAACTGAGCTGAATGCAGGTAATCAGTGGAAACTTGATAGCTACCATTTTGGCTGCAAGAAGCCCTGTTTGCCCCAGTGAACTAAAGAGACATAATTATTTATTATGTTCGCCCGCCTGGAAACTGTAGGGAACATGATCCAACTCCCATTTTCTTCATAAACTTTCCCTAGGAATTCTAGTTCATAGTGATGTACAATTTGACAATTAGTACTCCCCTCGTTTAATACAATAGTCTTTCAGCAGATTTTGTTGAAAGCCTACTATGTGCTGGGTGCTCTGAAGGAGCGAGGGAAAGGCCAAGTTCTCACTTTGTATTCCAGCAGTGATATATGTACTGTACCCATGAAATGAAATTCCTGTTGGCTTTGTTGCCTTTGTGATAGTATAATCTGTTCTTTGAGAGTAGAGAATCTCTTTGTCAACAACCTCTTTCATAATCCCTGACACCACCCTGAATGCAGTTCAGACCATTTAGTCAAATGAATGTGTTGTCTCTCTCAGGGATATTTGCATTTGAAGTCTTAATTTTATATATAGGAAGAAAGATCTGGGAACAGCCATTGAAGAATTTTTAATGAGGGAGTGGGTGAAGATTTGCTTGTTCCAAATAAGTGAGAAAGGGAAATTCTTTCTCCGTACTTCTGAAATGAAATCTCAGTGAGTTTCAGCTCTGCCTACATTGAAGGAAAGTTCTAGATCTACTGCAAGTTTCCATCCATTCTTGTAACTTCAAAGAAAGTTAAAGGTTTCACTGATTGCAGTAGGTAAAGCTAGCAGCTGTAAATTAAGTATCTGAGATTCAATAGCTGAGTAGCAGTTTATTTCTTACTGATGTCAAGTCCAGTACATGCTTGGCAGGTGGTCTACGTCATGGTCATTCCAGGACCAAGTTTTTAGGCTCTTTCCATTCAGCTGGCAGAGAAGAAGAAGTTCTAGGGTGAAGACACACCCTCTTTCTCACAACTTCCATCTGCAATTGATGTGTATCTTTCTACTCCTGTCCTATTGGTTAGAACTCAGTCACATGACCCCATGTGATGCAAATACAGCTTTGCTTTGTGCCCACGAGGAAAAGGAAACAGGTTTCATCGAACATATAACCATCTCAGCCTCAGAATTTGTACCCTGTTGTTCCAGAATAGCTCAGTAACCTTGGATATTTCTGACAAATGCTTATGAATAATTCACTTTGACACAGCTGAGCAATACCATATGCTGGTTCTATTTGTGCTTCCTTCAATTTTTTCATCTAGGCTACTTGTGTTGTTATAGTAAAAATAATAACAATTCACATTGATTCACATGACATTAAATAAAAATTTCATTTTACAGGTAATTAGTATGGTCTTATGGAAAAGTTAAAGTTTTAGTCACTCAGTGCTGTCAGACTCTTAGTGACCCCGTGGACTGTAGCCACCAGGCTCCTCTATCCATGGGATTCTCCAGGCAAGAATAGTGGAGTGGGTTGCCATTCCTTCTCCAGGGGATCTTCCTGACCCAGGGATCAAACCCTGGTTTCCTACATTGCAAGCAGATTCATTACCGTTGGAGACACCAGGGAAGCCCCAGTTATTTTGTAAAACGGGATTGTGTGCACAAAGACAGTCTAGAGGTAAAATTATAAAAATGTTAATAGTTATCATAAAGGCTATCTCTTTGGAAAAAAGAAACATTTTCCACTCTCTTCTCTGTATCCCTGTATTTTCTGGAAATTTTTAGAATAAGCGTATGTAATTTTAAAGTCAGAAATATTAAACCATTCTAATTAAAATAATAGGGATCAACTTACATATGGCATAGGTAAAAGTATCAGTACTTCCACGTGCTTTATTTTATGGTTCTTGGGGTCAGGAAGGCAGGTGTTGGAGCATTATGCCCATTTTGCAAATGAAGAAACTTAAACACAGGTGGTGAAAGCAGTTTACCCAGAACAAACAGCTAGAAGTAGCCAGTCTGGGACTTGAACCCAGATCATGTCTTTTTAAATTCTGTGTTTTTCCCATAATGTCAAGAGCCCGGAAGTGGTTTCAGGAGCCTGGAAGTGAAATATTGTGCTATTGAATGTTCAGGTTCTTGGTTATTAAAGAAGAAAAACACACAGAAATGTGTCTGAAGGACTCTTCCAGAGCAACTCATAGAAACCAGAGAATTTTCACTGTGACTTTCCCAATGACGTGATGCAGAACTAGGAGAAGGAACGTGCCCAGTGCCTTTAGGTTTTTTGGAGGGAGGGCTTTTTGACAGGGAAATTAAAATGGCCTGTCGCCTTTGTCACCTCCATCCCCTTGGACGGAGTTTGTTATCTCGGCCCTGGGCAGCTCTTTTTATAACAGGGAACGAAAAGTTTCTAGGCTATCTCATTTGTGCCACATCTGATCCAGATGGCTTTGCACACTCCAATTTTAGTTCCTATTTTGTTTTCACCTCTCAGGGTAAAAAAGAACAGCCTGTAACATTGCTGTGGAGAGATTTCTGGAGCACAAAGCGCACGGTGAGTGCGCAGGAAAGGCCACACTGTCGCTGCCGCTACTCTGATGTGCTAACTGGCCTCTTAGTGCCACAGCCACCATAGTCCTCAGCCTGTGAGGGGAGAGGGGCGTGGTTTGGTCAGGGGTCTATTTTAGGGGCATCTGGTGGGATCCAGAGAAGATGATTGGCATGCAGATTCTTAAAGATGTTCAATGAGGCTGGAAGTCTCATTAAGAAAGTTTCTCCAAGACTCACAGACATGGAAAACAGACTTGCCTTGCAGTGGGGAGGAGGAATGGGAGAGAGAAGGCTTGGAAGTTTGGGAGGAACAGATGCAAAGCTATTATATATAGAAAGGATAAACAATAAGGTCTTACTGTATAGCGTGGGGAACTATATTCAATACCCTATGATAAACCATAATGGAAAAGAATATGAAATATATATATATATATATTTATAACTGAGTCACTTTTCTGTATAGCAGAAATTAACACTATGTTGTAAATCAACTATACTTCAATAAAATCAGTATTTAAAAAATAAAAGAAAGCTTGTTCATAAGCTGAAGGGCAGAGAGGAAGAGAGAACCACTTCCTAGGAACTAGCATTTGGACTGGGCTGGAAACAGTCATCATGTGACCCAAAGGGTATGTTTAAGTGGAAGCTAATGACAAGTACGGTTAGAGCTGAATAAACTGGTCCAAAGACATCCAGTTTTTATGTCACTTGCCCCAGCCTCCCAGTGCCTCTCATTCTCACTGCCTTTAATCATCTTCTTATCACTACTGCATAGGATATGCTCTCTTCAGTCTTTCCAACAGAGCAATGCTTTTTCCTGGTTGTGTTCCAGTTAGTCTTTATTTACTCCAATAAGCTTAAATCTAGATTTAGCCTCTCCTGGTAATAATTTGAGGATGCTGGTCTAGAAGAAAAGCACTTGTGCAATTATTTGATTTGCAAGCTGAACTAAAAAAATTTTTTTCTTCCATGAAACACCATTATTACTTGAAAGAGTGACTGACAAACTATGATTATTCAGATTTGAATATTTGGCAGATATTTCCTGACGAATGAACAAAGCGAGCCTGTCATTCTGAGAAAATAAACTGACCATCTTTGTTGCCAATGCTAACATTAGAATTTTGTAGAATATGTATCCGACCCTATAAGCTGGATCACTTCCCAACACTTGAAAGACTTTGTTGATAAGATTGATAGTGATATTAATAAATGTGATTTTTAAAAATATTTTCTAATAAATTGTGTCATTGTTAGGAAAATGTGCTGAACTTGATGTATTAATATTTTCCACATGACCTAAGTATGATATTACAAAAATGTGCATGGGCAGAAGTTCTATTCAAAGTGTAAGACAGACCAATGGAGCAGGAAACTTCACTGTTATGTTTTCAGATTCTACATTCCAACAGAGCAAATTTTAAAGCACCATGGTGGTTGTGGTGGTGTCACATTATTTTAGGTGGCAGAATCATTTTGGCCGTAAGAAGATTTTCTCTATTATTTTGGAAGAGCCCCCTGAGAGCCAGGGCATAATGTATACTAAAACCAAGGAAATCAGACCTTGACTTTCATCTGCTCAAATGCTGTGGCCAAGCAGAGTCAAGGGGTAAATTCTCTGGTCATGGGGTGTCTGAGTGTCACAAGGGGCAAAGGAGGATGCATGTCATCTTCTCCAGATAAAACCTAGTATTTCTGACCCTATTCTTGAAACTTAGTTTGAACAGGAGGACACTCCAGAAATGCCTCCTGGCTAATTGATTGTCAAAAACTTGCAAGAATCACGATAGCAATGATTCTCCGAAGAGGCATGAAATGAAGCATGCATATAAGCCAAGAACGTTTCAAGCTCTGTCACACTGGCCATTTGTCGTGGGAATTAATTTGGTTCTATCATTTGTAGATCCTTCGGGAAGTCAGAATTAGAGAGAGAAGCCATGATGGGCTCTAATTTCTAGAAGAGAAATTTCAGGCAGATGTGTGCACCAGATGTTACAGAACAGTGACAGTTTCCAAGCATGTTTTTGTGACTTGAAGTTTTAGTAATTCAAACCCTCTGTTTATGGAGCGAAGATGATGTGACCTGAGTGTGAGGGAAAAAGCACATGTCAGGGAGAATTTGTGCCAGTGTGGGGAAGGAGGCAAGGCTTGACTGTGAGGAAATGGTAAGGAAACAGTGTCCTTGATCCTGTTTCTGAGGGGGCTTAGAGCCTTCAGAGAATTCAAGGAGCCACCTGGGAAGCTTCTCCATCTCTATACATTATGCAATGCATGTAGGGTAATGAAGCCTTATATGTTGCTGTTAAACCTGAACTCCATATACATTAAATGCGACTTCCTAATTCAAGAAATAGTCAGTTATACTAAAAATACACAGAAATCCCTTTAGAAACCTTTTAGATTTCTCCCAAGAAAGTATGGCATTCCCACACATCTGTGAAAACAACTGCCACTTGGATAATAATTATACTATATTTAAGATAGATAACCAACAAAGACCTACTGTAGAGCACAAGGAACTCTACTCAATATCCTGGAACTACCTAAGTGGGGAAAGAATTTGAAAAAGAATAGATACATGTATACATATAACTGAATCATTTTGATGTACACCTGACACTAAGTGAAAGTGAAGTCGCTCAGTCATGTCTGACTCTTTGCGACCCCATGGACTGTAGCCTACCAGGCTCCTCTGTCCATGGGATTTTCCAGGCAATAGTACTGGAGTGGATTGCCATTTCCTTCTCCAGGGGATCTTCCCAAACCAGGGATTGAACCCTGATCTCCCACATTGTAAACAGACACTTTACCATCTGAGCCACCAGGGAAGTCCTGAAACTAACCTGAAACTAACACATTGTTAGTTAATGTTAGTTGAATTGTTAATCAACTCTTCTCCAATATAAAGCACAAATTTAAAAAAAAACAAAGAGTACTTATTTTGTAGAACTACTATTAGGATATGAAATAGAGCTATTAAAGTTTGCTTTATAAAATATGCTGAAAACAAAGAAACAAACAGAGCAAGTCAGAAATTCCAAGGAGATGGGTTACTAACACATACTCCCTGAAGAAGCATAGTTAGATACCAAAATGCTCAGGCTTGCCTCTGTTTGGCTGGTCTTATCACAGAGGTACCCTTGTGGCCTTGAGAGCCTGTCAGTCTCACTCAGGAAGACCTCATTTTATTTTTTTATGCTGATTTTCATGTTGTATAAATTGTCATAATTCAGGGTCATTGCCAAGCACTAGCACACATGTTTAACCTTTAAGGTTAAAAGCATGTGGCCTCTTAGGTACTCACTCATCTGCTACTGCCCTCCAGTTATCCAACTGGGATCCTGGGAGGGGGACCAGGGAAAAGAAACCCCATGGAATTTTCCTGGGTGTCAGCAGAGTGCTCTGCAGAGAAGCAAACCAGCATGAAGACCTTGCAGATTGAAGAGAAGAGGGAAGTGGCAAACTGGGAGGGAAAGGGGCAGGAGAACTGTGGATTGAGAAGGAAAATTAAATGTATATATTGAGTTGGCCAAAAAGCTCATTCGGACTTTTCCATAAGATGTTATAGAAAAATCTGAATGAAATTTTGGTCCAATCGAATATTTACCAGGAGCCTAGAGCTGTAGTAATCTGTTAAATTAATCTCCTCGTTTTATTTATTCTGGTTCTCAAATAATTAGTGTTTTCCAATCATGCCTTAAGCTTTCCAGGCTGGCTTTGTTTTTTTGACCTTGAATTGACCTCACCAATTTCCATGCACAACTTCTGTCTCACTCACTCTTGCCTTCAGAGAATTCATAGACACCCGTTGGCCCTTGACTGACTCATTACACTTTCACCTTCGCAATAACCTTCTTTTCAGATTGCCACGTCTTCTGTTTGTTTCCTCAGAAATCATTCACTATCTGGATGTAACTGAGATTATCACTATTTGTGTATCATTTGGGAGCATCATTAGCACTTGAAGATGTGCAAAGCTTCTCGGATTAAGAACCTTGACTTTTTTGCCATGTCTAGACTGTTTCCTCCACTTTACTCTTTTCCTCAGTGTGGGAGAATTTACTGTAGGTTTTGTGATCTTCTGAAAGATTTCACCAATTTCTCCTGTACATGTGATCTTTAAGGCTTTCTTTGCTTCTCTTTGCTTCAGTTTAATTCTGCTGGAAGGGTTTTCCTTACAAAACTCTCTCCCGAGGCAGCAGGCAGAGCTGGGTAGCTTCTAGAAGGGACTCTTTCTGCTACCTTAGAAAGCTGAATCAGTCACCTACCTACCTTCCTCTGTCCCATCTCCAGGCTCACCTACGAGGCGCTTCAGTATCTGCTGCTATGTATTTAGTGCTCTCCATGTGTCTGACACTGTTCTCAGTATTTTATATGAATTAAAGCCAGAAGACAACCTTGTAAAGTAGGCATAATTACAGGTACTACTTCCGTTTTATAGATGAGGAAACTGAGAACCCCAAAGACATAATTAACTCCCCAGGTGCCAGGGTCCAGCCCCCACAGGATCCAGGGGAACTTGAAGGGAAAAAGGCGTCGGCGATTGATTTAGAGAGAGATAAGGAAAGAATATTATAGATGAGAAAATAGAGGAGAGAAAGAGGCTGATATTCCTTGGTTTACATAGAACGCCAATAAAACTTCAAGACAAGAAGTTTGCCCTGTTCACGGAGGCCACAGGTGCCTTCCCGGTCTCCCAAGGGAGTGAAGACGCAGAACGTCTTCCTGTTCAAGTCTTAGAAACCCGGGCAGATAAGTGAACGCAGGGAGCCTCTATGCTCCAAGAGATCAGCCTGAAAAAGAAAGTAAGAGAGAAAAAAGAGAAAAAGAAAAACACGGGGTGACCAAGCTTCTTCAAGCGAGGCCCATTGTTTTTATTTTCAAAAGGGTCTTTTATACCTTCACTTGTACATAGAGGGGAAATGAAAGATGCAAAGTCATACAGAGTCAGCCCAAACATTACATCTGTTTTGTCTTTATCAATATCAGGATTTTTTCTGCAAACCTTTCCCATAAACAATATTGTGTACATTATCTTCTGGCCTTGGAGGCCTGTGAACATTTTATGACCCTCTTGATAAAGGCTTCTCAACCAGAAAACTTATTTTCCCTTGAAATGTTTTTTCTTATATTTCTAATCTATGTCAGCCTCAAAAAGTATTAAACAAGTTACATTTCTCAGGAAGCAAAGGTGCAGTGAGTTACAAGAAAGAACCAATTAGCTCAAAAGTCTGATACGGTTAATTTCAAGGCTACACTTGTTTTTCTTACTTTCCAACTATGTTAACTAATGCACTCCCAGGTGCAGAGTGGATAAGGGATATGCGAACTTAGCAACAAGCATTGGCCCAATAATGAAATCCTACATTAGCACTACTTTAATAACTTTTAACTCTTTGAAAGGCTCTATGTTTTAGGCTTTCCATGCCTCTCACAGTTGGGAGGATGTAAATAATCATATGCGTAGCTGCAAGGGTCTGAATACCTGCCAAGCAAGCTATAATGCTAACAGAAGGGTTTTGATTGGAAATATTCTTCTCATGTCCAGAAGACTTATTAGCTATAGCCCTAAGTTGATTTTCTCCAGAGAAAGGTGGTCAGGGTTAGCCCCCTGTTAATGTCAGAGGAGTTGGTGAAAGTCATGAAATAGTAAAACAGACAGATTCTGGTTTTGGGGTAGATGCTTGAGAAAGCCTAGGGAGCCCATTGAGTTCTGAAGCCTTGCTTAACAGTTCTCTTCCACATGACTTTTGTCATGGGTGGGATCTCCCGTGGTGGATCCCGGCACCAGGGTCATAGAGCTCAGAGGTAGAAGAGTTGGGGTATGAATGCAAATGACCTGGCTCTCCTATCAGGACTTTTCACTGCTGCATTTTTAGGTCAATACATTTAAATCTGCTTTTTCTCTGTTGTCCGCAGAGTTGGTCTCAGTTTGCATTTCATGTTGATCCGGTCCCGCTACTTCATGAAAGCTTACTTTGACTCACTACAGAAACAAAATATTTTCCTAAGAGGAGGATACTGACAGGGGAAACACTGGGAAATGAAACTAAAGAGCTACTTATTTTATGGAAGGCTTGAACTCTTGGAGGACAAACTTGATCTGTATAAAAAGGAGATGGTTTTGATCGTAATTGCTTATAAAAGTACTAGAAAAATGGGTGATAAGAGTGTTAGCAGATCAGTCACCAAAGTGCAAAGATATCTAACAGAAATATAGGCTCACTCATCTGAATTAGACTCCACTAGTGGCAACCCACTCCAGTGTTCTTGCCTGGAGAATCCCAGGGACAGGGGGGCCTGGTGGGCTGCCGTCTATGGGGTTGCACAGAGTTGGATACGACTGAAGTGACTTAGCAGCAGCAGCAGCAGCAGTTTATTCACAAATACTCTGCACCAGGGGGAAACCAAACTAGGGAAAAGCAGTGAGCAAAAGAGCCCAAATCTCTGTCTTTAGTGAATTTACCTGCTCATGGGAATACAGATAAGATAAATAAGGTGAGTCAGTATAGCATATAGTATGTCTGACGGCGATACATGTCATGGACATGAAAGAAACAGGGAATGATGACGGGGTGGTGATTTAAAGATGGGGTGAAAGAAGCCACCCTGGGAAGGTGACATTGGGGGAAGACCTAGAGGAAGTGAGACACGTGAATAACCAGTGGAAGCTTGTCTCGGGGAGGTGGGCTCTGAAGTTCAAAAGCCTTGCGCGAGAAAAATGCCATCATGTTTGATGAATTACAAGGAGCCTGTGTGGCTGAAGCAGAGAGAGCAACGGGCGAGTAATGAGATCTGGATATTATGAAATCTTCAGCCCATGATTAGGACTTTGATGGAAAACAACTCTCCCAGAAGCATGCCAGATAATGAAAATTTATTGAGAGGCCCCTCCTTAAAGATGCAGAGAGTATATAATAAAAGCCACTGCGGGAACTATCCTGTAAAAAATGGGATAGCTATGGACAGATGGGGAAAATCAGAACAATGCACTTCAACCCTTATTAGGTGAGCAGCTTCCTTTATGTCAGAGTTGATTTTATCAGCTTGAACTAGAAAATGACAACTGTAAACACCAAATAAAATATAAAAAACAACTATCTGAGGCAATGACGAATGGTCAGAAGAAGAAGAAGCTGGAGGGGAATGCACCATTACAAGAAGGTCATTATACCGATTCTTATTTTATGCATCCTTGCCCCATGGGGCATTTCCCAGTTCTTAGGGAGCAATGCAGATAGAGTTCGAGCAGAAAACCAGGGTCCTATTGGCCTGAGGAGTCAGAAGATGGAGACTGAGACTGCCAGAGTTACTAGAAGCTGATTGAGAGAGGAGAGGAGTGATTCTGGGAAGGAGAACCATGGGGGAAGATTCCGAATTTGTATGTAAACCCCCTTAAATCTCTGCTGACTGTTGGTCTGGATAAGGTTAAGATTACAAGAATCCAAGAGGAGGAAGTAGCTGGAGAGTTAAAAGACCTGAACACGTATTTCAGCAACTGCCATCACAGGGGTGTAGAGGCTTCTGAATCTTAGGAAGATAGACGTAGACAGTACCCTGGGTTGTTGTTTAGTCGCTCAGTCATGTCTAATGCTTTGTGACCCCGTGAACTGCAGCACGCCAGGCTTCCCTGTCCTTCACCATCTCCCAGAGTTCACTCAGACTCTTGTCCATTGAGTTGAGAATGCCATCCAACCATCAAAACCCCAAAGGACTAGACCATGGGAGTAAAGACCATATCTTTGGGTTAAAAAATCGATCCTAGGACAAGATAGAAACAGGGCTAACAAGCTGTCAAGCCGCAGCATTAAAACAGGAGGGAGCTTGGATTTCAAAGGACATGTCGGTGTGATCTGTAGAGTGAGTGGGTT
This sequence comes from Capra hircus, assembly GCF_001704415.2. Lineage (NCBI taxonomy): Eukaryota > Metazoa > Chordata > Mammalia > Artiodactyla > Bovidae > Capra > Capra hircus. The sequence continues at coordinate 38,852,945 of NC_030831.1, read as the reverse complement.
GTAGAAAGTCAGGAAACAAGCTCAGACAGAAGCGGAAGGACCAGATCATGTGGAGCCTCACAGGTATGGTGAAGATTCTGCTTTTTATTACGATGTGATCAAAGCTATGGGATGTCCTGAGGGAGGCAATGACATAGTCATATTTGGTAAAAATCATCACTTAGCCTCCTCTGTGGAGACTGGGCTATAGGAGTGAAAGTGAAAGCCAGTTGTCCAGGTGAGATGATGCTATTATGACTAGGATAGTGGAGAGGAGAGGTGGTGTTTGGTTCATGCATTGAAGGTCGACAGAACTTTAGGAGGGTTGCATATGGATGAGAGAGAGAGAGAAATCAAAGAGGATTATTTTCTTTAGATAATTATTCATTTATTTTTGGCTGTACCGGGCCTTCATTGCTGCCCGGGCTTTTCTCTGGTTGGCGGCGGGCAGAGGCTACTCTCTAGTTGCAGTGCTTGGGCGTCTCACTGCGGTGCCTTCTCTTGTTGAGGAGCACGGACTCCAGGGCGCATGGGCTTCAGCAGCTGCAGCAGAGATCCACCCATGTGTCTGGCACTGGCGGGCAGATTCTTTACCACTGAGCCACCAGGGAAGCGCTCAAGGATCATTCTTTACATGCCCTGGCTTGGAAATGTTTATCCCATTGGCTTAAGGCAGATGGCAACAGGCAGGGGCACACAATCCATCATACTTCCCTAAGATGGAGACAGCACTGGAGGGTGGCTACATAAAGCACACATCTCCCCCACATTTTACACTTCATCTTATGTTACAGCTGACCCCACTGTTCAGTTAAATGCACATGAGAACTGTACCTTGTACACAAGGTGGGAGTGATCTCAATTGTTACTGATAACTATAACTAACAGCCAATATAAATATTATCAAGAAGAAGATAGAAACACTTGGTAGCATCTTTGTCAGAATGCTGGTTAAATAGCACCTTTAGGGCCAAGGCAATGTTTGAACCTAACAGGCAGCAAGGTGAAATGTTCCATGAAGAAGTGAATAGTGACTTTAAAAGTTTTATATCCTGGGAGCAGAAAGGTGGGGTTTGCTTTCCTAGCTTCCAGTTTCTTCTTTTGTAGACCAGCATCTAAAGCATTCCTACAGGAAGTTTTAGAAATGCATTTCAGAGGCACCTTTAGCTCCTGTGAATCTTACCTACAGCCCAACGTGACTTTTGTAATTTTCCCTGTAAATGCTTGTTATTTCACCTAATATCTCACATCAGGGCCAGTGAATCTAGTACTTCTGAGTTTAGTGAAAGGCGAGTGTTATCCAGAAGCTTGGCAAACAGATAACTTTCCCAATAAATTTCTTTTACACTTTGATTCTTCACTCGTGCATCGGGCACAGCCCAAGCATCCTTCTACTTCCCGTCTTCCATACAAGCTACCTCAACCCCCTCCTGTGGTTAGTATTGCTTCAGCTCAAGGTCAGTTCCTTGGGGGAACCATTGCATCTTGTGTTTTCCCCCAAAACTTTGGCTCCTGAATGACTTGGGCTTCGGAAATACATACTTTTCTGAGAATGACATAAACAACCTGTTTGTCGTTTCTATTCCTAAAATAAAATGCTACCCATGGAGAGTCAACACAGAAACAAAAACAAGAGAGAAGGTAATTCTGGGGCCTTAGACAGTGTGCTGTTGCCTGACACAGAGCACCGCCAAGCTAAAGGCTCACTTTCCTTGACCTGCACATTGAGAAGTGAGCTTGAACTAGATTGGGAGAAGAACCTCCCCGGCCACCAGGAGATACGGTACTAATCCTGCTCCCTGGGGAGAGATGCATCCAGCTACTCACTGGTGCTCTTACCACAGAGCCCAACATGGTCCCAGAATGAACCCTCTGGAAAGTAATCAAGACATTCTTCCAGGTCAAGAGCTTTGTTCTCCTCATAGTAGGCTTTTCCTGGGAGAAATAAGTGCCCATGAATGAGCAATATGAAAACAAATCCATCAACAGCATTTGACTCAGAAGCCTAAGTGCTCCTGTTTTGATATGCTTGTCTTGAAATTGCTGTGCAGTCTTGTGGACTCCTCTTTACCCAGGAGGGAGTCAGAGAACATAGGAGAAAGGACAACTCTGCCAAAAGTAACAAAAAGACAGTTAAACCTGACAATCGAAATCCTAGTGGATTTGCTTTTTAATTCTCCTTCCCTTGAAATGAGAAATGTTAGCATGTGAATAAATGTAACTCTGAGGTAATTTTCTTTTCCATGAAGTTCATTCATATGTTCATTTATACACTCAACAGTTACACGTCACTGCCACTGGGTCACTGGTAAAGACTTTACCCCTGTACCCAAGCAGCTTGTAATTCACTGCAGCCAATGTGCAAATGCCCTCTAGCTGTTGAAGATGGTGAAGTAAGGTATCAGGAAGAAGAAAACATAGGACCTTCCGGGTGGTCTGCTTCTCTTGTGGCTCAGCTGGTAAAGAATCCACCTGCAATGCGGGAGACCTGGGTTTGACTTCTGAGTTGGGAAGATCCCCTGGAGAAGAGAAAGTCTACCCACTCCAGTGTTCTGGCCTAGAGAATTCCACTGGGGTCCCAAAGAGTCAGACACGGCTGAGTGACTTTCACTTCACTTCCCTGGTGGTCTAGTTGTTAAGAATCTGCCTTCCAGTGCAGGGGATGTGGGTTCAATCCCTGGCTGGAGAACTAAGATCCTACATGCCATGGGGCAGCTATTAACATAAGCCCTCAGGCTGCAACTATTGAGCCAACACTGTAGAGCCCACACAACACAACTAGAGAAGCCATGAGCCATAGTAAAGGCCCAGCCAGCCGAAGAAGATGATATAAATACGCAGTGGCCACTTAAGCATACCTACCTCTATTCCAACACAGCCCTTGTAGAAGGGAAATGGAAGAGAGGAAGGAAAGAGAGAACATGGGGGAAAAAGCAGTATGAGTGTAATGGAGGCAGGGTGACTGCTAAGGGAGGCCGCACTGGAAAGAATTTCTTGTGGGATGAGGCCATGTCCTCTTCCACAATTCAGAGTTGCCTAATGTCTGCAGGGTGCTGCAAAGATTCCTTGCCTAGAACTGTAAGCTGTCGAATGCAGGGATCCTCTGTCTCCAGCGACCATTATAGCCCTCAAGACAATGAATGTAGTATCTGTACAGTGTCATCCACATGATAAGGTGTGAAAATTCACCATGTATTTTGATTCCATTGGCTTCAAACAATAATGCTCTACTATAATTTAGGGCAGCCCGTTTTACTGTTACAAAATTTTCATTAAAAGACATTATTTTGCAATTCTCTGGATTCTATTTTAGCCACCCTATTTCGTCAAAAAATTTTTTTTAAATTAGAACTAATACCCAATTTGTTTACTGGAAACTTTTCTACCTTCTAGACTCCAGGTAATTGATGTTTTCCCATCCAGTGGCATTCTCTGTAGGTGGTTGTATGAGTTAGTTGATAGTTGTGTTCGTATAATCCCTAAAACTGGTTATCAGTTATGGTAAGTGATAAGGAATTTTCCCTGTTTCTATAGCAACATAAACCCTGGAGATGTTTTCAGCAAGTCTATCTCCTAAATGATTCCCTGTTTGTGACTTGGGAAGCTAAAGAAGATCCATTGGTTCAATTAGTTTACTAAAAAGCTGTTTAGTGCACTGATGTAAAAGATAACTGAAACACTGATAGAGCATTCCCATGGCTAGAATTTAGCAACAGTTTATTGAACAAATGGTATGTGAGAGATGCCGAACTAAACTCTTTGAGAAATGCAGATGAATTACGTAAGAGACCTACTCTTCTCAAGGAACCTACAGTTCAGTGGGAAATGCTGGGAGGAAATGAATGTCGGAAGGAAGTGAATGGAGGAAACAGCAAGAAAATTTCAGGGGGAAAAAAGAAAAGATAAGTGCATTCTGACACATAAATACCTAATGAACCTTTAACAGAGAGGAGTAGTAATTTTTATTAACTTTAGAATCTTAAAATTAATTAAAAAACAATTGACCTAGAATTCTATGCAGCAAAAATATTCTTCAGTATAAGGGGAAATTTAGACATTCTCAGATGAAGGAAAACAAAGAGCATTTGTCACTGGGAGATCTATCCTAAAAAAATGGCTAAAAGAAATTCTCTAAATAGAAAAGAAATGCACTTTACCAAAAAGAAGGAACAATGGAAAGAGCAAAAGTAAGGCTAAAGTTTATTTTCTTCTCCTCTTATTTTCTAAATTATGTTTGATTGTTGAAGCAAAAATTATAACACTGACTGGTGTGGTCCTCAATGTTTGTAGGGAAAATATTTAAGACAATTATAAATTGATGAAGGTAAAAGGACATAAATGCAAGTGAGTTCACTACACTTCATCAAACACATTATTGTGTTTTTTATTTCAAATTCCAGTTGTTTATTGCTGTATATGGGAAAGCAATTGACTTGTGTATGTTAACCTTATGTTCTACAATACTGCTATAATCACTTATTAGTTCCATGAGTTTTTGGTTGATTCTTCCAGATTTTCTGTATACGTAATCATGTCATCAGTGAACAAAGACAATTTTATGTCTTCTCAATATGTATACTTTCATTTCCTTTTCTTGTCTTTTTTGCATTAGCTAGGACTTACAGTAGAATGCTGAAAAAATGGTGAGAGAGAACTTCCTTGCCTTGCTCCTGGTTTTTGCAGGAAAGATTTCTATTTTCTTTCCATTAAGTGTGATGTTAACTGTAGGTTTTTTGTAGATATTCTTTACCAAGTTGAGAAACCTTTTCTTTCCCCTTCTTTCCAATTTTAACATGATTTATTACTACCATAAAACTACATGTAAATCTGTATATGTTCGAGTTTGTTGCTGTTGTTCAGTCGCTAATTCATGTCTGACTCTTCGGGACCATGTGGACTGCAGCACGCCAGGCTTTCCCATCCTTCATCATCCCCCACCGAGTTTCCTCAAACTCATGTCCATTGAATCGGTGTTGCCATCCAACCATCTCATCCTCTGTTGCCCTTTTCTCCTTCTGCCTTCAATCTTTCCCCAACATCAGGGTCTTTTCCAATGAGTCAACTCTTCACATCAGGTGACCAAAGTAATGGAGCTTCAACTTTAGCATCAGTCCTTCCAATGAGGATTCAGGGTTGATTTCCTTTAAGACTGGCTAGTTTGATCTTCTCCCTATCCAATATGTTTAATTATATCATTAATATTAATAAGTATAACACATTTCTTTTAAAAGTTTTATATGTCATTGAAGTCATCACAGTGAAAATTTACTTAGTATATTCATGATAATTTATATAATTCTGAATATCTATAACATTTTCTTTCTACCAAGCTTTTCTTCTTGCCCAAAATATCACATATTTTAAATTTAAATTAATATGCCTGCTTTTATTGCTTTAAGATATTTTCCCCGATAGTAGCCTTTCCTATGCTTGGGATCCTTTATGAGACTTTTTTTTTAACTTCTTAAAATGCTCAGGTTTACAAATAATTTTAAGAGCCATTTTCATGGAGAATTGTCTTAAAGGGTCATCATTTGTTTTTCAGCTGTGCTTGGCATATAGGAAAAATAAAATCTAAGAAACATCATAATAATGGTTTTGACTTTTTGACAGGAGAAGCACTGAAATAATTTGTTTTATGTTTAAAAGTTATTCTTGAATGCTGCTTTAAGAGGGGGTGGATTTTTCCTTTGAAAATTTTCAATAGTATTTCAAATTAACTGATGCTAACCAGCTATTTAAGCCAAATAAAGAACCTCAAGAGGAGAGTTATTGAGGTTTTTTAAAAAATCTGTTTTTCATTATTTCACAATAAGCAAGGCTTAGTATTTGTTTAGAAAGAAATGACATTTTAGAGAGAGAGAGGTTAGAGAGAGCTATGTCTTGTTAGTAGTTTAAATGCATAAACACTTTAAGCAGTAATAATGAGCAATTAAGTAATTGCCTTACAGTGCCTAGACTCTAGTCTTTTTGTATAAGCTCCAGCAAAAACTTGGCTAGAGGGGAAATGGTTTGGTGATCATAGTTCTCAGCCTGAACTCAGACTCAAATCCCCTCAAGAATCAGGGAGTGCGTTATGAAGAAATGCATTCCTGGGTCTCTGGGAATGAGCCTAGATAGTGAGAGCTGATTCTTGTTTCTCCTTCCAGATGTGAATTTGTTGACAGTTAAAATGCATCAAGGCTTCCCTAGTAGCTCAGACATTAAAGCATTCGCTTGCAATGTAGAAGACCCGGCTTCAATCCCTGGGTTGGGAAGATTCCCTGGAGAAGGAAATGGCAACCCACTCCAGTATTCGTGCCTAGAGAACTTCATGGACAGAGGAGCCTGGTGGGCTACAGTCCATGGGGTCGGAAAGAGTTGGACACAACTGAGCGACTAACACACACAAATTGCATCAAGAACCATTACAGCCATACATACGTGAAACCCCCTTAAAAGAAAAAGCATATATTAGGAGTGTTTTGTCTTTCAGGATGGAAGTACAAAGCCCAGGCATAAATGTTCTGTTGTGTGACCAGAGTTTGGTGATTTCCTGGTTCTGGCAGGTCCTTGCTTGTACTGAGAATGTTCCCGGAAATTTGTCCCATTAGGGCAGAGCCATACTACTTGCATTCCTTCATAGTCGTTCTGACTCTTTGTGACCCTTTGGGCTGTAGGCCACCAGGCTCCTCTGTCCATGGGATTTTTCAGGCAAGAATACTGAAGTGGGTTGCAATTTTCCTCCTCCAGATGATCTTCCAGACCCAGGGATGAAACCCACGTCTCCTGTGTCTCCTGCATTGGCAGGAGGATTCTTTACCTGCTGAACCATCAGGGAAACCCAAGCCATACTGAGACATTAAATTAGCTCCTGTACTAAGTAGCCTTCTCTTCAGAATTCTGTAAGCTTGGCTAAATAAACCTGACAGTTTATAGAGAGATAGGTATGTTTTCTCTTTCCACTGTAAGTAACCTACCTGAAAACCAGCAGAAGCCAAAGTTCAAAACGGGATCCCCTGTCTCTATCACCTTCCTATCTCTTCAGGCTATTACTCAACAAGTACATCATAACTGGAGACAGAATTCAAAGTTGTAGCTGGTATACAGTTGTCCCCATCCCTCACACCTTATGCATGAGGAATGCATTCCAAGACCTTCGGTGGATGCCAGAAACTGCCGATATAACTGGGTCCTATATACACTATGATTTTTCCTATACATACATACCTATGATAAAATTATAAATTAGGAACAGTTACAGTATCTGAATTGTCAGCATCACTACCCTTGAACTTTGGGGCTATTGTTAAGTAAAATAAAGGTCATTTGAACACAAGCACCACCATACTGAGACTGTCTGATACCTAGAGAATGGCTACCAAATGACTAATGGGAAAGATGCTCTGGACAAATGAATGATTCAGGGCAAGCGAAGATTTCATCAGGCTACTCAGAAAGGCATGCATTTTAAGCCTGATGAATTGTTTAATTCTGACATTTTTCATTTAATATTTACAGATTGTGGTTGACCACGAATAACAAACCGTGGATAGCAAAAACACGGTTGCAGGGGAGGACTGCTTATTCCTAAACTGATCACATGATCACATCCCTTCACTATTATCTCCTGGGGTCATTACAACAGAAGTGAAATGATTTGGAGTGACAGTATGTTTTTTCCAAGTTCCATTTTGGAAATATATTTCCTCTTCAATCAAGAGAACTTGGCTGTAATGGATTTCATATCTAGGAGGTAGGAAGCTATTTACAAGTAAGTTGCTGTTCATATATACATTTCTCCATGGTCTCTAGGGGTTGAAGTTTTGCAATGGAAATTCTCAATGGTCTATTTGCATCAGAGTTTACAGCTATGTATATTATAGTCTAAAGCCCAAAGTCTAATGAATAAAGAATATTAGAAAGGCTTCACTATGAGGGCTTTGATGGTTTCACAGATCCTCATGCTTGAGGATATTTGGAGAAGTCAGAATTAGGGTGGAAAACGCCAGTGTGGCAGGCAGCAAAATGCTGCTGAGGAGCAAGAACTAGAGAGAACAGACCCCTGAAAATGGCAAAAATCTATCTGTATGCATGACTGATGAGACAGGATTTCCCCAAACGGATTCCCGCCAAAACACTGCAAATAAAATTCATCACATAGTCGATGTGTATAATGTTAAGGTAAGCGCTCAGTTGAAGGCAGCAAGAGGATTTTGAAAAAAAAAAAAGTATCTTAACATTTGTAATTGATCACTAAATGAACACCAGGAATGTCCAGCTTTTTATCCATCTTTTTTGGGGAGGGATGTTAACTTTCACAATTGTTGTCATTTGGTTCTCAAAAGTGGGTTGTTGACTGTTGGATCAATCTCTTTGTTAGACTTTTCCTTTTAAATAGGGTTGTAGATTGGATATTTCGCTAAACACAAGAAAATAGGACCATGTTAATAAAATCTGTTTTCATAGAGGACTCAAAACACAGCAGCAGCATAAAGAAGCATGAAATATCCTTGAGTTATCCCAAAGTGTACATTTTGTTTTGATATGCTTCTCTGTGTTATTGACACTTTCCCTGTATTTTGCAGAATAAAACTGAGGGAAAATCGTCTAAAACTTGAGCCACTGAGGGAAACACCCATTAATGTGAATATGTGGTGAGTGAAAATTGTATATGCTAAACTGTCTTGAAAAACTGGATTATATTTCAGTGATCAAGAAAGAATTCTCTTAACACAGTTTGCATCACTTACAATGTATTTCAAGGCATTAATTAGATGAGAATCTTTCTCTTTTACACAAATTGTAAGTTTAAGTTTATTATTCATCACAACAGAGTCTCTTGAGATAGAGAAAAGGAGAAGCCACCTTATTAATTTGTTAATGGAGGTTTATCATTCATTTCTTTTTTAAAAAATATTTTTGTTTATTTGTTTTGGCTGTGCTGGGTCTTTGTTGCCGCGCGTGCTTTTCTCTAGCTGTAGCGAGTAGGGGCTACTCTCTACTGTGGAGTATGGGCTTCCCATTGCGGTGGCTTCTCTTGGTTTAGAGCACAGGCTGTAGGTGCTTGGGTTTCAGCAGTTGCAGCCCGTGCGCTCAGTAGCTGTGGCTCCCAGGCTTTTGAGCACAGGCTCAATAGTTGTGGCTCATGGGCTGAGTTGCTCTGAGGCATGTGGGATTTTCCCAGATCAGGGATCAAACCCACGTGTCCTGCACTGGCAGGTGGATTCTTTGCCACTGAGCTACTAGGGTAGCCCTATCATCACTTTCATGTTATACCTTTGCTTAATGAGTTTTGGTGGCATCCTTTGTTTTGTATTCTTGTGATATTAAGGGTATCGAATGGAAGTAGAGTTCAGGGGGAGGGGGAGGCTGCATTCTGTGTCATGCGCATCAAGTAACACAAGCTATTGTCTCAATTAGTCAGGCCTTTTCTGCTTTGTCTTCTTGGGGACCCAGCTCAAGACTTACTACATCCAGAGACCCTCAGTGGAATTTATAATTATTCTTCTGTTCTTACGGTTATTAACCTCAAGTTTCTAAATTAAACATTTGGGAGGGAGAAATAGTTCCAAATTTGAAAAAGTTACATAAGTAACACAGAAAACATCCATATATACTGTACCAGGTTTGCTTGCTGTCTATTTACCCATTTCCTTCATCATTTCTCGTATGTTCTGCTCTCTTTTTGTTTTATTTTTTGGGGGAGGGTTGTTGTTGTTTTCCCTTCTCTCTCTGTGTGTGTATATACACAGAGAGAGAGAGATATACATTTATACTGATATACATTTATCTACCTATTATATATATATATACACACACACATATATATGTATATATATACACTCACATGATTATTTTCCTGAGAAATTTGAAAGTAAATTATGTACATTAAGATCTTTTACTCCTAAATGCTTCGTTGATTGGCGATATTCACTTACATAACCCAGTCCAATTCTCAACTTCATAAATTCACACTGATAGGATATTTTTACCTAATCTTCTGTCCAGATTCCAGTCTTGTTGTTTACCTAATAAAGTCTGTTAGAGCCTAATGGTTCCCTCTGAAACAGAACCCAGTGTGGAGTCAGGTACTGCTTTTTGCTATCATGATTTCTTAGTGTGCTTTATTCAGAGACACCTCCACAGCCTTTTTTTTTCCTTTTGTAACATTGACATTTGGAAGAATACACTCCCAAATCTACCTTTTTATTAATAGAACACCCAGCAGTTTATTTTTATGAAATTTCCTCATAACTAGGATGAGATTATACATTCTTGGCCAGAAAACTGCAGAAGTGATGCTGTGTCCTTCTCAAGGTATCACTTCTGAAGGTGAGCAATGTTCATCTATGCCTCATGGGTGCTAGAAATTGGTGAAGGACTGGCCTGATTTCTCCACTGTTGATTTCTCCAACAGTTTGCTTTTCTCCCTTACAATTAATAAGTGGTCTACGAAGAGACATTTTTCGATCACACAAATAACCTGCTCACCAGCACAATTTCCTCCTAGCTTTAACTTCTATGGGTGGTCCTGAGCTGACCCCAGTCTTTCCCACTTTGCAAAGTGATCATTTTCCAGCCCAGCAGCCCCTCCACAAGCTCTTAGCCTTCTACTGTAAACAAGAGCTTTTCCTTATCTGTTCATTGTTGATATTGACTTAGAAAATTTATAACTCACTGTATATCTTAATACTGTCAAAGAAAAGGGGTTTGAATATGTGACTATTCTTAATTCTTTTTTCCATCCACCACCAGCTGTTCCACATCTTTACCATTCATTTCAGTTCTCCATCCCTCCTCTTACCCAGGGTTATCTGGCTTCCCACTTACTCAAGGAAGTTGGGGACATCAGCCATGAATGACTCCACTTCCCTGCTCTCACTTTGCACATAAAAATGTATTCACATATGAATCTATTCTTGTCCACTTTGTGCAAGTCACAGTAGGCAAAGCAGCCTTCCTTATGATTAAAGGCAAATGCTTCATCTCTGGCTAATTTTCCTCTTCTTTTCTCTTTTATCTTATTAAAAGTATGTTCTATAGAATTAATCAAATTCTTGGGTTGATGAAATACTCTGAATTGGTCCATGCCTGGTTTCTTTTCATCTTATCCTTTTGTCTGTATTATCTCTCTCTGTCTTTATCTTCTTCTCTTCCTTCCTTCCCTCCCTATTATTTGTCTATCTATTTTAATTCGTTATGTGCTCCTGTGAATTGATGACCTCTTGTTATAAGATGGTGAGGGACAGGGAGGTGTGATGTGCTGCAGTCCATGGGGTTGCAGAGAGTGGGACATTACTGGGCAACTGAACAACAGCAGCAATGACAACATCAGAAGACGACCAACCATATTGAATTAGGGCCCACACAGTGTCCTTGTGCATGCATGCTTTCATTTCAGTCGTCTCAAGACTCTTTGAGATCCTATGGACCACAGCCCTCAAGCCTCCTTTGTCCATGGAATTCTCTTGGCAAGAATACTGGAGTAGGCCATGCCCTCCTCCAGGGATCTCCCACCCCAGGGATCCAACCCCCATCTCTTTTGTCTCCTGTACTGGGAGGCAGATTCTTTACCACTAGTGCCACCTGGGAAGCCCTCATTAAACCTTAATTCCCTCTTTAAACACCCTGTCTTCAAATCCTGTCACATCCCAAGGCATTAGGAGCTAAGACTTCAACATATGAGCTTTGGGGTGCAGAATTCTCATTCTACTTAGTATCTTACATGAGCCTTTCAACTGGTCTCTCTGTTGACGGCCCACCAGAGCCCTCAATGTTATCCAAATAAACAGACGAGGAACAATTTGTATATGTTAAGTACTCACCACTTTCTTCTCTGCCCACCTGATCATCAGTATCACCGGGATCCGAACTGTCATCTTGGTAGAGCAAGAAAGTGCTATCAGAGGTGATGTCATCTGCACGCATTTTGTGTGCCAAATCCCTTTTCAACTTTATAGTTGCTTACTTTCTATTTTGATGTTTTTGCATTTGAGTCCAACCCAGCCTATAGATTACTTTTAATTTTTTTTTTCTCATTCATGGATTAGTATGAGGGTATCTCACTGCACCAATATATGGTATATTCACATATCCTACACAGCTCAGTGAAAGTCCATGGAGTACTTGCTATGTTCTTAACATCTGGCATCCAAAGAGGAATAAGAAATGGTTCCTGTCCTTTAGAAGTTAAAGTCTACATGTAATGCATATATGTGAGAAAATAAATCACAGTTTGGTATGATGAATGAAGACAATGAATTTTTTAGCAACTTTTCTGGTAAAGCAGATGGTTTAAAGAAAGGCCTGGCATGTCTAATTATAAGATTTTTCCTTCTCCATCTCCTTTTAAAACTGTCTTTACTTAAAACCTCTCCCATGTTACCAGTCATTTGTCATTTGTTTATTCTCCCGTAAAACTTTCAGAAAAGCACCAAAGGACTGTGTCTTTTTGCTAAAAATTCCTGTACAAAAGAAGCAAGCATTTCTTTCATTTTTAAAAGATACTTCTTTCTTTAAAAAAAAAAAAAATTATTTATTTATTTCGTCTGTGATGGATCTTCGTTGCAGCATGTGGGATCTATTTCCTTGACCAGGTTATCAAACCTGGGCCCCCTGCATTGGGAGCATAGAGTCTTAGCCACTGGACCACCACTGAAGTCCCTGCTCACATTTCAGTATTGATGCTTTTGCTTGAGTATGTTTCTGGGCTTACCAGATGGTGCTATTGGTAAAGAATCCATGTGCCGTTGCTTGAGACTGAAATGCAGGTTCGATCCTTGAGTTGGGAAGATCCCCTGGAGGGGGAAATGGCAACCCACTCCAATATTCTTGCCTGGAGAATCCCACAGACAGAGAAGCCTGGTGGGCCACAGTCCATAGGATCACAAATAGTCAGAATGTGTTTTCTTGGTCTTGTCTTTGATATTTCATCTTTGACCTGTACCATTTTTTTCTTTATTTTTCCTTTAAAATAGTTCCAAAAACACATTTTAAAGTTAACAATTCTTCCTTTGGAGTACCATCTTTTCTTTTTTAATTTATAATGCTTTCATTAACTTTCATGTGGTTTTTAATCTTTTAAGAATTTCTTCATCTTTACCATATTGTAAAGTTTCTTTCTTCTGAGAAAGCAGGTCCACTTTTGAATAGTTTGATCACATTTTTTCATGCTTTTATTAGTTCTTATAAATAAATCTTGACTGATATACTGGATCATTTTCTTACTCTCTTCTTAAAATAATTTTTAGGCTGCAGTTTAAATAAGAATACTTTGGAATTTCGATTTAAGTGTTTGTGTATTAGTCACTCAGTTGTATCTGATTTTTTGCGACCCCATGGACTGTAGCCCACCAGGCTCCTCTGTCCATGGAATTCTCCAGGCAAGAATATTGAAGTGGGTTGCCATTCCCTTCTCCAGGGGTATAATTTCTTTAAATTGAGATTACTAATATTTATTCCCTCCAAGTTACAATGTACTGTACACGTTCTGAGAATTTTATCTTTCAGATGCCCAATTTTTGGAGTGGTAAACATAAAAATATACCCTTTTGTAGGGGACTTTTCCTTTGTTGACTAGTTTGGAAGTTCAATCACTGTTATTTATCAACATTTTTTTAATATTATTTAAAAATAAATTTAGTCTGTCTTCACTCAAAACTATGCTGTATGGTTGCAGTTTACAGTATAGCTTCCTGTTTTATATTGTGTCTCTTGCAACACATTTGTGTATTTTCATGGCATGTTCCCCAATGTCCTCTCTTTCCTCCAGTGACTTTTCTCATTACATTTGCCCTGTTTGGTTCCTGTGGTTATGGAGCACGATTTCTTCTGGGACTAGAGATTCTGTTCTCTTATAAATTCTCTGAACTCTTTCCTCACAATATTGCTTTCTTTTCCTCTATAAATTTCAAGCAAAACTGACTCTTGTAAAGTTACTTTTACCCACATGCTTTTCTTGTATAAGAACACTATTCTCCCCAGTGATTTCTTGATCAGATTTAGCTTTGAGGGCTTCATTTTTTTTTCTTTTCCCTCCTTTCTCTCATCTTGTCAACTGTTGGATAAGAGACATCATATTTCTCTTTCCTGAAGATTTTGCCTGCTGTCATTTTCTTATAGAATTGAGGAGATTCATCTTCATCTAATTGGTCAGATGCAGTCTATAGAAGAAATAAAAACCTAGAATTTGGCAAGAGGCAGAACTAAACTTGAACCCATGTCCTCTGCTACATTGTGCTCAGTTGCTCAGTCGTGTCCAACTCTTTGTGACCCCATGGACTGTAACCCGTCAGGTACCTCTGCCCATGGAATTTTCCAGGCAAGAATACTGGAGTAGGGTTCCATTTCCTACTCCAGGGGACCTTCTCAACACAGGGATCAAACCTGTGTCTCTTGCATCGGCAGGCAGATTCTTTACAACGAGTGCTAGCTGCATAAACTTAAGAAAATTATATAAAATAAATGTATATTAAAAAAACAACAACAAAAAAAGAAAATTATAAAACCTCCCTAAGCCACAGATTCCTCATCTAGATAATGAGTTCATGATGGTAGCACCAGTCCTTTTAAGAATTTTTTTTTAAATAAAGTTAATAATGAAGACTTAGCCATAACATTCTCTGGGCAAATGAATAAGCGCATTAAAATACAGGAGTAAATAATATTTTTAATTTTTTTTCATTATCTTCCTTTCTTTTTTTATATATCCTGCACCTTTTCCAAAGATGTTCTTTTCGGCTGATACCCAGTTAATGGCTGTAATTTCGAAATTCTTACATATTTGTGATTTTTAAAATGGCAGTTTCTTTTTAAAATAGAGTGTCCAGTTTCTCCACACTAGCATGCTTTTCATGTCTGGATCTTAACCAGAAGTGATTTCTCGAGCCATGTCTATAGTAGGTTTTTGACTGCTTGGTGAATTGCCATCTTTCTTTCATCCTAACTGAAGATGATTAGTATGTGGCAAAAAGCCAACACATCTAGGGCTCTGGTTCTATTTAAACTTCTAGTAATCTGTCCAAACATCAAATCTATGTGCTAAATTTACTGGAACTGATAATTTGTCATGATGGAATTTATAGGAGGACACAGTGTTGCCTAAGGGCATCTCTGGTGGGTGGTAAAGAGTTTGCCTGCCATTGCTGGAGAACCAGGTTTAATCCCCGGGTTCAATCCCTGGAGTAGGGAATGGCAACCCACTCCAGTATTCTTGCCTGGAAAATCCCATGGAGAGAGGAGCCTGGTGGGCCACAGTCTATGGGTCCACAAAGAGTCGGTCACGACTGAGCAACTAGCACTTTCACTTTTGATAGTATTGCCCACAGCCACTGTCTCAATTTGCAAGCAACTAGACAGAGTCTTTAATATTGGTCTATACTCGAAGTCAACACTGACATCTTCTAGTGGTCCTTTTTTGCTTTTGGCAGAGAGCTTAATGTTCACTTAGTAAGTAAATATTTTAGGAATATATAATGTTGCTTCCAGAAATTACAGAATTCACAAAAGAAGTACCATAGAGGCTTCTCAAAGTATGCTCAGGGAAAAAATATTGAATTATACCATCTCCCTCCATTTATCCTATTTTTAGGCTACTTACATCAGGAATATGAAACAGTTCAGATTTTTCAAAAACATCAAAATATCCCCTGAAATTGCCTGCAGACCTTAAATGCAATATATCCACAAAGTCGTCAAGTCCAATAACTATTCTCAAACTTGAATGGAACTTTCAAAGTGTCAGTGATAGTGCAGTTTTAGAGACCATAGTCAGTAGCAGTGAGATGCCATTTTTTGTTGTTATTTGAAGTTTTGTGTTACGATAGTCAATCTTCAAATTGCCATGTATACATAATGAACCGTTGACCCTGAAACAACTGTTTTGCATCCTCTGCAATTGTTTTTGAAAGGTTGTTTTTTCTCTTCAAATTTTAAAATATGTACTTTCTAGTTTAAAAATTCATCAGGAAGTAGTTGCAAGTCATTACAATATACAATATAACCAACCTATATATATATATATATATTTAAATTTATTTATTTATTTTAATTGGAGGCTAATTTACAATATTTTGGTGGTTTTTGCCATACATTGACATGAATCAGCCACAGGTGTACATGTGTCCCTTCAGATTATCCACCTTATTCTAGAAAGAAAAATGACTAGAGAAAAATGAATGGTGTTAAAAAAATAACACAGACAATATTATTGGAAAATATTAATGATCACTAGATTTTATTGAAAAGGACTTATGGACACTTGTGTATATATTTGATCTTACTTTCTTCAATCCCAAGTTATTAACAATTGTTGATAGTTTTATACTGATATTTTAATATTACCTGAAGCAAAATTAAAATCGACTTCTGTTATAGTCAATATTTTTGTTTTTATTTTGAAGTATTTTTAAGGAGTTTGAGAAGAAATAGATAAATCATTTGAGAACAAGACCTATGTTATCTTCATCCTTGAGATTTTTTTCAGTAAATGTAAATTGGCAGTAATATTTCAAAAATGAATAAATCATAAGAGTGAACATTAGGCCAAATTAATTTATAAAAGCAAATAGTTAAATTATACTGTAGTGGATAAGACAAAAATATTCCAGCTATTATAAGACTAATTTTCATGAAAGCCATTCTGAAAATTCTAAGTTAATATTATTTTCATAACTCTAAGAAAGGAATTTTTGGAGGGTTTCTTTGTCTATCAAGGAACCATGATAATTTTATACTGTGATTGGTTTAAAACATTTAAATTTTAGGAATCAGTTTCAGAGAAAAAGTACCCAAGAACAAGTAAGATTTTAGTTTAATAAATAAAGGGAAAGAATTTACTTTCAAGTACACTGGTTTAATTCTGCAGGCATGCTCAAAGGAAAAAACAAAAAAGGCAGAGGGCAGGAAAATATATAATGAAAATACAAATTAAAATATAACAACTATGGACTTAGAACAAGGTTCAGTATGGTATTATGTTTTTAAAGAAGAAAACTTTTTAATTATTTTTATTTTGGTTGTACTTTTATTTGGTTGCACATGCCTTTTCTAGAGAGCAGGGGCTACTCTGTTGTGGTGTGGGGGCTTCTCACTGCAGTGGCTTCTCTTATGGCAGAGCACAGGCTCTAGAGTATAGGCTCAATAGTTGTGGTGCACGGGCTTAGTTGCTGTGTGGCATGTGGAATCTTCCTGGACCAGGCATTGAACCTGTGTCTCCACATTGGCAGGCAGATTCCTATCCGCTGTACCACCAGGGAAGTCTGAAAACACATTTTTAAGTGACTGTAACCTTAGAAAGAAAGCCTTTCTAAATGGCTCTGTGTACAGTGCCATATCCCCATTTATACAGAATCTAATAAAGTCATGTGAAGATCTTAACAGAGCAAATCAGGGCAGAGGCTGGTGGAGGCCAAAAGACCCATATCTTCTGAGCAATAGAATAGTTTTTCTTCTTAGGAGAGTGGAGGTAAAAATAGATGACCTCACCATCCTGAGAATTAATTGAATCAAACCAATCCCTTCCTACTTTCAACCTTTCTCCTCTAAGAGACATTCTAATTGTATCTCAAAATAGTTTCTCTCTGTGTCATCTCTGTCCTTTCAATGCCATTTCCTTCACAAACCGATGCTATCTCTCTCCCTGGTATACATGCCAACTAGAGAATCTCCAGGCCAGACATTTGCAGTTGATAACAGAGAGGCTATTTGCAAATGGAGTTGATATCATTCATTCTTCATTCGATTAATATTTCTTTCATGTGTACTATGTACCCAGGGCTATTTGGCAGATACACACGTGAACGTGACGGTTTCTTCTTTCACATATACAGTGCAGTATAAACAGGTACAGAAACATAGAGGGGGAAGGAGAGACTGGATGAAGGAAAGGCAGCAGATACACACTCCACTGACCCAGAAACATCTACATGGAGATGTTCTGAGGGTCTAGGAACACGGCATGTGGTTCTGTATGGGGAGGGGGCGGCTTTTGAATTAAGAGCTATTTGCCATTTCTTTGGGCTAAGCTGTGTATTTTGCAATTGGTTTAAGAAAGGCACAGGTCCCTCTCGCCCAGGTAGGTACTAGAATAACAACACGGCACATGGGAAAGGCAGCAAGGAATTGATTCAGGATGCTCAAGTGGAGAAACAGAGTGATTGATACTTCTGCTTCTGCACTAAAAAGGAGACATAGACCTATGTTATGGGTAAAAGATCGTGAGCTAATTTCCTGGTTTATATTTGTAGAACTGCCATTTGTATGTTTAGACATTGGAGGCAGTATTTACTTGGCATCTCACTTTAAGTGACCAACAAATAAGCGGTAAACCTGCTTCAAACTTGATGGTGTCCCCCTAGTCCCCCATGCAGGCATACTGTCATGTCTGGCTATTGTGACCCTTTGGACCACAAGGCTCCTCTGTCCATGGGATTCTCCAGGCAAGAATACTGGAGTGGGTTGACATTTCCTCCTCCAGGGGATCTTCCCAGCCCAGGGATTGAACCTGCATCTGCTGCAGGTTCTTTGCAGGTGAGTTCTTTACCATCTGAGCCACCTGGGACTCTGAGGACTACACCTAGTCCTCCAGCCATAATGAAACTTCCTGGGGCTTTGGTGACCAGTGTGGGTCAGGTGATTAAAAAGTTTTTCAACCTGCAAGAGGAAGAGGTTGGATGGTCTCAGAGAGAGAAGGATATTAAGTGTTCTTAAAAGAGGCCACTGAATTCCTTCAGGAGTGGCCAGCTTTGAGGAAGAGCTATTGGTGACTGAGAGTTGAAAAAGGTGTAGTTGGAAGTCTGCGGGGACTAGAAAACAAGTATTTGAAATGGTGGACTTCAGAATTTTAGTTCAAAACCAAATTTCCAAAGAAAAACAGGAATTATTTCACTTGTGGTTTCCTAGGGACTGTTATAGGGATCATCCAGTAAGATGTAGGGCAGTTTGGCTCATTGATTCAGTAATACCTGAATCTAGTTCAGTTCAGTTCGGTCGCTCGGTTGTGTCTGACTCTTTGTGACCCCATGCACTGCAATACTCTAGGCTTCCCTGTCCATCACCAACTCCCAGAGCTTACTCAAATTCATGACCATTGCGTCGATGATGCCATCCAACCATTTCATCCTCTGCCGTTCCCTTCTCCCCCTGCCTTCAATCATTCCCAGCATCAGGGTCTTTTCAAAGGAGTCAGTTCTTTGCTTCAGGTGGCCAACGTACTAGAGTTTCAGCTTTAGCATCAGTCCTTCCACTGAACATTTAGGGCTGATTTCCTTTAGGATGGACTGGTTGGATCTCCTTGAGAGTCCAAGGGATTCTCAAGAGTCTTCTCCAACACCACGGTTCAAAAGCATTAATTCTTCGGCACTCAGCTTTCTTCATAGTCCAACTCTCACATCCATACATGACTACTGGAAAAACCAAAGCTTTGACTAGACGGACCTTTGTTGACAAAGTAGTATCTCTGCTTTTTAATATGCTATCTAGGTTGGTCATAACTTCTCTTCCAAGGAGCAAGCGTCTTTTAATTTCATGGCTGCAGTCACCATCTGCAGTGATTTTGGAGCCCCCAAAAATAAAGTCTGTCAGTGTTTCCATTGTTTCTCCATCTATTTCCCACGAAGTGATAGGACCAGATGCCATGATCTTCGTTTTCTGAATGTTGAGCTTTAAGCAAATGTTTTCACTCTCCTCTTTCACTTTCATCAAGAGGCTCTTTAGTTCTTCTCTGCTTTCTGCCATAAGGATGGTGTCATCTGCATATCTGAGGTTATTGATATCTCTCCTGGCAATCTTGTGCTTTATCCAGCCCAGTGTTTCTCATGATGTACTCTGCATATTCGTTAAATAAGCAGGGTGACAATATACAGCCTTGATGTACTCCTTTCCCGATTTGGAACCAGTCTGTTGTTCCATATCTAGTTCTAAGTGAATCTAGTTAGTGTTGAGCAATTGATCATCAAGGGATTTCCAGGTGACTCAATGGTATAGAATCCGCCTGCCAGTGCAGGAGACCCAGGAGAACCTGGTTCAGTCCCTGAGTTGGAAAGATCCCCTGGTGAAGAAAATGGCAACCCACTCCAGTATTCTTGCCTGGGAAATCCCATGGACAGAGGAGGCTGGTGGGCTACAGTCCATGGGGTCACAAAGAGTTGGACACGACTGAGCACGGAAGCCCAGGTGATAATCAAGAATTAGTGAACAAATCTGAGTTCCACCACGAACTCCAGGGTATCGAGCTTCTTTCCTGGGCAAGTGGAGCTATGGGAGTGAAGAAAAGAGTTGCAACCTTGGAGCAAACCAGAATTCAGAGAACAAGACTCAGAGTCAGGTCTTCCTTGAACCCTGGTTGTCCAGTGGTTAGCACTCAGCTGTGGGGGCATGGGTTTGCTCCATGGTCTCAGAACTAAGATCCTGGGAGCTGCATGGCTTGACCAACAAAAAACCCAAAAAGACTTAAAATTGCAGAAGGAACATGAAGGGTTGGAAATGAGGAAAGTGGCCTTGACTTTCTGATGTCAGACATGGGTCAGCCTTGAAGCCAGTAAGAGGTGAGTGAAAACAGCCTTCATCTGGCAAGCATAGCTTGACATTTTTTACCTGGAACCTGCATTATATTTTCTATGTGTGTTCTTTCATTTCTCATATATTTAGGCGAAGAGTTTCTTTGCTCATCCAAAGATCAGTTAAATACTTTATATATACATATATTTCAGTTAAATATATATATTTCCACTTTTTTCCCCTGCATTTAACTCTTCATGTTAGAGTATAAAGGGAGGTCTTGATTTGATGATTATTCTCCCTGAGGGCCAATTTCCCCAAAACTCTTTAAATAGTGTAACCCCAGTGTTTGTGATGGTCCTTTTTTTTTTTTTTTTTTTTTTACATCCTATTATTATCTGTAACATCCCACTACTAGGCTATGCTTCAGGATATTTATCCTGTCTCACCCTTGTACAATGTTTTGCACAAATTCCACACTATTTTATTTACAGTAGTTTTATATGTTTTATGTTCCGTGTGTAGCTTACTAGCCTAACATTTCTGTTTGAGACTTTTAAAGACTATTAATATACTTATTCTTCCCAATAAACTTTAGAGTCATTTTTGTCAAGTTCACAGAAAAAAAGCACACTAGAATTAAATCATTATATTAATATGGGAAATGTTGACTTTTCAATACTATTTAACACTTCTGGGTTTAAAAAAAATGTGTATCTTAAAAATAAATAGATAAATAAAATTTAAAATGTGTATCTTAATACACCTGATCTCTATTTGCATCTTCCAAATAAGTTCTATAGTTTTTTTCCTTAGGAATTGCAAATGCGCTAATTCTAGATATTTCATGTGTTTATTTTGCTTTTGTGAATGAAAAATATTCCTTTTGTTTTATCTTCTAAATTTTGGCTCTTGATATAGGAGATGCCTAGTGACTACTTCATTATATATGACAACTTACTAGTTAGTTTTTAAAGTTTTAAAATGGTAAATTACATTGCTTTGAACTTTGGGCTGCATGTATCTTTTCAAATTAGTGTTTTCATTTTCCTTGAGTATATACCCTGGAATGGAATTGATGGGTCATATGGTAGTTCAAGTTTGAGAAAACTCCTTACTGTTTTCCATGGTGGCTGCACCAGTTTACATTTCCACCACCAACTATTCTCATCTCCACGTTCTTACAAACATTTGTAGATTCTAATGAGAACCATTCTTACAGGTGTGAGGTGTTAGCTAACTGTGGTTTTGATTTGCATTTCTCAGTTCTTCAAGAGGTGGAAATACCAGACCACCTGACCTTCCTCCTGAGAAATCTGTATGCAGGTCAAGAAGCAACAGTTAGAACTGGACATGGAAAAACAGATTGGTTCCAAATCAGGAAAGGAGTACGTTAAGGCTATATATTGTCACCCTGCTTGTTTAACTTATGTGCAGAGTACATCATGAGAAATGCTGGACTGGATGAAGCACAAGATTGCCAGGAGAAATATCAATAACCTCAGATATGCAGATGACACCATCCTTATGGCAGAAAGCAGAGAAGAACTAAAGAGCCTCAATGAAAGTGAAAGAGGAAAGTGAAAACGTTTGCTTAAAACTCATGGCAAGTTTAAGAGTTCTCATAGGAAGATCATGGCATCTGGTCCCATCGCTTCATGGGAAATAGATGGGGAAACAATGGAAACACTGACAGACTTTATTTTTGGGGGCTCCAAAATCACTGCAGATGGTGACTGCAGCCATGAAATTAAAAGACGCTTGCTCCTTGGAAGAGAAGTTATGACAACCTAGACAGCATATTAAAAAGCAGAGACACTACTTTGTCAACAAAGGTCCGTTTAGTCAAAGCTTTGGTTTTTCTAGTAGTCATGTATGGATGCGAGAGTTGGACTATAAAGAAAGCTGAGTACCGAAGAATTGATGCTTTTGAACTGTGGTGTTGGAGAAGACTCTTGAGAATCCCTTGGACTCTCAAGGAGATCCAACCAGTCCATCCCAAAGGAAATCAGCCCTAAATGTTCATTGGAAGGACTGATGCTAAAGCTGAAACTCCAGTACTTTGGCCACCTGAAGTGAAGAACTAACTCCTTTGAAAAGACCCTGATGCTGGGAATGATTGAAGGTGGGAGAAGAAGGGGACAAAAGAGGATGAGATGGTTGGATGGCATCACTGAGTCAATGGTCATGAGTTTGAGTAAACTCTGGGAGTTGGTGATGGACAGGGAAGCCTGGTGTACAGCAGTGCATGGGGTCACAAAGTCGGACATGACTGAGCGACTGAACTGAACCAAACTGAATGATTAGTAAAGCTGAATGTATTTTCATGTACCTGTTGGCCACTGTATTTTTTTTAAGTGCCTATTTGAATCTTTTGCCCATTTTTAATTGGATTTTATGTTGATTTGTATGAGCTTTTTTGTATAATTTAGATATTAATCCCACCAGTCATACCCTTTGCAACTAGGGTGTCTGTTTTATCAATAGTTTCTTTTAGTGTGGAAAAGCTTGTAAGTTTAATTAGGTCCTATTTGTTTATTTTTGCTTTCATTTTTTTTGCCTTAGGAGACAGATCCAATAAAACACTGCTGTGATTTATGTCAGAGTGTTCTGATTATGTTTTCCTCTAGGAGTTTTATGACTTCAGGTCTTACATTTAGGTCTTTAATTCATTTTGAGTTTATTTTTTGTGATGTGAGGAAATGTCCTAATATTTAAAATTTTAATGATACATAACCATATATTAAAAAATAGCCATCATTTATCTCTATATAATTAGTGAGAATTTTTGCATATTCTGGCATATTTGGCCAGTTTGCATTCTTAGTGTTCTATGTTATGACTAGAGTTTTATTACTATAACTTACAGCTAGAAACAAAATCATAAAATTGACAAACTTACAGACTATATTAGGTAGAAAATTTAAATACTGGTTGTATTTAGTTAGGCTTACTCTTTTAAAACCTGAATTTTGTTTCTTGTTCTTAATGGTATATTTTGGTGTCATTGGCACTCAGGATTTCTGTCCAAGAACTGATAAACACAATGGCTGTGATATTTAGTGAATTTTTACCTGTTATGATCAATCAAATTTCATTTAAATGAATCACTGAAAATTTTGCAAAGAGATTTATAAAGGATAAATGGGCCTCCCTGGTGGGTCAGTGGTAAAGAACCTCCCTGCCAATGCAGGAAAAAATGCAGTTTTGATCCCTGAATTGGAAAGATCTGCTGGAGAAGGAAATGGCAACCCAGTCCAGTATTCTTGCCTGGAAAGTCCCATGGACAAAAGGCCTGGTGGGCTGCAGTCTACGGGGTTACAAAGAGTTGGAGTTAACTTAGTGACCAAACAACGACTGTAGTAATAGTTCAGCTTGCAGCTTCAGATGCTGAAGGACAATTTCAAGATGACTTTTAATTCTGTGTATTTAAGATGGGGCATTGCAGGATAAAGTCCTGGTTTTTAAAGAGTATTCCAAAAATGGGTTCAGGGTTAGCTTTGGTACAGATTAATGAAGAGGTCAGCCAGTCAGTCATCAAACTTATAATAAGTGGCTATTCTGGGTTTAGAATCATCCTATATTCTGAGGAAGTTACAGAAAATATTCTCCCTTTGTGCTCAGCCTATGGTGCTCAGGACTTCCACGCTTCTCTGAAGATTGTTTCCTTTGATCATCTTTTAAGCATCAATTTTTCTACCAGTTTCTATAGGCAATACATCCTGTTGTTTCTGCTTCTCTTGAAAACCCTACTATAGACTCTAATAATTACTTTCTTTAAAAAAATTTTTTTATTTGGTTGCACTTGGTCTTAGTTGCGGCATGTAGGATCTTTAATTTCATTGCAGCATGCAGGGTCTTTAGTTGAGGCATGTGGGATGTAGTTCCCTGACCAGGGATCAAACCCCAGCCCCCTGCAGTGGGAGCACTGAGTCTTAGCCACTGGCCACCAGGGACACTCCAGACCCTGTAATTACTTTCATTTTCCTAAAGAAAGGACAAGTGGAAGGTCTTCATCCAGATGAGACTTTAGTGGCTACACTTTGGCACTCCCCGCAAAAGGGAAGAGATAACAAGAGTGAGAGAAAATGCTTTGTTTCATATAGAGACACTATTCCCGAGAAATATCTTATTTTCTGTAATCCTCGATGCCATTATTTGATTTTATAACTTTTCTTAAAATAATACATTCTTTTAAAAACTAGCACTTATTCAGATGACTGGGTTTTACACTGTTGTATGGAGAAACTGCAGATTTCATATTTCCATCTTTGCGCTCATGCACTCACTGTTACAAAGATGTACCTCCGATTTCAGCTACAGTTTGAGTGTTTAAGAAATCTAAATGGTGATGTGTCTCTTTTGCATCATAACAGGTGTAGGTGGCCCTTTACTGCTTTAATCATTGTTAGTTGTGCATTCTAGATGCACTGCCTGAGATAAATATAGAATTTAAGGAACAACCCCATGGGTCTGCTCTTGGACTTCCTTTAAAGAAACCAAAAAACCTCTATAAACTCTCATAAAGCCTTTGACTTCCTCTCCAGCTCATTCTTTTTAGGAGGTTCCAGCAGCGTTGTCTTTGATTAACAGTCTCTAACCACATTCTTTTAAAAACCATCCTCCACTTATGAAGTTACATTTCATTTTAGTGCTAGTTGTCATATTACAGTGGTTGCATAGCAACAGCATTGGCAAAAACATTATCTTTTTTTCCCTACATACAAACTGAGTTTCTCAGTGCTGATCAAAACTCTTCCTTTGCTTCAAGACTGTAAAAATATTCATGAATTCATTGGGTGAATTGAGCCTGGTAGCAGCCGCAGTTTTCAGAAACTGAGGCACCAAAGACAATTGTGTAAGAAGTAAATTGGTCAAAAGAAGAGTCAAAACTGTAAAACCACACAGAAATTTGAGAGGTATAAGGACAATTTAAACATTGAAATGTTATAATCAGGATTGTGTGAGAGAGATTATTTCTCTGGGCTTTGTGGGATGATGGGATTGAAAGTCAGATCACAACATTGGTGGTGAGCAGGGCAACTTGGGACACCATTGCATGGTAAATTTGCATTTAACTTTTGAAGAAATTTCTAAATTGTTTCCAGAGTAGCTGGATCATTTTACATTTCCACCACTGTTATATCAAGGTTTCTGTTTCTCCACATCCCATCCACCAGTGTTATTGTCTATACTTTTTATAGCCTTTCTAGTCATTCTAATTTGCTTTTTCCTATTGATTAGTGATGCTGAGCATCTTTTCATGTTTATTAACCATTCATATATATTTGTTGGTAAAAGGCCTATTCAAATATCTTGCCTATGTTTTGAGTTGTTTCTCATCTTATTGAAGCATATGATTTTGTATATTTTGGACACTGCTGCTGCTGCTAAGTCACTTCAGTTGTGTCCAACTCTGTGCGACCCCATAGATGGCAGCCCACCAGGCTCCTCTGTCCACAGGACTCTCCAGGCAAGAACACTGGAGTGTGTTGCCATTTCCTTCTCCAATATTTTGGACACAGCCTTGAATAAATATTTTTTGCAAATATTTCTTCCTAGTCTAACTTGTCTTTTCATTCTCTTATTGGTGCCTTTTAAATGGCAGAAGTTTTTATCTGTATGAGGCTAGTTTATCAATTTCATGTCTTATAGATCATGCTTTTTGTATCATATAAGAAACTTGCCTAACCCAAGTTCTCAGATTTTTATCCTATATTATCTTCTAAAATTCTCAATTCTAAGTTCTTACATTCAAGTCTATAATCCATTTTGAGTTAGTTTTTGTGTTTGGTATGAGATAATGTCATAAGTTCATTATCTTGCATGTCAATATTCAGTTGTTCAACCACTATTTGTTAAAAAGGCTACCCATTACTCATGAATGAAATAAATTATCACCTTTGTCAGAAATCAGTGACCATAAATATAAGGATTTATTTGTAGACTCTCAGTTCTATTTCATTGCTATATTCGTCTGATTTTATGCCGGTGGAACATGTTGTCTTCATAATTGTACTTTAGAATAAATTTTGATTTGGAAGGTGAAAGTTTCCCAACTTTGCTCTTTCTAAAAATAGTTTTGGCTATTCTTAGTCTTCTGCAATTTCATGTAAATTTGTGGCTCATTTTGTAAATTTCTTCAAGACGTCTGCAGAAATTTTGATAGGGATTGAATTGAATCTATAGCCAAATTTGAAGGAATTTTAATCTTCACAATGTGAACATTCAAGAACACGGGTTGTCTCTATTTAGCTGAATTAAAAATTTTTTTCTCATCAATATTTTAACTTTTCCATGTCTACTTCTTATGTTAAATTGGTAAGTATACACACAGTTCAGTTCAGTTCAGTTCATTTGCTCAGCCATGTCTGACTCTTTGCAACCCCATAGACTGCAGCATGCCAGGACTCCCTGTCCATCACCAACTCCCAGAGTTTACTCAAACTCATATCCATTGAGTTGGTGATATATACACACACAAACATATTAATATAAAATTGAAGTAAGGAGAGGATCAATATATTTTGGTTAGAAAATTATGAACATTATTCTAGCTGTTTTTATTTGAAGAGAAAAAATGTATTTTTTCCAGTTGCTTGCATGTTTTTCACTGTAGAGGAATTTTTCTACAGACTTTCACTTAAGAATTCAAACTTGATAATTAATGATGATCAACAGAAGACTTTTGGCTTAAAATTACTAGGAAATTACTTAACTCCTTTTTCTTTCCATCTCAAACCCTCCCAGGTGTATGGTATTTTTTCTATAAGCCAATCCCATTCACTTTAGTGAAAAGAGATTTCTTTCCATCCAAACTGCCAAAAATACAGACTGCAAACAAAATACATGACATACTTGATTATTTTAAACTTTAGCAGAGTTTTAAAGAAGGAAGATGAGGTAGTTAAGACCACAGAACATGGAGCTGGTGAGAAGCAGAGTCAGACATAGCTGTGCCCTGTGATCTTATGTACATTACTCATTGGCGCCGAGGTGTTGTGCCCTCACTTTGCAGCTCTAAAACTCAGTTACCTCATCTATTAAGTTGGAGAGTCATACCTCACAGAGTAGTTGTTGAGAAGACAGAAAAAGGATTAAAATACTTGGCAAATTCATCACACATACAAGCTGAAAAACAGGTGCTATAGTAGATTTGCCCTTGGATGTAGTTTCTAGGCTCTTTAAAAAAAATGTGAGATCCATAAAGAAGGCTGAGCACTGAAAAATTGATGTTTTTGAATTTTGATGCTGGAGATGACTCTTGAGAGTCCCTTGAACCGCAAGGAGATCAAACCAATCAATCCTAAAGGAAATCAACCTTAAAAATTCATTGCATGGGTTGATGCTGAAGCTGTAATACTTGGGCACCTGATGCAAAGATCCAACACATTGGAAAATACCGTGATGCTGGGAAAGATTGAGGGTAGGAGAAGAAGGGGGCAACAAGAGGATAAGATGATTGGATGGCACCACCAGCCCAATGGACATGGGTTTGAGCAAATTCTGGGAGATAGTGAAGGACAGAGAAGCCTGGTGTGCTACAGACCTTGGGACTACAAAGAGTCGGACATGACTTAGGAACTGAACAACAGCAAAGAAAATGAACAGTTGTGGCCTGTGAACTTTCCATACCAGCAGTCAGGAGAGGGTTGAAAGTAATAAGAAATATAATCTGATAGGAAGATTTGACTGCATTGTACTGAAAGCACATAGGTTAAGGACAAGTAGACTTTGTCTTCTCATTTTTTCCTGATGATATCTTTTTATTAGCAAATAGCAGAGAATTATTTTTAGTGATGCCATTGGAAATAAAGTTTGAAATCTACAGTCTCTCCCCATGAAGAATGTGTACTTCTTGAAGTTGGATGTTTCTTCCATATCTCCAAAGTGTCAATATATAGCAAGCACTCAAATAATATTTATTGAAGTATCACTAAGTTATATGCTTTGAAAAATGATAATTAAAATTAGACTGCAACTGAAAAACAGCAAAGGCCCAGTAATGCTAGAAGTTTACATAGCAAATCTCACTAGAATAAAAGCTTTACTTCCACTTTTCAAAATTGCCCTGGCTTCAATTTGGTTTAGCAGTGGGACCAAAACAACTCATTACTGTGATAAGTGTCAGAAATTCATGTAAAACTGTACTGCATATGATGTAAAATACTTTTTTAAAAAAAATAAAAGCATTATTTAAACATGTTCCCCAGAAGTTAGAATCATAGTAAAAGAATACTCTGTGCAGAAAAGCGGATTTCAAATGAGTGTACCCCAAACCTCTTTGTTACTTTTAATGTAATATTTCTCCCCAATGTCTCATAACCACTCTTACAGTGATTACTCTAAATTCACTGAGCAGCAACAGTGAATAAGTCACCCCTGGCATTAAGTTCAATGGAATCTTTACCTAGAGGACCTATTTTTTTTTAATGACATACCAAATGCTTATTAATGACAATACTAATAATCTAAGCGATTAGTGAATTTTCTTTTCAGAAGCAAGTTTAAAAGTAGGTCTGAAAAAATCATACTCTGAGGACATAATAACCTTTATTCATTAGAGGGACATTGAATGTCCATTCCATTTATTTTGGAAAGAAAGAGGCTAAACAAAGGAGGGTCTGTGAGTGAAGACTGCTCTTGGGACAAGCAGGAACTTGAACTGATCGTAATAATGGTTCCTTCTCTCTGCATATCTAGGTGTTTTTTCAAGCATTTTTCCTGCCTCCATGCAAGAGCTTTTTGAAAAGCCATTGGAAGTGTGATGAAAGTCAAGCGCAGGAACTGACACTTTTCTATTCTCCACTTTTCAGTGCAGATATTTCAGAAACCATCAAAACCCAACTTTCAAGAACTATGAAAGAAACTATCAACTTTCCAACCACTGATGCTCCAGAGGGGAATACTAGGAGTGGTTTCAGTAAAAGCAGTCACATGTGGGAAGAAATAGCACTTACGGCTATTTAACTCCAGAAGAAATTTACAATGTATGTGGCAAAAGTGTCTCACGAGTATACGCATGAACATGCATATGTATGTGTGCATATGTGTAGATACATGCTGATGCTGCTAAGCCGCTCCAGTCGTGTTTGACTCTGTGCGACCCCATAGACGGCAGCCCACCAGGCTCCCCTGTCCCTGGGATTCTCCATGCAAGAATACTGGGGTGGGTTGCCATTTCCTTCCCCGTGTAGATACATAGATATGTTCAGTCTCATTTGAATAGTGGAAATCCTTCTAACTATGCAGATCAGTCAGTCTGCTAAGCGGTATGGAAACTCGGTGAGAATATTACACCTCCTTCCCTGGAAATCAGGGAAGATTTCCAGAGACCCCAAAGAGATGTTTGTTCTAGTTTAGGAAGCAAATACCAGCTACTGTGTTTCAGTGTCTGTTAATTTCCTGGCTCTAAATTGTTGCCTAACACCTCTACCTGCTGCTGAACTTGACCTGAGTCCAGCCTGCTCTCCTTAACTAGATTGTCTGCCTGTTTTATAAGCAGCTTTTGCCTTGTCTTGTCTTATTCATATGTGGCCTGATTTTCCTTGCCTCTTTGGTTTGCTTTTCCTTAGGCTTTGTCCGTGTGCATTTGGGCTCTGGCATTTTTATTGTAACAGAGGAACAATTTTGTATCTCTTTATGCCTTGATTACATTTGTCAGTGAACAACAGATTCTTTGAATGATCTAGGTCATACTCATTAAGGTGAAAAGGCTGTAAGATTGAACTATCCTGTGGAAATCTATATATGTTTTATATAACATATAAAATATATATTTATGTTTTTATAATTACATATAATATAGACTTATACTTTCTGTATAAGAAAATACTAAAGACAGAACAAGACTAGATATCATATATTGAAGTTCTATGTGCAAAGTACTTTGTATGCTTTATTCCTTTCATCTTTATAGAACCACATCAGTTAACTCTTTATTTTCATGTTATTTACAAGAAACCAAGGGTCACACAGAGTTTATAGCTAGTTAGTAATAAGGAAGAAATTCCAACTCATTTCCTTTTTACCTAGAGGTACTCTCTATAAAACTTACAGGTCTGGAAAATGGCTACATACTGTGATATTTCAGTGGAAGACAACCCTTATCAGTACAGGTAAAACAGAAGGTGAAAAACAGAAGGTTTTTCAGGCCAAAACCAGTCTTTTGTGAACATGGTTAGAAAAATTACTCTTCATAGTTAACTGTATGTTTTATTTCCTAATGATCAGTGTAAGATCAACAGTCTGTGAAATCCATAAGTATTAAAGGAAGAGATTTCAGCTTTGTCTCTTGCTTCTTCTGTATCATCTACACTCTGGTGTGTAGATAAACTCCACTTGATAAACTCCATTTGCCCTTGAAGTCAATTCCTCTTGATCTCCTTCATCTTTACATCCGACTCCTAAGAACACACACACACTCACACACACATACAACAGCACAATTAGGTCCTCCACACTGTGGTCCTTCTTCATTGATTTCCTATTTCTATCATACTTACTGAATGTAATTCCCTCTATTACTTGGTGACCTTGAGAGCAAGTATATTCTTTTCATGTCCCCATCTCCAGTGCCTATGATATAGCAGTAACCAGGCATAATGAATGAAAGCATTGAAGTAAAGCAACACTCAGCTAATTGTCAAACTCAATAAAGTAATAGAAACCATTCAGATGGGATGAATTAACTTTTCCCCTAAGTTCTAAACTTTAAAGCATGATTTCTACTTCTTCATCTCCAACTTCAGATGGATTCCCAGATTAAAATTTGTAACACCAGTATAATTTTAACAGCTCCTGGACTATAGCCCGCCAGGTTCCTGTGTCCATGGAATTCTGCAGGCAAGAATACTGGAGTTGGTAGCCATTCCCTTCTCCATGGCATCTTCCTGACCCAGGGGTCAAACCCAGGTCTCCCGCGCTGGAGACAGATTCTTTACCACCTGAGCCACCAGAGAAGCCTCTTTAACTGCTTCATTGAGATGTAATTCACAGATCATACCATTTCCTAGTTTATATTAAAAACAGTTCATTGTTTTAAATATATTGACCATTGTGCAGCCATGAACACAGTCCAATTTTAGAACACTTTCATCACCAAAAAAACCAACAGTTACTATCCATCCCCTCCCCCCTGGCCCTGCTGCTGCTAAGTCGCTTCAGTCGTGTCCGACTCTGTGCGACCCCAGAAATGGCAGCCCACCAGGCTCCCCCGTCCCTGGGATTCTCCAGGCAAGAACACTGGAGTGGGTTGCCATTTCCTTCTCCAACACATGAAAGTGACAGTGAAGTCGCTCAGTCATGTCCGACTCTTAGCGACTCCATGAATTGCAGCCTACCAGGCCCTAGACGATCATTAATATACCCCCTGTATACATAAATTTGACACTTCTGGGAGTCAACTATAAATGTAATCACATGTGGTCTTTTGTGACTGGCTTTTTTCACTGAGCATAATGTTTTCAAGGTTCAACTGTGTCCTGTCATGCATCAGTTATTCATTCCTTTTATCGGCTGAGTAATATTCCATTGAATGGATGTACCACTTAATTGTTGCATCTTTTGGCTGCTTTGAGTAACGCTGGTGTAAAGGTCCGTGTGCACACTTTGTGTGGATGTGTATTTTCGTTTCTCTTGGATGTAGACCATAGGGTGGAGCTGATTTGTCATATGGTGACTCTATGTTTAACCCATTTGTGCATATGTGCATGCTCAGTTGCTTCAGTCGTGTCCAGCTCTTTGCAACCCTGTGGACTGTACCTCTGTCCATGGGATTCTCCAGGCAAGAAAACTGGAGTGGGTTGCCATGCCTTCCTCAACTCATTGGAGGCACCGCTAAACTTTTCCTTGATGACTACACTATGTTACATTTTCACCAGCAATGTATGAGAATTCTACCTTCACATCCTTGCCAACACTTGATTGTATCTGACATTTTGATTCTAGTCATCATAGTGGATATAAATTTGTATTTGAGTGTTTTTTTATTTGTTTTTGCATTTCCCTAATGGCTACTTATGTTGAATACCTTTTCATGCACTTATTGGAAATTTGCATATTTTTTTGGAGCAATATCTACTCAGATTCTTCACCCTTTTTAAATTGGGTTATTTGCTTTTTTATTATGTACGAGTTTTTTATATGTTCTGAATACAAGTCACTTCTCAGATGTATGATTGGCAAATATTTTCCCTCATTTTGTGTTTTGTATTTTCACTTTCTTGATGGTGTCCTTTGAAGCACAAAAGTTTTTGATTTTGATGGAGTCCAACTTACTTGCTGAATTTTTTATTGATCACTGTGTTTCGGTATTATTTCTTTGAGTAGTTTTAGATTCCCTCATAGCTCAGTCAGTAAAGAATCTGCCTGCAGTACAGGAGACTTGGGTTCAATTCCTGGGTTTGAAAGATCCTCTGGAGAGGGAAATGGCAACTCACTCCAGTACTGAGAAATCCCATGGACAGAGGAGCCTGGCGAGGTACAGCCTATGGGGTCGTAAGAGTCGGACACAACTGAGCGACTAAACTACCAATGTCAATATGGACTCATGGATTTTTTTTTTAGTCCGTGGGTTTACAATGCAATAATATTATTGTTTATTTTATTGTTCAAATCGCTCCAGCTTTGGCCCTTAGAAGCTCCTTCAGAGTAGTTTCTGTATCAGTTCAGGATGATCCATCAGTTGGTGTTATTTCTAAGAAGCTTTTGTCTAATCGAAGATCATGAAGATTTACTCTAAGAGTAAGATTGCTTTCTATATTGATTCATTTGGAGTCAGTTTTGTTGATAGTACTAGGTATTGGTTCAACTTCATTCTTTCACATGTGGATATCCAGCTGTTCTGGCCCTTTTTGTTGAAAAGGACTAAATTTCATTTCAATTGAATTGTCTTGGCACCTTAGCGCCAATATGGTCTTAATAAAGGCAGAATATATTCACTGAAGCCTGCAAGCAGTGACAACACCAAGCCCTTAAACTCTCTCCTTTTTCTGTCATTGCCTCTGTGAAACCAGAATGTGAGTTGGCTTACATTTTTGGAATAAAGCTATGAAGAACCAAAATCTTCACTGGCTTTTAAAATTTTGCTGCTCAAACCCAAAATGCAGCTGTCTCTCATTTAGCAGCTTGTTAAGTAGTCTGATGCATTAGCACTTAAGTGTTTGTATAATATCATCTCTGTAATTCAGTTCCATTATGTCCACATCAACTGAATGCAGAATGAATGTAATAAATGGCTTCTCAGATATTCACAAATGGAGCTCATTTCTCACCACCATTCAATCCGCAGTGACTTGATACAGTTTGTATACTGTGTTCCATTTGCAACACATGTACAATACCTATTTGCAAAGAGATTTACCCATAACTATGGGAACATCATGAACTACATAGGGCAGTGTATCAGATTGTTTTCTTCTAGCTCTTTTGGTCATCTTATATATAACTCTTCCCCTAATAAATGTATTTGTTGCTTTTGAAATTACTGTTGAGCTGAGTGAATATCCTTCTCAGCATCCCTAAGAAAGTAAGTGTTAGAGTAAGATTAAAATCTGTACTGAGAATTTTTAATTATTTGGATCAATAGGTAAAAGAAAACAATCTTTTAAAGCAAGCCAATTAAAAAATAACTCAACTCTTAGAAGAAAACATAGGGTAAAAGCCTCATGACATTGGATATGCAACAGTGTCTTGGAATATGACACCAATAACATGGGTAACAAAAGAAAAAAATAAATAAATTAGACTTCATCAAAAGTAAACGCTTTTGTGCACCTAACGGCACTATTGACAGATGCCACAGTCGAACATTTATTTACCTAAAGAGTTTGTATTATTGTAGTAGTATGAAAATAATTGTTCCTGATTTAATCTTTGGGTATTATTAAATGAAGCGGAGTAAATGAGTTCATTAATCCCAGCCTTTTGTGGAAGAGCAACACATATTTTTAAATTTTCAAATAATATGTGGACTCCTTAAACCTACCTTTGCAAAGGTTATGAGATGCTTTGGTCTCATTTCACACTGATTTGCTGCTTAGAGGACTAAGTAATATCCATTGTCTTTTAAATTTTCCACAAAATATGGATATAAAATATCCTTCTCTATTTCACTACCTTGTGAGTGGAAATGATTTCTGATTTTGGCAAGATTCAGATAATTCTCTCTGGGAGCTAGAATGTTTTAGAGGGGCTACCGTCTAGTTCTACTTGTGTCTCCAAGCTCGGAATATGTCAGTTACACGTGAGTGATGGTCACCTGGGTCAACAGAAGATATTTTCCTACTTTGCAGTTTTATTTGTGTATGTGTGGGTATGTATGTGCCTAGCAAAAATCCTCTAGAGCTATCATTTATTCAGAACACTAGAAATATTTTCAAGGAGACTGAGTGAAAATTATCACTGAGGAAACATTCCAGGTAGAAGGTACCCAAAACTAATAATCTTGGGTAAAAATAAGATGCTAATTGAATTAGTCAAATCATCCTCATTTTATACCAAAGAAGAGAACCAGCCCCTGCTATGCTAAAATACTGAAACAATTTACGAAATACTTTAATTATTGAACATCTCATCAAAATGTTTCTTTCTGGCCATAGTTATTGAGAATCAGTGAGTTTTCTCATCTTTACCGTCTAATAAAATGCCATTGCCATGACAGTTTGTGCTTTTCCACATACTGTGCTGACACTTAAAAGACATCAACTACCCTTGAATTTTACTTCATCCAACCATTAAAGCAGAGACTGCAGACGGGTGTCCACAGCAGCATGTTCCCCGATCTAGTCAGCATCACTGTCAACTCTTCTTGTTAAGATGAATAAGTTCTTTCATTTATATAGTAATCTCTAGATGTCCTAGCAACTGAAGGGAAGCAAGAGAAAGAATAATTCAAAGGGCATCCTGAAGCTTTTGAAAGATGCCATAGTCATGGTTTCCGGAGGCAGGAATTCAACAGGATTAAATACAGGGACCTGGAAGAATAATACTAAGGGAATCTGGAGGTGTATAGAAAAATTTTTTATTCTCATCATGTATGCTTATTTTTTCCTAAACTTTAAACTATCTGAGAGGCGAAAAGTACTAACTTTGACCTCTTCTCCCACCTCTGATTTTTTTTACCTGGGTAATTCTACCCACCATTTAAATCATCTAATTGGAGGGGCTTCCTGATTTACAGACTGTGTTATAATCCCCTAAATTAAGCCTCCTCATTTACAGTAATGACTTGCATAGTAATTCCTTTGAAGAAAGTCCATCTTTCTATCTGGATATGAAGTTCCATCACAACAAGGGGAGCACTCACTGTGTGCTCAGCAGCATCCCAGGTCTGACACATAGTAGGTGATAGGGCCTACGTGGGGACTCACTGTTAAAATGGCTCCTCATATTGACCTTGTAAACAAGGAATAATATCACCCTTAGAGTGATTTTAGAAAGAATAAAGTGACCCTTGAGACTGACCAAATTGCCCAAATTCTATTTTCGCACGGGTGCCTTCTCATATCTTTCTCAAGGATATGAGACCGCCGGATTCCAGACCTCTGGCTATGTGACCATAGCACTTAGCTATGGGCTAAAAATTAATGACCACTCCAGAGAATATTATGGTGGGGTATAGGAAAGACCCCATCAGAAAGGGAGAACGCTGGTTCTCCTTAAGGGCCAGTCACCCTCTCGTTTCCCTCTGATAAATTTCCTTTCCTTTGCCTGACTGCCCAGCTAGCTTTTTCTCTGCACTCGCCTTACCATAGGTAGTTAACAAATACTCATTTAATGAAAGAAAAGTTATAATATCCCTGGGAAGCAAAACAATCCCTTGTTGTGAAACACTGCTTTAAGTCTGTATGAGCCATAGTTTTCTGCATATTTAAGACTGACTCCTAGAGAACATAATTCTAAAATTAATACTTAAAGTAGCATTATTTTCTGGATCAAATTCATCATTGTTTCCCACAACTGAATATACAATAACTTTATAGATTTAGTATCAAAACATTTTCCTGGAGCTACCCCTGGTTTTTGTTATATTTTACCTAAAACATTTTCCCAATTCCCAATACTTAAGGACTATCTTTTTCAGAAGCCAAAGCCCTATTCTTATTGTAAATATGCTGCACCCTGGGTAGTTTTTCATGGCTTCCTCAGAAATCTGTAAGAATTACCAAGAAGTTATTTTTAGTCCAAATAATTCTTAAAGGCATCCTTCATCTGTCTCAGTCATTCGAATTTGCCTTTATTTCAGAGTTCCCTTTTCATTAGTTCCTCTCTACTAGAATTTAGATGGACAAGGGCAAAGTTGCCTGGGCAGAGGTGAGGAAAAGTTAAAAGGATTGTCATTTAAATTGCTTTCCTTTACCTACTGTTTGAAGAAAAGCCCTTTTTCTTTGAGTACAATGTTGCTATTATATACCATTTACATTTTAGTCAGAGACTAAAATAACCCAAATAGACATCCTAGAATAGCATGAGCCTATCTTGTCAAGTACCTTGGAGTGATTTTCATGTACCCTAGAAGATGGCTTTACAAATGCGTTTGAAGTCTGAGATGACAGGAATCAGATAGAGGTGGTTGCCTTTTAGATGTTGCAAAATCGATTTCTTTGCCTAGGGGAATGCCTGAGATGGTATCATTTTGATAGTAACCCTAGCCGGGTGCAGGGTTACCTGACCTCGGATATCCTGGTGAACTTGACTCTTCCTACAGACACTCTGCTAACAGCAGCTCAGCAGAACCAGAGACTCAGAGCATCCCTATGTAAAATGGTGGTTTCTGTTGGTCATTCAGTCCTACGACAAGGTGACAAGCACAGAACAAGCTGCATTTATTGCCATTGGACCTAGTCCAAATCTCCAGGGCTAGCTCATGTCTGTTCTAACATTCCTTACCAGGGGTCAGCAGCTGCAGAAGCAGAAGGTCAATTTGCTAGCCCTTGTTTTTCTGTCATGGACTGGAGATAGATGCCACAGGGTCTAAAATGAGCAGTGGGGAACTGCTCTTCTCCGAGCTTATGCCAGTTGTCTTCATTTGACAAAGAAGCAGCTCTAGGAAAGATTATGTAGATGATACCACTCTAATGGCAGAAAGCAAAGAGGAGCTAAAAAAACCTCTTGATTAAGGTAAAAGAGGAGAATGGAAAAGCTGGCTTAAAAATTCAACCTTCAGAAAACTAAGATCATGGGATCTGGTCCCATCATTCCATGGCAAATAGATGGGGAAAAAAGGAAACAATGAGAGACTTTATTTTCTTGGGCTCCAAAATAACTGGATGGTGACTGCAGCCATGAAAATAAAAAAAAAACACTTGCTCCTTGGCAGGAAAGCTATGACAAACCTTGACAGCATATTAAAAAGCAGAGACATCACTTTGCCAAAAAAGTCTGTCTAGTCAAAGTTTTGATTTTTCCAGTAGTTATGGATGTGAGAGTTGGATTGTAAAGAAGACCGAGCGCCAAAGAACTGATGTTTTAGAATTGTGATTATGGAGAAGACTCTTGAGAGTCCCTTGGACTGCAAGGAGATCAAACTCGTCAATCCTAAAGGAAATCAACCCTGAATATTCTTTGGAAGGACTGATGTTGAAGCTGAAGCTCCAATTCTTTGGCCACCTGATGCAGAGAGCCGACTCATTGGAAAAGACCCTGATGCTGGGAAAGATTGAAGGCAAAAGGAGACGGGGGCGGCAGAAGATGAGATGGTTAGATAGCATCACCAACTCACTGGACATGAATTTGAGC
This sequence comes from Capra hircus, assembly GCF_001704415.2. Taxonomy (NCBI): domain Eukaryota; kingdom Metazoa; phylum Chordata; class Mammalia; order Artiodactyla; family Bovidae; genus Capra; species Capra hircus. The sequence continues at coordinate 38,814,749 of NC_030831.1, read as the reverse complement.
AAACTCCAGGAGATAGCAAAGGACAGGGAAGGCTGGCGTGCTACAGTCCATGGTGTCGCAAAGGCTCAGACATGACTAAGCGATTCTAAACAACCCATCAGGGTGCTCCACCCTCATCATCTCACCTAAACCTGACTACTTCCTTAAGGCTCCACTTTAAATACTGTCACATTGCCGGTTAGGTATTCAACATTTGAATCTGGGAGGGAAGGGAAAGCTGTGGAGCATGGTCCTCTTTGGAAATGGACAGACCTGAGAAGAGGCTCTTTGGACTCTTAGAAAGTGGCATGACATTGCTATTTAGGTCAGAGATTGCCAAGAGAGGGCAAAAAAAGCCAAGGCAGCTTGACCACATGTAGGCAGAATTCACAAGTTTATTTTGGACCTACTAGAAATCATTGCTCCAACTACTAGGCAACATCATGCCATATGAGCTGTTGATGTTTATGCAGATGCTTGTCTTGACCATAACTTCTTAGTGGCATTTGAAGAGTAACTCTCTCCATCCTGCTTAGGTCTTCCCATGTTGTTTGAAGTGAAGTGTTAGTTACTCAGTCGTGCCCGACTCTTTGTGACCCCATGGACTACAGCCCACCAGGCTCCCCTGTCCATGGAATTTTCCAGGCAAGTGTACTGGAATGGATTGCCATTTCCTCCTTCAGGGGATCTTCCCGACCTAGGGATCACCCTGGGTCACGTGCACTGCATGCAGATTCTTTACCGACTGAGCTGCGAGGGAAGCTTTCCCATACTGTTTAGTGCTAATTAAATACTTCTTCTCTCTTACTTAATGACAACACCTCCATCCTATTTTGGTCACCTTTCTTTCAATTCAGTACATATATATATATATATATATATGCACACACACATATAAATGGGATGCTTGCTTCTAGATCTGTACAGAATCATCCTTGGAGGATGGCAACTGGTACCCTCTGCTTTGGGCGAAGTTATACCAGCTAGAAGGGAACTCAGTGAGGCCACTGGTGGCTACAGTACAATTAGCATCAGCTACGTGTTCCTCTGGGGCTCCTCTCTGCCCTTTAATGCTTTTCTAGCTCTTGCCAGCAGCTTTCTGGAGTATGTCTTTGTTCCCTTCCTGTCTTAGTTCTTTTCTTTTTTTAAAGATTTTTTTTTTTTGATGTGGACCATTTTAAGTCTTTTTTGAATTTGTTACATTATTGCTTCTGTTTTTTGTTTTTGTTCTTTGGCCACAAGGCATATGAGATCTTGGCTCCCCAACCAACAATTGAACCTGCACCCCCTGTATTGGAAGGCAAAGTCTTAACCACTGGACCCCCAGGGAAGATCCTGTCCTGGGTCTTTTCTTATACACTGTGGTAGATATAAGTACTGTCTTATTTCCAATATTTGATGCTGTCCCAAACCTTCATCCCTGGATTTGCAGTGGTGTTTGGGAGAAATATGGGCTTCCTTCGTGGCTCAGAGAGTAAAGTTCTTCCTGCAATGCAGGAAACCTGGGTTTGATCCCTAGGTCAGGAAGATCCCCTGGAGAAGGGAATGGCAGCCAACTCCATTATTCTTGCCTGGAGAATCCTATGGACAGGGGAGCCTGGAGGTCTATAGTCCATGGAGTTGCAAAGAATTGGACACAACTGTTGGAGAAGGAAATGGCAACCCACTCCAGTGTTCTTGCCTGGAGAATCCCAGGGATGGGGGAGCCTGGTGGGCTGCCATCTATGGGGTCGCACAGAGTCGGACACGACTGAAGCGACTTAGCAGCAGCAGCAGCGGCAGGATGACTTTCACTTTGGGAGAAATACAATGATTTCAATACTCTTGTTTATCCGATGTGTATGTCAGGAACTTTTAAAAGATTATTTGCTACTCTATATACTTGTAGTTATTTGTAGGAAATATCACTGGCAAACATACTCTAAACTTGTGTGCTTTTGTGGTTGTTTGTAGCCTGTCTGTTATCATTTATAATTCAGTTAGGTAAGGTAGCAGGCTATATTTTTTAGCTCAAAATAGTTAAGAAAAAATTGTCATCGGTTTTAAGTTGTCTTGACTCTAATTCTATATACTTTACTATAAACGCTGGCTTACCAATTTGTTCTTTTTGTGTCGCTAAGTCCTGTTCACTGACTCACCAAGAAATCCCCTCAAAATAGTTCAATTTGTGTTTCTTTTACGTTTCCTTTTTTAGTTAAATAACCACCTAGGTCATTGCAAGTCTCTACTAATTATACTCCAGAGCATCTGTTCTTCAATCAGTCAAGGCTCTTCCCAATTTGGCAATTGACTGCTCTTCTGTCAGGCCACTGCTTTTGCGTAGAAAAAGTCAGTATATACAAGGCATCATTACTGTTCCAACAGATAAGAATTGTCTATGGTTGAACTGTTACTTGTGGGGTCCAAATAAATTGCTGAAATGAGAATAAACAGTCAATCAGGGAAGAACTAAGATAAAACTTTGGATCAGAAACCAAGTAAGATTCTGCCTGGAAAGTGATCAGTGGAAACTCTACAGAATAGCAGACTGATGTACCATAAAACCTAGACAGCATATTAAAAAGCAGAGACATTACTTTGCCAACAAAGGTCCATCTAGTCAAGGCTATGGTTTTTCCAGTGGTCATGTATGGATGTGAGAGTTGGATTGTGAAGAGAGCTGAGCACCGAAAATTGATGCTTTTGAACTGTGGTGTTGGAGAAGACTCTTGAGAGTCCCTTGGGCTGCAAGGAGATCCAACCAGTCCATCCTAAAGGAGATCAGTCCTGGGTATTCATTGGAAGGACTGATGCTGAGGCTGAAACTCCAATACTTTGGCCACCTCTTGAGAAGAGTTGACTCATTGGAAAAGACTCTGATACTGGGAAGGATTGAGGGCAGGAGGAGAAGGGGACGACAGAGGATGAGATGGCTGGATGGCATTACCAACTCGATGGACATGAGTTTGGGTAAACTCCGGGAGCTGATGATGGACGGAGAGGCCTAGCATGGTGCAATTCATGGGGTCACAAAGAGTCAGACACGACTGAGCCACTGGACTGAACTGAACTGTACCATAAAAAGAAAATATTGTGTACTTTTAAAGTAATACTGGCTATAGACCTGGCAACATTTGTTCATTTGATCAGTATTCCCTGAGTGGCCATTGTATGCCAGACATGGGGCCAGTCACTGGGATAAGTACTGGGAATAAAACTGAATAAACTAAAAAGAATCCCCCAAATAGCATATGCAGTGTATCACTGCATAATATTTGTGCCCTGCTTTCAGTATGCTTTCTTTTCTTGAGCTGTAATTGCTTTACAGCGTTGTGTTCGTTTCTACCCTGTTGCTGTTGTTGTTTAGTTGCTATGTCATGTCCTACTCTTTGCGACCTCATGGACTGTAGCCTGCCGGTCTCCTCTGCCCATGAGATTTCCCAGGCAAGAATGCTGGAGTGTGTTGCCATTTCCTTCTCCGGTGGTCTTCCTGACCCAGGGATTGAACCCACGTCTCCTGCATTGGCAGGCAGATTCTTTACCAATAAGCCACCTGGGAGGCCCCAGTTTCTGCCATACATATACATATATCCCATCTCTCTAGAGCCTCCCTCCCACTCCTCTAGGTCATCACAGAACTGAGTTCCCTGTGCTACACAGCAGCTTCCCACTAGCTATCTGTTTTACGCAGGGTAGTGTATATATACTACCATGTTGGACAGGGAGGCCTGGCATGCTGTAGTCCATGGGGCTGCAAGGAGTTGGGCACAACTGAGCGACTGCACTGAAGAGTGTGTATATCAATGCTGCTCTCAATTTGTCCCACCCCTTCCCCCTTCCCATATCCACGTCTGTTTTCTATGTTTGTGTCTCTTCCTGTCCTGCAAATAGGTTCATTTTCCTAGATTCCATGTATATGCTTTCAGTATTAATACGGCATTTGTGTTGGGACAGACTCTAGGAAACTCAAAGGCAAAGTAGCGAGCATAGAGAAGCACAGGCTGCTTATTTCAAGCTGCGTAGCACAGAGGGCTCAGCCCAGTGCAAAGAAGTGATTTTTGGACAAAGTTATACAAATAGTGTCTCAAATAAAGAAAAGTTCACTGTTGAGTTGATGCTTTACAAATTATATTTTTGAAAAATATTTATTTGTTTGGCTGCATCAGGTCTTAGCTGTGGCATGTGGGATCTTGTTCCCTGACCATGGATCGAACCTGGGCACCCTGATTTGGGAGCATGGCGTCTTAGCTACTGTACCACCAGGGAAGTCCTTATGTTCGTTTCTGTTTTATCTTTGACTTTGGAACATAACTTGTTAAATTCAACCTAAGGTCATTTTTATTTGCTTTTTCATAGCACCATGATGTGTTTCTCAAGTTATATGCATAGAAATTTCTGTAGTCACAGCAGTGTGTACAAACCAGTTGGTTCTAATGTATGGGTTTTGTGAGCTGGCAGCCTTAAAACTATCCACTTTTTTTTTTTTTCCTAATTAAAACATTTTTACTAACAGATCTAGGTAGGACATTAAAGGAATCCATTAAGGAATCCATTAAAGGAATCCATTCAATCCTAGTCATTGAATCTTTATCTACTCCTGTGTTCACAGAAGAAAGGGTTTCTTCTTTCTTTGTAGCTGGGGAAATTAAGACACAGAAAAGTGAATTTTCTGTGAAATGAACCAGGAAAAGCAAAAATAAACCCATGAGAACTGTCTTCTCCTCCATGTGCTAACTGTGCAGCCTCTTAAAAGTCACCCGTACATTCTGCTTTTGGCAGAAAACATGCGAAATTCATGGGTGAACATTTCTAAGAAAAGAGGATTATGTTTCTCTGTTTTAGCGATAAAGAAAATTAATATAATACGGTGTGGTTAGCATGTGGAACTCCAGCTTTTTTTTGTAATGTGATGATGGAGCTGATATTATGTCAGGTACACAGTGAGTGCCAGCAAACTGTCATTAAATTCAAGTGAATACGGCATGCTACTGAATTTAAAAGATTAACAAAAAACATTTTTACTTCATTAAGAAGTAGTGAAGAGCAAAGCAAGCTGTTCTGAGAGTCATGAGATTTTTTTTTTAACTCATTTAGAGATAGATATCTGGTGAACACACATACACACACACACAAATAGAACAATATGCTGAGTTGTAGCAAAATATCTGTATAAAATAAAACCTTTCTAAATATTAAAGAGTGTGAGAATTTTGATAAGGAAAAATGAACTGAAGTGGATGGATTAAATAGATTCTTCACTACTCGTCACTTCACAAGGCATGGAAACATAAACACCAAGAACAAAAACAACAAAACCCCTAAGGTGACGTACAGTCACTGTGACTACTGGTGTTTTGGCTGTCTTGCATACATTTCCTTTTCTTTTTTATTTTTTTACTTTACAATACTGTATTGGTTTTGCCATACATTGACAGGAATCCACCACAGGTGCGTACATTTCCTTTTCAACTCATCCTGTTTGTTTTGGGGAATCATCCTTCCCCACATCGTGTGTTGTTTTGGGGAATCATCCTTCCCCACATCATGTGTAGTTTTGAAGGGAGGCTCACTCCAGGTGTCCACTCCCCATAGTAGAGATAAGAGTACCACCAGGGGTGTCATGTGACATCAGCTTAGCCAATCAGATTCTCTCTCCCGGGATGCTCAGTCTGAAGCAGCCGCTGTGTTATTCGTGGCTTGTTGTGTCTGCTGGTTTGTCATCCTTGTCATTCCTGCTTCCTGGTCCTTCTTGACCATTTCTCCCTCTGAAACTAATTGCTGCCAGTTTTCTTCATTTGATTAACTTCCTTATTGAGGCATAATAAACACACACATAAGTAGGTACTGTACTGTGCTTAGTCACTCAGTTCTCTCCAGCTCTTTGTGATCCCGTGGACTGTAGCCCATCCAGCTCCTCTATCCATGGAAATTCTCCAGGCAAGTACACTGGAGTGGGTTGCCATGCCCTCCTCCAGGGGTTTTTCCCAACCCAGGGATCGAACCCAGGTCTCCCACATTGCAGGCAGGTTCTTTACCATCTGAGCCACCAGGGAAGCCCATTTTAAGTATACATTTTGGTAAGCTTTAACATTTATAGACACCCATGAAATTATCATCACAATCAGGGTCCATCTTCCTCAAGGCTTCCTGTGCCCCTTGGTCATCCTTTCTCCCTTCTCCTCAGTAGCCCCTGTTCCTCAGGCAACCACTGATCTTCTGCCACTTTTGATTAGCTTGCATATCCTGATATTTTATATGGATAGAATCATGTCAAATGAATATGTTTTCGTCTTCTTTCACTCAGCTTAACTATTTGAGGTTCACCCATGTAGTAGCAAATATCAATATTTATTCCTTTTTGATTGCTAGTATACCATTGTTTAAGAGTTGGTTTATTCATCTGTTGATGGAAATTTGAATTACTTCAAGTTTCAAGGTATTAGAAGTGAAGTTGCTATGATTATTCATGTACTTTATTTTGTACGGACATATGCTTTCATTACTCTTGGATAAATACCTATGAACGGAATGCTTCCATCATGTGGGAAGTGTGTATTTTAAAAATAAAAAAATTCCAAGATGGTTATGCCATTTTATATTCTCATCAGAAGTGTATGAGAGTTACAGGTTCTTCACTAACACTTGGTATGGTCAATCTTACGAATTTTAGCTAGTTTACCAAATGTGTAGTGCCATTTCACAAGGGTTATAATTTGAATTTCCATGATGACTAAAAATAATGAGTATTTCTTATGTGCTTATTTTCAATCCATATATCATCCACCGTGAAATATCTGTTCAAATCATTTGTCCATGTACTTATTAGGTTATGTTTTTTCTTACTAAGTTTTGAGAGTCCTGTATTTATTCTGGATGTAAGCTGTTTTTTCATCAAGAGTATGGTATGCAAATAATTTCTCACAGTCTGTGACTGTCTTTTTATTTTCTTAAGTGTCTTTCTAAAGCACAGATTTTTACACTGGTTGAATTCCAGTTTAGCAAACATTCTTTTAATGACTTATGCTTTTGGTGTCTTATCTAAAAAAATTTGTTGACAGAACTTTGGGTTAGGCAAAGTTTCTTGATGAATTAAGTCCTCTGTCATTCTGGAATAGTTTGCTTTATCCATTGTAATACTTTTTGCTCTGAACTCTACTTTGTTTGACATTTATATAGCCACTTCAACTTTTTTTGAACTACTATTGGCACGTTATAGTTTTTCACCTTACTTTAAATCTTTATGTGTCTTTAAGTTTAAATCACTTCATCTCTTTTATTCAGACTTGAAATCTCTTTTTTCTCTGTAAAGAACCAAAAAGTACATATTTTAGATTTTTGTGGACAATACATGATCTCTATTGAGGATTCTTCATATTTTGTTTTCTTAAGACTTGACTAATGTAGAAAAAATTTTTAACAATTACTAACCAACAGGCCACAAAAAATAGGTTATGAGCTAGATTTGGTTCACAGGCCATAGTGTGTTCACACCTGCTTTTCAGTCCTACTTTTTTGAGTTGTTCCACAAAACTGGAGCAGAACTTGGGCCGGAGCTTACTGTTCTCCAGCACTGAGGCAAAACCTTTCTGTAGATCCTTCTCTAAAGTTTCAGTCGGAATTGGCACTGGTATTGTTATCTCTAATCATTTTTTCTTAAAAAGTTTTGGAGTGTAGTTGCTTCACAGTGTTGTGTTACTTTCTGCTGTATGGCAAAATGAATCAGCAATATGTGTATCCAAAAGGGAAAATGTTAGTTGCTCAGTTATGTCCGACTCTGCAACCCCATGGAGTAGAACACATCAAGAAGTGTTCATTCATCAAGAAACTTTGCCTAACCCAAAGTTTTGTCAAAATTTTTTTAGATAATTTTTGTAGCCCATCAGGCTACAAAAAAGAAAAAAAAGGGGATATATGTACATGCACGTGCATATCATCGTTTTTGAATTTCCTTCCTATTTAGATCGCTACCGAGTATTGAGTGGCGTTCCCTATGCTATACAACAGGTTCTCATTAGTTTTCTATTTTATACATAGAAATGAATATATGTCAGTCCTGATTTGATGGCCCTTTCCCCAGACTTGGGTCGTCTCTTCACAAGCATGACCTCACCAATTTTTAGCTGATGCTCAGAAGGACTCTCGGCAGATGTATGGGGTTCTCTCTCTGAGCAGTTCTCTGTTCTTTGGCACTTTGTCGCATGAACTCTAGTTACCTGTTCTCCCTGGAGTCTGAGCTCTGTCTCCTGAATCTGGGGAGTCTGCTTTGGTGCCTCCTGTTTTTGGTGTCCTGGAAACGTCTCCAGGCTGTGAGCTGGGACCTTCACAGGATTCACTTCATTTGTTTTCTCTCAGGAATCCCTGTCCTTATTTGTCTGATATCCAGGGTCTTGAAAACCATAGTTCCATTTGTGTTTACCGTATTGTGAGTATTTCTGGCAGGAGGGTAAATCTGGTCTCTATTCAATCTCGTTCAAAGGCAGAAATCTCTCTGGTTTTCTTTTGATCCTGCCATTCCTCTACCAGTTCTGCAAGGCTGTGTGATTCCTCCAATAGGTTACCTTCTGCTAAACTGAATAGAGTGGTTTCTGTATCTTGTAAACAAGACCTAAGCAGATACAATATATCAGCAGTATCTGAATAAAATAATTCTGTTGAACTCGGGAAGAGAAAAATTGCCTTGGTCTCCTACTGCCCTGCAGAAATTTGGGGTTTTGTTTTGGTTTGGGATTTCTTCTTTTTTTTTTTTGCTTGTGAGAATACAAATTATGCTTTTTAAAGATCATCATATTAAATTTTAATAAATTAAACATTGAAATTTACACAAATTTTATGTAAATTTATGTATATGAAAACACATCACTATCTCTAAATATGCACCAAATATCATCTCTTGTCAATGAAGCGATAAAAATGTGTTAACAGTTTTGTTGGTTCTCCTTGTGATGACTTTAAAAAAAAATCACAGAACTTCAAGAGTTGCAAAAACCTGAAGGACATGATTTCTGCACTGTCAAGGGCCACAGTCATTTAAGGAACCAAAGTCTGAGCTCTGTAACAGACTAATCATTTTTTTTAAAGAGATAGCAACTGGAAACTGTTGTTTTCCATTATATTCACATATTGAAAATCAAACCAGTTGAAGTAAAAGCTTTAAGTTAAGATTTTTAAAAGGGGAATAGAAATTGTAATGCCCTTCTACTGTTGAAGACATCTGGTAGACGATGACAATAAGTGTCTGAAGTTAGAGAAATTAGCGAAGAAGGTCAAGTCCATAATTGTGCTTGTTAGTCACTCAGTCGTGTCTGACTCTTGGCAACCCCATGAACTGTAACCCGCCAGGTTCCTCTGTCCAGGGGATTTCTCAGGGAAGAATACTGTGGTGGGTTGCCAAATCCTTCTCCAGGGGATTCAGTATATACATAGGCAGCTGTCTGCACCAGTATCTCCACTGGCAGTACCAGACTGTTTCCAGATGCCACATTAACCCTTGTGGCTCTGGTTTACTGTCTCAAGCCTGTTCCTGGGCAGCCTGTTGCTTCAAGGGCAGCAACATTGTTGGAGCATATCTCATTCAAGGTTGGAGCCAATGAAGGACCTGCTGGCGTAGCTCATAGTGTCCTGTTGACTGTTTGCTGCTGTTACCAGGGGGCTTTGGGATGCTCAGAACTTCTGGTTCAGTTGCTGCTGGTTTTGCATGACTTCTGCTTCATGAACAGGGCTCTGGAAGGGAGCTTCCAGACCCCGGAATTTCACTTCTCAGACCTTGTGGTCACCTGCTGACTTTGTGGATAATGTGCATCATAGCGTTTAGTTGCTGTGCTGCCTGCTGCTGTCTATAAGACAGTGTCTAACCATAACAAAGCATGTAGCCGGGACCACTAGGGAAAAAATCTTCAAGTGCAGCCAAAGGGGTCTAGGAGGGAGGGATTGTGCCTCTTTGCACAGCGCAGACCAGGCACATAGTGAGACCCAAAGACCCTGCTCTGTCTGCAGATTCTTGTCCTCAATACAGTCAGACAGTACTGGAGTCATGTGTTTATTGCCTCTCTGACAGCTGCTTCTGCTTTCCTTTCAAACGATACTCTTCTCGTTGAGATGTGTCCATGTGAACCCATCACCAGCCCTCATCTCTTGTAGCAATAAAGCTTCCCTTATTCTTAATATACAAAAAATTAGAAAAGGTTTGGTCAGGAAATAAATAAAAATTACTGATAATTCCACCATTCAAAGGGAATAATTTTTAATAATTCTAAATTTGTACTCTACCTTTTCCATATATATAGTCTGTATTTATCTATACACTTAAATATCTATATATCTGTACATATACTCATAAATACACATACATACTGTATATATATATATAGTATATATGTGTGTATATAGAGATATATATCTGTATATGTATATATAGAGATATATATCTATATATCTGTATATATATCTATATCTGTATCTATAGCTGTCCCATTTTTACAAATAAAATTAACTTTTTTCTAATTTTTGTGGTAAAATATGTATAGCTTAAAAATACCACCTTAACCATTTAAAATGTACAGTTCAATGGAATTAAGTGCATTCATAATATTGTACAACCAAACCTCTCCCTAATTCTATCTTGTAGAACTGAAAACACCCATTAAATAATTGTTCCCCACTTCCCAAGCCCCTGATAACCATTTTACTCTCTGTTGTTATGATTTTGACTATCCTAAGTACTTCACTGAAGTGGAATTATGTAGCATTTGTGTTTTTCATTTAGCATAATACAATCAAGGTTTATCCATGTAGCAGCATATGTCAGAATTGCCTTTCTTTGTGAGACTGAATAATAATCCATTGCAGTGTATAACCATACTTTGCTTATCCATTCATACCACCAGGGACACTTGGGTTGCTTCCACATTTTAGCTATTATGCATAATGCTGCTATGAACAAACACCGGTCTACATAAGTATCTCAAAGGTATCTTTTTGAGATCCTGATTTCAATTCTTTTGGATGTATATCCCAAAGTGGAATTGTTGGATCCCATGCTAATTCTAATTTTAATTTTTTGAGAAGCTTTGCCACAGCAGTTACTACATGCAGTTGCTTTTCAGTACCTAGTCTTTGATGCCCAGTTCCCAAAAAGAGAAAAAGAGAAAAATAAATGGGAGGGGGAAGAGTGCTGGCCCTTTCGTTACAATGAAAATCATTTCAGCTGAAGGAGGGGGCTTGTAACAATGGGGAAAGACGCAGCAACAGTGGCTACCTGCCTTTGAGCACCTCTGTGATCAGAGGCAGAAATCAGTGATCACAGTACAGATCCATGATATTTGGGAGACACTGTCCAGTCCATTTTGCCCATCCTGGCTCCTGCAAGTGGTGGGCAGGTTGATTTGGAATGTATGAATAGCTGCCTGCCATGTGGCTAGGTGGGGTATTGGGAACCACTACTGCACTAAAAACTGAAATTGACTAAAATTAACAGCTTTAATTCACTGTCCAAGCCTATCCTGGAAGTTACAAACCTTCAGTAGATTCTAGAGTTCCAAAAGACAGATTCTGCCATTGCAATCATTATCTAGATGGAGAGAGAGAATCCGGGGATTCCTACTGGGCTTCTTCCAAGAATCCTTTTACTTGCTTTTAAAGCTTGATACACAGTGACGTCAGTGTATGATTATACTGTCATGTCTGATCACTATATAGTACTCAATGTTCTAGATGTGGGGCTGGCAAATTTCTTCTATAAAGGGTCAGTTAGCAAATATTTCAGGCTTTGCAGACCACTCACTGTTCAGTTGCTAAGTCGTGTCTGACTATTTGTGACCCCATGGACTACGGCACGCCAGGTTCCTCTGTCCTCCACTTTCTCCGAGTTTGCTCAAACTCGTGTCCTTTGAGTTGGTTATGCCATTCAACCATCTCATCCTCTGTCACCCTCTTCTCTTCCAGTCTTCAGTCTTTCCCAGCATCAGGGACTTTTCCAATGAGTCAGCTGTTCATATCTGGTGGCCAAAGTATTACCACTTCAGCTTCAGCATCAGTCCTTCCAATGAATATTCAGGGCTGATTTCCTTGAAGATTCACTGGTTTGATCTCCTTGCAGACCACACACGGTCTATTGGTGGTACTCTCACTGCTGCTGCTTTTTCTTCCTTCCTTCCTTTTCTTATAAAACAGAAGAAATGTAAAAGCTCTTAGCTCAAGGCCCATCATCTTCATACACTATAAATTATAGGCTGAATAACAAGATTTTTCCTCTTATTTGCTGCCATAAACATCACTATAATATGAAAGTAAAATAGGTAATAGCTAGAGAATATAAAAATTTATTTCATCTTCTGCTGCCAGCCTTTATGTCATTTAACTGTTGATTAGAATTTCCTCACTAAGGCAGGAGGCTTGTTTTTCTGCTCAGTCTAAATTTTATTCACTAGATGCAAAAAAAAAAAGTTACAGTGAACTCTTTCAGTTTTTAATTCAAGACACATTTACTTAGAGCCCATTCAAAATACTACAATGTACTGATAATCAGGTTGATCAGTGGTTTCAGTAGTATAAGCTCTCAATTCACAACAGAGGTTATTACTAGCATCATTTACTTTATCCTTTGTACTGAATTTTGTAGAACAACTTTTAAGTTGGGGTGAATCCTAGGATTTTGGCACATGAACTTTTTGAGGAAATGTCCAAATGTTAGGAAATTTGAGGAAATTTAACATGTTGATTTCCTTAATAACCTCTGTACCTTAAGGAAACTCCTTAAGGAAACTTAATTACTTTCTGCTGTGAAAATTCACATTAATCTTAAATGGAACTCTTGTAGCACTTGGTTCACAGGACGAATTTTCAACAATAGTTCCATGCTGTTGAAAGAAAATGTTAAGTTAGACTTGCTGAATGGTTTTGGATATGGAAAAACTTATTTCACAAATATATTTTTAAGTATGTATATGCTAACTAAAAAGGGCCAAAGCTGATGAAATCCAAATATAATGGCATTAGCAACATATAGTAAGAGGTAAAAATAATTGAAGATGGCAATAGAATGTTTATTTTCCATTTGACTAATGGATTATGTCTTAGAGGATAACTTGATGGTAGAAGATAGACATACAGGGGTTCTTAATGTCTAATATCTGCATCAGAGAATTGGCTAAGAGACAGTCTATCCACAAGGCAAATGGCACAGACAGAGGCTGCACACTGGAGTTTTGAGTTTTGTTCTTCTAAAGGCATGTTTCATCGAACTTTTGTTTCATTGAACTTTTATATGCAAGTTAGGGTTTGTCTATCTCCTTTTTGTCATCAAAAAAAAAAAAAAAAGCCAAAAAGTTATTTTTTTTTTTAAGTTACCAGGTCCCTTAGGAACAAAACTCTAATAAAAATTGTGGAAATTGAGAATGTAATAGATTGGTTTCCTATGTCCTTAATTAATGCCTATAGTTCTAAAATATCTGGAAACTATTTAAGTGATTGATGGTCAGGCACTGTTCTGGGTGCTGAGGATATCATAATGGACAAAAATGGGTGATACTACCCGCTATTATAGCCTTAAATTATAGTGGAGAGGAGCTACAAATCAAAAAACGAGTATTTAAATAAAACATAGTGATAAGGTCTATGTGTGCATGCTGAATCACTTCAGTTGTGTCTGACCCTTTGTGACTTATGGACTGTAGCCCACCAGGCTCCTCTGTCCATGGGATTCTCCAGGCAAGAACACTGGAGTGGGTTGCCATTTCCTCCTCCAGGGGATCTTCCAAGCAGGGATCAAACCTGTATCTCTTACGTCTCCTACATTGGCAAACAGGTTCAAGTGGTTCTTTACCAGTAGCACCACTTGGGAAGCCTGATAAGGTCTATATACCTCCCAAAAGGGAGAACATAGATGGCTAAGTATCATTTGCCAAAGTAGCATCTTTGGCTTTACTCTTCAACTAATATTTGTGCTTAGACCTAAAGGAAACATAGGAACTGAACCATTCAGATACTAGGTGTGAAAAAGACTTTGAGGCCAAGGTCCAGTCTGAGGGTATGAGGATCATCTTGGAGGAGGCCGGTGGCTGGAACATTGTGAGTGAAGGAAAAAGAGGAGTTGAGATTAGCATGTATCTGGCCCAGCTTGGGAGTCTTGTGGGCTATGGAGGGGATGGGAATCACTGATGGGAACAAGAAGAACACGTGTCACCTGATGGGTATATGGAGAAGAAGGAAAGAGTGGGATCAATAGACGCACTTAGCAGCCTTTGGAGTAAATGATGATTTGGTCCCTGATACTGGGCTTCCCTGGTGGGCTCAGATGGTAAAGAATTTGCCTGTAATGTAGGAGATCCAGGTTTGATCCCTAGTCAGGAAGATCCCCTGGAGAAGGGAATGGCTATCCACTCCAGTATTCTTGCCTGGAGAATCCCATGGACAGAGGAGCCTGGCAGGCTACAGTCCATGGGGTCGCAAAGAGTCAGACACGACTGAAGTGACTTAGCATGCATGCATAGACCTTATCACTGTGTTTTATTTATATACTCATAGAAAAAAAGAAAGTGAAGTCTCTCAGTTGTATCCAACTCTTTGTGACCCCATGGACTGTAGCCTACCAGGCTCCCATGGGATTTTCCAGGCAAGAGTACTGAAGTAGATTGCCATTTCCTTCTCCAGGAGATCCTCCCAACCCAGGGATTGAACCTGGGTCTTCTGCATTGTAGGCAGACCCTTTACTGTCTGAGCCACCAGGGAAGTCATGTACTCTTAGACTGAGCAACTAACACTTGCAGTGTTTTCACTTTTACTTATACCTGGATATGGTAAGAGGCACTGGAGGGTAAGGATAGAGGGTATAAGAACTTGACCAGAGTAAGTTGAATCATTTTTGCTGACTTCTTCACTGTATCCACAGAAAGTCTAGGGTGAGAATCTTGGTGGAAGACGTAAAATATTTTCTCTTGAGGCTGATTAAAAAGCAAATGCCTCCTGTGTCCATTTCTGTACAACATTGTACTGGCAGGGGTTGGGGGGTCTTGGCTAAGGCAGTAAGACGGGATAGAGTAATAAAGTTTTAAGCATTGAAAGAAGAAATGAAAATATGTTCCTGTGCCTGTATATACCTAGGACAAAGAAATGTGGCAAACTTCAGTAAGAAACAATATAATTTTGTTTTTCAAAAATAGAGGATTTTATTTTATTTTTTTAGGTACAATAATATGGTAACCAGAGATGTCACAGGTATAATGATATAATCTTACTTCAGAGATGTGTGAAGTGTAGTGATCCTTGAGTAAATCACATGATAATTTCCTTGCCTCGCTGACTAATATGTAAGAAAAAGAAGGAACCGAAAGACTGTATTAGCTCTACAGGGTATACTATACCTATAACCATAAAGCACTGAGTGGAGACTTTCTCTTGAAAGAGTAAAAGACTTCTGTGGTTACAGGAAATGATTTGTTAGAAGAAAGCAAAAAGAGTATTCAGCAGGACTTTCTTTTCTGCATACTCCTGCATCTGAGAAGGTGTGTCTACACAGAAAACAACCTGTTAATTGGAAGTGAAATCAAGGAAATAGATCTGAAATCCAAGAAGCGACAGGGCATGGACACGACGTTTGTTGTTGTTGTTTTTGCTGCCTCAAAGGATAGCGCATGGCTCCTGGGTTTGACTGCCGTATGCAATAACACAAGGATGCATAACGGCTGTGGGAACAAGTGGCGCATTCAGGTACAACATCCTCCCTGGTGTGATTTCACAGTGATCAGAAATCTCTAGTCCCCTGTCAGGATTCTGTATCCATCATTCTGTCAGAGAAGATAGCCAATGACTTTGATGAAAATAGAGCTACATATCAAAATCGTAGTTTATGCCAGGCTGGAAACAGTAGTAAATCAATTAAGCGGAGGCTCAATATACAGAGTGAAGTTGACACTCGAGAATTATGATCTGAAATTAATAATAAATTTTGTCAGGAATAAAAAGTAAATGCCTCTACTAAAGTTATACAAATTAATGGCACTAAAGAGGGTTGGAAAGCCTGGTTTAACTACAGTTTTAGAGGGGAAGTTCCTTTCTTCTTGCCTCATACTTCTATACGGAGAGACGTCTAATAGAGTGACATCCCTGTTCTCTTTTCCCATGACTTACCTTACTAGGGGGTCACTATCACTAATTCTTGATTGGTGGTGGAGCTGACCTTCTATAGATGAATCAGTACTAAAAGGCATTCTTAGCTCTCCACCGCAGACCATCAGAAAACAACGATTAAGGGAAAGTGCCTCTACGCTACAAAACCAGATTCTTTATGATAGCACTGTTCTAGCCCCCAGGTTCACAGGAGCCAGGTATCAGTTCAGTTCAGTCACTCAGCCATGTCCGACTCTTTGTGACCCCATGAATCGCAGCACGCCAGGCTTCCCTGTCTATTATCAATTCTCACAGTTCACTCAAACTCACGTCCATCGAGTCAGTGATGCCATCCAGCCATCTCATCCTCTGTCATCCCCTTCTCCTGCCCCCAATCCCTCCCAGCATCAGTCTTTTCCAATGAGTCAACTCTTTGCATGAGGTGGCCAAAGTATTGGAGTTTCAGCTTTAGCATTAGTCCTTCCAATGAACACCCAGGACTGATCTCCTTTAGAATGGACTGGTTAGATCTCCTTGCAGTCCAAGGGACTCTCAAGAGTCTTCTCCAACACCACAGTTCAAAAGCATCAATTCTTCAGTGCTCAGCTTTCTTCACAGCCCAACTCTCACATCCATACATGACCACTGGAAAAACCATAGCCTTAACTAGATGGACCTTTGTTGGCAAAGTAATGTCTCTGCTTTTGAATATGCTATCTAGGTTGGTCATAATTTCCTTCCAAGGAGTAAGCGTCTTTTAATTTCATGGCTGCAATCACCATCTGCAGTGATTTTGGAGCCCCCCAAAATAAAGTCTGCCACTGTTTCCACTGTTTCCCCATCTATGCCCCATGAAGGGATGGGACCAGATGCCATGATCTTCGTTTTCTGAATGTTGAGCTTTAAGCCAACTTTTTCACTCTCCTCTTTCACTTTCATCAAGAGGCTTTTTAGTTCCTCTTCATTTTTTGCCATAAGGGTGGTATCATCTGCATATCTGAGGTTATTGATATTTCTCCCGGCAATCTTGATTCCAGCTTGTGCTTCTTCCAGCCCAGCATTTCTCATGATGTACTCTGCATAGAAGTCAAATAAGCAGGGTGACAATATACAGCCTTGACGTACTCCTTTTCCCATTTGGAACCAGTCTTTTGTTCCATGTCCAGTTCTAACTGTTGCTTCCTGACCTGCATACAGGTTTCTCAAGAGGCAGGTCAGGTGGTCTGGTATTCCCATCTCTTTCAGAATTATCCGCAGTTTGTTGTGATCCACACAGTCAAAGGCTTTGGCATAGTCAATAAAGCAGAAATAGATGTTTTCCTGGAACTCTCTTGCTTTTTCCATGATCCAGCGGATGTTGGCAATTTGATCTCTGGTTCCTCTGCCTTTTCTAAAACCAGCTTGAACATCTGGAAGTTCATGGTTCATGTATTGATGAAGCAAAATTGCTTGGAGAATTTTGAGCATTACTTTACTAGCGTGTGAGATGAGTGCAATTGTGCAGTAGTTTGAGCATTCTTTGGCATTGCCTTTCTTTGGGATTGGAATGAAAACTGCCCTTTTCCAGTCCTGTGGCCACTGCTGAGTTTTCCAAATTTGCTGGCATATTGAGTGCAGCACTTTCACAGCATCATCTTTCAGGATTTGAAATAGCTCTACTGGAATTCCATCACCTCCACTAGCTTTGTTTGTAGTGATGCTTTCTAAGGCCCACTTGACTTCACATTCCAGGATGTGTGGCTCTAGGTGAGTGATCACACCATCGTGATTATCTGGGTCATGAAGATCTTTTTTGTACAGTTCTTCTGTGTTTTCTTGCCACCTCTTCTTAATATCTTCTGCTTCTGTTAAGTCCATACCATTTCTGTCCTTTATCGAGCCCACCTTTGCATGACATGTCCTGTTGGTATCTTTAGTTTTCTTGAAGAGATCTCTAGTCTTTCCCATTCTGTTGTTTGCCTCTATTTCTTTGCATTCATCACTGAGGAAGGCTTTCTTATCTCTCCTTGCTACTCTTTGGAACTCTGCATTCAGATGCTTATATCTTTCCTTTTCTCTTCTCTTCTTTTCACAGCTATTTGTAATGCCTTCCCAGATAGCCGTTTTGCTGTTTTGCATTTCTTTTCCATGGGGATGGTCTTGATCGCTATCTCCTGTACAGTGTCATGAACCTCATTCCATAGTTCATCAGGCACTCTATCTATCAGATCTAGTCCCTTAAATCTATTTCTCACTTCCACTGTATAATCATAAGAGATTTGATTTAGGTCAGACCTGAATGGTCTAGTGGTTTTCCCTACTTTCTTCAATTTAAGTCTGAATTTGGCAATAAGGAGTTCATGTTCTGAGCCACAGTCAGCTCCTGGTCTTGTTTTTGCTGACTGTATCGAGCTTCTCCATCTTTGGCTGCAAAGAATATAATCAATATGATTTTGGTGTTGACCATCTGATGATGTCCATGTGTAGAGTCTTCTCTTGTGTGGTTGGAAGAGGGTGTTTGCTGTGACCAGTGCATTCTGTTGGCAAAACTCTATTAGCCTTTGCCCTGCTTCATTCTGTACTCCAAGGCCAAATTTGCCTGCTACCCCAGGTTTATTTTGACTTCCTACTTTTGCATTCTAGTCCCCTATTATGAAAAGGACATCTTTTTTGGGTGTTAGTTCTAAAAGGTCTTATAGGTCTTCATAGAACCATTCAACTTCAGCTTCTTCAGCATTACTGGTTGGGGCATAGACTTGGATTACTGTGATATTGAATGATTTGCCTTGGAAACAAACAGAGATCATTCTGTCGTTTTTGAGACTGCATCCAAGTACTGCATTTCAGACTCTTTTGTTGACCATGATGGCTACTCCATTTCTTCTAAGGGATTCCTGCCCACAGTAGTAGATATAATGGCCAGGTATAAGTGGTAATAAACTCATTCTGGGCTTCCCATGTGGCTCAGTGGGCAAAGAAACACTGAGTCCATAGGATCACAAAGAATCAGACCCTACTGAGCACTTATCACTTCAAGTACAGGAATGGGAAATAGAACAATGTTCCATGGAGAAGAAACAGGTTGTTGAGAAGCTCAGAGAGGAGTAAAGATGTAAGGCCCTAGGACTTCATCCTAAGGATCATGAGAAATAGCTGAAAACAGAAATATACCCAAATTTTAAATTTAAAAATATTACCTTGCCCTGTAAAGCACAGAGGCCTGCATAAGAAGTGGGGTGATACAGATGGAGTAGATAGAGAGATAGATTGAGGGATATACTGAGCTTATGGGATGAATAACATTTGAGGTGGTTAGCTCTTGTCACCTGAAAAATTTGTGAAGATGCTTAACACCCACACAGTTATCAGAGATATTCTATATAAGTTTCATTTTTTGACCAAGCACACAGTAACCTCCAAGGGCATTGCTGCCTGCAGACTCCTAGTGGAATAGAACTGGGTGAAGGTCGTTACTCACTGGAATTGGAGGTGTTCGCACATGTTCAGCCCAAGGAAGCATCAAAAGCTGTGTTTTCTCCATCTAACCACCCAAATATGCAGTGATTTTCTGGTGTGGAGGTGGTGAGGTCTAAGCTCAGTGTGAGGGGGTGAATTTTTTGACGTATCTCTTTTCAAAAAGACATCATTACTTGAAATATAACATTCCCTAGCGAACATTTAGTGACTGGATTGGTGTTATCAGGGGCCATTAGAGATAAGTGGAAGCAATCTGCCTAAATTGTGGCTGCTGGTTGATATATAATCATGTATATATATATATATATATATATTTGTTCTTTATATTTTAAACTCTTATCAAAGTAATATATACATATATTTTAATAAGTCAGTTTAAACCAAAATATTAACCATGAAAAGCAGCTGTCTTTTTCTCAGCCTCCCCAAACCTCAAACACTATTCCCTAAGAGCATCCACTTTTAACTTTTAAACCTATTTCTTCCTGCACTAACTTATTCTATTATTTACCCTATGTCTTTACTTATCTCTTTTGGAAATTATCTGTTGACATCAGTTACAATAGGTGCAAATCTAAACTCGTTTTCTTCATTCCACCTTTAATTTCTTCTGTAAAATATGAGACAACAGTGAGCATTCCACCACTAGATTGCTGTGTGCCTCGGAGAGGATCTCGGAGCTTGGTCACTGCCCTGAGTAAACGGAACCTCCCTTTTACCCACAGGTACATCCTCCGTCCTCCGCTCTTGTTATAGAAACTCACTGCATCTTAACAGGGAACATGCCTGCCAGGTTTCATTGCATCTGGGAGTGGCTGTGTGGCTGCTTTAACCCGTGGAATATTAATAGGAATAATGAGGACCATTTCCTTACAGACACTGTTCCCAATCTTCTCTCCCACCCTTCGATTAGCTGGAAAGCAAATATTCAGGTGTGAAATAACTTTGACTCCAGAACCAAAACACCTTAAAATACAAGCAGCAAGATACGAGGACCCTTAGTCCCTGGATACATTCAGGAATGGTCCTCCACACCCCTACATCAGCAGTTTGCCACCAATTTGGGTAGCTAATAGAGATGACACACCTTTATTATCCTGTCATGTGTTCCTATGTTGTTTAGTCACTAAGTCCTGTCTGATTCTTTTGTGAATCCATGTACTGTAGTTCACCAGGCTCCTCTGTCCATGGGATTTTCCAGGCAAGAATAGTGTATTGGTTAGATATTTCCTTCTCTAGGGGATCTTCTCGACCCAGGGATAGAACCCATTTCCCCTCCACTGGCAAGCAGATTCTTTATCATTGAGCCATTGTATGAAAGAAAAATGTTTACCTCGTTTATTTGAACTGCTACAATTCAAAGACTCTTTGTTACAACACTTCTGCCTGTTAACTATTGCAAACATTTTGTAAACTATCAAGTTCTTACTCATGTTGAGTTGTTGTAACTCGGCTCCTCTCATAGAGTCATTGACAATAACTCTGCTCATTGACTTTGCACTAGCAAGTTCCCATCCCTTAATCTCAAAAATATACAAGCAACTTCTGCAGCTCAATTCCAGAAAAATAAACGACCCAATCAAAAAATGGGCCAAAGAACTAAGTAGACATTTCTCCAAAGAAGACATACGGATGGCTAACAAACACATGAAAAGATGCTCAACATCACTCATTATTAGAGAAATGCAAATCAAAACCACAATGAGGTACCACTTCACACCAGTCAGAATGGCTGCGATCCAAAAATCTGCAAGCAATAAATGCTGGAGAGGGTGTGGAGAAAAGGGAACCCTCCTACACTGTTGGTGGGAATGCAAACTAGTACAGCCACTGTGGAGAACAGTGTGGAGATTCCTTAAAAAATTGCAAATAGAACTACCTTATGACCGAGCAATCCCACTTCTGGGCATACACACCAAGGAAACCAGAATTGAAAGAGACACATGTACCCCAATGTTCATCGCAGCACTGTTTACAATAGCCAGGACATGGAAACAACCTAGATGTCCATCAGCAGATGAATGGATAAGAAAGCTGTGGTACATATACACAATGGAGTATTACTCAGCCGTTAAAAAGAATTCATTTGAATCAGTTCTGATGAGATGGATGAAACTGGAGCCAATTATACAGAGTGAAGTAAGCCAGAAAGAAAAACACCAATACAGTATACTAACACATATATATGGAATTTAGGAAGATGGCAATGACGACCCTGTATGCAAGACAGGAAAAAAGACACAGATGTGTATACCAGACTTTTGGACTCAGAGGGAGGGAGAGGGTGGGATGATTTGGGAGAATGGGAATTATAACATGTATACTGTCATGTAAGAATTGAATCGCCAGTCCATGTTTGACATAGGGTGCAGCTTGCTTGGGGCTGGTGCATGGGGATGACCCAGAGAGATGTTGTGGGGAGGGAGGTGGGAGGGGGGTTCATGTTTGGGAACGCATGTAAGAATTAAAGATTTTAAAATTTAAAAAAAAAATAAAAAAACAAACAAACAAACAAAAAACCTGATGGAAAAGAAAAAAAAAATGATAAAAAAAAAAATTAGATCAAGTCAGCCATGTAAATTAGCACGAAACAAGCAGTTTACTAAATAGATCCCTGGTGGTTTTAAAGAGTTAATACAGCCTCTAAAATTACCTTACCCAGCTTGCTCAAAGCTGAAGCCTTGGAAAGACCTGGCTCATTACAAATTGGTAGCTACTTCCAAGTTTTAAGGTTTTGATAGTAGTTTTATGACATTCATCTATTTGGGTATGAACAACTGAGGTATTCAAAGACATTGGTTGTTCGATTTAGCATACATTAAATGGCAAACCACTCCAGTATCCTTGCCTGGAGAATCCTATGGACAGAGGAGTCTGGAAGGCTATAGTCCATGGGGTCGCAAGAGTCAGACATGATTTAGTGACTAAACCACCATAATTGAATAACCAGTGTTTATCCGGCACTGACTTAGTAAACTCCTGCCTGGATGTGGAGGCAGTTGTTTACTGGGACTAGATTAGGAAATGACTTTGTGGCAACAGTTGGCAGCCATAGAAGAGAATGAAATAATGCCATTTACAGCAACATGGATGGACCTAGAGATTATCAGATTAAGTGAAGTAAGTCAGACAGACAAAAACAAATATCATATGATTTCATTTACATATGGAATCTAAAAAATGATACAAATGAACATATTTACAAAACAGACTTATGGAGAAAAACACAAATTTATGATTACCAAAGGGGAAGTGGTGGGGGGGGAGAAAAATTAGGAGTTTGGGATTATATATACACTGCTATATATACAATAGGATCTACTGTATAGCACAGGGAATGATATTTGATATCTTATAACATATAATAAAAAAGAACCTTAAAGAATATATATATGTATAATTGAACCACTTTGCTATACATTTGAAACTACTGTGACATTGTAAATTAACCATATTCCAATTTTAAAATCATTAAAATTTTAAATGTATATAATATACCTAGGAGGCTTTCTGGAATACAGAGAATTATGGTACTCAAGTCCACTGGTGGCTCAGACAGGAAAGAATCCGTCTACAATGCAAGAGACCTGGTTTCCATCCCCAGGTCAGGAAGATCCCCTGGAGGAGGACATGGCAACCTAATCCAGTATTCTTGCCTGGAGAATCCCATGGACGGAGGAGCCTGGTGGGCTATGGTCCATGGGGTCACAAAGAGTCAGACATGACTAAGGGACTAACACTTTCACTTTTCACAGCATTCAAACAGGCGTCTAGAATCATACTCTCGGATCACATCTTGAACCAAAGGGAATACTTAGGGGGAGAACTCCAGAGACCAACTAGTGCGATTCCACTTTGGAGGAAGCCTTGTTTTGTTCTGCATAGTGATGGTAATTCAGTACCATAGAAGTAACAGCCCAGCATATGGTGTGTTTTTGTCCTTACAGCAGAGACCTCTAGTATACTTGTTTGAACTTCTCAAAGAAACCTCTAAAATAACTGATTTGTGTTACTTTATTAATTTGATTCAATGATTTTGTGTCTATTAGTGACCATTTGCATTTCTAGTTTCAGCATTTCCTCTACACAAATAAAGCAATCATATTTTACAAGTGAAAAATTTGGACATGCTGCCTGATGGGTACCAGTATATGGAGGTAGTGAAATAAGTAATTTGAAATTGAGAAAAGCCCCCCGAAATCTGCATGTTTAGAGTGAAGGCTAAGCGCACAGAGTGTTCAGCCTGTGCTAGTATCAAGCTGCTCGTGCTCAGTGGCTTCAGTCGTGTCCAACTCTTTGCAACCCGTGGACTGCAGCCCACCAGGCTTCTCTGTCCACAGGATTCTCCAGGCAAGAATACTGGAGTGGGTTGCCATTTCCTTCTCCGGGGGATCTTCCCGACCCAGGAATCAAACCTGAATCTTCCGCATCTCCTGCACTGCAGGCAGATTCTTTACCCACTGAGTCACCTGGGAGGGACTGCTATCTGCCCAAAACATGAGTAAAAATAAGTCACTCTGAAATTAGAATGAATAGATTGTTGTTTATCATCTTATTTTTAAATCTGGAGTTCAACCCCAAGGGTATTTTGAAAAATCATATTTTAAGTGAAATAAAGTGTTAGTTGCTCAGTTGTATCTGACTCTTTGCAACCCCGTGGACTGTAGCCCACCAGGCTCCTCCATCTGTGGGATTTCCCAGACAAGAATACTGGAGTGGGTTGCCATTTCCTTCTCCAGGGGATCTTCCTGATCCAGGGATCAAACTTGGGTCTCCCACACTGCAGTCAGACTCTGTACCATCTGAGCTACCAGGGAACATAAGTAGTTAAGTGCTTTAGCAAGGTCTATCTTTTCTGCTAAACAGTGTACAAGAAATGAGACAGTCTTTTAAATACTAGTGTAACCTCCAGTGTTCTTGCCTGGAGAATCCCAGGGATGGGGGAGCCTTGCGGGCTGCCGTCTATGGGGTCGCACAAAGTCAGACACGACTGAAGCGACTTAGCAGCAGCAGCAGCAACCCACATACTGTTTGACCTCCAGCTTCTGAGAAAGATATTTATTGTTGTGACAGAGGCACTGTATACTTCAGAAAAGCAAATTCTGCAGTACCTCAAAGTATTTGCCTCTTTAAGGTGTTACAGTAATATGATGTGAGTAGCATTCTGTACCAGACCCTTATGGTTTTTGAATTCATAATAAAATCTGTGCTAAACATAATCAGAGGTGACAACCAGTTAAATGGGTAATAATGTACCTTCTTAAGGTTTTTTTTTTTAACAGTATTTAGAAATAATTCACCTACCCCATACAACTTATCCGTTTAAAGCATACAATTCAGTGGACTTTAGTATATTCATGGATATGTACAATCATCAGTACAGCCATTTTTAGACCATTTTATCACCTCTAAAATAAACTCTGTACCTTTAGCTGTTTTTGTTCAGTCATGTTTGACTGTTTGTGACCCCAGGGACTGCAGCACACCAGGCTTCCCTGTCCATCACCAACTCTTGGACTTTGCTCAAACTCATGCCCATTGAGTTGGTGATGCTATCTAACCATCTCATCTTCTGCCGCCCCCTTCTCCTTTTGCCTTCAATCTTTCCCAGCATCTGGGTCTTTTCCAATGAGTTGCCTCTTCCCATCAGGGAGCCAAAGTATTGGAGCTTCAGCTTCAGCATCAGTCTTTTCAGTGAGTATTCAGGACTGATTTCCTTTAGGATTGACTGGTTTGATCTCCTTGCTGTCCAAGGGACTGTTGAAAGTCTTCTCCAGCACCACAGTTTGAAAGCTTTAATTCTTGGACGCTTAGATTTTTTTATGGTCCAACTCTCACATCTGTACATGACTACTGGAAAAAACCATAGCTTTTACTACATAGACCTTTGTCGGCAAAATGTTGTAACTTTAGCTAAGCTAGCACCCACCTAAATCCCCATCCTCTCTAGCACTGAGCAGGCACTAATCTTCATCCTGTTTGTATAGATTTCCCTAGTCAGGATATTTGTATAAATGGAATCATATAATATGCAGCTTTTGTGACTGTTTTTTTTTTCCATTAACCTAAAGTTTTCATGATTCTTCCATGATTATAGCATATGTCAGAACCTCTCATTTTTGTGGTGGAATACTATTTGATTACATGGATATACCACATTTTGTTTATCCATTGATCAGTTGATATATCTTTGAGTTGTTTCCAGTTTTTGGCTGTCATGAATAATGCTGCTGTGAACACTGATGTTCAGGTTTTTGTGTTGACATCTTTTCATTTATCTTGTGTGTATACCTAGGAGTGTAATTTCTGGTTCATAAGGTATTATGTTTCATCCTTTGAGCTACTACCAGAGTTTATTGAGCAACTATCGGAGAAGTTACACCATTTTACCTCCCCTCCAGCAGTGCATGAGGGTTCCAATTTTTCTGTGTTCTTGCCAACACTTGCTGTTATCCATCATTTAATCTTAGCCATTCTAATGTGGTATGAAGCAGCACCTCATCCTTGTTTTGATTTGTATTTCCTTGGTGGCTAACAGTGTTTAAAATCTCTTCCTGTGCGTACTAGCTATTCAGATCTATTCTTTTGAGAAATTTCTGTTCAGCTCCTTTGTCATTTTTTAAATTGGGTTATGTTTCTTTTTATTCCCATAAGAATTCTTAAATTCCATCTGATTACATATTCCGTGAATAGATATCATCTCGTTCTCTTCACTAAATGTGTTGAGCTATTTCTTTTTCCCAATGGCTAAAAGACTTTTTATAACATTGGTTTCTGTGTGGTAAGCTTCTGCTTTTCTGGAGA
This sequence comes from Capra hircus, assembly GCF_001704415.2. Taxonomy (NCBI): domain Eukaryota; kingdom Metazoa; phylum Chordata; class Mammalia; order Artiodactyla; family Bovidae; genus Capra; species Capra hircus. The sequence continues at coordinate 38,788,430 of NC_030831.1, read as the reverse complement.
GTGTCAGAGATTTTTATTGCCTTCCTTAAGGCTTCATGACATGACTAAATAAACCAAACACAATTCTTTTCTGCACTAGTAGTTAGAGTTTTCCAACCAGAATAGCTTTTATTGATCCCTAGGGTACCAGCTAAGGGAGAATGACAATGAGTTGGAGAGCTAGGTAAGCTTCTAAAGTGATTACAAAATTTTAGTGTTTTCCTTTCACATGCTTCTAATTCCAGTGAGTTTTGCATGATGACTTTCAAACTTTATTTTGTATATTGTAGGCCCAGACAAAAAGTAATTTATTCCCAAACTTTACAAAATTAATTTAATCATGGTTGAGCATTCATTCTGTTGTGATTTGTGTGCATTTGGCATTGTAATAAGAATTCTTCTTTGCAATATAGATATTTTTCATGAAACTTTTATGTGCCAAATAAATTACATCAATATGTATGGGAAACAACAGTTCATTAGTATCATTCCCTGGTGACCCCGTGGTAAAGAACCTGCCTGTTAATGCAGGGGACTTGTGTTTGATCCCTGAATGGGGAAGAGCCACTGGAGCAGGAATTGGAAACCCGCCTGAGAAATCCCATGGACAGAGGGGCCTGACGGGATACAGTCCATGGGGTCGCAAAGAGTTGGACATGACTGAGCATGCGCAGGCACACCATGCAAGAGAGAAAGCACAGAGTGACTGTGGTGGTTCCTAAGTCGTCTTAGGTCAGGCAGACATCTCAGATGAATGGGTAGAAAAGGAAGACGTGAACCCACCCCAACAAAGCTCTAACAACATCAAGCCATGAGCAGAATGCACCTGTCTTGTCCTGGGTGCTGACATCACAGTTTCTCAACCTGCGGGAGGGTGAGAGTACATTGTTGGAAGTGTTAGAGAAAATAACTGAAAAATCCATTCCCTTCTGTCAACATTATTCCCTTTTCTGGGATGACTGACGCCTGTCTGTGTTTTTGAAATAAATGATAAGAACAGGCTCAATAAACAAAACAAAACCAGAAAATCACAACAAGTAGAAAAGAGAAGGTCTTAAGTTACTTTTCTCAAATAATTTCTAGAGAGTCCTGGACCCTGTCAGGTAGGGTAGGGCAGGTGGCCTCTGTCTCTGGGAGGCAGTGCACCCAGTTACCATTTGTGGTTATGTTACAAGAAGCGAAGGGGAAGTGGATGCTGGAGGAAGCAACTATACCCTTTGCCTTACAAGGTGATCTTGAAATCCACAAGAACATGTGTCCTCTTATCATTGTACTCCTGTACCCTCTTTGAGATTGATTTGGAAGGGTGAGTTGAGTAGGCATTATAGATGTACTTACCAAGCATACTGGTGCTTTTTCACTAGCTCCTTTTTTTTTTTTTTAATAAATGTATTTAGTTTTCATTGGAGGATAATTGCTTTACCATGTTGTTTTGGTCATACATCCCATAGGTACACATATGTCCCCTCCCTCCCACCTCCCATCCCATCCCACCCCGCTAGGTTGTCACAGAGTACCAGTTTGAGCTCCCTGCACCACACAACAAATTCCCACAGGCTATTTGTTTTGCATGTGGTGATGTGTATGTTTCCGTGCTCCTCTCTCAGTGTGTCCCACCCTTTCCTTCCCTCGCTGTGTCCGCAATTCTGTTCTCATGTCTGGGTCTCCATCGCTGTCCTGCACTTAGACTTTGCCAACTTAACCGCTTTTGTCACCTTTCTTTTATAATCATCTCAAGCTATTCTACCTAAAACTACAGACTTAGCTTTGAAATCCTTACAGTGGAAAGGGTTTCATGATCTAGGACCAAGCTCTTGGGATCAGCATCAAATCAAATCATTTCTAGCAACTGGGTTTTTCTGTCTTGTCTCCAAGTGCTGTTCTCATTCTATATCCAGATTTAGTCAGTGAATTCATCTGTGTGTGTGTGTCTTTATGTTTCTCTCTCAATACAGCTTAGAGTCTGTGTAATAGAAGATGGTGGAGAGGAGTGGTCTTGCCTTGTTTTGACCATAGGGTTTAATGTTGCTTCTGATGATTCTGCAATTAATCAAAAAATTTTTTTGCCAGCTTTGATTTTTAAAATTATTTAGAAGCCTGAATTATACAATATTTGCTTTCTTCCCTTCTCTTTAGCTACTCAGGGTAAAATGTCCCACTTTAAATATTGACATAAAATTATTACTCTTGTGTTCAATAAAGAAGGCTTACACATGCAAATCTAAGAACTGGGCTGTGTGGTGAGCAACAGTGTTTTGAAGAAGACCGTAATTTCCTTTTACATTTTCAAACCTGCAAAGAAGGTGGAGGTAGAGAACAATATCCATTTCTGTTTGTGAAAGGAAACACCTCATTTGTTCATTACTGATGTCTTTGATTAATCTTGAAATGCGTTGACAGCACAATGATGAGGTTGAATACCTTTTGCTTATTGCAGTAATTTGTAATCATTTACAAGGTTGCTGAGTAATAATTTTATTATTGTTGTAAGTGGATGAGTCAATTAGGAAACAGCGATTGCCAACTGTTTATCCCTTATAGCACCATGCAAAGAGAATTATGATACCAATGACAGTTTTCCTTCAAATGTTGGTCTTTAATTGGCAATAGCAGAGAATACTAACAGCTAGAGGAGGACTGCTTAAAGCTACATTTTTTCCCCCCTGGATGGTCATAAAGGGACTGCTGTCTTCCTATAGTTGAAGTAGCATTCATTTTGCATTCTCTATGATTTTAAACATTTTTGTTTCCTCTTTGTGTTCTGCTTACTCCTTTTCCTACATCACCTTTGAAAAAACAACTATCAAACTGTCATATATTTAATTTTGCTAACTATATGTCAGCAAATCATACGTGTTGATCACCTTTTGGGTTTGATGTTAAGACACTATTTCTCCCTTCATTTAAAAAGTAGATGAGTAGTTTTAGCTTAGAAACATAAAGAACTGGAAAAAGATCAACACAACTACCCCTACAGTAAGAAAAAAGCTGGATAAAGTGTAAATCAATGACTTTTCTTAAATCCACCAGAGAACTGGGGTTAACAGAGCCGAAGCCCAAATAATATATATTATACAATGCCGTTTACATGACATACTGGAAAAAGCAAAGCCACAGAGATGGAAGACAGATCAGTGGTTGCCAGGGAGGTTTGGAGATGGGGTTGACTATGAAGGGACTGCAGGAGAGAAGTTTTAGGATGATAGAAGAAGGGTGAGCAACTACTCGACTTAGTTTGCGCTTGTTCTGAATTTCTCAGTTTATGAATGTTCTGAATTTACAACTACACAGCCTGCATGCCAGTTTCCAGGCAAACCAAGGTTGTCGGTGATCCTAGATGACGTACCCGAGATGATACTCACTTGATAGATACATGACTCTGCCCCTGTCACAACCCACAGAATTGGACATTGCAAAAGGTGAATTTTACTCTACGAAAAAAAGTTTTAAGCTCAATTAATATGTCATGGATCCCAGGACATAATGCAGGCTATGACAAATGAATCTTACTATGTTAGAAATTAAGAGAAATTGACAAGGAGTGAAGATAAAGAGCAGATATGTGGAGTTTTTAGGTTCACATAATAGGAATCTGCAAATATTCGAAACACTATCATGAAAAAAAAAATGCATTAAACCAGGAGCATGATGTAACTGATACCCTTAGGTTTGCGTAGACACAGTTTGAACAACTGTGCTCTTTAGCCCTGTATAATTAGACTTAATCATTAAATATCCTGAGGTCTTATTGTCCTTACTCACAAAATGGGAATGTTTCAATGATGATGCCTTTTGCATTTATTGAGCCATGGGCTCTGGAATGGATCATATCTGCATTCCAATACTGCTTCCAGAATTTTCTACTTCTGACTTTGGTTAAGGCATTCAACCTAACTTTGCTTTGGTTTTCCTTTCTTAAAACAAACATTATAATGGAAGCTACCTCCATTACTGGGATAAAGGGAAAATGAGATCATATATATAAAATAGCACAATGTCTGGCACATGGTAAAAATGGACACCATATATTCTCCATTCCAAGATGGCTAGCTTTCTCATTTGACATTTCTAGTTTTTGGACTTACGTAATACAGAAGAATACAAAAACTAAAATGCCAAAATAGACTTTTTTTTTCCTGTTTTGAAAAAAAAAATCAAAGTTGCAATTCTTGTAAATTTAACTTTGTCACCTACATACAAGAATGGAGTTGACAAGAACATAGAAGGGTGTTACAGGCAAGAAATAGTTACATAACAAAAAAAGCAGGTACCAAGTACCTGAACAGTTTGTATTTGTCTGACCTTGGTTGGGCCCTTTTTGCCACAGAGCTTAGACACGTATCCTGTATTAAATATATGGCAGAATTAACGCTTAGAGTACTTTTTTCTAATCTACTGCTACAGATCTATAGGAATCTACCACAGTTGTGCAATTAATGACCTGTTAAAACAGTAAGCAGGGACTTCCAGTTTCCAGTTCCACATGCAAGGAGCTTGGAGATTGTTACTCCATCCTAACAATAAATAAAAGGCTACATATTCTGAAAAATCAACAACAATTCTTAGATCCATAAGAGGGGGGAGAATAAATCACTGCCCCCAAGATTAGAGAAACGGTGAATACAGGTCATCCAGACTTATCAGAGCAGACTCTCAAGCAGAGACCTTCACAGGAACCAGTGTCAGGGTAGGAAAACCTGAAATGTATTGATTTGTTGCTAGAGGCTCGATGGAGACAATGCTCAGAGTTAAAAACTCCAGGGGAATTCAGTCATAGGAAGGACCCCATGAGGTTATGAGGTTTATCTCCAGGAATTCTACCAGGTTCCCACAGTAAACACTGGGGAAAATCCCCTTGTGCTTCCAGCAGAGAAGAGGAAAAAGGAAACATCCTGAAATATGCCAGAGTGCTCTGTTCACAAGGTCTACCATCAGGAGAAGGTACTGAACCAGAGCCTCACATGATAGGGTGTTGTCAGAGCCTGCCTGACCTGGTGAAGGGAAATATCCGACTCAGGCCCACCCTGACCATCCTGTCCCACCTGAGGGGGAAGAATGAAAACCTAAGAAATACTTGTGAAGTTCACAGTCCAGAGACAGAGGCTAATTAAAGGACTGAGACATAATCTTAGGACTATAGCATGCTTTCCCAATTCCGCACATCACCACCACACTGCTAAAGGCCTATTTACAGCTGTTCCTTTTACCTGATAGATCATGTATCTATCACATATGTATGTGTGTGTGTGTATATATATATATGTATGCTTATAAAGTGAAACATCCAACAAAGGCAGATTACATATTCTTCTCAAAGCAGTCAACAGGAAAGGCTAGTCCCGTTGGCTTATTGCCAGTCATTGTCAGCATATATATCCATATTGCACTAAGTGGGGGCCATGCACAATACTAGTCGTTATTTCAACAAGTCCTATCATTGAAGAGTTCCCAATTCAGCCAGAGAGAATGGCAAGTGAATACATACTTAGGTGACAATAAAAGAATCGAAAGAGCCCCTTGGAGCAAAATGAGAAGAGGACACACGAGATATTATGCACATATATGTTTACTCTCACAACATTTTGTGATTGAGTTTGTGAACTCAGAAGCACCTGCATACTGAACTTACCCCAAATAAAATTATATATTTCAAACTGAAATATAGGATAAAAAAACCTACATAAGCATGAAGTGACACCATGAAGAGTTATTATGTAAATGCATACAAAACTATGACCAACCTAGACAGCACAAAAAGCAGAGACATTACTTTGCCAACAAAGGTCCATCTAGTCAAAGCTACAAAGCTATGGTTTTCCCAGTAGTCATGTATGGATGTGAGAGTTGGACTATAAAGAAAACTGAGCACCGAAGAATTGATGCTTTTGAACTGTGGTGTTGGACAAGACTCTTGACAGTCCCTTGGACCGCAAGGAAATCCAACCAGCCCATCCTAAAGGAAATCAATCCTGAATATTCATTGGAAGGACTGATGCTGAAGCTGAAGCTGAAGCTCCAATACTTTGGCCATCTGATGCGAAGAACTGACTCATTGGAAAAGACCCTGATGCTGGGAAAGATTGAAGGCAGGAGGAGAAGGGAACAACAGAGGTTGGATGGCATCACTGACTCGATGGATATGAGTTTGAGTAAGCTTCGGGGATTGGGGATGGACAGGGAGTCCTGGCGTGCTGCAGTCCATGGAGTTGCAAGGAGTCGGACATGACTGAGTGACTGAACTGAACTGATACAGTGTACGTATATGTTTTTACATGTTCACAATATAATTATACTATATTTTAATATAGTATATATTTTACAGATCTATTTTAATTTATTGGTAAATATCAATATATTTGATATTTTGCTATATATATATTTCACATACCTATAAATTTAGTGACTGTGCATATTTATATTTATAGGGGTACAAAATATTAATATTTTATATTATCAGAGCATACAATTATATAAATATGATGCAATATACAAGTGGAAAAATATAAAAAGTGAACCTGAAAGTCTCTTGATATAAAATTGCCAAGGCACAATCAGGGAATATTAGAATTATAAGGAGACCTTAGTAGCCTCTAGTTCAAGTCTGTTTCAGAAATAGAAGTCCCATTTACTGTATGTCTGTTAGTTGATGACCCAATTATGCTTGAATATCTTATTTATGAGAAGCTCATTCCTTTATCATGCTGCCTGTCCTAACATTGGCTAGCTCTAATCTCTTGGAAAATTTATTCAAATTTTCTGTCTTTGCAATGGCTCCAAGGTAACTTAGTTTTGCCTTTTGGAGCAGCAGAAGATATGCCTATTCCATGATAAAATCTTACATATGTATCACTCTTTAATACCTTTCAAGCTGTTTCATATATATTACCTATTTCATTCTTACAGCTTCTGAAAGACCTGCAGAAATATAATTTTCTCAGTTTTATGAATAAACAGCAAAGGCCTCTGTGATTAGGCTTCACAAGGGAAAAAATGAATCCCAGTGAAGTGGAGAAATTGTATTTATGTTTGTTTTACAAAATGTTAGATAGCTCTTAGAGTCTTTGGCAACTGTGTAAGGACAGAATTCAGATTAAGCAACTCCCAGAATCCCCTATGGCTCAGATGGTTAAGTATCGGCCTGCAATGCAGGAGACCCCTGATCCCTGGGTTGGGACAAGCCCTTGGAAGAGGGTATGGCAACCCACCAGTGTTCTTACCTGGAGAATCCCCATGGACAGAGGAGCCTGGTAGGCTATAGTTCTTGGGATCCCAAACAGTCAGACTAACACTTTCATTTTTCAAAACCACAACTCAGAGCTGTCTGAGCCCAGATGGTATGGCCTACTGGCACCCCCAAATCAGTGCCTCCCCCTCAGACAGCTCCATTCTGACCTGACTTACATGAGTGCATCCCAGGAGTGGAATAGAAGTCACATGTCTACACTTTAGTGACAAGGAAAGCTAGGAAATTTGGTTTTTGTTGAATTTTATATGAAGAAGGCAAGATACACAATGTAAGAAAATAGCAAAATATAGAAAGCAAGATTCAATTATTTTGAGCTGTACAGAAACACTGTGATGTCCTAATTTCATTTTTCTGATCTTGAGCTCCCCCTCCCAAATTACCATCTGAGCTTTTCTCTCTCGTTTCTATACCTATTTAAACCTGCATATGGGGTAAAACTTTCAGTCACTGTTCCTTCCCATAATCTTGAGATAGAGGTGTGAATGAGATCCAGGTTGAGACAATCAGAACCATTTTCTCTTTTTATTTGTTTATTTGGCTGCACAGGATCTTAGTTGCAGCACATGGATCTAGTTCCTTGAGTAGGGATCGAACTTGAGCTCCCTGCCTTGGGAGCATGGAGTCTTTGCCATTGGACCACCCAGAATCACTTTCTGCAATTTATGTGTGAACAGCCTATCCTATGCTTGGAGCTGGATGCAGAAAGAAGCTGCCCCATGACAAGCAGAGCCGACAGTTCCTGGTAACAGGAGAATCTTGATGGCATCCTCTGAGTGCTGGATCCTGCTGTATATAAAGCCCAGACAGCCTTAGGCTTCTCTGTTTTATGATCTGATATATCCCATTTTTGTTTAATCTAGTTCGTGTCCCACTTGTGTCACTCACAACAGAAGGGACACTGAAAGGACACTAAAAATATTCTATCGTCAGTCTGACTTTTAGGCATTTTTGTGATTTTTTTTTCCTCTTTTATCTTCAAAAGTATGTATAGGAAACACAAAGAGGTTTTGCCAGGGGCTCTTCCATTCTCTGTTATATAGAGAGGAATTAATCACACATGGCATAATGGATGAGGTTAATAATAGTATGGTCAAGGTATAGGAGGAATATCAAGGAAAAATGATTAAATGCAGAAAATCCACAAAACCCATCCCATGCCTTCCACCCACCTCATCACCACCTTCCTGCCACTCAGTGCCTTTGGCTTCATACTGTTTTTGTGTCAAACCCTTGATCAGTGCCAGAATCAAATCAACTTCAGTCTCTCTGTCGAGAATATTCTAGGATCACTGACAAATTTATTGCTCTTCTCTTTATTTTTAGAATTTTTAAACTGTAGAGTACTTTTTAAGGTAGAGTTTTTATGTTGCCTTTTATGTAGTACTAGCCGTCGAGGTTAACCTACAAGTTTATGTTCATTTCGTAAGTTGGCGATATATTTTTATGATCTTCACTTGATTTCCCTTTTGGATAGTTTTTTTCTCTTCCATTGGTATTGGATTTGTAGATGTCACTGGCTGGTTCATTTACCTTGGAATACTCAGAGGAGGCAAGGTGGGTAGAATTTAACCTCTGACGTAACGATGAGAAAACAGCTACTTGGTTTGGAAAACATCTTGATGGCATCAGCCCATTGGTTAATTGGCTCAAAGTCATACATTTTTGACCTTTAGAAAATGGCAGTGTTTCCTTCTGAGTCATCAGCCTGATTACTCTTTTGCTTTAAAAAAACAGAGGTTTCTGTGTTTTACTCAACTTAGAGAAATTACACATGCAGAATTTAACACTCTCTGCTCTAACCTACACAGTTCTTGCCAATGGCTAGAATCTTCTAACATTTAGTAGAAGTTGCATTAAAAGACCAGCTCATGAGGTAATGACACTGATGAACTGATCTATTCGAAAATAATAGTTTAATTTGCTGTCTACAATTTATGCAATGGGATCACCACTGTATCTTAGTGATAGTTTATTTCTCAAGTAACCAGCACAATTTCTGGCACATAACAAGAGCCAAATAAACAAACATCTATAAATAAAAGTTTATAGCTGTATAAATAAGTGAATGGACAAATATACAGTTGAAGATGAGTATACTGAGTAATTTTCTACAAACTATGCAATGTGCTAGGCTTAAATAATGTTGACTATTTTTTTAGGTGAATCAGAATAAAAGTTTCTAGAAACAATAGATCTTTCCTATTTTATGTATATTTCTCTTTTACAATAGATGCTTTCAAATATATTAATCAACTTTATATATTAAATATATTTAGCCTTATTGCTAAAGTACCATTTTGCTATGTTTCTGTTTATTTTGTATACAATAGCTGAAATATTATTGACACATCATTTCCTACAGTCTTAATAGGAAAAATGTTAAAGGTTATCAATATAATTATTAAAATTACTATAAGGCATTATGTGAAGTTGCTTTGCTATCTTAGAGAACAGAAAGATAAAGATATTCAAAGAAAGATAAAAGTACAACTCAATTCATAAAGGATCTTCAGAGAATTTGTCTTCTTATATGTAATTAAGATGGTATGAATCTTTCTCATCCCTTTTTTTGGAGAAGGAAATGGCAACCCACTCTAGTGTTCTTGCCTGGAGAACCCCATGGACAGAGGAACCTGGCAGGCTACCATCTATGGGGTCGCAAAGAGTTGGACACAACTGAGTACCTAACACACACACACACCACATACACACACACACATATATACACACATGCACACACATTATGGAACTTCCCTTGTGGCTCAGCTGGTAAAGAATTGCCTGCAATACAGGAGACCTGGGTTTGATCCCTGGGTTGGGAAGATCCCCTGGTAAAGAGAAAGGCTACCCACTCCAGTATTCTGGCCTGGAGAATTCCATGGACTGTATAGTGCATGGGGTCGCAAAGAGTTGGACACGACTGAGCGACTTTCACTTTGTCCCTTTTTAAAATCTACACGAGGAGTGAGAGTTATGTCATAACAGGACCTAGTAAGTGGTAGGCCAAGAAAAGATTCTTGCCAATGTGAGAAATAAAAATGTGTGTATATTTATGTACTTTGAAAAATTCCATCAATTCACTCAAAACAGTGTTAATCATTTTGTAAAGTGATTGTATTTATTATTGTTCTTAAACCTCTTTTGCATTCGTTTTCATTTCTTCAGAATGAAACTGTCTGCCTATATAGGAAGCTCATAGCTTACAGCTAAATCACATTGAGTTGCAAGTATCTTTTTGAATTATAGTCTTGTCTGTACGCCCAGGAGTGGGATTTTTGGATCATATGGCAACTCTATCTTTAGATTTTTAGGAACCTCTATACTGTTTTCTATAGTGGCAGCACCAACTTACATTCCCACCAACAGCATAGGAGGATTCCCTTTGAGAGATTATATTTAAAGTGCTTAGCATACTGTCTGACATAGTATAAGATTCATTATAAGAATAATATTTATTATTAATATAGTACATAGATAAAATCTTATAGGCTGTGAAATAGTGGTAATATCTGTTTTCTGAAAATTTTTGCAAATAATTTGAATTATTAATTTATAAGTTAACAAAATAAAAGACTTAATCCCATTTTCCCCAACTGTTTGAAAAATTTCACGCATGCAGAAAACTTTCCAGAATATTACAGTGACCACCATATATTCACAAAAATTTGCCAGTTGTTCACGTTTTCCACATTAACTGTATCTCTCCTTCTTCATATTTAAATATACTTGCATAAATCTCCTACAAACAAGGGCATTCTGCCTCGAACCCTCAGTGTCAGGCTCACATTCAAGATGCCTGACATTGATCTGCTACTATTATGTAACAAACGGTTAATGTTCAAATTTTCACAACTGCCAAAATAAAGTTCTTTATAGCTGTTTCATTTTTATTTTTACCTTCATTTTTATTTTGGTTTTAATAATGTTCTTTATAACTCCTATTTTATTTTGATCTTTATAACTGTTTTCTTTTTGTTTTCTGGGGGGGAACTAATCAGGGATCATTATTTGCATTTTATTGTCATGTTTCTTTTGTCTTTCTTATTCTAAAAATTCTCAGCATTTTTTTCCTCTTCTTTCATGATAGTTGATTTGAGGTCTATAGATCAGTTGTATCACAGATCATCCCTTAAACTGACTGTCTGATTGCTTCCTGGGCCCCAGATTCAGGTTCAAATTCTTGGCTGGATGTTTCTGAGTACCACTTAACTGATGTTGCTTCCTTCTCAGTGCCTCAGGCAGGAGGTATACAATGTCTCACTCTTTGTGAGGCTCAGTTTGATGTCTTCGAGTATCCATTAGATTTCATCACCTAGGTTCCCCTGTCTCCCTCCTAATCAATGAATAATCTATGAAGTGACACTGAGGATTTGTTTGTCCTGTTATCTCTCAACTGGTCACATTGTGGTGTTTTGTTTTTTTTTTAACTACCGAATTGTGATTTTAGCCTGAATAATTTATTACAATAATGGTTGCAAAGTGGTAACTTTTCTGAGTATACCATTCCTTTTGCTTTGATGAGTTGCCATTCTTCCATAAAGAAAAGCCCTGTCCCTAATTTTAGAATCACCATGGACCCACAGATTTTTTAAATTGTGATTAAATGAGTTAGAGTGCAATTAACATGTAAAATACAAGTGTGCCATTTTTTTTTTTAGGTCTAGAATATTAGAAGTGTGCATGGTCCCTGCTATGGACCATCCTCAGTTTCAAACCTACAGTCACAACAATGAGCAAGTGTATATTAGATTCTTCATAAGGATTTTTAAAGTTGATGTGATTTTTGAAGGTAAATATATGCATTATTATTGATAACCTATTGGGATATTTGCAGTGCCACCACTCTTCATGTCAATAGTGCTTGACTTAATTAGCATTTAACTATAAATCTCTATCAAATATAATATTGTTTAGGATGGAAAACTATTTCTCTTATTTATGACAGTGTAAAACATGAAGGCAACAGACTAGTACCAGAGCTCAGAGATTTCCATTTCTTTATCCTAAGCATAAAAAATGACAAAAATAGCTTAAATGAAAAGTTATTATATGCTTCAGAATTCTTCCATGGAATGGTTGGTTGTTCTGGTCAGGAAAAAAAATAGGTTTTTGACCCAAGGGTAGAGATCTGTATTGAGTTTCTCTTTGCAGAACTCATGTCTTGATTTACTGTCCTAGAAAAGCTCCCCGTTCTACTGATTTCCCCAGCTTCATATTTTAGCATGAAGGGTTATTATTAAGTTTACTGTGTAACAAATCACTCTTTCTTTGTAAGCAACCCGTTTTTTCCTATCCGAATACTTTTAAGATTTTCTGTTTGTTTTGCTTTTCTAAAATTTTAGTACAGTATATCAGTTATAAAATTATTTTACTTAACCCTGTATTTGAATATTGATTATTTTCCTTCATCTAGTCTTCTCCTGAAATTCTTTACATGGGATCATTCTATTTTATCCATGCATATGCATGATGAATAATGATGTTAAACACCTTTGATGTGCTTTTTGTCATTTATGTGTCTACCTTAGAAAAATGTCTGCTCAAATATTTTGCCCATTTTTAATTGGGTTGTCTGTATTTTTATTGGGATATAAAGTTCTTCATGTATTTTAAATAAGAAAGGGGTTAATTTTATCTTGAGGTCCATGTTTGCATATTCAAACCATTTGGAACTCTCAAGAGTCTTCTCCAGCACATAATTCGAAAGAATTGTGAAGAGAAGACTTGAGAGTTCCTTAAATGGCAAGGAGATCAAACCAGTCAAACCTAAAGGAAATCAACCCTGAATATTCATCGGAAGGACTGACGCTGAAGCTCCAATACTTTGGCCACCTGATACGAAGAGTCAATTCTTTGGAAAAGACTCTGATGCAGGAGGAGAAGGAGACAACAGAGGATGAGACAGTTGGATGGCATCAGCAACTCAATGGACATTAATTTGAGCAAACTCTGGGAGATAGTAAAGGACAGAGAAGTCTGGTGTGCTGCAGTCCATGGGGTCACAAAGAGTCAGGTATGACTTAGCGACTGAACAACAACAAAAGCTTCCCCTGGCAGAGCTGTTTTGGAAATTAGAAAAAAAAAGATGGAGATACACTAAGCATTGTGCTCAGAATACAGTGGACATTCAACAAGGTCTACCGTATTGGCTGGGAACAACAGCCATTTGGAACTAGGAATAAAAAGTATTTATTCCTTCCAGCTACTTAGGTAGGTAAGAAATTCATATGTGACCACATGCATTCTTTTTAACTCATAACCAGAAAGGATCAAAGCAGCTTGCATTCCTTAAAATACAAAAAGTATATATTTATTGTCTCCTCCCAGTGCCATGTCTTTCCTCAGTGACTTGAGCTTTCTGTCCTAATACAGACCAAAAGGAATAAAATTTTCTGGGTACTTGGCAGAATATCACATCTGTTCACTGTGTCAGTTGACCTCAGAGTAATAGAGATGCCCGTAAATAAGACCCTAAAATGTACATAAAAATAATAGTGATTCATTTTAAAACATTAAAAATAAAAGACAAACAAATGACTGTGATTTTACTCTCACAATTGTTTGATTTCAGAGAATAAGAGAGGAGAGATATGCCAAATCCTTGAAAGATTGGTTTGGACCTGTTTCTTAAGTAGGATGGCTAGTACTTGGGTGTTTATCTTATCATTATTTAAATTGTGTGATTATATATTAAACTCATTTTATATATGATGTATTGCTCAATAATGTTTTATGAGCTGGAAGAGTTCTAATAAATGAAGATAAAATTAAATAATTACAAACACGAATGATGAATCAAAAGCAATAAAAAAGATATTGACATCATTGGAAACAGAGATCTGAAGGATAGGTTTTAGATATTTAAGCAAAATGGAATAGAAAAGAACATAATGTTTAAAGAGTTAAGTGGAAAAAAAAGTGGCGCGATTGCCAAAATATAATCAATATCTGCTGTCATAAAAACAATAGAACAAATGGAAAAATAAACATATTTTAAACACATAAAGGAAAACTTCCTCGATATAGAGAAAGAGAGAAAAAAAGATTCAAAGATACAGAATAGTAAGAACCAGTAGATAAATCAGTAAAATTACTGAACTTCAAGGATAAAGAAATAATAGTATTGGCCTCTGGATAAAATATTATAGTGGTCTCATAGTTCTTCACTGCCATGTTCAATGATGAGATAATAACTAAATGCAAAAAATTCTAATGAAAGACATTTTTATACAGAAAGTTGCCATTTAAGAAACCAAGAGACACAAATTCTTAAACATTAAATAAGTAAGGACTTATAGCCTCTATGAATCTACTTCTTAAAAAATACTTGTTGAGAATAAATGCCAATCAACAAACAAGTTGACTGGCAAAGCTATGATTAAGAGTTGAGTTACTAGCATTTAATAATTTTCATATGAAACAAAAGCTAGCAACTGTGAAACTATGATTAAAGATGAATATAAATGTTATACATCTGTATACTATAATAATGATTATAATATAACTTACAATGAGCCTGTACAGGATAGAAAAATGAGGAATAGGTTATCATGTTTCTTTCTTAATGGGACAATATTCATATCTATGAGAACAGGTGAAGATGAAGATGACCAAAATTTAGCCAGGGGTGGCTAGTCTTAGATTTTACCAGGTGGGAAATAGTTTAGTCACACATTCTGTATTCTAGAAACATTCTTTCAGTCAAGTATTCTGTTTTTCAGCCTGAATAAATTTGTATTTACATAGCTACTGATTATTTGTTATCCAAACTTTTTATTGAAATATATATATACCTTACAGAAAAGCCCAACTCATACAAGTTGATGAATTATAACAAAGTGAAAATATCAATGAGCCCATCACTAGGTCAAGAAATACAGCAATACCAGAATCCTAGAAGTCTCTTTTTTTTCCCTTCCAACCACATCCACCAACCTCCTTCCCAACTGTAGCAGCTAAGCTGACTTCCAATATCACAAAATTCTGGAAATTTATGTAAACATAAAAATACTGCTTTATGCCTAGCTTCTTTTTCCCAGGGATGTGCTGGTGTTGTCAGCCTTTTCCACTTAGCTATTGTGGCTCAAATTATCGATTCCCTGATGACACATGAAGTTTCTCAATTCTTTATGTTCATTGGCTATTTGGATATCTTCTTTTGTGAATGATTGTCCATGTCTTTTCCCATTTTTGATCATCTCTTTGTTATATAAAGAATTCTTTATATTTTCAAGATACAAGTCTTTTCTGGATTTTATATATATTGACTATCTTCTCCCACTCAGTGTCTTGCCTTGTTATTTTCATGATGTTCTCTTTTGATGACACCTAATTTTAGAAATTTGAAAAATGCTGGACTGGATGAAGCACAAACTGGAATCAAGATTGCCAGGAGAAATATCAATAATCTCAGACATGCAGATGACAGCACATTTATGGCAGAAAGTGAAGAACTAAAGAGCCTCTTGATGAAAGTGGAAGAGGAGAGTGAAAAAGTTGGCTTAAAGCTCAACATTCAGAAAACGAAGATCATGGCATCTGGTCCCATCACTTCATGGGAAATAGATGGGGAAACAGTGGAGACAGTGTCAGACTTTGCTTTTTGGGCTCCAGAATCACTGCAGATGGTGACTGCAGCCATGAAATTAAAAGACACTTGCTCCTTGGAAGAAAAGTTATGACCAACCTAGATAGCATATTCAAAAGCAGAGACATTACTTTGCCAACAATGGTCCATCTAGTCAAAGCTATGGTTTTTCCAGTAGACATGTATGGATGTGAGTTGGACTATAAAGAAAGCTGAGCACTAGAATTGATGCTTCTGAACTGTGGTGTTGGAGAAGACTCTTGAGAGTCCCTTGGCCTGCAAGGTGATCCACGTAGTCCATTCTAAAGGAAATCAGTCCTGAATATTCTTTGGAAGGACTGATGCTGAAGCTGAAATTCCAATACTTTGGCCATCTGATGTGAAGAACTGACTCATTGTAAAAGACCCTAATGTTGGGAAAGATTGTAGGCAGGAGGAGAAGGGGATGACAGAGGATAAGATGGTTGGATGACATCACCAACTCAATGGACATGAGTTTGAGTAAGCTCTGGGAGTTGGTGATGGACAGGGAAGCCTGACATGCTGCAGTCCATGGATTCACAAGGAGTCAGACACGACTAAGTGACTGAACTGAATTGAATTTTAGATCAGTGCCTTTATCCACCTCTACTCTTACAATCAGTGATTTTTGTGTCCTTTTGAAGAAAACTTTGACTATTCCATGATTGTAAAGATACTCTCCTATTTTCAAGAAGTTTTGTTCTTTTGCCTTTCAGATACTCTAGTAACATCTAGTTTGAATGAAGGTTTGGGAAAGAGGTATTGAAGTAGGAGTTTGAAGGTGTAACAGCTGATTTTTTTCAAGAGCTTTATTGGGATAGCTGTATACAAAAATAACCCCACACATGTTTAAAGTGAACAATGTAATGAGCTTGAACATATCAATATACTCATAATTCTATCAGCACAATCAGGGGAATAAATTCATCCATTGCCTCTACAAGCATGGGCTCTAGAGCACAGGCTCACTAGTGCTGGTGCACAGGCTTAGCTGATTTGTGGCATGTGGAATCTTCTCAGCTCATGGATTGAACCTGTGTCTCCTGCATTGCAGGCAGATTTTTTTTTTAAAAAAACAATGAGTCACCAGGGAAGCCCCAGTACTATGTTTTATAATGGATCTCTAGAACTTATCCATCTTGGTTAAATGAAATTTTACACCCATTGAACGATTCCCCGTTTCCTCCTATCCCCATCCCTGGAAGTCAGCATTCTTTTCTCTGCTTATATGAATTGAACTATTTCAAATACCTCGTATAAGTGGAGTCATACTGTGTTTTTCCTTCTAAGACTGGTTTGTTTTACTTAGCATAATGTCTTCCAGGTTCACCCATGTTGTCACAAATAGTAGGATTTCCATCCCTTGTAAAGCTGTGTGATCCATTTTGTGTATACGACACATTTTTCTTACCCGTTCTTCTGTCACTGGCCATTTGGTTTGTTTTGTATCTTAGCTATTGTGAA